>NC_134040.1:34716287-35442953 GCF_965140245.1 Athene noctua
AAAAAGCCCAGTGTGGCACCACAGCCTCTTTGGGGGGTTCACTGCCCCCCGCTGCGCTACGCAGCCCTTTGCCACCAGGTCCTTCCCAACAAACGTACACCGGACAACGTGACTACTACAGGCAGCAGGCGCGTTTGGGTGTTGCAGAGCCCATCTGGTTACAGCCGCGGCAGGCAAGCAGAGATGTGCGAGCCCAATAAACCCAGCAGAGCCGACCAGTGTCACCCTTCCTGCACAAAGCGCTGTGCGGCACAGACGCAGCACTGTCCACGCTGGCCGCATCAGTCCCAGCAAAGCCCTCTGGCAGGCTGCCTGTCCTTGCTCTCTGTGCGTTCTGTTGCTGTTCTGGTCCAGCACCCACAAGGGCGGTTGTGGCACCTGGTACGCGTGGCCGAGGACAGGCAACTGCAAGCCCTGAACAGAGAAGGCTGCTCCTGCTCTCGGCCCCACATGCCATTCTCCATGGCTTTGGGAAACCCTGGAGCGGCCTCAGCTCTGCCTTCTGCAGCTGTATGGCGGAGCCGTGCTCACGTGCGGGCGTGCAGGGCAGTCACGGGAGGGAAGCAGGGGATGTGCTCAGAGCAGGCAGAAGGCGGCCTGAGAGAAGGCATCTTGTCTTCTGTGGATACTCTGCTCCTGCAGCACCAGATTTTGCAGGTGGTTAAGGGAGAATGGTGTGGGAGATGGCCACACTTCACAGATAACTGAAGGAAGAGATGGGGTCATTTTAGGGAGAGGAATCTGGCAGGGACAGCAGTACCTAGGAAACCACATGAGGAATGCCATGGAAGTCCAAGGTGACCTCGCTAACAGCACCTGAAACAGCAAATCTGTTCACAGATGTTGTAAACCTGGGAGCAGGTGGGAAAAACAACCCGGGGTGGGTCCCTTGTGTGAGAGGAGATAAGGGCGGAGAAAAGGAGGACTTGAGGAAGATGAGGCAGGGGCTTTGGGCGGTCCCGGCCGGCGGAGGCGCGGGGGGCGGTGGGGGCACGGGTTGGCAGCACGGGGCACTCTGTGGGGAGCTGCCGTGGGCCGGAGGGGTTGTGGAACGTGGGTGTCACACCAGGTGTCTGAAGCACAAGGTGCCTCCAGTTCAGGGGCTCAGCCATGGGGGCCTCGGGTGCTGCCCGTTTCCACCCCGTTACAGCCCGCCCTCCCCCTCCTTGGCACTGGGAAACAAACAGAGCTGATTGTGGTCGTAGCACCGACACAAGGGGCACGGAAGCAGGTTCATGACCACAAGCCCATTCCCAGCCTGGCTGTCAGGTAGAATTGCTCGTTTGGAATCCATAAAGCCTGGCCCATCCACTGAGTGACACCCGGGGGCAGTGGGGGGGCAGAACCCAGCCAAGGGCTTTGTGCTCAGGGAGCTCGGCTCTTCCTGTGCTGGATGTGGGGGGAAGGGTATGGGAATCACCCCCGAGCCAAGCACGAGCTGTGAGGATGCTACCTACGCTCTGGCATCCCGTAACCCTAAGACCCCATAACCCTAGCACCCAACACCACTATCTCTCCCTAAAACTAGTGTAGCACAACCCTCGAAAACCCTTACCCCAGCACTGCATAACCCCGGCACCCCAACTACCGCGAAGCCCCAAGAACCAAGGCGGTCAGCAGCTGCTACCCCTGAGCAGCCAAGAAGCCCCATTTTCATTGGGTCTGTCCATCTAAAACTCTGCCCTGTAATTCAGGGTAGAATTGAATGTTGTCGACATAAATCTTAGATGAAGTGTTACTTTTTCCTGCAAATTAAAATAAACAATAGATCTTGCCATTTGGAAAACAAACAAACAAACAAACATAACCCCAAAACCAACAAAGCAAAAACAACCCAAGAAGAACTTGTTCACAAGAGCAGAAGCCAAAGCATTTGGATAGAGTGGACATGTCCTTGCTACCAGCATTGTCCAGGAAAGCCCACCAAGAAATCCCAGCCGGTTGGAGTAAATGCCATGCCCTAGAGCAGATAGACTGGAGCCAGCCTGTAGTCTTTCAATACCCAAGGATACTGCTTCAAATCTGCAGCACCAACTTCACAATCTACAGAAAACTCAGTACACTTCAGGCCTCAAAGTCAGTTGTTATTGCAGTGCAATGAGGCCAAAACTGTTGGTCCTTAACAGTGATGAGAAAAAGAATCCTTACCACACCACTTGTCAAAATACCGCTACTCTGAAATTTGCCTACACTGCTACAGCTCCTGCTTCACTCCAACTTCCCTTAAGAAAAAACCCCTGCCATTCTTCTAGCGCTTGCTCTAGCCACATGCGCAAGCAATACTTTCCTACTCCTTACGTACCAAGCTTTTATACTTGGCTTTTTTACCATCTGTAGTCAGGTTCCTGATAAGCAGTAAAGCACCTTGTCTTGGAGGCACTCCCCTCTTCTCCCCACTCTACCCCCATTAAAAAACACACCCACTCTACCCCATGGACAGACCTTGAACCTAAACTGAAAACCAGGGTTTTGTTTCAAAACTGTCACTGAAATGGCTGTCCAGAGCTGAAGTACTTCTCACGGTCTTCTTTTTTCAGCATGAGGTCCCTCTGAAAAGCTTAAAGATTATGAACAATCAATCACCTCACTCACGTTTTGCCCACAGTTTAATCCCACAGAGCGTGAGCCGCAAGTTCTCTTCATCTGACGCTAGATGTAGCATTTCCTCAGTAACTCTAAGAAAAAAAGTTGAAGTACGCAAGTTCCTAGGAACAGGTACAGGTCTGGTTTGTGCTACGCTCTATCAACAGCTTACAAGTGATCATTCAAATCTACGAAAACAAGTTTGGATCACTCGCTTTGTAGTAGCTTGAAAATGATAGATTACACATAACATTCGGTATCCCTTCAGGTAACCAACCGGTGCCCTCAAGAGCTTTGTCACAGTTTATAGACTACGCCAACCATTTTTCGTAAGGCCTTTCTAGAGGATTCCGAAAGCCAGGTTTCTTTCAACAGCCAGGAACAATTAAACCAGTCACTGTTAAACAGTGAGCAAGTTAGGCTTCGGGTATTTTAAATACCTTTCTTTTTCTAACGCACTACCACACATTCTTCTCTATCAAGTGTTCCACCTACTCTTCTGAAGCAGTCTCTGTGGCAGACTGGAACAATGCACACCCCCTGATCCAAGAAACATGAAAGACAGGTCTATCTAAACACACAACTTCTTGAAACGTCTCAATGTAAGCCCACTCGCCACCTCCTCAGATCTCAAGGACGCAGGAGATCAGTGCAGGCACCTTGTACAGAAACTGGACTTGTGTAATGTGCATTCTAGACCAATTTCAGTTACACTTTCCTTTTAAATAAGATGCGTAAACATGCTCACCATTTCAGCTCAGTGTGCATCTCGTATCCAGGCTTCTCAGATGCCAGTCATCTGAGATCAAGATTGTCAGAAACAGTTTGCACACGCAGTCTTGCACACACCAGATCCATCTCAAGAGGGAAAAAGGTGCCAGCCGTGAGTTAGAATGCTGCACTGTTTGTGAACAGCACACCAGTGGGGGACCAACTTAGCCAAGTCTAAAAAGAGTGGTTAACATTTGTATTTAGAGCTATGGGACTATAGACACATCTCCCAAGAGATTTATTTGCCAAAAAAAATCAAGAAAAATTGCCTGAAGTTCCAGATTTTCTTGACAAAACCGTCACGGTATCACCCCTTTCTTTTTAAGCTAGGGAAAGGAAGTCGAACAGACTACTCTGAACTTAGAATTTCCATTAAAAGGGAACTTAAAATTCACCACGGAATTAAGAGAGCTGAGTTCCATCTCCTCAGCTGTACCTCAGCAAAGGAGAGAGCTTTTTCTCTAGGCAGTAAGCCCTTTTTGATCCTGAAGCGTCTGGTTCATAGTACAGTCCGAGGCAAGAAAGTTATTCTGTGAAGGTCTGCACCAGACAAAGGCCACAAGAAGGTCACGGAATAAGTGTCTTGGTGAGAGTGATACCAAGCAGTGACTTGCTTAGGTACCGCAGCACGCAGGTCTCCATTCACTGTACAAGATGTGCTCCAGCTCCAGGGATTCCTGCAGCTGACAAACCCCAGGCAGGAGCCACAGGAGTACGTTTCCGTTTCATTTTCCAGATTGTCTGTCTCATGACCACCTCACTTCTGATTCGCCACAAAGCATTTAGTCTGCTGACATGATTCACACAGTGAACGACACCACACCCATCCCTCTGGAGAAAGGCAGCTTGTCAGAGCTGGGAGGAGTCAGCAAGGGCACTGCCTCTCCTCCCACTCTGCCCAGTCCTTGTGAGAGAAGTGCTGTTCAAGCAGGCTGCCCTGCTCTACAGCACAGGTTTAGAAAGGGATGTCCCTGACGTTCTCATGCCTGCCAGGCTTCCTGGGAGCTTATTTTCCTATAAGCTCCCATTTTACTGCAGCGTCTCCTCCTGGGACAGGCCGTGGTCAGGCTATTTAATTACAGTTTCCTCTAAGGTACCAGTAACCTGGTAAAATAGCATGGTCACAGGTCCCTGCAGAAGTTAATCTATTCCAAAGCAAGAAAAAAGATTTTCTCCCTTGAAAAAAAAAAGCAAAATGCTTACCTCGACACCAAACTCAAACTTGACAACAGGTACATACATACGTATCTTCAAGTGCCTGTAAAGGAGCAGATAACTGGGTAAGAAAAAATTCTTTGCTACTTCCATGGTTTTCCTAAACTGTAATAAGCTCATTTACACGTTCTGTCTTCTCTAAGGGAACCAAGAGAACTTCTACCATCCGTAGATGGCTACCTTTACTCATTACCAAGACTCCCAACTAGCTAGAGCACACCTGTTACTCAAGGACAAAAGCATAATATTTTGCTGAACATTGTAGTTCTTGGCAGATTTTCACAGTGAACTGCTTTGTTTTGATGAACACAGAGGAGTCCTTGGTAAAATTCCACAGAACAGGCTGGGCAAGCAGGATTCTTAGCAATATTAAAAAATGATGATGAGTAATACCAGAACTTGCTATAAGGAAGTAAATAAGTTGCTAAGCCGTTTTCTATAAGTAAATAAGTAAATAAATCTCTCTCAAAACAAGCAATCATTTCTCTGTGTCATCTGGGAGGAACCTTGGGCAGATCCCAGAGAAGAGAGCATCCTTTCAGGGAGAAAAACCTCTTGGGTATCTTCCTTGGAGGAGTCTGGGGGTGCTACTCAGGACTAGCTGCCCTAAAGCAGAGGTGGAAAGGATCCAGGACACGCCTGGGAGGAGTCTTGTGTGTATCCTGGAGCAAAAATCTTCCTTTACAGGAGAAAACACACCTCAGGTGTCTTCCTTGTGGAGTCTGGGGCTGCTAACTGACATCACATGTCTTTAAGAGAGAGGTCAGAGGAGACAAGGAGCTGCCTGTGAGTTGCCCTTGGTGCATCCTGGAGGTGGCAGCTTTTGCCAAAAGATAACATGTATTTCAGGTGGCTTCCTTGGAGGAGTTGGTTGCTACCTGGGATCTCAGGTCCCTGAAGCAGGGCACAAGACAGTCTGGGACATGTCTGGGAGGAATCTGGGGCACATCCCAGAGAAGAGAGTGTCCGTTCAGGGTGAAAAACCTCTTGGGTGTCTCACCTGGAGGAGTCTGGGGCTGCTACCCAGGATTAGGCCTCTCTAAATCAGGGGTCAGAAGACTTCAGGACATGCCTGGAAAGAATCTTGGCTTTGAAATGCCTGTTGCATTTAATGTGACAAATAAATTTGGTAAGAGATGAATCCCCTTGCGTTCTAGTCAGTCCCCAGAGATTAGAGGGGCTGGGGGTCTGGGCTTGTCTCTTCAGAGGTATGTCAGTTATTGCCGTGACTAGCGTCCTGACAGCAGCCGCACGAACAGCCCTTGTGCTGTAGGGCCCGTTCATTCAAGAGAAGCCGTCAGGGTCACCAACAGCACGGTTTATTCTTATGCAACGTCTACAGATTCTTTGGGATTGCCTTCGGTATATGCACAGGCTGCAGGTTGGCTGTAGAGCACTACCCACAAAAATCGATTGCCATCACACACAGTTGCCAGGTAATCCCTCGGCGTAGCCGAGGGCCCAAGCCTTACCAAAAGGTGTCCCTTCTGGGGCGGGGGTGCGAGGAGCACAGACCCGTCGGTCTGTGCCTCCGGTGTGGGTTGGGATTTTCATCCCTCCGAGTTAAGATCCATCTCGGGCTAGTACTTAGCCAAGTGTGTATGTGTGAGTGGGTGGGACTGTGGTCAAGCCACACTTCCTAACAGCAGAGTTCAGTGCAAAGCGCAGTTTCTGCTCATTAGCATCAACGTACCAGCATCCAGGTGCTACACGGCTCTTCAGCAGCCGTTGTTGATAATGCATGACTAATACCGTAGACGCCAGAGAATTTATTTACAGGTGAAAGAGTTCTTGAAAACGTGTGGTGTTTGGGACAGTGTAAAAGAGCGTCTGCATGTCAAGCTCCTTACCCAGTCATCGCTGCAGACCGTGGGTCTTTCCAGATCTGTGTCTCCTGTGCCATGACAGAGCCCAGTTTCAAGTTCACTGGTGCATTGTGCACACACACAAGGATCCCACCAGTAGCCGGCGTAAGACCCTTTGCGTTTCCAACTGCTGTGCCCGAGACCTTGCGCCCCCTCTTTCACCACACCCTCCCCCTCCCCTCTGACCAGCCCATCTGAGTGACTCTCTCCCTTTGTGCCCCACCTGGCTGCCTGCAGCCTCATTTTGCAGGTGCCGGGCACGGGATCCTTGCCTTGCGCAGGAGACTGAATTGGACTGCAGCATGGCCAGCTAGGAAACTTGGCAACTTTATTTGAACAACCAGAATGCTCAACTGGAGCGTTTGTGTGCGTCGGCAGGACCGAGCAGGACTCTGACACTGAGGCTGCCTTTGGATCAGCAGGCAGTGCCCCAGCAGGAGATGGTCGTGGCGCACTGCTGCGGCTTCAGCTGGGTCCTGCTCATGCTGTTGCTGGAGCCTTTTTCCCCCAGAGGACCTGCAGGAGCTCCTGCAGCAGCTTAAAGAATTTCACCAGCTTCTGGCGTGGAAATGGGCAGGCCGTAAAGCTGCCCGCCTGCGCTGGTGTTGGCGGCGGCCTCTGTAAGGGGGTTGACGTGGCGACGGGCCGTGGCCTTGGAGGAGCCGTTGCTGCTGGGCGCAGCCCCATCTGGACCAGGATCCAGTCATAAAAGTGCTGCGTGGAGGTGTAGACTCCGGGCCGCTTTGCTCTTGCGCAGCCTCTCCCCCAGCTGGTCACCCCAACAAGCCAGAAGTACTCAGCGTTTTTATCCTGGCAGACGAGAGGCCCACCGCTGTCACCCTGCAGCAGAGGAGGGAGGGAGGGAGGGGTCAGGTGGTGTCGGGTGGCCGCTGGCAGCACCAGGCCTGGCTCCTTCTCTCCCACGGCACCTGCCAGGGCTGTGTGCGCTGCGCAGAGAGGCTCTGCTCAGTGCTGGCGCCTGCAGAACCTTGCCAGGGAGAGGGTAGTGAGCCTGTGGGGTAGGGCGCTCTCTCATCTCCTACCTGGCAGGTGTCGATGCCGCCCCACGGGTAGCCAGCGCAGAGGTTGTGGGGGTGGACGGCCCCTGCGTACCACCGGCTGCTGTTGCAGAGGTGGACGTTGATGAGGGGGACCTTGGCCTCCTGCAGGACATCCGTCGGGCCTCCAGCTGTGAGCACAGAAAGGAATTAGCACCCAGCTGGTCGGTGCCCGGTCTCCTGCCCTGCCTGGGTGAACCACTCCCTTCCCTGGGGCTTGGCTTTGCAGCGTGACAGGCGCTGCCCCGGCGCTGCCCTTCTGCCTGGCCTCGGGCCCTGGGCCAGGCCCATCTCTCTACGGGCACACGTCCCCGCAGTCGCGCTCTGGCTCTCGTCCCTGCTGTCAGGAAGCCCAGCCCACCTCCCCCGTGTGCCGAGCTCGCACTCAGGACACGAGCACTCTTGGGAACTCACCTCTCGCCATCGTGGACCCCCAGCCACTGACGTAGCAGTTGGTCAGCTCTGACACCCGCAGCGAGGCGTCGGGCACGCAGGCCAGCTGTACGTGGTAGCCGCACTGCACAGGCTGGTCCAGCTCCAGCAGCGCAATGTCGTTCCTCTCCCAGACGCTGCTGTAGTCTTCGTGCACCACCAGGCGCTTAATATTGCGCACTTGGGTGTCCGGGCCCAGCTGAGTCAAGTGGGTGGCCCCGATCACTACGCGCCACGCGTTGACGTGCCTGGAAGGCAGATGGGGAGAGGGCTCAGAAGGAGCCATGTGCCGCAGCAGCCCAGCAGTCCCCTGCCCTCTGCTTCACACGGGGCAGAGGAAAGCAGCACTGCAGAGGCTCAGACTGCCCTAGCATGCCTCGGGCTCAAGGCGTGTCGAGCTGGAGGCTGTAGGAAGCCGTGGCGGGAGCCCAGCCCTCTCCTGAGCAGCCTCTCAGCCGGGCTCTGCAGTGCCCAGGCACTGGGCGTACCGCAAGGAACGGGGATGGGAGGAGCCCGTGCTGCTGCTGGTCGCGGGGCACCCGCGAACTCTGGGGGGATATCCCCGTTCCTGACCCTCCTTACCTGGCCTTGACGAAGCAGTGGGCTGCTGTGAGGACCCACCGCGGGCTGATGAGGGAGCCCCCGCATATGTGCCCCGTGCCTGCTCTCCAAGGATCCTGGATGCTGACGATCCAGGGCCAGGCCCCTGCCTGGGCGTCTGTGCCCCCCACGACGCGCGACGTGCCCGGCTGAGCAGCCATGGGCCGGAGCCCGCAGGTCCCCCTGTAACCAGACACTCATCACCGTCCCGCTCGACGGCTCACTGCAGGCCCGGCCGAAGGGCAGCCCTCTGCCCTCCCCACGGGGCGCTGCATGGACAGCCAGGCCAGGGAGCCCCGTGGGGCGGGCGCGCGGCCGCCCCCGTTTCTGCTGTAGCCCCGCAGGCGAGTTGTGCCAGCAGCCCGGGTGCTGCAAGGAGCCGAGGCTCCCGCGTGGGGCTGGGGAAGCCGTGCTGTGGCCACGGGGACAAGCGGGCACCCTCCAGGGAACCCCATCAGGGCGCCCAAGCTCCCTCCCAGGGCCTCGGCCACTTACCCACAGCTGTCCCAGGCGCCATTCACAGGCCGGCACAGGGCCAGCAGGATGAGGAAGGGAAGGAAAGGCATTCTTGCCAGAGGCACGTGCCAGCTGCCAGAACCGAGGGCTTGTTGCCACCGGTGCGGCAGCCGATGACGCACTGCCCGCAGGCCTGGCGTTGCCCACAGTGCCCTCGGCAACGGGGCTGATGTCACAATGTCGCTGGTTCCGGGGGCTGGGCACGGTGGTCTCTAGGGTTACAGGGCCACAACACGGGGATTTCCAAGCAGGAGGGGAGGCAGACGCTGGGGTCGGACACCCCCGAGAGAGCCCCGCTGCATGCTCTGCTTGTGGGACGGGCTGTGCAGGCCCCGTGGCAGGCAGCAGCGCCCGGCCCCCAGCACTGCCTGCCAGTGGCGAGCAGGAAAAAGCCCAGTGTGGCACCACTGCCTCTTTGGGGGGTTCACTGCCCCCCGCTGCGCTACGCAGCCCTTTGCCACCAGGTCCTTCCCAACAAACGTACACCGGACAACGTGACTACTACAGGCAGCAGGCGCGTTTGGGTGTTGCAGAGCCCATCTGGTTACAGCCGCGGCAGGCAAGCAGAGATGTGCGAGCCCAATAAACCCAGCAGAGCCGACCAGTGTCACCCTTCCTGCACAAAGCGCTGTGCGGCACAGACGCAGCACTGTCCACGCTGGCCGCATCAGTCCCAGCAAAGCCCTCTGGCAGGCTGCCTGTCCTTGCTCTCTGTGCGTTCTGTTGCTGTTCTGGTCCAGCACCCACAAGGGCGGTTGTGGCACCTGGTACGCGTGGCCGAGGACAGGCAACTGCAAGCCCTGAACAGAGAAGGCTGCTCCTGCTCTCGGCCCCACATGCCATTCTCCATGGCTTTGGGAAACCCTGGAGCGGCCTCAGCTCTGCCTTCTGCAGCTGTATGGCGGAGCCGTGCTCACGTGCGGGCGTGCAGGGCAGTCACGGGAGGGAAGCAGGGGATGTGCTCAGAGCAGGCAGAAGGCGGCCTGAGAGAAGGCATCTTGTCTTCTGTGGATACTCTGCTCCTGCAGCACCAGATTTTGCAGGTGGTTAAGGGAGAATGGTGTGGGAGATGGCCACACTTCACAGATAACTGAAGGAAGAGATGGGGTCATTTTAGGGAGAGGAATCTGGCAGGGACAGCAGTACCTAGGAAACCACATGAGGAATGCCATGGAAGTCCAAGGTGACCTCGCTAACAGCACCTGAAACAGCAAATCTGTTCACAGATGTTGTAAACCTGGGAGCAGGTGGGAAAAACAACCCGGGGTGGGTCCCTTGTGTGAGAGGAGATAAGGGCGGAGAAAAGGAGGACTTGAGGAAGATGAGGCAGGGGCTTTGGGCGGTCCCGGCCGGCGGAGGCGCGGGGGGCGGTGGGGGCACGGGTTGGCAGCACGGGGCACTCTGTGGGGAGCTGCCGTGGGCCGGAGGGGTTGTGGAACGTGGGTGTCACACCAGGTGTCTGAAGCACAAGGTGCCTCCAGTTCAGGGGCTCAGCCATGGGGGCCTCGGGTGCTGCCCGTTTCCACCCCGTTACAGCCCGCCCTCCCCCTCCTTGGCACTGGGAAACAAACAGAGCTGATTGTGGTCGTAGCACCGACACAAGGGGCACGGAAGCAGGTTCATGACCACAAGCCCATTCCCAGCCTGGCTGTCAGGTAGAATTGCTCGTTTGGAATCCATAAAGCCTGGCCCATCCACTGAGTGACACCCGGGGGCAGTGGGGGGGCAGAACCCAGCCAAGGGCTTTGTGCTCAGGGAGCTCGGCTCTTCCTGTGCTGGATGTGGGGGGAAGGGTATGGGAATCACCCCCGAGCCAAGCACGAGCTGTGAGGATGCTACCTACGCTCTGGCATCCCGTAACCCTAAGACCCCATAACCCTAGCACCCAACACCACTATCTCTCCCTAAAACTAGTGTAGCACAACCCTCGAAAACCCTTACCCCAGCACTGCATAACCCCGGCACCCCAACTACCGCGAAGCCCCAAGAACCAAGGCGGTCAGCAGCTGCTACCCCTGAGCAGCCAAGAAGCCCCGTTTTCATTGGGTCTGTCCATCTAAAACTCTGCCCTGTAATTCAGGGTAGAATTGAATGTTGTCGACATAAATCTTAGATGAAGTGTTACTTTTTCCTGCAAATTAAAATAAACAATAGATCTTGCCATTTGGAAAACAAACAAACAAACAAACATAACCCCAAAACCAACAAAGCAAAAACAACCCAAGAAGAACTTGTTCACAAGAGCAGAAGCCAAAGCATTTGGATAGAGTGGACATGTCCTTGCTACCAGCATTGTCCAGGAAAGCCCACCAAGAAATCCCAGCCGGTTGGAGTAAATGCCATGCCCTAGAGCAGATAGACTGGAGCCAGCCTGTAGTCTTTCAATACCCAAGGATACTGCTTCAAATCTGCAGCACCAACTTCACAATCTACAGAAAACTCAGTACACTTCAGGCCTCAAAGTCAGTTGTTATTGCAGTGCAATGAGGCCAAAACTGTTGGTCCTTAACAGTGATGAGAAAAAGAATCCTTACCACACCACTTGTCAAAATACCGCTACTCTGAAATTTGCCTACACTGCTACAGCTCCTGCTTCACTCCAACTTCCCTTAAGAAAAAACCCCTGCCATTCTTCTAGCGCTTGCTCTAGCCACATGCGCAAGCAATACTTTCCTACTCCTTACGTACCAAGCTTTTATACTTGGCTTTTTTACCATCTGTAGTCAGGTTCCTGATAAGCAGTAAAGCACCTTGTCTTGGAGGCACTCCCCTCTTCTCCCCACTCTACCCCCATTAAAAAACACACCCACTGAAATGGCTGTCCAGAGCTGAAGTACTTCTCACGGTCTTCTTTTTTCAGCATGAGGTCCCTCTGAAAAGCTTAAAGATTATGAACAATCAATCACCTCACTCACGTTTTGCCCACAGTTTAATCCCACAGAGCGTGAGCCGCAAGTTCTCTTCATCTGACGCTAGATGTAGCATTTCCTCAGTAACTCTAAGAAAAAAAGTTGAAGTACGCAAGTTCCTAGGAACAGGTACAGGTCTGGTTTGTGCTACGCTCTATCAACAGCTTACAAGTGATCATTCAAATCTACGAAAACAAGTTTGGATCACTCGCTTTGTAGTAGCTTGAAAATGATAGATTACACATAACATTCGGTATCCCTTCAGGTAACCAACCGGTGCCCTCAAGAGCTTTGTCACAGTTTATAGACTACGCCAACCATTTTTCGTAAGGCCTTTCTAGAGGATTCCGAAAGCCAGGTTTCTTTCAACAGCCAGGAACAATTAAACCAGTCACTGTTAAACAGTGAGCAAGTTAGGCTTCGGGTATTTTAAATACCTTTCTTTTTCTAACGCACTACCACACATTCTTCTCTATCAAGTGTTCCACCTACTCTTCTGAAGCAGTCTCTGTGGCAGACTGGAACAATGCACACCCCCTGATCCAAGAAACATGAAAGACAGGTCTATCTAAACACACAACTTCTTGAAACGTCTCAATGTAAGCCCACTCGCCACCTCCTCAGATCTCAAGGACGCAGGAGATCAGTGCAGGCACCTTGTACAGAAACTGGACTTGTGTAATGTGCATTCTAGACCAATTTCAGTTACACTTTCCTTTTAAATAAGATGCGTAAACATGCTCACCATTTCAGCTCAGTGTGCATCTCGTATCCAGGCTTCTCAGATGCCAGTCATCTGAGATCAAGATTGTCAGAAACAGTTTGCACACGCAGTCTTGCACACACCAGATCCATCTCAAGAGGGAAAAAGGTGCCAGCCGTGAGTTAGAATGCTGCACTGTTTGTGAACAGCACACCAGTGGGGGACCAACTTAGCCAAGTCTAAAAAGAGTGGTTAACATTTGTATTTAGAGCTATGGGACTATAGACACATCTCCCAAGAGATTTATTTGCCAAAAAAAATCAAGAAAAATTGCCTGAAGTTCCAGATTTTCTTGACAAAACCGTCACGGTATCACCCCTTTCTTTTTAAGCTAGGGAAAGGAAGTCGAACAGACTACTCTGAACTTAGAATTTCCATTAAAAGGGAACTTAAAATTCACCACGGAATTAAGAGAGCTGAGTTCCATCTCCTCAGCTGTACCTCAGCAAAGGAGAGAGCTTTTTCTCTAGGCAGTAAGCCCTTTTTGATCCTGAAGCGTCTGGTTCATAGTACAGTCCGAGGCAAGAAAGTTATTCTGTGAAGGTCTGCACCAGACAAAGGCCACAAGAAGGTCACGGAATAAGTGTCTTGGTGAGAGTGATACCAAGCAGTGACTTGCTTAGGTACCGCAGCACGCAGGTCTCCATTCACTGTACAAGATGTGCTCCAGCTCCAGGGATTCCTGCAGCTGACAAACCCCAGGCAGGAGCCACAGGAGTACGTTTCCGTTTCATTTTCCAGATTGTCTGTCTCATGACCACCTCACTTCTGATTCGCCACAAAGCATTTAGTCTGCTGACATGATTCACACAGTGAACGACACCACACCCATCCCTCTGGAGAAAGGCAGCTTGTCAGAGCTGGGAGGAGTCAGCAAGGGCACTGCCTCTCCTCCCACTCTGCCCAGTCCTTGTGAGAGAAGTGCTGTTCAAGCAGGCTGCCCTGCTCTACAGCACAGGTTTAGAAAGGGATGTCCCTGACGTTCTCATGCCTGCCAGGCTTCCTGGGAGCTTATTTTCCTATAAGCTCCCATTTTACTGCAGCGTCTCCTCCTGGGACAGGCCGTGGTCAGGCTATTTAATTACAGTTTCCTCTAAGGTACCAGTAACCTGGTAAAATAGCATGGTCACAGGTCCCTGCAGAAGTTAATCTATTCCAAAGCAAGAAAAAAGATTTTCTCCCTTGAAAAAAAAAAGCAAAATGCTTACCTCGACACCAAACTCAAACTTGACAACAGGTACATACATACGTATCTTCAAGTGCCTGTAAAGGAGCAGATAACTGGGTAAGAAAAAATTCTTTGCTACTTCCATGGTTTTCCTAAACTGTAATAAGCTCATTTACACGTTCTGTCTTCTCTAAGGGAACCAAGAGAACTTCTACCATCCGTAGATGGCTACCTTTACTCATTACCAAGACTCCCAACTAGCTAGAGCACACCTGTTACTCAAGGACAAAAGCATAATATTTTGCTGAACATTGTAGTTCTTGGTAGATTTTCACAGTGAACTGCTTTGTTTTGATGAACACAGAGGAGTCCTTGGTAAAATTCCACAGAACAGGCTGGGCAAGCAGGATTCTTAGCAATATTAAAAAATGATGATGAGTAATACCAGAACTTGCTATAAGGAAGTAAATAAGTTGCTAAGCCGTTTTCTATAAGTAAATAAGTAAATAAATCTCTCTCAAAACAAGCAATCATTTCTCTGTGTCATCTGGGAGGAACCTTGGGCAGATCCCAGAGAAGAGAGCATCCTTTCAGGGAGAAAAACCTCTTGGGTATCTTCCTTGGAGGAGTCTGGGGGTGCTACTCAGGACTAGCTGCCCTAAAGCAGAGGTGGAAAGGATCCAGGACACGCCTGGGAGGAGTCTTGTGTGTATCCTGGAGCAAAAATCTTCCTTTACAGGAGAAAACACACCTCAGGTGTCTTCCTTGTGGAGTCTGGGGCTGCTAACTGACATCACATGTCTTTAAGAGAGAGGTCAGAGGAGACAAGGAGCTGCCTGTGAGTTGCCCTTGGTGCATCCTGGAGGTGGCAGCTTTTGCCAAAAGATAACATGTATTTCAGGTGGCTTCCTTGGAGGAGTTGGTTGCTACCTGGGATCTCAGGTCCCTGAAGCAGGGCACAAGACAGTCTGGGAGGAATCTGGGGCACATCCCAGAGAAGAGAGTGTCCGTTCAGGGTGAAAAACCTCTTGGGTGTCTCACCTGGAGGAGTCTGGGGCTGCTACCCAGGATTAGGCCTCTCTAAATCAGGGGTCAGAAGACTTCAGGACATGCCTGGAAAGAATCTTGGCTTTGAAATGCCTGTTGCATTTAATGTGACAAATAAATTTGGTAAGAGATGAATCCCCTTGCGTTCTAGTCAGTCCCCAGAGATTAGAGGGGCTGGGGGTCTGGGCTTGTCTCTTCAGAGGTATGTCAGTTATTGCCGTGACTAGCGTCCTGACAGCAGCCGCACGAACAGCCCTTGTGCTGTAGGGCCCGTTCATTCAAGAGAAGCCGTCAGGGTCACCAACAGCACGGTTTATTCTTATGCAACGTCTACAGATTCTTTGGGATTGCCTTCGGTATATGCACAGGCTGCAGGTTGGCTGTAGAGCACTACCCACAAAAATCGATTGCCATCACACACAGTTGCCAGGTAATCCCTCGGCATAGCCGAGGGCCCAAGCCTTACCAAAAGGTGTCCCTTCTGGGGCGGGGGTGCGAGGAGCACAGACCCGTCGGTCTGTGCCTCCGGTGTGGGTTGGGATTTTCATCCCTCCGAGTTAAGATCCATCTCGGGCTAGTACTTAGCCAAGTGTGTATGTGTGAGTGGGTGGGACTGTGGTCAAGCCACACTTCCTAACAGCAGAGTTCAGTGCAAAGCGCAGTTTCTGCTCATTAGCATCAACGTACCAGCATCCAGGTGCTACACGGCTCTTCAGCAGCCGTTGTTGATAATGCATGACTAATACCGTAGACGCCAGAGAATTTATTTACAGGTGAAAGAGTTCTTGAAAACGTGTGGTGTTTGGGACAGTGTAAAAGAGCGTCTGCATGTCAAGCTCCTTACCCAGTCATCGCTGCAGACCGTGGGTCTTTCCAGATCTGTGTCTCCTGTGCCATGACAGAGCCCAGTTTCAAGTTCACTGGTGCATTGTGCACACACACAAGGATCCCACCAGTAGCCGGCGTAAGACCCTTTGCGTTTCCAACTGCTGTGCCCGAGACCTTGCGCCCCCTCTTTCACCACACCCTCCCCCTCCCCTCTGACCAGCCCATCTGAGTGACTCTCTCCCTTTGTGCCCCACCTGGCTGCCTGCAGCCTCATTTTGCAGGTGCCGGGCACGGGGGGATCCTTGCCTTGCACAGGAGACTGAATTGGACTGCAGCATGGCCAGCTAGGAAACTTGGCAACTTTATTTGAACAACCAGAATGCTCAACTGGAGCGTTTGTGTGCGTCGGCAGGACCGAGCAGGACTCTGACACTGAGGCTGCCTTTGGATCAGCAGGCAGTGCCCCAGCAGGAGATGGTCGTGGCGCGCTGCTGCGGCTTCAGCTGGGTCCTGCTCATGCTGTTGCTGGAGCCTTTTTCCCCCAGAGGACCTGCAGGAGCTCCTGCAGCAGCTTAAAGAATTTCACCAGCTTCTGGCGTGGAAATGGGCAGGCCGTAAAGCTGCCCGCCTGCGCTGGTGTTGGCGGCGGCCTCTGTAAGGGGGTTGACGTGGCGACGGGCCGTGGCCTTGGAGGAGCCGTTGCTGCTGGGCGCAGCCCCATCTGGACCAGGATCCAGTCATAAAAGTGCTGCGTGGAGGTGTAGACTCCGGGCCGCTTTGCTCTTGCGCAGCCTCTCCCCCAGCTGGTCACCCCAACAAGCCAGAAGTACTCAGCGTTTTTATCCTGGCAGACGAGAGGCCCACCGCTGTCACCCTGCAGCAGAGGAGGGAGGGAGGGAGGGGTCAGGTGGTGTCGGGTGGCCGCTGGCAGCACCAGGCCTGGCTCCTTCTCTCCCACGGCACCTGCCAGGGCTGTGTGCGCTGCGCAGAGAGGCTCTGCTCAGTGCTGGCGCCTGCAGAACCTTGCCAGGGAGAGGGTAGTGAGCCTGTGGGGTAGGGCGCTCTCTCATCTCCTACCTGGCAGGTGTCGATGCCGCCCCACGGGTAGCCAGCGCAGAGGTTGTGGGGGTGGACGGCCCCTGCGTACCACCGGCTGCTGTTGCAGAGGTGGACGTTGATGAGGGGGACCTTGGCCTCCTGCAGGACATCCGTCGGGCCTCCAGCTGTGAGCACAGAAAGGAATTAGCACCCAGCTGGTCGGTGCCCGGTCTCCTGCCCTGCCTGGGTGAACCACTCCCTTCCCTGGGGCTTGGCTTTGCAGCGTGACAGGCGCTGCCCCGGCGCTGCCCTTCTGCCTGGCCTCGGGCCCTGGGCCAGGCCCATCTCTCTACGGGCACACGTCCCCGCAGTCGCGCTCTGGCTCTCGTCCCTGCTGTCAGGAAGCCCAGCCCACCTCCCCCGTGTGCCGAGCTCGCACTCAGGACACGAGCACTCTTGGGAACTCACCTCTCGCCATCGTGGACCCCCAGCCACTGACGTAGCAGTTGGTCAGCTCTGACACCCGCAGCGAGGCGTCGGGCACGCAGGCCAGCTGTACGTGGTAGCCGCACTGCACAGGCTGGTCCAGCTCCAGCAGCGCAATGTCGTTCCTCTCCCAGACGCTGCTGTAGTCTTCGTGCACCACCAGGCGCTTAATATTGCGCACTTGGGTGTCCGGGCCCAGCTGAGTCAAGTGGGTGGCCCCGATCACTACGCGCCACGCGTTGACGTGCCTGGAAGGCAGATGGGGAGAGGGCTCAGAGGGAGCCATGTGCCGCAGCAGCCCAGCAGTCCCCTGCCCTCTGCTTCACACGGGGCAGAGGAAAGCAGCGCTACAGAGGCTCAGACTGCCCTAGCATGCCTCGGGCTCAAGGCGTGTCGAGCTGGAGGCTGTAGGAAGCCGTGGCGGGAGCCCAGCCCTCTCCTGAGCAGCCTCTCAGCCGGGCTCTGCAGTGCCCAGGCACTGGGCGTACCGCAAGGAACGGGGATGGGAGGAGCCCGTGCTGCTGCTGGTCGCGGGGCACCCGCGAACTCTGGGGGGATATCCCCGTTTCTGACCCTCCTTACCTGGCCTTGACGAAGCAGTGGGCTGCTGTGAGGACCCACCGCGGGCTGATGAGGGAGCCCCCGCATATGTGCCCCGTGCCTGCTCTCCAAGGATCCTGGATGCTGACGATCCAGGGCCAGGCCCCTGCCTGGGCGTCTGTGCCCCCCACGACGCGCGACGTGCCCGGCTGAGCAGCCATGGGCCGGAGCCCGCAGGTCCCCCTGTAACCAGACACTCATCACCGTCCCGCTCGACGGCTCACTGCAGGCCCGGCCGAAGGGCAGCCCTCTGCCCTCCCCACGGGGCGCTGCATGGACAGCCAGGCCAGGGAGCCCCGTGGGGCGGGCGCGCGGCCGCCCCCGTTTCTGCTGTAGCCCCGCAGGCGAGTTGTGCCAGCAGCCCGGGTGCTGCAAGGAGCCGAGGCTCCCGCGTGGGGCTGGGGAAGCCGTGCTGTGGCCACGGGGACAAGCGGGCACCCTCCAGGGAACCCCATCAGGGCGCCCAAGCTCCCTCCCAGGGCCTCGGCCACTTACCCACAGCTGTCCCAGGCGCCATTCACAGGCCGGCACAGGGCCAGCAGGATGAGGAAGGGAAGGAAAGGCATTCTTGCCAGAGGCACGTGCCAGCTGCCAGAACCGAGGGCTTGTTGCCACCGGTGCGGCAGCCGATGACGCACTGCCCGCAGGCCTGGCGTTGCCCACAGTGCCCTCGGCAACGGGGCTGATGTCACAATGTCGCTGGTTCCGGGGGCTGGGCACGGTGGTCTCTAGGGTTACAGGGCCACAACACGGGGATTTCCAAGCAGGAGGGGAGGCAGACGCTGGGGTCGGACACCCCCGAGAGAGCCCCGCTGCATGCTCTGCTTGTGGGACGGGCTGTGCAGGCCCCGTGGCAGGCAGCAGCGCCCGGCCCCCAGCACTGCCTGCCAGTGGCGAGCAGGAAAAAGCCCAGTGTGGCACCACAGCCTCTTTGGGGGGTTCACTGCCCCCCGCTGCGCTACGCAGCCCTTTGCCACCAGGTCCTTCCCAACAAACGTACACCGGACAACGTGACTACTACAGGCAGCAGGCGCGTTTGGGTGTTGCAGAGCCCATCTGGTTACAGCCGCGGCAGGCAAGCAGAGATGTGCGAGCCCAATAAACCCAGCAGAGCCGACCAGTGTCACCCTTCCTGCACAAAGCGCTGTGAGGCACAGACGCAGCACTGTCCACGCTGGCCGCATCAGTCCCAGCAAAGCCCTCTGGCAGGCTGCCTGTCCTTGCTCTCTGTGCGTTCTGTTGCTGTTCTGGTCCAGCACCCACAAGGGCGGTTGTGGCACCTGGTACGCGTGGCCGAGGACAGGCAACTGCAAGCCCTGAACAGAGAAGGCTGCTCCTGCTCTCGGCCCCACATGCCATTCTCCATGGCTTTGGGAAACCCTGGAGCGGCCTCAGCTCTGCCTTCTGCAGCTGTATGGCGGAGCCGTGCTCACGTGCGGGCGTGCAGGGCAGTCACGGGAGGGAAGCAGGGGATGTGCTCAGAGCAGGCAGAAGGCGGCCTGAGAGAAGGCATCTTGTCTTCTGTGGATACTCTGCTCCTGCAGCACCAGATTTTGCAGGTGGTTAAGGGAGAATGGTGTGGGAGATGGCCACACTTCACAGATAACTGAAGGAAGAGATGGGGTCATTTTAGGGAGAGGAATCTGGCAGGGACAGCAGTACCTAGGAAACCACATGAGGAATGCCATGGAAGTCCAAGGTGACCTCGCTAACAGCACCTGAAACAGCAAATCTGTTCACAGATGTTGTAAACCTGGGAGCAGGTGGGAAAAACAACCCGGGGTGGGTCCCTTGTGTGAGAGGAGATAAGGGCGGAGAAAAGGAGGACTTGAGGAAGATGAGGCAGGGGCTTTGGGCGGTCCCGGCCGGCGGAGGCGCGGGGGGCGGTGGGGGCACGGGTTGGCAGCACGGGGCACTCTGTGGGGAGCTGCCGTGGGCCGGAGGGGTTGTGGAACGTGGGTGTCACACCAGGTGTCTGAAGCACAAGGTGCCTCCAGTTCAGGGGCTCAGCCATGGGGGCCTCGGGTGCTGCCCGTTTCCACCCCGTTACAGCCCGCCCTCCCCCTCCTTGGCACTGGGAAACAAACAGAGCTGATTGTGGTCGTAGCACCGACACAAGGGGCACGGAAGCAGGTTCATGACCACAAGCCCATTCCCAGCCTGGCTGTCAGGTAGAATTGCTCGTTTGGAATCCATAAAGCCTGGCCCATCCACTGAGTGACACCCGGGGGCAGTGGGGGGGCAGAACCCAGCCAAGGGCTTTGTGCTCAGGGAGCTCGGCTCTTCCTGTGCTGGATGTGGGGGGAAGGGTATGGGAATCACCCCCGAGCCAAGCACGAGCTGTGAGCATGCTACCTACGCTCTGGCATCCCGTAACCCTAAGACCCCATAACCCTAGCACCCAACACCACTATCTCTCCCTAAAACTAGTGTAGCACAACCCTCGAAAACCCTTACCCCAGCACTGCATAACCCCGGCACCCCAACTACCGCGAAGCCCCAAGAACCAAGGCGGTCAGCAGCTGCTACCCCTGAGCAGCCAAGAAGCCCCGTTTTCATTGGGTCTGTCCATCTAAAACTCTGCCCTGTAATTCAGGGTAGAATTGAATGTTGTCGACATAAATCTTAGATGAAGTGTTACTTTTTCCTGCAAATTAAAATAAACAATAGATCTTGCCATTTGGAAAACAAACAAACAAACAAACATAACCCCAAAACCAACAAAGCAAAAACAACCCAAGAAGAACTTGTTCACAAGAGCAGAAGCCAAAGCATTTGGATAGAGTGGACATGTCCTTGCTACCAGCATTGTCCAGGAAAGCCCACCAAGAAATCCCAGCCGGTTGGAGTAAATGCCATGCCCTAGAGCAGATAGACTGGAGCCAGCCTGTAGTCTTTCAATACCCAAGGATACTGCTTCAAATCTGCAGCACCAACTTCACAATCTACAGAAAACTCAGTACACTTCAGGCCTCAAAGTCAGTTGTTATTGCAGTGCAATGAGGCCAAAACTGTTGGTCCTTAACAGTGATGAGAAAAAGAATCCTTACCACACCACTTGTCAAAATACCGCTACTCTGAAATTTGCCTACACTGCTACAGCTCCTGCTTCACTCCAACTTCCCTTAAGAAAAAACCCCTGCCATTCTTCTAGCGCTTGCTCTAGCCACATGCGCAAGCAATACTTTCCTACTCCTTACGTACCAAGCTTTTATACTTGGCTTTTTTACCATCTGTAGTCAGGTTCCTGATAAGCAGTAAAGCACCTTGTCTTGGAGGCACTCCCCTCTTCTCCCCACTCTACCCCCATTAAAAAACACACCCACTCTACCCCATGGACAGACCTTGAACCTAAACTGAAAACCAGGGTTTTGTTTCAAAACTGTCACTGAAATGGCTGTCCAGAGCTGAAGTACTTCTCACGGTCTTCTTTTTTCAGCATGAGGTCCCTCTGAAAAGCTTAAAGATTATGAACAATCAATCACCTCACTCACGTTTTGCCCACAGTTTAATCCCACAGAGCGTGAGCCGCAAGTTCTCTTCATCTGACGCTAGATGTAGCATTTCCTCAGTAACTCTAAGAAAAAAAGTTGAAGTACGCAAGTTCCTAGGAACAGGTACAGGTCTGGTTTGTGCTACGCTCTATCAACAGCTTACAAGTGATCATTCAAATCTACGAAAACAAGTTTGGATCACTCGCTTTGTAGTAGCTTGAAAATGATAGATTACACATAACATTCGGTATCCCTTCAGGTAACCAACCGGTGCCCTCAAGAGCTTTGTCACAGTTTATAGACTACGCCAACCATTTTTCGTAAGGCCTTTCTAGAGGATTCCGAAAGCCAGGTTTCTTTCAACAGCCAGGAACAATTAAACCAGTCACTGTTAAACAGTGAGCAAGTTAGGCTTCGGGTATTTTAAATACCTTTCTTTTTCTAACGCACTACCACACATTCTTCTCTATCAAGTGTTCCACCTACTCTTCTGAAGCAGTCTCTGTGGCAGACTGGAACAATGCACACCCCCTGATCCAAGAAACATGAAAGACAGGTCTATCTAAACACACAACTTCTTGAAACGTCTCAATGTAAGCCCACTCGCCACCTCCTCAGATCTCAAGGACGCAGGAGATCAGTGCAGGCACCTTGTACAGAAACTGGACTTGTGTAATGTGCATTCTAGACCAATTTCAGTTACACTTTCCTTTTAAATAAGATGCGTAAACATGCTCACCATTTCAGCTCAGTGTGCATCTCGTATCCAGGCTTCTCAGATGCCAGTCATCTGAGATCAAGATTGTCAGAAACAGTTTGCACACGCAGTCTTGCACACACCAGATCCATCTCAAGAGGGAAAAAGGTGCCAGCCGTGAGTTAGAATGCTGCACTGTTTGTGAACAGCACACCAGTGGGGGACCAACTTAGCCAAGTCTAAAAAGAGTGGTTAACATTTGTATTTAGAGCTATGGGACTATAGACACATCTCCCAAGAGATTTATTTGCCAAAAAAAATCAAGAAAAATTGCCTGAAGTTCCAGATTTTCTTGACAAAACCGTCACGGTATCACCCCTTTCTTTTTAAGCTAGGGAAAGGAAGTCGAACAGACTACTCTGAACTTAGAATTTCCATTAAAAGGGAACTTAAAATTCACCACGGAATTAAGAGAGCTGAGTTCCATCTCCTCAGCTGTACCTCAGCAAAGGAGAGAGCTTTTTCTCTAGGCAGTAAGCCCTTTTTGATCCTGAAGCGTCTGGTTCATAGTACAGTCCGAGGCAAGAAAGTTATTCTGTGAAGGTCTGCACCAGACAAAGGCCACAAGAAGGTCACGGAATAAGTGTCTTGGTGAGAGTGATACCAAGCAGTGACTTGCTTAGGTACCGCAGCACGCAGGTCTCCATTCACTGTACAAGATGTGCTCCAGCTCCAGGGATTCCTGCAGCTGACAAACCCCAGGCAGGAGCCACAGGAGTACGTTTCCGTTTCATTTTCCAGATTGTCTGTCTCATGACCACCTCACTTCTGATTCGCCACAAAGCATTTAGTCTGCTGACATGATTCACACAGTGAACGACACCACACCCATCCCTCTGGAGAAAGGCAGCTTGTCAGAGCTGGGAGGAGTCAGCAAGGGCACTGCCTCTCCTCCCACTCTGCCCAGTCCTTGTGAGAGAAGTGCTGTTCAAGCAGGCTGCCCTGCTCTACAGCACAGGTTTAGAAAGGGATGTCCCTGACGTTCTCATGCCTGCCAGGCTTCCTGGGAGCTTATTTTCCTATAAGCTCCCATTTTACTGCAGCGTCTCCTCCTGGGACAGGCCGTGGTCAGGCTATTTAATTACAGTTTCCTCTAAGGTACCAGTAACCTGGTAAAATAGCATGGTCACAGGTCCCTGCAGAAGTTAATCTATTCCAAAGCAAGAAAAAAGATTTTCTCCCTTGAAAAAAAAAAGCAAAATGCTTACCTCGACACCAAACTCAAACTTGACAACAGGTACATACATACGTATCTTCAAGTGCCTGTAAAGGAGCAGATAACTGGGTAAGAAAAAATTCTTTGCTACTTCCATGGTTTTCCTAAACTGTAATAAGCTCATTTACACGTTCTGTCTTCTCTAAGGGAACCAAGAGAACTTCTACCATCCGTAGATGGCTACCTTTACTCATTACCAAGACTCCCAACTAGCTAGAGCACACCTGTTACTCAAGGACAAAAGCATAATATTTTGCTGAACATTGTAGTTCTTGGTAGATTTTCACAGTGAACTGCTTTGTTTTGATGAACACAGAGGAGTCCTTGGTAAAATTCCACAGAACAGGCTGGGCAAGCAGGATTCTTAGCAATATTAAAAAATGATGATGAGTAATACCAGAACTTGCTATAAGGAAGTAAATAAGTTGCTAAGCCGTTTTCTATAAGTAAATAAGTAAATAAATCTCTCTCAAAACAAGCAATCATTTCTCTGTGTCATCTGGGAGGAACCTTGGGCAGATCCCAGAGAAGAGAGCATCCTTTCAGGGAGAAAAACCTCTTGGGTATCTTCCTTGGAGGAGTCTGGGGGTGCTACTCAGGACTAGCTGCCCTAAAGCAGAGGTGGAAAGGATCCAGGACACGCCTGGGAGGAGTCTTGTGTGTATCCTGGAGCAAAAATCTTCCTTTACAGGAGAAAACACACCTCAGGTGTCTTCCTTGTGGAGTCTGGGGCTGCTAACTGACATCACATGTCTTTAAGAGAGAGGTCAGAGGAGACAAGGAGCTGCCTGTGAGTTGCCCTTGGTGCATCCTGGAGGTGGCAGCTTTTGCCAAAAGATAACATGTATTTCAGGTGGCTTCCTTGGAGGAGTTGGTTGCTACCTGGGATCTCAGGTCCCTGAAGCAGGGCACAAGACAGTCTGGGACATGTCTGGGAGGAATCTGGGGCACATCCCAGAGAAGAGAGTGTCCGTTCAGGGTGAAAAACCTCTTGGGTGTCTCACCTGGAGGAGTCTGGGGCTGCTACCCAGGATTAGGCCTCTCTAAATCAGGGGTCAGAAGACTTCAGGACATGCCTGGAAAGAATCTTGGCTTTGAAATGCCTGTTGCATTTAATGTGACAAATAAATTTGGTAAGAGATGAATCCCCTTGCGTTCTAGTCAGTCCCCAGAGATTAGAGGGGCTGGGGGTCTGGGCTTGTCTCTTCAGAGGTATGTCAGTTATTGCCGTGACTAGCGTCCTGACAGCAGCCGCACGAACAGCCCTTGTGCTGTAGGGCCCGTTCATTCAAGAGAAGCCGTCAGGGTCACCAACAGCACGGTTTATTCTTATGCAACGTCTACAGATTCTTTGGGATTGCCTTCGGTATATGCACAGGCTGCAGGTTGGCTGTAGAGCACTACCCACAAAAATCGATTGCCATCACACACAGTTGCCAGGTAATCCCTCGGCATAGCCGAGGGCCCAAGCCTTACCAAAAGGTGTCCCTTCTGGGGCGGGGGTGCGAGGAGCACAGACCCGTCGGTCTGTGCCTCCGGTGTGGGTTGGGATTTTCATCCCTCCGAGTTAAGATCCATCTCGGGCTAGTACTTAGCCAAGTGTGTATGTGTGAGTGGGTGGGACTGTGGTCAAGCCACACTTCCTAACAGCAGAGTTCAGTGCAAAGCGCAGTTTCTGCTCATTAGCATCAACGTACCAGCATCCAGGTGCTACACGGCTCTTCAGCAGCCGTTGTTGATAATGCATGACTAATACCGTAGACGCCAGAGAATTTATTTACAGGTGAAAGAGTTCTTGAAAACGTGTGGTGTTTGGGACAGTGTAAAAGAGCGTCTGCATGTCAAGCTCCTTACCCAGTCATCGCTGCAGACCGTGGGTCTTTCCAGATCTGTGTCTCCTGTGCCATGACAGAGCCCAGTTTCAAGTTCACTGGTGCATTGTGCACACACACAAGGATCCCACCAGTAGCCGGCGTAAGACCCTTTGCGTTTCCAACTGCTGTGCCCGAGACCTTGCGCCCCCTCTTTCACCACACCCTCCCCCTCCCCTCTGACCAGCCCATCTGAGTGACTCTCTCCCTTTGTGCCCCACCTGGCTGCCTGCAGCCTCATTTTGCAGGTGCCGGGCACGGGATCCTTGCCTTGCGCAGGAGACTGAATTGGACTGCAGCATGGCCAGCTAGGAAACTTGGCAACTTTATTTGAACAACCAGAATGCTCAACTGGAGCGTTTGTGTGCGTCGGCAGGACCGAGCAGGACTCTGACACTGAGGCTGCCTTTGGATCAGCAGGCAGTGCCCCAGCAGGAGATGGTCGTGGCGCGCTGCTGCGGCTTCAGCTGGGTCCTGCTCATGCTGTTGCTGGAGCCTTTTTCCCCCAGAGGACCTGCAGGAGCTCCTGCAGCAGCTTAAAGAATTTCACCAGCTTCTGGCGTGGAAATGGGCAGGCCGTAAAGCTGCCCGCCTGCGCTGGTGTTGGCGGCGGCCTCTGTAAGGGGGTTGACGTGGCGACGGGCCGTGGCCTTGGAGGAGCCGTTGCTGCTGGGCGCAGCCCCATCTGGACCAGGATCCAGTCATAAAAGTGCTGCGTGGAGGTGTAGACTCCGGGCCGCTTTGCTCTTGCGCAGCCTCTCCCCCAGCTGGTCACCCCAACAAGCCAGAAGTACTCAGCGTTTTTATCCTGGCAGACGAGAGGCCCACCGCTGTCACCCTGCAGCAGAGGAGGGAGGGAGGGAGGGGTCAGGTGGTGTCGGGTGGCCGCTGGCAGCACCAGGCCTGGCTCCTTCTCTCCCACGGCACCTGCCAGGGCTGTGTGCGCTGCGCAGAGAGGCTCTGCTCAGTGCTGGCGCCTGCAGAACCTTGCCAGGGAGAGGGTAGTGAGCCTGTGGGGTAGGGCGCTCTCTCATCTCCTACCTGGCAGGTGTCGATGCCGCCCCACGGGTAGCCAGCGCAGAGGTTGTGGGGGTGGACGGCCCCTGCGTACCACCGGCTGCTGTTGCAGAGGTGGACGTTGATGAGGGGGACCTTGGCCTCCTGCAGGACATCCGTCGGGCCTCCAGCTGTGAGCACAGAAAGGAATTAGCACCCAGCTGGTCGGTGCCCGGTCTCCTGCCCTGCCTGGGTGAACCACTCCCTTCCCTGGGGCTTGGCTTTGCAGCGTGACAGGCGCTGCCCCGGCGCTGCCCTTCTGCCTGGCCTCGGGCCCTGGGCCAGGCCCATCTCTCTACGGGCACACGTCCCCGCAGTCGCGCTCTGGCTCTCGTCCCTGCTGTCAGGAAGCCCAGCCCACCTCCCCCGTGTGCCGAGCTCGCACTCAGGACACGAGCACTCTTGGGAACTCACCTCTCGCCATCGTGGACCCCCAGCCACTGACGTAGCAGTTGGTCAGCTCTGACACCCGCAGCGAGGCGTCGGGCACGCAGGCCAGCTGTACGTGGTAGCCGCACTGCACAGGCTGGTCCAGCTCCAGCAGCGCAATGTCGTTCCTCTCCCAGACGCTGCTGTAGTCTTCGTGCACCACCAGGCGCTTAATATTGCGCACTTGGGTGTCCGGGCCCAGCTGAGTCAAGTGGGTGGCCCCGATCACTACGCGCCACGCGTTGACGTGCCTGGAAGGCAGATGGGGAGAGGGCTCAGAGGGAGCCATGTGCCGCAGCAGCCCAGCAGTCCCCTGCCCTCTGCTTCACACGGGGCAGAGGAAAGCAGCGCTGCAGAGGCTCAGACTGCCCTAGCATGCCTCGGGCTCAAGGCGTGTCGAGCTGGAGGCTGTAGGAAGCCGTGGCGGGAGCCCAGCCCTCTCCTGAGCAGCCTCTCAGCCGGGCTCTGCAGTGCCCAGGCACTGGGCGTACCGCAAGGAACGGGGATGGGAGGAGCCCGTGCTGCTGCTGGTCGCGGGGCACCCGCGATCTCTGGGGGGATATCCCCGTTTCTGACCCTCCTTACCTGGCCTTGACGAAGCAGTGGGCTGCTGTGAGGACCCACCGCGGGCTGATGAGGGAGCCCCCGCATATGTGCCCCGTGCCTGCTCTCCAAGGATCCTGGATGCTGACGATCCAGGGCCAGGCCCCTGCCTGGGCGTCTGTGCCCCCCACGACGCGCGACGTGCCCGGCTGAGCAGCCATGGGCCGGAGCCCGCAGGTCCCCCTGTAACCAGACACTCATCACCGTCCCGCTCGACGGCTCACTGCAGGCCTGGCCGAAGGGCAGCCCTCTGCCCTCCCCACGGGGCGCTGCATGGACAGCCAGGCCAGGGAGCCCCGTGGGGCGGGCGCGCGGCCGCCCCCGTTTCTGCTGTAGCCCCGCAGGCGAGTTGTGCCAGCAGCCCGGGTGCTGCAAGGAGCCGAGGCTCCCGCGTGGGGCTGGGGAAGCCGTGCTGTGGCCACGGGGACAAGCGGGCACCCTCCAGGGAACCCCATCAGGGCGCCCAAGCTCCCTCCCAGGGCCTCGGCCACTTACCCACACCTGTCCCAGGTGCCATTCACAGGCCGGCACAGGGCCAGCAGGATGAAGAAGGGAAGGAAAGGCATTCTTGCCAGAGGCACGTGCCAGCTGCCAGAACCGAGGGCTTGTTGCCACCGGTGCGGCAGCCGATGACGCAGTGCTCGCAGGCCTGGCGTTGCCCACAGTGCCCTCGGCAACGGGGCTGATGTCACAATGTCGCTGGTTCCGGGGGCTGGGCACGGTGGTCTCTAGGGTTACAGGGCCACAACACGGGGATTTCCAAGCAGGAGAGGAGGTAGAAGCTGGCATTGGCCATCTGCGACAGACCCCCTCTGAATGCGCTGCTTGTGGTGCTATTTTAAAGTGCTCCTTCAAAGCGGCCTTTTCCAGGTTGTTCCCTCAGCCTGCTGTCAGTGTGGCAGAAGAGGGCTCGCTCTCTACCCAGTCTGTCCTGGAACAGCTCCCAGACAAGGGCCCGGCCTGAGCAAGAGCCCGCAGCCACAGCTCGCCCACTGACCCTCACAAACAGGCCCCTCCTGCACGCCCGCACGCTGCCTTTCTGCCCGAGAAGCTGATGGGAGCCCCGAGTAACGGAGCTTTCCCACCGACGCTGGAAAAATGCCAGCCCTGTCGTGGGCAGGGCAGACTCGCACTTTCTGGAGAAGTCAAACATGCTGAAGGTTTGCATCTTGAGGCTGTGGCTGAGAAGACTGCAGAGACGGTCGGGCAAACACAAAATCAATCTTTAGAGGAAAACAGGTGGAACCGTGAGTTAGAATGCTGCACCGTTTGTCAACAGCACGCTAGCAGGGGACAGTTAGCCAAGTGGCTAACATGTGCATTTAGAGCTACTTTCTTACTTTTGCATTCTTCGCTACTTTCATGTTTTTCCTAAATTGTGATAAACTCCTTCATATAAAAACAACTGTTTCTGAGCCCCCCAAAATTGTTAGTAAGCTGCAAGCAGTATTGCACTTATATGGTCCTAATACTGCCTTTAAAAAGTGACTTATTTGCACAGTTCTCAAGGAGAGACCTTAGTCACTCAGATTTTTTATTTCCTCCTGCTGTTTTAGTTTTTCAAAGAATGACTGGAAAGAATCGGATCTTTCTACATGTCTAGGAACAACAGAAACAGCATCTCTGTCAGCACCTTGTTACGGAGGCTCTCAAATAAACAACCAACCACCAACAATTTCAAAAATTATTATGAACGCAGTTAACTAGCTCTCCGTAAATTACAGGTTCGAATGTCTGTGAGAGGAGAACAGAACACCTTTCTAGGGTTCAACAGATGCCCAAAACACATAACAAAGCACTCTATCGGGTTTATTGGCAACCCAAACTGCAGAACAAAGCCCCGCTCCCTGAGGTTTAACAGTAACCCAAAACGCTTTATCACTCACCTGACAAGTGAGGGCTCTCACCCTCGAGGACCTGCTCAGGCACCTGCCACACACCTGCAAAAAGATTCCATTTCTTCCTATTGTTGGAAGTCACTTTCAAACATTAGAACAGTCAGCAGACCATTCAAGTTCCACCTTTACTGTGTACTCCAAGCCAGCAAGATCCAAACGTAAATATTTTGCCACTAACATTCACTACTGCTGAAGGGAGAAGATTCTGTGGGTAGAAGAGAAAGAGTTTACTTTAGAATGTAAGATACACATTGATCTATGTGCAAGTTCAGACAGCACAGAGGTTTTTAGAAAGACTAAACAGCCTCCATAAACAATGTCTTCTCAGTTCCCTACTGACTTGTTAGCCTAATAGACTGCTACTGTTTTTCTGGAGTGCTTGCAACTCAAATAAATAAAGGAAAAAAAAAAAAAAAAGAAAAAAAAAGATAAAAAAGAAAAAAAAGAGAAAAAAAAAGTAATAAGGGGAAAATGGGGAAAAACGCGGAAAAGAAACAGGGAAAACAGGGGAAAACAAACAGGGGAAAACAAACAGAGAAAAAAGTTGAAAACAGTGGAATACAGGGGAAAATGGGAAAATGGGGTAAACAGGAAAGAAGAAAGAAGAAAAAAAAAAGAAAAAAGAAAAAAAAATAAGGGGAAAACAGGTGAAATCAAACAGGAATTCAAACAGGGGAAAACAAACAGGGGAAAACAAACAGGGGAAAACAGGGGGAAAAAAGAGGGGAAAACGGGAGAAAATGGGAAAAATGGGGAAAACAGGAAAGAAGAAGAAAGAAGAAAAAATAAATGAAAAAAAAAATTAAGGGGAAAACGGGAAAACCAACAGGGGAAAACCAACAGGGGAAAATGGGAAAACAAAGAGGGGAAAACGGGAATATACAGGATAACAGGGGAAAGCAGGGGAAAGAAGAAGACAAAAAAAAGGAAAAAGAAAAGAGAAAACAGACGAAAGATGAAGAATAAAGAAAAAGAAATAAAAAGAAATAAAAAAGAAAAAAATAACTGAAAAAGAAAAAAAGAACAGGGAAAACAAAAATAGGGAAAAGAAAAAAAAAGAAGAAAAAACAAAAAATAAAAAAAAATCAAAAGAAATGAAAAAAAAAAAAGGAAAAAAAAAAGAAAAAAAGGAAAAAAAAGATGAGTAAGGTATTCAGCTTACCAAGAACAACCAGCCTGTAAAGAATACTCATGTTAAGTTTGCCCTAAAAAGCCAAGAGGTTAACAGATTGGACAGTCTTGTTATAGCTGGGATTCAGTTCTCCCCCATCTTTCCGTACCCCAGATGGCTTCATTGCTCCAACTAGCTTCTGAGTATGGATGCAGTCCCGACCCTTAGGAGGAGCCAAGCTCATCAGAGAAGGAATTCAACAGTGCCTTTGAGGCTGGTTCTGCAGCTTAGAATGGCTGTGGGAGAAAATGCTGAAGACTTCACAAAAGAAAAAAAAAAAAAAAAAACAAACCCACACCCCCTTACTGGAAAACATCCTTCAGTTTTCAGGTTTCCAAATCAGTGTCTGTTCTTTTACCCAGCTGAAGTGAGGAACGTTAACCACATGTGTTACTGATTTTATTATCAACTGAAATTAAATTGTGTTTGATTTTAATATAAGTATAGAATTAAGGGATATTTTAGTAAAAATCATTTATTTTATTGTATTTTGAATCTAGCAACCGACTGCTACTCTAAAATTCCCTGTACAGCCCTGTACCAAGGCTGAAGGTGTCACCGAAATCCGGGATAAAAGAACTTATCGATGCCAATTTGATGCAGATAAGCAGACACTTCTTTATTGACGGCCGGACGTGTAGGGGAGTGCTTTCACCAACAACACGTGCCAGGCACCAAGGTCATACATCTTATATAGAACTTACTCATACGTATTCATTAAGTCTTCATACATAAGCATACAATTTCTAAGAAATCATTAACATATTCTCCTCCTACTTCCAATTCTGCGCAGTAAAGGTTAGAAATGTCCAGAAATGGGTCTAGGGTGTAATGTGAGTAGGTGGCCCATGAGTCGGTGGTCACGATCTCCCCCTGCCGGAATTACCTTTTGCTTAAGGACACAGTTTTCTTGGCAGGTACCTGCAAGCTGTTACGGTTACTTCCCTCAGTTCCCATTAATCCTGGACCTTGACAACTACTTGCATTCTTCTAGTCCTATGTATGTATTATAAATCAGCTTACAAATCATCTTGTGTTTTGGTTACCTATGTTTTAACTGTTTCTACTAAATAATTGCGGCCAATCCCTTCGGCCTTGGTACGGGGCTGTACAGGGAACATTTAGAGTAGCAGCTGGTTGTTAGGTTCAAAATACAATAAATGTAAAATGATTTTTACTAAAATATCTTTTAGTTCCACACTTATACTAAAATCAAAAAACAATCAAAAACAATTTGATCCATTAATAATAAAATCGGTAACATTTAATCCCTTTGAAAGTGTTGAAAATCATTTCAATACTTTCATCCTTTTATTCGTTTTTATCTTCAAAGGCAAAGTTTATCTTGCCAGATGGTGGTGGCGGGTTATACTCTGGTGGCATAGTGGGTACTTCTCTTATAATTCTACGATGTATTGCAAGTTTATTAGTAAATTGTATTTTAAGGCACGCATACACTAGCATAATCATTAAAAAGATGATCAGTAACAAAAACAGAGTCTTGATTAGGGATTTCAGCCAAGAGCTCAAGTTCCAACCTAATACACTAAAAATTTTTCCTAGCCAATCTTCTGACATGTCTTCTCGAATTGTTTCTGGTTTTTTTTTCAATTTTGCCTAACAGATCTAGATCGCTTTCTACATCCTGTGTAACATTTGGAATATGAATGCAGCAATGATCCAATCTATCTCTGAGATATCCACACACTCCATACTCTTTTAACAGAAGCACGTCTAATGCCATCCTGTTTTGAAGTGTCATTCGGGAAGTTACCTGTAACTGTATGTTTAATTCTTTAAATCCTTTTCTTGTAACATTGGCCAATTTTTCTACTTGTCCTGTTAAGTGATAAAGCCATTCTCTATTCCTATAGGACGCTATTGGGTTCAGAAGAGACTCTAAAGCCCCGCCAATTTTTACTACTGTTGATGGTTCATTCCAGGTGTCATCATCTATTTCAGACCTTTTAATTCGTTCTAATTTTAAATTTTCCAGGGATCCCTTGAGTGGTGATTTCTTCCAAATTGGACACAATGTTGGCAGGCCTAAAGTAATTTGTTTCACCTTACCATCTACTGGTAAGTGGGTTGTCCAGGCACCATCACTTAATGCCCAAACTAAATGCCCTGGACTCTGAATGGTAGATTTCTTACAAAAAAAAGTATCCTCTTCTGGGTTTAAAGATACTAGTCATGGTGAGGTTATTATGAAAACCTCGACAATAACAACCAAACTTTAAAGCAGCTGCCAAATGAGGAATTCTTTGAATTAAGTCTGCATTGCTGCAATCATACACCTTTTCACATTTCTGCCATGGTACTACATGTTCCTTTTCTAGTCGGGTAGTGCCTTTATCTGCTATCGAGGGAAGGATTGTAAACACTCTATTCATCCAGGTACTCTCCCAAGTAAAACACTAAGGGGTTCTGGCCATGTACTGAAATTGGAAGAATATGGACATAGACCATTACAGAGTCTCACCTTGCCTGGTTTTGGGTACTTTGCCCTGCTTTGTTACACTGCCATTCCATGATGCTCCTGCTCACTTTGTTTGTAATTTATTTATCATATGAACACCATCTTAGATTAGGGTTTGGGCCTCCTGGAAGGAGAACTCGAGCCAAAGCACTAGGCTGAGACCCTGTTACAAAGTCATAATTTAGTATTTTTTTTGCAGTCTGATTTTTTCCGGTGATTTCCATTGTTTCTTAATAATCTTCACTTGTTTATACTATTGAATCACTGACCTTTGTTTGCAATAAATAGTCTCGTTTTCATGTTCCAGATTGGTCCAATTCATAGTTTAGATTCCCCAAGGAGTAGATTTACCTACTGCTCTTGGTATTGGTAAACAAGCTGTGATCTAGGTGACATTTTGTAAGTTGGCGAATCCCTTAATCCTAACATCAAATTTTCCTCAGGCATTTCTTTGGGAATTTGGATTAATTATTCTGTATCTGGCTGCCTTCTGTTCCTTGCCACCAGATCAATCCATGATTCCACCAGCATCACCTTCTAAGCCAATATAAGGAGAACAATGACAAACTGATATGAGATATTAAATATGTTTTAAAGTCAGTTTTAAAATCTGGGTCACGGCTTATAATCTTCCATGGAGTAGGTGCTTTCTTTACTCGGGTATAGTGTATCCAAGCATCTGATTCTGCAATCTTGATAGCCGTAAAGGTTGTTAACAGTATCTGAAAAGGTCCTTTCCAACGCTCCTGTAAAGGTTCAGAAGTCCACGTTTTCATATAGACATAATCTCCTGGTTGAAAGTCATGCACTGGAGTTTCCAGGGATAATGGTCTATTCCACAGCACTGCACTCCGAATCGCAGTCAGTGTTTTTCCTAAAGAAAGCAAATAGTTATACACATCCTGTTTTCCTTTTACATGCATGTTTGGATTTGGTTCTGGGGACTCATAAGGTTTTCCATACAGCAATTCATAAGGACTGACTGAGGTTCCACTCTTTGGTTGTACTCTGATTTGTAATAATGCCAATGGAAATGCTTGAGGCTATTTTAAATTGGTCTCTTGACAGATCTTACTTATTTGTCTTTTTAAAGTTTGATTCATTCTTTCTACTTTTCCACTGATTTGTGGCCTCCATGGAGTATGCAAATCCCAAGTGATACCCAGAATTTTGATGACATTTTGAACTATTTCTGCAACAAAGTGTGGACCTCTGTCAGACAAAATTCTAATAGGAACTCCAAATCTTGGAATTAATTCTTGTAATAACCACTTTACTACTTCATTGGCTTGTGTGGTGCGACAGGGAAAAGCTTCTGGCTATCCTGTAAAAGTATCAACCCCTACCAGGATGTATCAGTACCCATCTTGTCTAGGTAATTCTCAAAAATCTACTTGCCAATAATCTCCAGTTTCTGTACTAGATTTTAATCTACCCATTTGAACTCTTTTCTTGATTACTGGATTATTTTTTCAAACATACGTCACATTTTGCAGTTATTAATTTAGCCATGTCCACCATTTTAACAGATATAACTTGTTTTTGTAAAGAAGTTACTAAAGCTTCTGTTCCTTAATGACATTCTTGATGTTTGGTTTGCATTCTTTCTTTTATTAACAAAGGTGGAACTATTACTCGTCCATGAAGAGTTATTCACTGTCCCGCTAAATTTTTCTTAGCATTCAAAAATTGACCTAATTTTCATCTTCTACTGAATATTTTGGCCTTTCCCTCGGAAGAGTTACTGTTTGGAGGGAATTAATGCCATTTGGAATGCTTGTTCCTTTGCTATTTTTCTTGCTGTTTGGACAGCCAAAATGTTTCGAATAAAATTTTTTTGCATTTCTAATTTGGTGTGATTTACAGTGCATGATTGCTATCTGATTTGGTTTTTGAACTGCTTGCAATAATTGTATAATTTAATTTTGATGCTTAATATTTGATCCCTGAGAGGACAATAATCCCCTTTCTTTCTACAAAGCTCCATGGACATGTACCACCCCAAGAACATACTTTGAGTCTGTCCAATTACTTACTTTCTTTGTTTCACTTAGTTCTAAGGTTTGAATCAAAGTAATGAGTTCTGATTTCTAAGCTGATGTGGTATTCGTCAGTGCGTTTGCTTCTATAACTGTGGTGTCTGTTGTTACCGCATATCCAACATATCAGACTCATCGCTCCATAAAGCTGCTACCATCTGTATACAATTCCTAGTCTGGTTGCTCCAATGGTACATCCTTCAAATCTTCTCAACTGAAATAAACATACTCGATAGTAGCCAAGCAGTGATGCTCCAGTGGCTCTTCTTCCTGTGTGGAACTTAAAAACACTGCAGGATTTACCAGGTTAGTTGTTTTTAGAATCACATCATCTTGTTCAGTCAGTACTACCTGGTACTTCATCATTCAGCTCAGAGCTTTCGCTGCGTCTGACAGGCAGACTTACACAGTGGGACTCTAATTGGGTAGAAAGTCACAAGAGGAAGAGGAGGCATCTTCAGTCTTCATTCTGAAGACCCACGACCACCTACTCAGACGCGGCGAAAGCTGCACAGGGTTGGACTAAGTGTAATAGTGTAAGTCTGCCTGTCAGACGCGGTGAAAGCTGTGCAGGGTTGGACCAAAGGATCCTAGCATAAAGTGTAAGCCTAGACGTCTGCCCGTAAGACATAAGCGAAAGCTATTGCAGGATTGGACAACAGCGTAGACAAGGGAACCTATATGCTATAGAGTTCTCAAAGGTAGTGCCTCTAACGAAAAGTTAGGGTTTTTTATGCACTTTATTGTAGTACTGTTTATTTCCTCGACTGAGTAATGTGTGGTAATTAAGAACTGTGTTATATTGTGTGACATACCTTTATTTATGGTAATAATTGTGGAAAGGTGTGAGTGTGAGTCTGTTTGTAAGCGTGAGACATGCAATTGAGCACAAAGCGAGTGTAGAGTTCGGATCCGCGGTTCTGTTATCCCGCGAGGGGTGCAGCCGGAGAAGGACGAAGCGATAAACTTGAGCGAGTGATTAATTGTATATTGTTACAAAGTAACTGAACCATGGCATCTAAGCTGACTCATTTCTTTAAAAGTAAAAGTATGTGTAATCTGGCTGCAAATAACAAAGTTCTGAAAACTTCTCTGTTAGGATGTTTGTTAGCACATTGGGAAGATTTGCATGATGATTTGCAAAAGAGTCAGATGATTGAATATTGTAATCACTGGTGGCCTCTGTATACTTTGGACGATCAGGGAAAAATGGCTCATGAATGGGACACTGAATTATAATACCATTTTGCAGTTAATGCTGTTTTGTAGAAGAGAAGGGAAGTGAAGTGCCATATGTTGATTTATTTTTCTATTTAAGAGAAAGGAAGGGTTGGCAGAAGGAATGTAAGTTGATTAGTAGGTATAATTTAGTAATGGCTATAACTTCTGACGATAAAAAGGTAAAAAAGTGTTGTTCAACATGTGAACTTGGAAAAAATTGTTTAAAGGAAAAAAATTGCTTCTACTGAAAAGGATGAAGGGCCAGAATTAGATATATGCCCTCCGCAGAGAGAACAGCATCAGGGGCAAGAATATAGAGAGCAGGTAGAGGAACCCGAGAGTAGTGGAATAGAAGATGTGGATGAAGGGCCCTCTGAGGTTGCAATTCATACCCCTGTATCTCAAAAGAACTCAGCAGCAGGCACAAACAATAGCTCCCCTGCGGCAGGGAGTTGGCAATGATGGGCCGGTGTATGTGAAAATGCCTTTTTCCGTGACGGATTTGGTGGCTGAGAAGCAGGCAGCAGGAGTGTATAGAGAGGATCCTGAGAGAACAGGCATAGTAGTAGATAATATAATCAGAACACAGAATCTGGCTTGGAGTGATTTACAGGTGATTTTAGCTAATGTGTTAGATGATACAGAAAAACAGATGGTATTAAAGGCTGGTAAAGCACAGGCAGAAGTGGCTGTATTGAGTAGGAAAACAGGTAGAATATTAGAGCAGAATACTTCATCTGGGGATCCGCAGTGGGGATCCAAATAATGTGGAACAACAGAGACAGACTGAGTTGGTATCAGAAATGGATTTTATATGGAGTTAAACATGCCATGCCTAGGTTTCTGAACTGGTCTAAATTGTATGAGGTGGGACAAGATAAGAATGAATCTCCCTCAGCATTTCTAGAAAGACTAAATGAAGCTGCCAGAAAAAAGATAAATACTGATTTGAAAGTAGAAACTGAGGCAGCTCAGATATAATTGGCTTTGATTTTTATAGGACAATTGGTACCAGATATAAGAAAGAAACTGATTGATAAATTTTTGAAGTATAAAATCTTGGAGGAGTGTGAATCTAAATATAAAACTCTCATTCTACCAGTCAGAAAACCATCGGGTGAATATAAGTTAGTGCAAGACTTCAGAGCAGTGAATCAAATAGTTAAGGGTATATATCCTGTAGCAGCAAATCCTTACACGCTGTTAACAGCTTTAAAGGAGACTTATCAGTGGTTTACAGTGCTTGATTTAAAAGATGCTTTCTTTTGTATACCTTGGAGAAGGAAAACAGAAAATAGTTTGCTTTGAATGGAAAAATCCACAAACAGGACGAAAGATGCAGCTGACATGGACAAGACTACCCCAAGGATTTAAAAATAGCCCGACAATTTTTGGAAATCAGCTGGCAAAGGAGCTTGAAACACGGAAACAGGACAAACCAACACCTGGACATTTGCTTTTACAATATGTGGATGACACACTGATTTCTACAGAAGATTTACCTGCATACAGGTAACAATAGATCTTTTTAATTTTCTGGCACTGAATGGGTATTAGGTAGCCAGGAAAAAAAAAAAAGCGCCCAAATAGCATGTCAGACTGTGATATATTTGGACTTTAAGATTTCAAAAGGGCAGCGGCAATTAGGAACAGAACACTGAGAAGCCATGTAAGCCGAAAAATATTCATGAACTCAGAGCATTCTTAGAAATGACAGGGTGGTGCCACCTCCGGATCATGAGTTATGGTCTAATAGCTAAACTGCTATATGAGGCCCAAAGAACTCTCCTTTTACATGGGGCCCACAGCAACAACGGGCTGTCACAGAATTGAAACGCTTTAATGTCTGCACCTGCCTTAGGACTTCTGGATATAACCAAAGACTTTCAGCTGTTTGTTCATGAAAGACAATGCCTGGCACTAGGTGTCCTGACTCAGAAGATGGGAAGCTGGAAACGACCTGTCGGATACTTCTCTAAACAACTGGACACAGTGAGTAAAGGGTGGCCAAACTGCCTTCGAGCTGTGGCTGCAACAGTGATGCTCATACAGGAAGCTCGGAAATTAACTTTGGGAAGCACAATAACAGTCTATGTCCCACACATGGTGATAACTGTTTTAGAACAGAAGGGGGGACATTGGCTATCTCTGAGCTGAATGATGAAGTACCAGGTAGTACTGACTGAACAAGATGATGTGATTCTAAAAACAACTAACCTGGTAAATCCTGCAGTGTTTTTAAGTTCCACACAGGAAGAAGAGCCACTGGAGCATCACTGCTTGGCTACTATCGAGTATGTTTATTTCAGTTGAGAAGATTTGAAGGATGTACCATTGGAGCAACCAGACTAGGAATTGTATACAGATGGTAGCAGCTTTATGGAGCGATGAGTCTGATATGTTGGATATGCGGTAACAACAGACACCACAGTTATAGAAGCAAACGCACTGACGAATACCACATCAGCTTAGAAATCAGAACTCATTACTTTGATTCAAACCTTAGAACTAAGTGAAACAAAGAAAGTAAGTAATTGGACAGACTCAAAGTATGTTCTTGGGGTGGTACATGTCCATGGAGCTTTGTAGAAAGAAAGGGGATTATTGTCCTCTCAGGGATCAAATATTAAGCATCAAAATTAAATTATACAATTATTGCAAGCAGTTCAAAAACCAAATCAGATAGCAATCATGCACTGTAAATCACACCAAATTAGAAATGCAAAAAAATTTTATTCGAAACATTTTGGCTGTCCAAACAGCAAGAAAAATAGCAAAGGAACAAGCATTCCAAATGGCATTAATTCCCTCCAAACAGTAACTCTTCCGAGGGAAAGGCCAAAATATTCAGTAGAAGATGAAAATTAGGTCAATTTTTGAATGCTAAGAAAAATTTAGCGGGACAGTGAATAACTCTTCATGGACGAGTAATAGTTCCACCTTTGTTAATAAAAGAAAGAATGCAAACCAAACATCAAGAATGTCATTAAGGAACAGAAGCTTTAGTAACTTCTTTACAAAAACAAGTTATATCTGTTAAAATGGTGGACATGGCTAAATTAATAACTGCAAAATGTGACGTATGTTTGAAAAAATAATCCAGTAATCAAGAAAAGAGTTCAAATGGGTAGATTAAAATCTAGTACAGAAACTGGAGATTATTGGCAAGTAGATTTTTGAGAATTACCTAGACAAGATGGGTACTGATACATCCTGGTAGGGGTTGATACTTTTACAGGATAGCCAGAAGCTTTTCCCTGTCGCACCACACAAGCCAATGAAGTAGTAAAGTGGTTATTACAAGAATTAATTCCAAGATTTGGAGTTCCTATTAGAATTTTGTCTGACAGAGGTCCACACTTTGTTGCAGAAATAGTTCAAAATGTCATCAAAATTCTGGGTATCACTTGGGATTTGCATACTCCATGGAGGCCACAAATCAGTGGAAAAGTAGAAAGAATGAATCAAACTTTAAAAAGACAAATAAGTAAGATCTGTCAAGAGACCAATTTAAAATAGCCTCAAGCATTTCCATTGGCATTATTACAAATCAGAGTACAACCAAAGAGTGGAACCTCAGTCAGTCCTTATGAATTGCTGTATGGAAAACCTTATGAGTCCCCAGAACCAAATCCAAACATGCATGTAAAAGGAAAACAGGATGTGTATAACTATTTGCTTTCTTTAGGAAAAACACTGACTGCGATTCGGAGTGCAGTGCTGTGGAATAGACCATTATCCCTGGAAACTCCAGTGCATGACTTTCAACCAGGAGATTATGTCTATATGAAAACGTGGACTTCTGAACCTTTACAGGAGCGTTGGAAAGGACCTTTTCAGATACTGTTAACAACCTTTACGGCTATCAAGATTGCAGAATCAGATGCTTGGATACACTATACCCGAGTAAAGAAAGCACCTACTCCATGGAAGATTATAAGCCGTGACCCAGATTTTAAAACTGACTTTAAAACATATTTAATATCTCATATCAGTTTGTCATTGTTCTCCTTATATTGGCTTAGAAGGTGATGCTGGTGGAATCATGGATTGATCTGGTGGCAAGGAACAGAAGGCAGCCAGATACAGAATAATTAATCCAAATTCCCAAAGAAATGCCTGAGGAAAATTTGATGTTAGGATTAAGGGATTCGCCAACTTACAAAATGTCACCTAGATCACAGCTTGTTTACCAATACCAAGAGCAGTAGGTAAATCTACTCCTTGGGGAATCTAAACTATGAATTGGACCAATCTGGAACATGAAAACGAGACTATTTATTGCAAACAAAGGTCAGTGATTCAATAGTATAAACAAGTGAAGATTATTAAGAAACAATGGAAATCACCGGAAAAAATCAGACTGCAAAAAAAATACTAAATTATGACTTTGTAACAGGGTCTCAGCCTAGTGCTTTGGCTCGAGTTCTCCTTCCAGGAGGCCCAAACCCTAATCTAAGATGGTGTTCATATGATAAATAAATTACAAACAAAGTGAGCAGGAGCATCATGGAATGGCAGTGTAACAAAGCAGGGCAAAGTACCCAAAACCAGGCAAGGTGAGACTCTGTAATGGTCTATGTCCATATTCTTCCAATTTCAGTACATGGCCAGAACCCCTTAGTGTTTTACTTGGGAGAGTACCTGGATGAATAGAGTGTTTACAATCCTTCCCTCGATAGCAGATAAAGGCACTACCCGACTAGAAAAGGAACATGTAGTACCATGGCAGAAATGTGAAAAGGTGTATGATTGCAGCAATGCAGACTTAATTCAAAGAATTCCTCATTTGGCAGCTGCTTTAAAGTTTGGTTGTTATTGTCGAGGTTTTCATAATAACCTCACCATGACTAGTATCTTTAAACCCAGAAGAGGATACTTTTTTTTGTAAGAAATCTACCATTCAGAGTCCAGGGCATTTAGTTTGGGCATTAAGTGATGGTGCCTGGACAACCCACTTACCAGTAGATGGTAAGGTGAAACAAATTACTTTAGGCCTGCCAACATTGTGTCCAATTTGGAAGAAATCACCACTCAAGGGATCCCTGGAAAATTTAAAATTAGAACGAATTAAAAGGGCTGAAATAGATGATGACACCTGGAATGAACCATCAACAGTAGTAAAAATTGGCGGGGCTTTAGAGTCTCTTCTGAACCCAATAGCGTCCTATAGGAATAGAGAATGGCTTTATCACTTAACAGGACAAGTAGAAAAATTGGCCAATGTTACAAGAAAAGGATTTAAAGAATTAAACATACAGTTACAGGTAACTTCCCGAATGACACTTCAAAACAGGATGGCATTAGATGTGCTTCTGTTAAAAGAGTATGGAGTGTGTGGATATCTCAAAGATAGATTGGATCATTGCTGCATTTGTATTCCAAATGTTAAACAAGATTTAGAACATGATTTGAATCTGTTAGGCAAAATAAAAAAACAAAAAAAAACAAACAAAAAAAACCCCAGAAACAATTCGAGAAGATATGTCAGAAAACTGGCTAGGAAAAATTTTTAGTGGATTAGGATGGAACTTAAACTCTTGGCTTAAATCCCTAATCAAAACTCTATTTTTGCTACTAATTGTCCTTTTAATGATTATGTTGGTGTATGCCTGTCTTAAACGACAGTTTACTAATAGGCTTGCAATATATCGTAGAATTAGGAAAGAAATACCCACTATGCCACCAGACTACAGCCCACCACCACCATCATCTAGCAAGACAAACTTTGGCCTCAAAGATGAAAATGAATAAAAGTGTGAAAGTATTGAAATAATTTTCAACACTTTCAAAGGGGGTAAATGTTACTGATTTTATTATCAACTGAAATTAAATTGTGTTTGATTTTAATATAAGTATAGAATTAAGGGATATTTTAGTCAAAATCGTTTATTTTTTTGTATTTTGAATCTAGCAACTAATTGCTACTCTAAAATCCCCTGTACAGCCCTTTACCAAGGCTGAAGGGATTGGTCATAATTGTTTAGTAGGAACGGTTAGAACCTAGGTAACAAAACACGAGGTGATTTGTAAACTGATTTATAATACATACATAGGACTAGAAGAATGCAAGTAGTTGTTCAGGTCCAGGATTAATGGGAACTGAGGGAAGTAACCGTAACAGCTTGCAGGTACCTGCCAAGAAAACTGTGTCCTTAAGCAAAAGGTAATTCCGGCAGGGGGAGATCGTGACCACCGACTCATGGACCACCTACTCACATTATACCCCAGACCCATTTCTAGACATTTCTAACCTCTACTGCACAGAATCGGAAGTAGGAGGAGAATATATTAATGATTTCTTGGAAGCTGTATACTTATGTATGAAGACTTAATGAATATGTATGAGTAAGTTCTATATAAGGTGTATGATTCTGGTGCCTGGCACGTGTTGTTGGTGAGAGCACTCCCCTACACGTCCGGCCGTCAATAAAGAAGTGTCTGCTTATCTACATCAAATTGGTGTCAAGTTATTTTTATCCCGGATTTTGGTGACACATGGATGCCGGACAACACAGAGAGAGGCTGGACAGGCTGGATAATGCAATGAAAGGGGGGGCTCTCAGCAGGAGGGGCTCTCAGCAGGAGAGGCTCTTCAGATAAGGAAGGAGCTGCAACTACTGAGTCCCAGGATAAGGGAGGGGACTCAATGAATACTGAGTTATCAAAGTTATGGAAATACTAATTGGGTAGAAAGTCACAAGAGGAAGAGGAGGCATCTTCAGTCTTCATCCTGAAGACCCACGACCACCAGGGGCCACTGCGCAGGCGTAACTAGGAGGAGACCAGAGCGGAGCACATGAAAATGAGTTCTTAGAACTCATTAGAATAAACCCCGCCTTTTCGTGGAGAGATCATGAATATGTACAAGTGTTTTTGGAACTATCATGCATATGTAACTCTTAGTTGTATAAAGTCAAGTCAAATTACCACCATGGGTGTGCATGCTTGTGGAGGAGCCATCCCCCGTGCACCCAGCGCTGCAATAAAGAATGCCTGCTTTCTAATACTCTGATTCTTAGAGAGTTCTTTGACCAGATTTTGGTATCACAGCATTAATATAAATGAGAAAAAAAATGTCCTGCTTATGATTTTTAGATAACTTGACCTAACTTAAAAGTTACAACTACTTTTTCAAAAAAAATCTGTGGATGTAAGAAGAGATCTGAGTTGCTCCCACCTTAATTCAACTAATTTGCATTGCTCTGGACAGTTAGAAGTGATCAGCAGGAAATTAAAAGGTTTGAAATCCACTAAGGGTGACACTACATACAGCAGTTGGACACATTTCAGTTTCTTATCATATTCCCATCAACTTCCTGCTAACATTAAATAAGACCATTTAACACTGGCTTCTTTTAGTTAAATGCATTTGCTGTGCTTCTGATTCTGGAAGGGCACTGCAGGTGATTGGAGAGGAAAGAGATATAACCAAGTGGTCTGTTAAAGAGTTGATGCAGTAAATTCAGCATTGCCTTGGTTTTGTTTATGATAGAGTATGAATGAAAATATCAACCAATCTGCACCTAATTTTGCTAGGAGTGAAGTAAGGGACAAGGAAAATAGCTGCAGGGTTAAGATTATGTAGTGCTTGTTTTGCTTAATAAATTACAAAAAGTTTAGCTGTCCAAATAAAGATAATCGCTTAAGCAATCACGGAAATACTTCTTGACAACAAGAATGTATAGCCCTAAGAACTGATAGAAACCAGCCCTGCGGTGACAAGAAGAATGTATAGCCCTAAGAACTGATTGAAACCAGCCCTGCGGTATAGCATATAGCCCTACAGAGACTGCGCAAGGAACCGGGGTAAAAAGTTCAACAGTGAGGAAGAGGAGCTACTTCATCCATGAGACCCCAGCCCACAACCACCGGAACACACTGCGCAGGCGCAACTAGGGGGTGACCGGGGTGGAACATATGAAAATGATTTTCAGGTTCATTATAATACGAAGCGGGGATAGATCATGTATATGTATAGGTGTATCATGACCATGCAATACTTTGTAGTATAAACCTAAGACAAGGTGCCATGAGAAGAGTGCACGTTTGTGGCGGAGCGATCCCCACTGAATAAACATACCTACTTTAAAACCTCATAGGTTTTGGAGTCTGTTTTCCGTGAGTCAGGAGAGCCTCATGCACTTCACGCAGTGTTCAATTTTTAGAGTTCAGAGGCTTGTTTGGTCTAAACCCAAGAGATGTACCTCAACCTATAAAGCATCACAAGTTAAGCTCTGTAGGCAGAGGGTGCTCAAATCTGGCTTAGCTAGCTCGCTGCCCAGTTAGGCTGAGCAGGACACCAGGCACTTGGGTTTGCAGCCCCTGGGACTCCAGTTACAGCAAGGCATAATTTGAGCCTCCAACCCCCTGTTTGCCCTGTGTGTTTAAGACTTATTTGCAATCAGAAGCAGCACAGGACTAACAGGACAGGACAACATTAAATTAAAGGCTGCATTCGCATTTTTTTTTTTTTTTACACCATGGAACTCTTGCTTTAGAAAGGGAAAAAAGGAGAAGAAAACCCTACTTGTCGATACCAGCTGAAACTAGCAGAGAGAAAGGAGCAGGACAGCAGGGAAGCACTGTACTTAACGGATCAAGGGCCTCTACAGAACCACCAGCAGCAAAAGGGGGAGACACCTTGAAAGGTCTGTACAACTCATCATGCTTGTCAGAGTCCACATCCAGATCCGAAGGCTGAAGGGATTAATGATGTCATTATTCCAACTGGCTCTTTTTCTACTTCACAGCCAGCCAGCCTCAAAGATTAGATGGGTTAGTCACAGAATCATAGAATGGTTTAGGCTGCAATGGACCTTAAAGATCATCCAGTTCCACGCCCCCACCATGGGCAGGGACACCTTCCACTAGCCCAGGTTGCCCAAAGCCCCGTCCAACCTGGCCTTGAACCCTTCCAGGGAGGGGGCAGCCACAGCTTCTCTGGGCAACCTGTGCCAGGGCCTCACCACCCTCACAGGGAAGGATTTCTTCCTGATAGCTAACTAAATGCTAACGTCTGTCAGTTTAAACCCTTACCCCTCATCCTATCACTACACCCCTGAAAAAGAGTCACTCACAGGACTCCCTCCCCTGCTACCACCCCCCTGACACAACACAGCTGTGAAGGGTTTTAATATCGTTACAAGCTGTTGATTCTAGGTTTGTGGATCAAAGATCTGCTGGCATAAGAAACATCTCAAAGCAATCTCTTGCTGCAGCTTAGATGAAGAATTATGTTTCAGCCTACAAAATGAACTAAGGGGAAGTGCAATACAACCCATTTTCTGTGCAAACCTGAGCAAAGCCCAACTCTGACCCCATCTGCACATTTTTACAGTGGAACCGTCCTGACTCTTCCACCCAAAGAGAGTGACTTCATATACACTATAGGAATTAATGCAGCAGGATGCAGAAACACAGGCATTGGCCCAGGCATCATGAAAACAAGGAACGTGGAACAGAGTTCACTGAGGAGACAGACAGGAACTGCCAGATGTCAGCCAGACTGCTCCTGAAAAGACATTATTCAAGAGAAAACGTGCAGAAGCCCGAAGGTCAGTGTCAACAGGGAGTCCGAACCAGCACTGCACACTCAGTCCCCAGCTCTTCCCTGACCGACTCCAGGGCAGCAAGAAACAAGCACACCGAATCAAACGCTGCCTGAGCTATGAACCACAGATTGCTCCTCAGTGTCACCGCACGGCAGAGAGGGCACTCGGGAAGGACACTTGTGTGAGCGCCCCTCGAATTACTGCCGCAGGTTCAGGATACACCGGCTGGAAGGGGAAAGGACAGGAACTTCACTTAGCCCTACAAAACTGGCCCAGCAGTGCAGCTACTTTTAGAAGCCTTTTCAGCATCCAACTGTGAACCTTCACTTCTCAGGAAAAAAACTGGGGGTTTTGAGAGAGACCTCACAAAATCATCCCTCGCACAGTGACCCGGTTAGGAGCATTCAGAGAAAACCACGTTCCCCCCATTTAAGGCGGATATGCACCCTGACCCCGGCGCAGAGCCCCCGCCGGTGGCAGCCTGCAGCCAGCCCCGCCACTGGGAGGGTGCCGGGACCGCACAGCGCGGAGCCCGCACAGACCCGCACCCAAAACCGCTCCAAACCCCGGGGCTGCGACACCCAGGGCCGAGCCCAGAGCCTCCAGCCTGCCCCTGGCAGAGGCCGGGCAGCTCTTCTGGAGAGGAGCTTTTCCCGGCGGGGGCAGGTCCTACCCGGGGCCCTGCCCGGCCCTCACGGCGCTGTGCAGAAAAAGCCCCTCTGGCAGACCCCTCTCCTTCAGGGCATGGACCCGCAGCTGCGGGCGGACCCACACACCCCCCACCCCAGCGGGACTGACGGGCCGCGCTCGCCAGACTGCCGGGGCCGGGGCTGGTCGCAGAACTGGCTGAGGCGCGCCCGTGCCGGGCGGGTGTTCCCGCGGCCCGAGCCGGAGGATGCCGGAGGGAGGGGGCAGGCGAGGCGGGGACGCCGCGGGGGGGCTCGTCTGACCTTCACCGCCTCGCCGAGATGCGTCCGGCCATTCCCGCCATCCGCTCCGGAGCTGCAGGAAACTCTCCTTGGATGTCCGCTTCCCCGCCGGGCCCTCGGTGCAGGGAGCCCGGCGCTGAGGGAGCCCTTGCAGCGGGGCCGGGCCGAGCTCCCCGCGGCCGCGGCCCACCGGGGAGGGGCCGGCGTGCCCTGCCAAAGGTGGCCCCGCCAGCAGCCCCGGCCCGACCCCAGCCGCAGGACGTGTGAGCGCCCCCCACAGCTTATTGCCGTGTGGTATCTTGGGCTGGCAGAGTCCATCGCAAAAGCTACCCAAAGTCTTCCCTGGGGCTGCTCCGCACTGCGGCGTTTGGATGCCAGTGCCCCGCTGACACCCCAGCCTGCAGAAAGTGCAAGGTAAAACCATCACACTTTTGTGAAGTTGAGCACATCTCTGGGAAGAAGCTTGCTTCCCAGCTGCCTTGGGGTCCTGTCACGTCAGGGTCTTTCTCTGAGATTAGCATATACAGCGTTTCGGTACTTTTCAGGGCTGTCGGTCTGTCCGTAGCGCCTTTGTGGAAGGAAAATAGATTTTTCTCTTGCAAGCTACTCTTGCAAGCTACTTTGAAGAAACGCAAACGGACCGTGTGTCCCGAAGTTTCAAAAAACTAACAAAAGCAGCGTTTGCTGTTCAGACACAAAGGTATTTTTAGCAGGACAGATTTACCTACCCTCATCAAATACCTTCATGCTATGGAAATTTAACAATGACTTTATTTTTTTGTTGAATATTTGTGTGACATACTTGTGCTAACATTTCACAGTCTTTGAAAATCAGATGCGTCTGTAAGAAGTTGTGGTGGTAAAGCCCAAAAAGAAAAAAAAAAAAAAGTTTTCAAGCAAACTTATTGGGAGTTTGTTTTAAACCTCCAGTTATGCCCTTTTTATTTGCAGAATTTCATCGTGGCTTTTGACACTTTATGATCTTTGCAACACCACTGTGATCCTAGAATAGGAAAACTTGTTTGTATGCTGCTTCTTGTGCTTTTCTCTCAGGTTGATACCATCTATTTGGTGTGAGGAAAACACCAGCCTTCACTTTTTCCAAGTTTAGATGGCTAATTAGCCAATTTAAAAAAAAGAATCTGTTCCTACTGCTTGCTTTGGTGTTGCAAGTCTGGCTGTATATGCCTACAGATGGGATGGAAGGTTTTGAATGGAGAGGTGATCCCTTTCTTTAAATCACCTGCAAGTTTTAGGAGAAAATTCACAGAAGCACAGAAGTATTCCTCAGGTGCAATTCTAATGTTAAATGGAAAAGATGACTAATCAAGCTTATCTTGATTGCTTCAATCACATAGACTATTGAAGAGAAAAGGCAGCGGGTGCCTGAGAAATAAGGGCTGTTAGTGATGGTTGAAGCGAGATGGTCGGGTTGTTAGTTCCTATAGTGACTAGAGCTCAAATAGAGAAAAAAAAAAAAAATTGGAGGACAGTTTTGAAGTGCTATGAGAGCAATAGTTCAGTAGTGTTTCTGCTCTTTTGCTCGAGTTTATGAATTCTGGATTCTGCTATTATCTTTCTGAAGGTACTTGAGAGTGTTGATGGACAGATCTGAGGAGACAGATAGGGTTGGCTGCTCTGTAATATATTTTCATAGAAAACAAGGTTCTTTTGGTTTTTGCCAGCTTTTTACATAAAATTCTTTCTAAGATGTGACTATTGCATTCCACCTACATCGTTTCTGCAGTATTATGTGCAAGCAGTGATTGGGAGGAGTTTGTTACAAGGTAATGCTTTCCTCCGCTGTGTGTATTCTATTAACTTTAAAACAGTTCTGTGTAGTGCCTGGGTTATAGAAATGCCCAATAACCAATGAAATATTGTTAGTCGGGGCTCTTCTTTTGGTGTGCATGTGTAATAAACTATGGTAACTAATTTGCTAAGTTAAGCAAGGCGGGTGCTGTAATAAACTATTGTAACTAATTTGCTAGGCTGGGCAAGGCGGGTAGGTACACTTGAATGATCTGTAAATGTTAAACAATTAAATGTAAAGTGGGCCATGCGGTTGGAACAGTGTAACCCTGTCTCAGAACCCCCCCCTAGCATTCGGTTGGAACAATGTAACCGTGTCTCAGAAATCCCACCTAGAGCTGACATGTAACTGCTGCTTGAAGAAAAGCCCTCCAAAAGGATGAGATCATGAGGCTTTTAAAAGATCCAATAGGAGAAAAGCGCGCCAGGAGACCAAGGCTTCGAGACTTTCAAAAGACCCAGTAGGAGGAGGACATGCACCCCAGCAACCCAAATGACCAATGGAAAAGAGCAGGACAGCTATCTGACAGGAGGAGATTGGTTAAAGACGATGGCACAAGAGTATAAAAAACGCTGCTTTTTGGAACTCGGGGTGCGTGTGGCAGAGCTGCGGCTCTCCATGCACCCAGCGCTGCTTTGCCTATTGCTTCCCACCCTAAATCGATTGAACCCAAATAAAATTATATATTTTTTATAAAAATTGGCTTTGTCTGATTATAACACATGTATGTTATCCAGACAGCATATTGAAAAAGTGAAATCTGTGTTGAGTCGTATAGGGTGGGGGGTGTTTTGGGTTTGTTGGCTTGGTTTTATAAGTTGCTGGCATGTTCTAAAGGACTAAATATTCTCTGTAATATAAATTGAAGCGTGGAAACAAACTCTACCACTCAGAAAGAGTTATAAAGCAGGCATGTTTATTCCGGCCGGGGTGCAAGGGAATTTCTCCACAAAGCTTGCACACCGTCTCTGGCAAGTAGCCAGATATTTATTACAACAAAACATACATATTCATTTGGAAGGGCTGGGTTATTACAATTAGTTCGGGGAATAGGTGTGATTCTTAGAATTATTCAAGGAGAGAAGTATGTGGTCCTCTTGCAGTGTCCCGCTGTTAAGCAAAGTCCAGATGTCTCCTTCCTCTTCATGAATTTTTCAACTTGGCTTCCTGTGCGTGCTCTCTGGCCCTTTGGTTCCTCTCCAGGTTGTAGAGTCGGCCTTTTACCTGTTTTGTTAATTGGAACTTTTGTGTCTGTTAAGATGTCCCAGAAAGTAAGTCCTTTAGCTGGCATGTCTCCCCCTTTATCTCAAAGACAGGGATTAGTTTACTATCTATCCTGTTTTCTGTAAGAATGTTATCTACTTAACATTGCCTGAGGGCTAGCATTCCTTTGGGTTTTTTGCTTTCCACAGATCAAAATGAGGTGATACCTGAGTGCTTTGAGTCTGTTAGAGGGTATCAGTGATTTTCATGGAGATGTGCTTTATAAATATAAATACATAGGCTGTGTGTTTTCATATGTTCTAGTCTGTACATCTTGTATTCTAACCTTGTCTGTAGAGTTAATGGTAGGGTGATGTGTTTTAGAGAACACTTCTGGAGAGCATGTGTTTGATAAACTTCTAAAATTCATCAGTCTGAATGCTTACTCTTGTCTAAAAGAAGTTGTTTATGTACTTGCTATAGGTTTTGCTGTCGTTGTTTCTTAGACCTTTTCAGCTGCTGTCCCTCTATGCCGCAGGGGATATTTGCTTGTAAATGCCTGTCCCTTTTCAGTAGAACGTGGCAATCTTGTCCTCTTTTTTCTCCCCCTTACCAACTCTTTTCGTCTATTCAAAGTGGGCTAACGAGCTTTCTGCTCAGTGCACAATTCCTGTGAGTTGTTGAGGCTCATCTTTTAAATTTAAGTCTTTGCTGTGTCAATTTTTGTCTCGATAAGTCAGTTCAAGTGTCTGATCATGTAGGTCTGTGGTCAGAAATATTGACCCAAGGGAAGAAGAAAAAACATACTGTGAGAAGGAGGAGATAGTTGTTTTCAATATCCCCCAAGTAAACCCTGTACCTTATACAGATCAGATCCTTCTCGCTTACTGAAACTGTGTCTTCATAGAGTAGTTCTGCGGCAGTTAAACTGGTCTAAGGCAGGCTGAGGTGCTTTTTCTCCTTTCGCTCAGAGTCTGTGCTGAGTTGGTGCTGAGCTAGATCCATTTCCTGACTGTTGGAATGTGAGCAGGCACCTGAAAGCTGCCGGGGGTGCAGGGGAGAAGCAGAGCCACGGACACAGCTGTGGAAGGGGGGAGGTGGGATGACAGACAGCCGTCTGGATTTAGATTGGGTTACAGTGTACCCAGAAACTTGCATCCTTTTCCAGTATATTGATTTAAGAAAGTTTTAAAATCTCTACAGTTTCTCTGCTTTTCTTCTCCTTCCGCAGTTCTGTGTATTGTGACATGTGTACAGTGGGGCATGCATGTCTGCCTGTCATAGTTGTACCCAGGCACCCGTAACAGCGTAGATGAACGCGAATTCTAGTGAAGTACTGAGAGTCTCTACTGATTCATGGAAAAAAAAAAAAAAAAAAAAAAAGACTCTACAACTTGAATAGAGTTATACAGCAGGCATGTTTACTCAGGCGCCGGCGTGCAAGGGGATCTCTCCACAAAGCTTGCACACCAGCAGCACATTTTACCAAAAACTTATAGAGTGTGGATATCCGTATTCATTGGGTTACATAACACAAACTTACATGTGCATGAGTAAGGCTGGGTTAGTTTGAAAGGCTGATGTCAGCAGTTTATGTCATCTTCGCACCTGCGCATTGCCTCCTGGTGTTCGTCTTGGGGTTTTTTTTGGAGGAAAGCTCATAATCTCTCTCACTTTGTTTTTTTCCCTGGAGCATGCACAGATTCTCGGCCAATTTCTTGAATAAGAAGAGTGTTTTTCAGACGGTTTACTTTCTATCTTACCTAAGAGAACCAACAGAACTTCTACCATTCGTATATGGCTATCTTTACTCATTAGCAAAATTCCCACTAGTTAGAGCCACCTGTTACTCAAGGACAAAAGGACAATATTTTGCTGAATATTGTAGTTCTTGGTAGATTTTCACAGTGAACTGCTTTGTTTTGATGAACACAGAGGAGTCCTTGGTAAAATTCCACAGAACAGGCTGGGCAAGCAGGATTCTTAGCAATATTTAAAAAAATACTGTAACTTGCTATAAGTAAGTAAGTAAGTTGCTAAGCAGTTTTCTAGAAGTAAATAAGTAAATAAATCTCAAAACAAGTAATCATTTCTCTGTATCACTATATTGGTGAGATAGCTTGGAGGTTTTCTGATGGGGAGAATATGACTGTTAGCTTTATAGGATCAGCTCTTATCCATAGAGGGATGCACATGAATATTAGCCCAGGCAAATATTTTCAGGATGCTTGTGGCACAGGCTAAACTCTGCATCTTAGGGGTATGGGGAAGATTATGTGCCCAGATCTGGTCTTTAACAGCTGTCCCATCGATCAGCTGACCTTCAGGCACTGTGGGTTGCCTGTGTTTGTTTGGAGATAGTTCTTCTACTAAGTGGGGTGTCTCTGAGGGGTTGATATTTATGAGGGAGTGTGTTGCTGGAGTCACACAACAGTGCTAACAATAATCAGTGTGCTGATGTGAGTGGAAACTCTGTGATATTTTAGTCTTTTGTTTTTTTACCTTGTAGCTTTTTCTCAGCTGAATTATCTGTTGCAAGCCATTAAAAAGAAAAACTTCATCCAGAAGGACTTTTATTGTATTTCATTTGGCAAAGTGCTTCATGACTCTAGTTAGAATGTTAAGATATTAAAATGTAATGATTAAAGGAGAGTGCAACTTTAAACAGATTTTTGAAGGCAGTTCTGAGGGACTTTTTGTATATGCACGAAAAGTTACATACCAGCTGATATATCTGAACCTTTCTGCATCAACATACAAGATGAAAGGTGAAACTGCTACAGAGAAAGTGCTGGTGTGATATTCAAATATTTTTCACTAGAACAGTGAAAAATTTATCAAAATTGTTTTCTTCAAACTTTGGATTTTTCTTACAAATGTGGAGGACCTTATCTGTCTAATGTACCACATTTCACTAGAGAGAGATTTTTGTCAGCAATAATTCGTTTCTATGCACGTAGGCCCTGAAGAATATCAGCGAACGATAACATGAAATTCAATACTGGAAAGCTGCATTTTGTAGTAAATGTTCTCAAGATTTACTGATACATCGCATTACGGTGGCAAGTATATGGTAAGAGATAACAGTGAACAGTAGAAGGTGGGGTTGCTGAAGACAGATTTCAGGTGGGTGGAATGAAACAGAGTGGTTGAAGGTTGGGGGACTTTTTTGTGGTTTTGTTTTTTCCATTATCTTTGAATCTCATCAGTTTACTTAAGGGACATAATTCTATAGAATGTTGGTACTGGTAACCTAACAAGCTACTCAGAAAAGTGAATGCATAACCCATTCATATTTTCAGTTGTTCCAGGCTGTGGCTGCTGAAGCACCAAGCTTGCCTTGGCAGGCGTGACTCTGGGACTGTGGCGTTGCTCTGTGTCTCTCTCGGCTGGCTTCCTGCTGATGGCTCTTAGCTCCTGGTGCGGCCAAATGCAGTGGGCTCCTGGCTTCCCTGCAGTCACCAGGTAGGATTTCAACTGGCTGCTGTATGCTGAGCCAGCAAAACAGTGTCTGCTTTGCTGCTTTCCCAAGGAAGTCTCGAATGCTTGTGCCCCTTAATAGGGAATGAGTCACAGCTCATCACCTAGACAATGCCACCAAGAGACTAGAGAGAAACTTGCACTGGCTTGTAGGGCAGGCGCCAGATCATCAGGAGGTGGACAGGTTTTACTTCATATTGAAGCTAAGGTCAATTATGGTTTTATTATACCATACTAATTGTATCTACCGATAATATTTAGAATTCCCAGCTTCTAAAACAGGTTAGTTAATGGGAACTAACTGTAGGCTTGCTGAAGCAGCACTTATCTGGCTGCTCTCAGTGCAGTGTGTGTCTCTGATCAGCTCGCTCTCTCTCTCTCTCTCTCTCTCTCTCCAGGCTGAAAAATAGCCCCAGGATACAAGTGCTTAGTCTACAATCATGCTGGCTTTGCTTTAGGTTTGTCTTTACCTGTTGGAGATTAATGAATCAAAGTGGTATTTGAATTTAAAACCAGTTGTAATCACTTAGTGGGGTTACTTCTAGCTGTTCTCTACTTGGCTTACCTGAGCCCATCAGCTAAAGGACTCTGCTATTCTGCCCTGTGGGAGTGGGGTACAGCCTTCAACGTCTAGGAATTAGTGAGATGAGAGCAGGGGGTGTTGAGGCCTTTTTTGATTTATCACTGTGTAAACTGTGTGCTGTGTGTTTTTTGCAACCATGTCCAAATCCACCACTGGCCTTTGCTCTTCCCTCATTTTTGCCCATATCACAATCTTCTCTGACCTCAGAAGAGTAACCTCCTTTGATTCCTCTAGCAGCCATCAGACACAGGGATGGTATGTTGGAGATATTCATTGATGTGGAAGTGCAGACAGGACCTTAGATGCTTGATAGCTAAGCGCAAGCAAAGGGTCTGCTCAGCAAGGCCTGTGTGTGCTGGCGTTTGGATAAGCAGCTGGTGTATGGATCGCACGTTTCTTCAATATCTTGGGGTTTCACTCGAAGGGGAAAGCTAAGGTGGTGAGTTTGAGTGTCCCTCTGAAGTGTTTGCATCTCCTGTAGACAGCCTAGATATTTTTGGTTCTGTAAAGATTTCATTTGAACTCTGCTCCCTCCAGAGGTATTACTACACACATAAAATTCTTTGCCACTGCAGTTTACCATTAAGGTGTTTCCTTTTGGGGCAGAAAGTTGAGTGAAAAGTGCAGTTGTTCTAGAGAGACAATCTTAAATTGGAAGAACAGTGATCTCTGCTAGCTAACACCTGAAGAAGAAAAAAACCTTTTGTGGTAGGTGTTGGGTTGCCCAAATTCAATGGGATATGCTTCCTGTAGGGTTTTTTTAGTGTTTTTTTTTTGTTTGTTTGTTTGGGTTTTTTAATTTACAATACTACCTTCATTTTATAGGTAATATTTATTTTATAGGAAGTGCTGAAGAGGTATAACTTATTAATGTTTAAAAAAGGTTTTCTCTGACCTGCATGGAAGTTTCTACAGATGAATGTGTTGTATCTTTGTTTATGAATAGCTTTAAATAGAGAGCAGAAACACTAATTTTTCTCTTGACGGAGGAAGAGAGTTAACCTGTTTAATCTTTGGGTTGTTCTTTAGTTTTATTTTGGGTGGAGGTGGGGACCCAACTCCTTGGACAGCTGATGTTGTGTAGCACTGATATTTGTTCTAGTTCCATTCTGGCTCAAGCATGGCTGTGAGACTGTTTTTGGGCATTAAAGCCTGATCCTAATACCCCCAATGCACTGTCTCTTATCATGCTGAGGAGTCTTTGTCATTAAGTCATTCATTTTGTGCAGAGATCGCCTATAGTTGTGATTGCTTTCAGGGAGGCTCTAAAGAGAGGAATGGATAATTACTGAAACACCTCAATTCAGTGTGAGAACTTGGAGAAATGCTCATATCCATTAGCTTTGTAGTAAGACCTTGCTGAAGTTTTTTTCCTGCCTTTTTCCATGATAGCATGATGTTCAACTTATTGTGGAAACTTAACATCTGTCAAAAAAGAGTAAATTTGAATAGTGAACTTGAGCCCACATTAGGGAACTCTTCAGCTGGCCAGCTTCATCTAGCTGGTCTCCTGTGCTTGAGGAGGCAGAGGCTCATCCCTTCAGCTGGCAAGGCTCTAGGGAGGTTGTGTAGGTGTGCGTGTTTTTAACCCGTTCTTGATAGGGCCCATTGGCTGAAGAGAAACAAAAAATAACATAAACCAAATAATAAATAATTGTGCTCTAATGTAAACCACAAGTAAATTATACTGATCCTTTTAATAACTGCTCCTTTGATGGCAGCGTGGCTAGGCAGTGCATCCAGACATGGGTAAGCCTTGTCTGGGTGGAGCTGTGCTCTTGTGGAGACCCCCTGTCTCCAGGAGCTGACCAAGGACAGTGCTGTTTGTTCTGCTGCTGTTTGTTCACAGTCACTATTTTCCCACAGTCTGTGTGTTCCCATAGTCCTTACACTGAAATGGGGAGGGGGAAATGGAAAGATAAAGACACTCTCCTGATGTTCTCTGTATGCTTGCTTCCTCCTGGGCTTCCCATCTGACATTTGTGTATTTGTGCTATTCTTCCTGGGTAATTATGAAGGGGCAATTCACGGGGGTATAAGGAACTTTTTGGACTTTTAGTATGCCTCAACATGGCTGTCTCCACGACGACCACTTCCTGACTCAACGTAAAGGAGCGTATCTTGAAGAAAACACACAGTCCCCGACGAAGACCACATCCGCCCTAGACGAGAACGTCAGCAGTCATCTATCGAGCTACGCCTACGCGTGAGCCAGGTGGAGGGGAAAACGCAGCGAGACAGATTGGCCCCTTGCCAGCACGACCACCATAGACACCCGGGCATGTGCACACGGAGGGCCACGGGGTGGCACCTACAACAACGAGCCCCGTGGAAATGGGCGGACAAACTGTGGAGACGGGAACTATAAAAAAGGCAGACTGCACACTCCAAAGAAGAGGGGAACCAACTCAGAGCCAGGAACGTGGAGCATCATCGGACCGACAGAACATCACCCGATCCCTGGTCGTGGTGGTGGTAATTAGTTGCACCTCTACCGTGTTCTTGCTTAGGGATTCCGACCTTTTGCTTTCTTTTCCTCTCTGTCCTATCGCTCTTCTTAGTTGTTATAGAAATAAAGTTCATAAGGTTATGCAGCATCTGACCTCGTTTGTGTCTTAATCTTGCTCTCCGGATTGTTTAAGAACCCTCCCCCGATATCGGATCGGGACATTTTTAAATTGGCGTCACAGACAGGATCCCTTGAGACGAGAGTGCTGTGTTACCTTGTTGTCTTGAATGCAAATCTCTCAGGGTGAAGAAGTTATCTGTGTTTTATATTAAGTTGTGACTTCCCGAGATCAAACAGGGAGAGCGTGGACAGTGATGTTGCATTTGTGTTTGGGTTAAGTTGTGACCTCTTGAGAGTGAACGGGTGAAAGTTTTTTATCAAGTTGTGGCCCTCTCAGGACGAAAACCCTTTGCATTGCTTTTGTGTGAGATTCACATTTGGTCTCCTGGGAGAGAATAGGGGAAATCTGACATTAAGGTTTGACCCTCTCAGGACGATGTCCCCTTTGTATCAGAAAAAGGGAAAAGGAATGGGCTGTGATGATGCGCCCTCAGAGGCTGAAGGAATAGATATATTATATGATCTTTTGGAGGCACACAGATCCCATCCTTCAATTCAGGGGCAAGACTGGGTGAAAAACCACTGGTTCCAACCACAGAGTGTGGTGGATCGGATAAGGGTATTGCAGAAGGAAGCTAAGGTTAGAAAGGGGAAAGGAAAAGCTATAATTTGTGCAGTGCTAGGAGCGAGTCTGGCAGCTGCAATGGAAGAGAAAAAGGAGAAGTATAGCTAAACTGACACTTTGATATACTCACTGCAGACGGCCATACAGACCCTGCAGAACCAATTGAGAGATACTAAAGGGTTGTTAGAGGAGGAAAGGGATCAAAATAGAATATTGAAAGATGAATTGAGAGAATACATTTTTGCAGAGACAGATACCCATGCCGAGGCAGAAGTGAAACTTCTGGAGAAAGGGATACGTCAAATCTATCCCCAATGAGATTTGCAGAAGGCCAAAGAAACTTTAGGAAGTCACCCCCACATGTATCCACTGGTTAAAACAGAGTATCTATATGAGGATGATAGTGATAACCGTCCTCAGGTTATCACCAAAGAAGTCCCATTTACATCAACTGAATTGGCAAAACTGAAAAAAGATTTTTCAAGGACTGCAAAAGAATCAGAGGCAGAGTACGTGTGGAGAGTGTCTCTGTCAGGAGGGGATGGAATTTTATTGTCTGAGAAAGAAGCAGAAAGATATTGGTGTCTTATTGGTGTTTCTAACCACTGGCGACTGCCGACCCCCATGGTCTTTGACTCAGAGAGTTGCATACTGGGCTGGAGGGCTGAACCACTTGGAGAGGGGAGATCCCCTTGCCATAACAGGTACGGTGGATCAATTAGTGGAAAGTGTACAGAAGGCAGCCTGTCTGCAGATGATGTATGATCGGGAGCTCAAGCCCAACCAAGGCTCCCCGGTGATGATGCCTGTGGACACAGAGAGGATGACTCCTCTGATACGAGGACTCCCTGACTCCCTGAAACCCATTGCTATTCTATTGCAAGGGAAGATTCAAAACACTCCTAATGGAGAAAGAATAACGGCCGCTCTGGAGGGGATAGTGACCCCTGACCATCAACGGCCAGGGAAGAAAATATGGACATGGGGAGATGTAGCCCAGGAATTGATTAATTTTGGGAGAAAATATGGTCCTGTTGGTGGACCGTCTCAAAGAACTGAAACCAGGGTTGTGCGGGCTGCAGAGCAAATTAGTGGGCGACAATCATCAATGAGGAAGGGACAAGGCTTCGGATCACCCCGATTTCAGAATCCTGGGAGAGATAGGTCCCTAACTCGATTGGGATTGTGGCAATTAGGACTTCAGAAAGGCATTCCTCGGAAATTGATGGATGGACTCACAACTCAAAAATTAGAGCAACTTGTGGAGGGATGGCCTGAGCAAAAGGTCACTTCCAAACCAACCCCTAGTGCTCCACCCTTAATAGACCTTGGGGAGGAGCCGACTGGAGAAAAGAAGGTGACAGGAAACTAGACCCTCCACTCCCCAAAGGTGAGGGGGGATGCAGAGGATGGATGTTTGTAAGACAACTCACCTGCAACACAAAAGGAGACTTACTGATTACTGTTGCTGTAGGACCAAAGAAAAGACTGGTGACATTTTTAATTGATACTGGGGCACAAATTACCGCACTAACGCGGACTGAAGCGGAACAATGTGGAATTGCAATTCCATCCAAAAATTTAATTGTCCTAAATGCCCTGGGAAAAACAGTCGGTACCTATGACTTCAGTAAAATTATGGTTACCAGGAGAGGAAAACCCAGTCAACACTATGGTAGCCATAGGATCTTTCCAAACAAATCTTTTAGGCATAGATGTTTTGAAGGGCAGACAATGGAGGGACACTCAGGGGAACTCGTGGTCCTTTGGAGTCTCCCAGATCAGGCAATTGACCAAAAGATCAGACACAGAGGTGCGCTTATTGCAAGCAGCACCTGCTCTGCCTCCCTCTAAAGTGACAAATGTTAAACCTTATCCATTGCCTCTAGGAGCAAGGGACGGAATTACACCAGTCCTGGAAGATCTGAAAAAACAAGGGGTTGTAGTTCACTCACTCCCCCTTCAATTCCCCAGCATGTCCAGTTCAAAAACCTAATGGCAAATGGAGATTGACAATAGATTACAGGAGACTCAATGCTAACACAGGTCCCCTTACAGCTGCTGTACCAAACATTGCTGAATTAATAGCAACCATTCAGGAACGGTCCCACCCTGTCATGGCTACAATTGATGTCAAAGATATGTTTTTCATGGTCCCTTTACAACCCGAGGACCAGGATAGCTTTGCCTTCACCTGGGAAGGGCAACAGTACACTTTTACATGACTCCCTCAGGGATATAAACGTTCCCCCACACTAGCTCACCATGCTCTAGCACAAGATCTGGAAACAATTCCCAGAAAACCAGAGGTAAAGATTTATCAGTATATAGATGATGTACTAATAGGAGGAAGTCAGGTAGAAGAAGTTAGGGAAACTCAGAAGGACATCATCACCCATCTAGAAAGCATAGGATTGACAATCCCACCTGAGAAAATACAGACACCTTCAAGTGAGGTAAAATTTTTGGGGATCTGGTGGAAAGGAGGTATGACGTGCATTCCCCCAGATACTCTTTCCTCTCTTAATCAGATCAAGATGCCAGGGTCAAGGAAAGGCTTGCAACATGCACTAGGATTGCTTGTGTTTTGGAGGAGACACATTCCTGACTTTTCGATTATTGCTAGGCCTTTGTATGACTTATTGAGAAAGAGAGCTCAGTGGGAATGGACTCCGGTCCATGACAAGGCTTTACAACTACCTGTGTTTGAAGCGACTGCCTATCAAGCCCTGGGTCTAATTCATCCGACAGATCCAGTTCAAATTGAATGGGGGTTTGCCAAGAGTGGACTGTCCATTCACTTATGGCAAAAGGGTCCAGAGGGTCCCGTTAGGCCCATTGGTTTTTATTCTCGTAGCTTCAAAGACGCTGAAAAAAGGTACACCACTTGGGAAAAGGGTCTATTTGTAGTTAGTCTAGATTTAAGAGAAGCCGAACGCACCATTCGGCAACAATCTATAATTCTCAGAGGCCCGTTTAAAGTGATCAAAGCAGTTTTGTTGGGAACCCCACCCCCTGACGGAGTAGCCCAGAGAGCCTCCGTGAGAAAATGGTATGCACAAATAGAACATTACTGTGAAATCTTTTCTGTAACTGAAGGAGCCACAAAAGTGTTAAATATACAGGATGAGGTAGACCCGAGTAGGGAAACACCTGAGCTTTTGCCTGTAATACAAGTATCTCCTCCGTTTTCTGAACAATTGCGAAATGTCTGGTTTACTGATGCCTCATCAAAGCAAGAGGGAAAAATTTGGAAGTACCGAGCTGTGGCACTTCGTATAGACACCAATGAACAGATCATTACTGAAGGAGAAGGTAGTGCACAAGTAGGAGAATTAGTTGCTGTGTGGAGTGTTTTCCAACACGAGGCTCAGTCTGCTTCTTCTGTCTATATCTATACTGACTCTTATGCTGTGTTTAAAGGTTGCACTGAATGGCTTCCGTTCTGGGAACAAAATGGATGGGAGATCAACAGAATACCCGGATGACAAAAGGAAAAATGGCAGGAAATCCTTACCATTGCCAGACAAAGGAAATTTGCAGTAGCTTGGGTAGCATCTCATCAGCAAGATAATACCCCTGTGAGCCAATGGAACGCCAAGGTGGATGAACTAGCTCGGCTGGCTCCCCTACAAAGCACCCAGATAGCAGAAAATTGGGAATGCCTGTTAGAATGGCTACATGTAAAAAGGAAACATTCAGCAATTAAAGACCTGTATTGTGAGGCACAAGCCCGAGGGTGGCCAGTTACCAGGGAAGAGTGTAAAACTTGTGTGTCTGCTTGTGAACAATGCCGTGTCCGTCTGGACAGACATCCACTGGGGAGTGACCCCCTGCACTTAAGAGAGGGAAAAGGCCTATGGGAGGCCTGGCAGATCGATTACATCGGTCCCTTTCGAAAGTCAGAAGGCAAATACTATATACTGGTAGGTGCAGAGATAGTCTCTGGGCTAGTGCAAGCTAAAGCATGTTCTAAAGCAACAGGAGAAAACACAGTAAAAGCTCTGAAAGAATGGTTTGGAATCTTCCCCAAACCACAGTCGATCCAATCAGATAATGGCTCACATTTCACAGCCAAAGTGGTCCAAGAGTGGGCAGCCCAGGAAGGAATTTCGTGGGTGTTTCATACTCCGTATTACCCACAAGCGAATGGAATTGTGGAAAGAACGAATGGTCTACTAAAACGCTTCCTCAAACCACATAAGCCAGGATGGGCTGAGAGGGTGTGGGATGCAGCGACCCATGTCAACAGTCGCTGGGGAGTAAATGGATGCCCAAAGATCACAGCATTCTGTCCTAAACCTCCAGCAATCATGCCAACCCCACACGGTCCCGACCATGTTAGCAACCCATCTCATCTCCCAGGACAACCTGTCTTGGTTGAACTCCCCACAGTGGGCAAAGTGCCACTGGTGTTGGACACACCTCTTAATAAATACACCTGGAAAGCAAAAGATGCCTGTGGGAAAACTCACAAGATTCACACTAGATGGATTGTTCCCTCCTTCTAACCCGAGAAGCGAATTTGTTCTTTTGTTTCACTTTCAGGAGGAAGCAAGTGATGCAGACGCACCCACAGAAGAAGTGAAACAGATGCAGATCTTAGTGTAATTTTGTTAGGATGTATATGCTGTTTTTTATTATAGTATTCTGTGCATTTACCTATGGGAGTGAAGGGAAACCAGTTCCCCTATTTCCCCTCAACCCATATGACCCCTTTGAGGACAATGAGTTTGTTTTGTTAGCAAAAACTGTAAGCCAAACCTTTAATCTAAGTCACTGCTGGGTTTGTGGAGGACCTCTAGGATTGTCAAGCTGGCCGTGGGTCTCTACACCCCTTACCCCAGCACAAATTGTAAGTAACTATAGTGAAACTAGCAACACCACCTGGGATGACAGTGGAACATGGCCAATTCAATTTCCTAGTAAGGGAAAATTTTGTTTAAATCGCACCCAGAAGGGAGGGGTCAACGTGGGAGAAAGTAAGTGTCAATGGACACTCACACATAAATTGATTAACAAAAATAGAGGTGTTTATATATGGATGTGGCTTAATGAAAATGGGCGTAACAAAGGATTTCAGGGGTTTTGGTCAAACAAAAACAAAACTGTATATGCTAAATTACAGAAAGATTATTTTTATCATCAAGTTTGTGAGTGGAAAAATGACACTGGTGCCTGGTACTGTACCGCTCGAACGAATAGTTACCTTAATGAGTTTTTTAGCCCCTTGGGGGACAAAAACACAACTTACTTTCAAATTCCAAAAACTGCAGCTGGACCATTTGCAGACGGTGCCAAAGCCCAAAAAGGCCATTATTGGATTTGTGGACATACTGCCTACAAGCAACTACTAGCAAACTGGTCAGGGATTTGTTATATAGGGATTATTCGCCCTCCGTTTTTCCTTCTTCCAGAGGCGGATGGTCCTCAATTGGAATAAGACTATATGACAAATTAGGAGACAAAGGGATTGTCCGCAGCAAGCGATCTGTTGAGTTCAAAATCGGTGGAACTCAAAAGTGGGGAGAAAATGAGTGGCCTCCTGAAAGAATAATTAAGCATTATGGGCCTGCAACCTGGAATTCCAATGAACCAATATCAGGGGCAAGAGAACCAATTTATAATTTGAATCGCATAATTCAACTACAAGCAGTTTTAGAAATTATTACCAATAAAACTGCTAATGCTATAGACATTATAACCCAACAATCTCAACAGATATGCACTGCAATCCTTCAACATCGTATGGTCTTGGACTATCTGCTAGCAGAAGAGGGAGGGGTATGTGGAAAATTAAATGTTTCTAATTGTTGTTTGGAAATAGCTGATGTAGGTGAAGTAGTCCTTCATCTAACTACAGACATTAGGAAACTGGCCCATGTCCCTGTTCAAACATGGAATGGCTGGAACGGTGATTTATGGTCTTGGTTACCTGGAGCACCATTGGTAAAACAGCTTTTATTTTACCTGTTATGTGCATTTGCTGCCTTGATGTTTTTGCCCTGTATCATTCCTTGCTTTGTTCAGTTAATCCAGCATGTTGTATCCAACATGCAATTAACATCTACTGCCTCACCTGATGGTGTAAAACAGATGCGTGCTGTTTGCCAATCAAAGTCTACCACTGTATCAATCATTTAAACCTTATATATATATCTCTACACATGTATCCTTGTTCATATTTAGGATAGGTGCTTTGAGGCCTGAACAACACATGCGCTTTGGGCTGGGGGCATGGAAATCCATTTTCTTGCTGCGTAGACAGACCCCCAACTCAGGCAAACTAGACCACCATTTTGCAGCTCCTTAATTTTTTGCAATCTATAGCAACCATGGATATGGATTGCATTTCTGCATTAGCTTTAATTCTTGTTATTGCCTTGTTTGTTATTGTAATGTTTCTTTTTTGCCGTTGCAAATGTGATCTTTGTAAACTACCTTCGTCTTCCTCTACCACTTCACCTGAGCAACAACCGCTGCATTCCTTTGCTGATTCCCCTGCGTCTCCTCTTCAATCGTTTTCTCCTGCCGCTGTTCCTGAGCCTCAACCATCCTGTTCTTTTGCCGTTGTTCCTGAACCCCAGCCATCATGTTCTTCTGCCGCTTTACCCAAATCTCAACGGCCCTCGTGTTCTTTTGATGATTTTCTTGAATCTCACGTCTAATTTGTAAGATGTCTTTGTTTTATAAAGTTAATTAGTTTTAATATTGTTAGAGATAATAGTATTGTTTATTTGTTTTGGTTTAAATTTAGAATAGAATTTTCCAGGCTCGAATGACTCATGCGCTTTGGGATAAAGAAAAGCCCTTTTTCCCTCTGCGCATACTGATCCTGATTCTAGCAGACCGGAGCAGCAGACCACGTGCACTTGCAGGGCCCTGAACATTTTGTGGTATTTTTTGTTTACAATGGATTGCTTTTTTAGCAATACTTTTAATTCATGTTGCCCTTTCTGTTCCGTTGGCTATTATTTTGCTTATTATTGTCATACTTCTGTTTTATCCCTGTAAGTGCTTTCCATGGAGACTGTCGCTGCATCCCTCTGCAGATTCAGAGCCTTAAAATTAGTTTATAAGATGTTTTAGTTTTATAATGTTAATTGGTTTATCTGTTAAAATTGTGAGATAAAAATTGTTAAATATTGTTAAGAATATATGTTTGTTAGATAAAAATGTTCACTGTTATCTTGTTAGACTAAAAATGTTTATTGTTGTTAAAAATAGTGTTAAAAGATGTTTGTCTATTGTTGTTAATAATAGTGTTTAAAAATGTTTACCAAAAAGAAAAAAAAAATCATTTATTGTTGTATTGTGCACTTTTCTAGCCTTTTCTCTCTCCTCTTTCTGTACTGTTATCTTTCACACCACCACGAAGACAGCGATGTTGAGCCACGGGATGGTGTAAGGAACTTTTTGGACTTTTAGTATGTCTCAACATGGCTGTCTCCACGACAACCACTTCCTGACTCAACGTAAAGGAGCGTATCTTGAAGAAAACACACAGTCCCCGACGAAGACCACATCCGCCCTAGACGAGAACGTCAGCAGTCATCTATCGAGCTACGCCTACGTGTGAGCCAGGTGGAGGGGAAACCACAGCGAGACAGATTGGCCCCTCACCAGCACGACCACCATGGACACCCAGGCATGCGCACACGGAGGGCCACGGGGTGGCAGCTACAACAACGAGCCCTGTGGAAATGGGCGGACAAACTGTGGGGACAGGGACTATAAAAAAGGCAGACTGCACACTCCAAAGAAGAGGGGAACCAACTCGGAGCCATGAACGTGGAGCATCATCGGACCGACAGAACATCGCCGGATCCCCAGTCGTGGTGGTGGTAATTAGTTGCTCCTCTAACGTGTTCTTGCTTAGATATTCTGACCTTTTCCTTTCTTTTCCTCTCTGTCCTATCGCTCTTCTTAGTTGTTATAGAAATAAAGTTCATAAGGTTATGCAGCCTCTGACCTCGTTTGTGTCTTAATCTCGCTCTCGGGATTGTTTAAGAACCCTCCCCAATATCGGATAGGGACAGGGGGTTACATGAACCATATTACAGAATGATGAAGGGGATGAGATCTTTGAAAGTCATAGTGTGACCTAAACGCTGTTTAGGCTTTTCCACTGTATTTATACCTTCAAATTTAGAGGGAAAAATATTACTTGAAATTAACTAAAGCCTACCACCATATTCTTCTGAAGCAAAGATGTAACTTGGAGTATTTGGAGAGGAGCTGAAGAAGAAGAGTGCAGTCATACCCAGATCTCATCTTGTTTTAGAGAGCTTTGTGATTTTGGCACCTGTACCCAGCCTGGTGTGTTGTTCATGGGGCTTCTTTGTTGTAGTTGATAAAGTAAACCATAAAGAATTGTTCTTTTCTGTTTGAACAGTTGTCCAGTCAGGGAATTGGTGTGTGCAAGGTAAGCAAGGAAGGAATGCTGACTTTTTCTCATAAACAAGTTGGTTGTTGGTTTTTTTTGTTTTGTTTTGTTTTTTGTTTTTTATCTAACTGAAAAAGAAGAGAAGATGAAGCATAGGACAATGTCAAGTAATGGGCTGAAAAGTTTGGAAAAGATGAGGAGTGTTACAGAACAAAGTTATTCCAGTTCTGTAGCTGATGTGTGTACCCTTTAGGACTTCTTGCCTGTCAGTGTTTGTACGTGTGGTTACACGGAGTCAGTCACTTTTGCCTTGATGACTGGCAGACAAACGTATGGGACAGAATCAGCATCCCATACCAATATGAAAGTGCTTCCAGTGATGTTAAAAATGTTCTAACACATCTATGACGTATTCTCTCAGCTACAGGCAAAACTTGAGTGAGAGAACAGAAAGCAAGAGCGAGAGAAGAACAAAAATGAACAATGGGAAAGATGAGTGTGGTGTTCATGCACCTGCTTGTAAATGAGGCAGTTCAGGGGCTGCCTTCAGGAACATACTGCCTCGGATGGGTGTTCCTGGGTGTGGGGGAAACGCTGACAGGTTTTGAGTGGTTGAATACAGGCTCCATTCTCAGGTACATCAAATCTACTAAAATACAGAGGATTTCCAGGTGGTATAAATGAATTTATTCCTTTTTTTTTAAAGTTTTCTTTATGCTGTGAGAAGAGAATGGCAATTGTGCAAATAAGCCCACAGCCTGTGGGAGCTCCCAGCTGTACATCTAGCAGTCACATTTATGTCTTTATTGTTCTTTCACCCACCTGGTTCCTCTGAAATAATGTGTATTTGGTCTTTTTCTATTAATAAATTTCATTTTAGTCTGAAAGATCTTCCTTTTTTTTGCTTGCTGTCTGCAGCAATGGGATGAAAGGGAGGTGTTCAGAGGGAAGATTGCTGTGAAGATTTCAGGTGTACTGTGTTACTGTTTCCTGAGTTGATTGAAAATTGATGCAGTAGGAATTTGTTGGCAGAGAAGTTTTCCATCTTTGGAGCATTCTGTTTTCCCGGAGGAGCTCTTGTTTAATCGATGACTAGATATGGTAACCTCTTTCTGGGATGGCTCAGTCCACTCTTCAAAGAGAAGTTTCTAGGCAGTGTTCTTTGCTATTTTGTGCAGTATTTAATTATTTCAGATATTTAGGAAATAATACTACTTTCTGCAAGGTTGCTTTTAATTATGCTCTCATTTGCCAAACTTCAGGAATATTTTATCCTAGTGTGAAACCAGGGACAAGCGTGAGCTCAAGAAGTCCTTCTTTAATGCTTAAAGTGTTAGATGATTTGCTGTATCACCTGAGCAAATGGCCAGCACTTAAAGAGATGAGAGTTACACAGCTGAAATCATACATGTCTTGAGAAATAAAAGAATTCTTGTCACTTCAACATGGCCATGAAAATAGTGTGACATTTTAAGAAAGCTGAAACCTGGATGGAGGAAATAAAAATGTTCAGTTACAACCGTTGGGGGGAAGTTGAGGGCAGAATGGAGTGCCTGTAAATTTGCCAGGTAGTCCCCGTAGTTAAACTAGTGGCTCCTTCCCTTGAGGAATGACCAGCAGGTTCTTAATGTTTCTGGGGACTGTTGTGTACTGTATCTGGATAATGACACTGAGTACGCTCTACAGTCTGGAGAAATACAGTTTGTTGCAGTGATCCTAGAAAGCAGTGGGTACTGTGAAGCAAAACTTTTTGTTCATGAATCATCTTCTCAATGATTGAGTTAGGTTTTAGTGATTGCTGTACTGCCCCCGTGTCGCTTCAGTGTGACGCTGCCGAGATGCAGATTCTAGTATAAATTTGAGGCTCCGGAGGCTTATGCAGGGCTTTCTAGTGGGCGTGAGATCTTTCTACATGTGCCATGCTGTATGAAGTGGGCTCTGCTGTGACACTCTACCTTCTCTGACCTGACTTCTTTTGCGTGTGGTAGTCCTGGCTATGCCATATATTTCAGGGTCACCTGCCTGAGGAGCACGGTAAGAGAAGAGCTCTGCTCTGAAGCGCAGGGTTGCAATCTTCTAGCAGCAAAACTACCATGATCTTGCTGCTGTGAGAATTGTCCTCGATGTGGCATCCACATGTGTGCAACAGTATCTATGAATTGTCTGCTTTTGCTTTAGGGTTTCTTTCAATGCCCACAATTTTTTTAGGCAAAAACCAGGAAGCAAAATTCATTTGATGAGGTGTAAATAATGCCATTAGGTGTTTAGATGTTTCTGTGGTGTGTGATCTGCAGCCCTAGTTAGTCATGGCTGCAGGAAGAACCTGCTGGCCGAATACTTGGTTCCTAACTATGGTGTGCAAATCTCGTTATCGTGTAATGGTCTGAGGTAGAATGTTGCTTCTGAGTGAAGGTCTCTCTGAAAGGCTGGCTCTGAAGCGATAACATACTCACAGATCTGGAACTGTTACTCTGCAGCTCAGCGACTTGGTGTTTATTTTTACTCATGTAGAAGTCTTCTGTATTAGTCACTAAGCAAGAGACTAATGTGTAGACTGCCTTACCTCTTTCCCGAGACAAAATTTATAGATGGATTTTTTTTTTTAAAGTGTATGTGAATTCATTCCATTTCTCCTTTTATGTAACCTGTCAATGAAGCACATAGGAAGATAAAAGTATTAATTGCCTTCAACAACTAAGATGGAGAATAAATAGGTTTTCATGTTATTGCTAGTTTCTTACTGTACTGTAGTGAACAGCCCTCGAGGGCCCCCTAGTGTGAAATGCAGAACTTGAAACCGATTAGAAAAGAAATCTCAGTGCTGTTCAGCCTTTACCTCCAGCCGTGCAGCTTTCCAAAAAGCATGCCGTGGACTTTCAATCTAGTGAATATTTCTTGGCTGACAACAGATAAAAGCCTTCAGTTTCCTGTGAGAGGACAGAGCACAGAAAATGCTGGTTGCATAGCCACTAGTGGACTCCCTTTAATGGCAGCCAGACGACTGTGAGAACTTTTAAAACAGTGGTAGGGAGAATCTAATTTCAGTGAAGCAGAGTTCGTTCTTGGTAAAGGGATTTCCTTCAACCAGGTCACTGTAACTGTAGAAACCCCTACCTTTTCTAATCTTTGATGGAAAGGGAGAAGAGATTTTCCTGAGTCCTTGGTAAATCCCAGTGCTGGTAGTGAATGCTTAACACATTGAATGCAGGAGGAAAGAGGCTCTTTGGAACTTGCTTCCAGTAAAGCATTCACTAAATCAGAGTAACATCCTCACGAAGCTGCTGCATAATGAAAACGGTGGTCAAAGGAGTGTAGCAGTGAATGTCCTTGGAGGTGGGAGAAAAAGGCTGAAGCAATGTGAATTAATTTTCTGAATCTTTTGTAAAGTGATTGTTATCTCTGATCACAAAGGATCTTAGGAAATTGGAAACAAAATCAAGTGTACTTGTTTTGCACTGCCAAAAGAAGAAAACAAAACTTTTGATAATACTGAACAGGAGTGGAAACGATACAGATCAACCGGTTACGTAGGCAACTAAAACTGTGGATAATACCACAAAGATGAAAGGCTACTTTAGAACTAGAGCTTTACTGTAATAGAGAAGTGTTTGGTGAAAGTCACTAGGAGAGTGAGCGTGCTACTTACATTTGAACAGGATTTGATACGGAGCCAAGTTCAGACTGAAGTGGTACCCACTGAACCTCAAGTAGTTCTTCAAGTTCTGCTAGAAAACTTGTTGTTGCTCTTTTTGCTTTTCCTTCCCATTTGACAACAGCTAAGATGGAGCAGTAGGAAAGATTTCTTTGAAGGTGCTTTTCTTTTTTGATATAAGGAGATCTTTGTTTATTTTGGAACACTCCCTCCATGGAGGGGTAACATTCAATGTGCTCCCAAATGTTTGTGAAGGAATTTAGGGAGTAAAACACACTTTACCAATATCCATGTGGGCTAAGTCACATCTCACTAAAATAAATGAGTGATAAAGCACCAGGTGTTCAGTGTGACCATTGACAAATAGCCTATTCAGTGTCATGCTTCACAAAACACTGAGTTTCCCATTCTTCCTGTTGCTAACTTGATAAATCTTGTCGCTGAAAATCTATGAACTAGATTCTCATCTGGTGAAAACCTGCGCACGTAATCCAACTTGCACAGTTTAATTGTAGCCACCTCAAGTACCTTGATAGCGCTGTGAAGACTGTAATGTTTTAAGTAGGCAGGCGTCTGCCAGTAGTGAATTCCACTATTGCAATGCATGAAAACTTAGTGTGCAAGCAGTATTGCTGGAGAAGGATGATTCCTCCCTCCCTGCTTCATGGAAAAGGGGAGAATGTAAGGTGAATGTAGTCTCTAAATTTTCTCGAGGAGCTGCTTGGGTAGTTAGACACACAATGACTCTTTTATTTAAGACAATTTAGCTGTAATAGAGGAGGTATGTGGCTATGTGCATATGTGTATGTGTGACTTCAATTATTTTTTTGAACTTCATTATTTGGTCAGGTAAGAACGTCTTCTCTTAGGTTTGACCTGAAATTTGTCCCCAGGCTGTAATTTCAGCCGTCATCCCATGCTGCTTTCTTAACATTTGTACTTTTTCAGCTGAATAAGATACTCTAATTGCCATAAAACTCTTTTATGTTAATTAATTATCAGTGCAATTAAATTCTGTTAGCACCCCTGCCTGGAGGAGAAGGAGGCTACAGATTCAGATACTGCTTGGTTATTATGTATTATGTAGGGTGATTTCTTCATGAGTATCAAGAAGAGTATACTCATCTCCATTTTCGAGGATCCCACGGGTGCAGGGATTTGCCTCTTGGTTGAGCTAAAGAATCCAGGCGTGTGGACTAGGCACCCTTTAGCCAGTGCTAACTCTCAATTTGAGTGTGAGAGATTGAGCTGGGCATCGCTCTCTGCAGGTGACTCACCTGACAGATCTCTCTCTAAGCACTCAGGCAGTCCCTGAGGTCAGCAGAGACAGATCCTCTGGTGCCAGCCTGTGCAGCTGCTCTGCTTCCAGGGTTTTTCCACTTTCCAGGGTGGCTATAAAGAAGATGGAGACTCCCTTTTCAGAAGGAGTCCTATTGGAAAGACAAGGGCTAATGAGTACAAGTTACTCCTGAGGACATTCCAGTTGGACACGAGAGGAAAATGGTTCACAACAAAACCACATTAGAAACTCTTGACCAAGCTTCAATTGTTTTACTAAACATAAGCATGTGTAAGTCCCATTACTGTCCCATTGGTGGAAGACAGAGAACAAATTGCAAGTCAGTCAACAGTTCATTGTCAAGTATGTTACTTCTTGTATACTATGGATAGAAAAAAAATTCCTGTGAAGCTTTAAGAGCAGGAATCTATGATATACATTGATTTGCTCCAAAACCAGAGGACAAACAGATGCTGAAGAACTGAGGCAAAACTGAGATACTGGGAGAGTGGAGGATTCCTTTAAGAGACTAGTGACAAATCAAACATCTCTCTACTTCATTCTACAACAATAGTGTCAGTAAAATAACCACAGTAAAAGTCAGCATAGTTGAATTAAACAGCATCATTTTCCGTTAGTGTGTGGTTTGGGGTTTTTTTTGTTTGTTTGTTTTTGTTTTTTTTTTTAACTAGGAGATGACCGGTTTGTATTTAAGGAGAGTTGATAGTGACATAATCCCAATGCCTTTATAGACTGTGCTTCAACATGCATTCATGTATTTCTGTCATCTTAAACTGGTGCATCTGTTATTTGCTCCTCTTTCCATTTAGTATTCAGTGAGTGTTTCTCAGTAACATGAACACAGGTAATTCCAGTTAAACCCAAGCACAAATAGAGAGGTTCATAATGTCAGCCAGGCTAAAACCAGAACTGAGCTGAAAAACATGCTTGACACCATTTCTGTGGTTATCAATTAAAGCCCTTCTAAAACAGGGACTTCCTACCTTAACAGGAGAGAACAGACCCCACTGAAATACCTGCAGTGTTCCTTGGGCAACAGATATTATTAACATCTTAAACGGTTAATAATGTTAAATCTAAAATTTTTAAAATGGAAGTGTTTTAGTAAGGCTGGCAGGCTAGGACTGTTTAACAGGCGAAGAGGGAATTCAGAAGAATATATGGGGGAGAAACAAATCTGAGGTGCATTTGCTTTCCTGAATAATAAATTCCTTATCCACTTCACCATCTCCATGTTCTCTAACATCATAAATCCTGCAATATTCTCAGCAGCCTTGTAATTATTTAAGGAAGGATCCATTCCGTTCCGCTCTAACAGCTGCTAATCCCCCAGAAACTAATAGTTTATTCACTAATGAATCCATCCTCACTGGCAATACTGTACTCAGTATTCACCATCACCCTTCATGAAAGAATACAGCAAAGTTCCGATAAATGCTATGAGAAAGTAGGCAGCCGACTACAAGGGGAGAACAACAAACAACCCCACCTCCTTCGCCTGCTTCTGCCCCTCTTCCCAAGTCACATGAAGTACTCTGTTATTAAGCATCAAAGAACCCACAGAAGTCCTCAGTCTCAGGATGCATTTCCAGAAAAAGCTTTTTAAAAACCTCAAGTTGTTCATCCTTGCCTTTTGCTAACTTTTAACTTTCTGACACGGAAAAGCCCCCTGTAGGCTAGAAGCTGTAGTTGTAAGCATCTAGTCCAAACTCAGTGGCCATAAAATAATACCTGTTTGCATCAAATTCACAAAATTGTTTTTCCTCCTCCCCTTGAAGAGTTTTCCTACAACTCCTTCACCTGTTAGTACTTGTCCTGTACATCTCAGTCACGCACATATTTTCATTCGTTTCTTGATCTTATTTGAGACTTTTTTCTCCTTCTGTTTTCAATGTTTTTCTCCTGATTTAACCAAACACTTCTAGTTTCATAAATTCTCTGAGAGCAGCAAGTCCCAAATACTATTCTGACAGGAGTAGTGGGAACATAACCTGAATGGGTTAATAAACCCCTGGGTGCACACAGGTGACACACACCAGGAAGACAGGAGTGGGTTGGGGTTGATAATCCCAGAGGTCACCATGCGAATGAGCACCTGCAGTGTCCTGTGCAGAGAGGATGCAGAGGGAAGGATGCTCCCGTTCTTTGCAGACAGAAAGCTAAATGCAAAAGGCAATTCACAGTGCTAAGAGGACGCACCTCCAGCTTCTGTAATCGGTACAGAAGCTCTGCTGCTTTTCTCCCCTCTCATGTCTGACAGCTTCCCATGGAGCTGCTCCCGAGGACTTTCCCTGATGTGTTTTCACTGTCCCTACCTGGCAGCCCAGGTGTCTCTTCGTGACTTCTTGGGGACTGTATAAAGCAGAAATTGCCAAAGGGTCAGGTAGTAAGTACATCATGTGAGTTATCCAGTGGATTTTTCCCCCCAGGATGAGTCTTCCTCAACTATTGTGCTTCCTACATCTCCCAAGTAACTTCTGTGATTCATGCTTTGTCTCTTTCTATCATGGCTACACTTTGATTAACATGGCTACCTTGCTTTTTTTACTGCAGAAATGAGGCCAAATGTTCATTACTTCTCACTCCTCACAGTTTGGGGAAGGTCACACTGAGACCTCACCTCGAATGATACTGCAGGCTACCTCCACGCGCCAGACGGTGCCTTGGAGTGACTGTAAAGTGCTGTAGCCTTTTACAGTTACCTGGAGTTTTCTCTTTGTCTAATTTACAGCTCGCACTGCAATGAAAACTCCCCTATGAATGGTGTAGCTGTGCTACGTTGGTAAGTGAAACAAATCCTGGGGGCAGATGAGAGGGCAGGTCAGAGAGCAGAAAAGCACCTGAATGGTACAGAAGTGTCACACCCCTTACAGGGAAGGCACCACTTACCCAATCACTCTCACATTTCTGCAGTTACATTTCATTCAGCTGCAAAAAACCCGGTGCAATAAGCAATGCTTATGCACTCCCCCCACAACGCAGCAGAGAGGCTGAGAGGATACTGCCATTTCTCTTGCTGCCTTAAGAAGCTTATCTGATAAACTCTGCTAAGCTCCACCTCAGCAATCCCGACTGCAGGCCCTGCAATTGCCACAGTGCTGTTAATAAATTAATCAGAAGAGTGGCATTTGCGCAGGAGTCATAGAGAAGCTAATTTGGCTCCTCCTCATTTTCAATATTGATCATTTCTTGGTAAAGAAAAATAAAACTAAACATATTTCTGGAGGCCTGGTTGAGTTTTTAGTGCTAGTAGCTCCTAAGTCTATGGGGGATTGTTTATTTTAGTGGCTTGACAATTAATATGAGGAGATTATTCGGAGTAACATTGGATTCTACTGTATTTACATCTTTTTGCAAGAGGGTGGGATATGTAGTGTCTCTCCTCTAGGAGGAAGAGTTTCTTCTGGCACTTGCTTTTTTAATCATTCTTCCAGGACATGTCTGAGCAAGCTGTGAGCAGGCTCCATCCTGGACAGTACTCCTCTAGTAAGTAATTGAGAGGTGAATTGGAAATATAACTTACGTTGCTATTAATGTGTGCAAAGAATCATTCCTTCTTCAGTGTTGCAGTAGTTGTAGTAGCTGACAAATTTCCTAATTTAAGAGCAAGCACTGGCAAGAAGGGTTGAGCAGGGAACCTGACAGAAGACAGCTGCTTTGTCTGCCAGAAAAATGAATCTAGTTTAATCCATGTTACATGTTTTACAAGCAGCAAAGTGTTACATTACAAAAGCCCAAGAGGCTAAACTGATCTCTCAGCACTTGCCTACTGGATATAGAAAATCTTCATGTGCAAAATGTAAATCATTTATCCATTTCAATGTCTTTTTGAGCTGACCACTCTAATATTAAGCTTTTTTTAATGGCAAAAAAGGTAAAATATTTTTTCTGTGTTACAATGTATTTTGCATTTTTCCCCTCTTTGTATTTGCCTGTAGGAGACAGCCTGTGTTGTTTGGTTGGTGCGCTCAACTCACAGCAGAGCTTGCAGACAGGTGGTCAGACATCATAACAGCAAAAGCCCAAGACATTGAGCATTTCCACAGCAGCCGAGGGGTTGGTTTTTCAGGAAGCCTTCAGGTCCCTTATGAAGAGAACATTTAAGCAAAGGCCACAGGCAGTTTTATAGGACTGGGATTAGCAATGTAAATGAGGGAAGTTGTCTTGGCAGTTCTCATCCTGAGCCATGATGCTGATTGATTCTGTATCAGGTCATTTTTAGGGTAATACTAGGAAGTAATTTCTTAATGCATCATAGAGTCTGCAGTAAAACCTAGGCTTCTGAGGGACAATTCTTTGAGAAAACTGAGGACATGTCCCCTTCTCCTTCATATTTGCTCCTCTGTTAACCTGCAGCTGGAGTGTGTAATGGTGAGAGCAAGGCTGGGTCACACTGGTGACAGGAGTGTTACTGATTTTATTATCAACTGAAATTAAATTGTGTTTGATTTTAATGTAAGTATAGAATTAAGGGATATTTTAGTAAAATAATTTTACATTTATTATATTTTGAATCTAGCAACCGATTGCTACTCTAAAATCCCCTGTACAGCCCCGTACCAAGGCTGAAGGTCATAATTGTTTAGTAAGAACGGTTAGAACCAAGGTAACAAAACATGAGGTGATTTGTAATCTGATTTATAATACATGTATAGGACTAGAAGAATGCAAGTAGTTGTCAAGGTCCAGGATTAATGGGAACTGAGGGAAGTGACCGTAACAGCTTGCAGGTACCTGCCAAGAAAACTGTGTCCTTAAGCAAAAGGTAATTCCGGCAGGGGGAGATCACGACCACTGACTCATGGGCCACCTACTCACATTACACTCCAGACCCATTTCTGGACATTTCTAACCTTTACTGCGCAGAATCGGAAATGGGAGGAGAATATGTTAATGATTTCTTAGAAATTGTATGCTTATGTATGAAGACTTAATGAATATGTATGAGTAAGTTCTATATAATATGTATGACCTTGGTGCCTGGCACGTGTTGTTGGTGAAAGCACTCCCCTACACGTCCGGCCGTCAATAAAGGAGTGTCTGCTTATCTACATCAAATTGGTGTTGATAAGTTATTTTTATCCCGGATTTCGGTGACAGGAGGACAGGTCTCTGTGGGGAGAACATTACGTCCGTGCCTCTCCCGGAGCTGCTGGTGCAGGTGCTTACCTAGTCCCAGACCAGATTTGAAGCTGTGCTCCTGTGGCGGAAGCCTGATGTAGCACCGCTGCCTGTCTGCCTCGCAGGGCTCAGAAGGAAAAGATGAGAGACATTGGGAAGAATAATCTGACCTCTTAATGCACCTTACAGGCTCTAAATTACCTGCCACCATGGGAGGGGGAAAAGGGCTTGGATACTTCTCTGAACAACTCAGTAACAGTCTCTGCTCAATGCACGGCATCGATCGAGAGAACAAACAGAATTTAGGATGCAAACAGAGCGGTGTTGAAAATGATACTGAAAGCAAACACCGTCATATAGATCAATGAGAGAGCTTCCTCTGAACCGCTGTTGTGCACTGATCACTTGATCAAAAAAGGATGTGGCAGAGGGTTTACAGACAACAAGTGTGTCCCCCCAAATACAGAGCTCTTCCTGCATCCCCTGCTGGTCATGCCCTGTCCTGAGGACAGTGTTGCCCCATAAGAGGGATGCTGCTTTCATCTTCTAGACACAATCTCTGATGAACAAGGGGCAGAGCAACGGCAGAGGCTGTGAGGATGTTATTAACCCATCTTCCCGATCTGTGCGGGTTGGGAGCAGACCCTCAGGGTGTCCTCTCAGAGGTAAGGTGCTGCTGGGGGAGTAAGCCCGTTTTTCCCTCACCCTGCCTTGGGCCTTTGTGCTGATCAGCAGTGATTCAGGCAGCAGGCGCTGCAATGGCATCTGTAAGAGAGCTGGGAATGGATGAACAGGAGCAGAATTCAGACTTCATTGAGGGGGATGATAATAGGAACAGTGATGTGCAGCCTTCATCTATGTGGGGCAGGCAAAAGGACACAGCAGCGTATCCTCATGAAGCCCACTGTCCTGATGGCAAAGGTGTGTAGGAAAAAATTCCTTTTGGGAGTGCTTGGGAATGCATCTGTTCCCCAGAGCGCTCTAATACGCACAATTACGACTTTCTACCCCTAGTCTGGGGAACTCCTTACTTTATCCTTAAATCCCAGCAATTTCTGAAATTTCCCAGTTGTCTGACAACAGCCTTTGGAAAGTTGCCCTCACGGGATTCAGGGGAACGCAGGCGTAGTGGCATCATAAAATTCCTCAGAATTCCTGAGATAGCACACTGCTCTGATGTCACAAAAATAACAAGGGAGGGGACAGGTGGGGCAGAATGGAATGACATGACCTGTACAAAATGAAATATTAAATTATAACCTTTTGAAATGTTAGAATTGTAAACAGAATAAAAATACCATTTGTCTGTCTTTAGTGTAGTTACTTGTTTATAGAAAAAGAGCACATCATTGCAAGGAAAGTCAGGAAGTTGAAACCTGATTTTAAAAAAATAGATTTAGTACACCACAAAAAAAAAAAAAAGAGCTCTGGAACTCACTGTTCCAATTCTATTAGGCAGGAGGAAAATATATTTGGAAAGAAAATAAAAATCACTCCAAGCCAGAAGATTACCACTAAACAAAGAAACTTTCCATGAGCATGTACTGCTCATTATTTCCCTGCTTTGGAAAGTGTTCTGCTGATTAAGGATACCAATTAAACTCAGACACCAGAGTGAGAAGAGCAGGCGTATTTTACTAGTGATAACAGTATAATACAGAAAACATGCAGTAAGGAAAAGCAGAATAGTGCACTTAAAGCAGCAAACAGCAAAAAACAGAGCAACGCATTAAATCATTAATACATGAGAGAGAGAATGGAGATTAAGAAAAATACATCACCACTTGCATATATTATCATCATCCAGACCCGCAGTGGCTGGGCAGCCCCGGTTACAGCGAGGGTTCGGAGAGCCTGTCCCGGCAAGTGGGAAATCCTACGCGGTGCCTTCACCCATAGGTGAGGCTGCCAAAGTAGCTGTGAGCAGGCCCAGCCTTATATACCAGAGATCGACAGGCCAGAATAGCTGGCATCTTTGTTTTGAGTGGAAAATTTCTGGTTTCATTCTCCTGTTGGATTCCACCCAAAGCCTGGCCAAGGCTCAGGGGTGGAAACCAAGGGAGTTTCTAACAAGGCCAGATACTTGGATTCTCAGCCTTGAACAAGGCTAAACAAGGGAAGTTGGATACATTCTCTTCTCACTCCTGATTATATTTTGTCTAAACTGCGTCTTTCACTGGCGAGTTTACATACTTTGTTAATGATTACAGACTAAGTTAGCAGCTTCGGCTTGGGGCCTGTTGTTCAGGCTTCAGTACTTCAATGTTTTAGCACTTTTTACATCAGCATAAGTGCATTCTTATAACTTAGTACAATACCTACTAGCACAATGGCTTTCAGTTATAAAATATACAGGATTCATCTATAGGTCAGCTCTGGCTTGGGCCAGTTGTCCAAGCCTTAGCACTTCAGAAAGGCCTGCAGTTTCCCTGAAGCACACTCCTCTGGTCACTCTTGGAAATGGGTTATTGGAATGTCTAGATTGGTAATCTGCTTGAAGAAATCATGGTTTATTATCCTGTAGAGCTTCATCCAGCACACATATCCTACGCGTGCAGGGACCACAAATTGCAGGCATTGCAACTTGTAGATTCTAAGAGAATGAGGTACAGGTTATGAATTTAGAATGCAAGGAAGTCACTGAAACAAGCCACGTAACATGGAAAATTTGATTTTTAGCAAGAGTAAAAGAGTGTACATAAAAAATTATATATATATATATATATATATATAAATCAGGAACCCTTCTTTTCAAGACATTAGCTCTTTGCTACTTGTTTGCCTGGAGTTTGCATGGGAATGAAGAGATTGGTTTTCTTTAGAGCAGCTCTGATGAGAGTCGAGTCATGTATCAAAGCCTTGAGAGATGAATGATATGATCTGCTAAGCTAAAACCTGTTCCCATTACGTACCCTAATGAGAAGTGGTGGTGAGTGTTGGAATAGATTTTATGCACTGCTGTTCCTTGGCTTTTAAATAATGTTAGTGTGCACCATCCTAGGGATTTTCAAGTAATGGCTTTTAAAACAGCATTTTTGAGCAAACCAAATGTTGGATCAGACATGGTGGCATGATGACAGGAGAGTCTGCTGTGAATCCCTGACGCGATCGCTTTAAAATAGTGCAGTGCACTCCAGGGCGAATGAAACAACCGGAAATCAGGAGAGTTCAGCTTTTGCAGCTGTTTATTCTACAGCCAGCCTCAAGTGATGCTGATAGTTTTTTGGTTTTTTTTCTAATTCTAATTTCAGATACCTCTAACAGCAGGTATCTGTGGCCTCAAGGTAACAAATGCTGAACATCTGCCAGTTTCCAGACTTGAAACATTGCAGCTGCCTTACCTGGAGGAAATGTTATTGTCAGTGTACCAGGAATCTCAGCGCTACTGTCATGGGACATTTTCCCTAAGGAATACATGATTGTCACTTCACAAAAGGTTGAACAACTCCCTCTCCCAAAGATCCCATTTTAAGTAATTTGGTTATCCTGTTTTTCAATTCTTTGCATGAAGAGCAGCAACAAGAATACCACCGCTTGAAGACATTGCTTTTGTCCAGGGGAAGCGAAATGTGTCCTAAAAAACCCCAAAGTGTATTTTGCATATGTGTTTTTAAAGCAAGTAAAGTGCCTTGGATGTTCACCTTTACCTTCTCAAAAGGCCCTGTAAAGTTCAATATTTAGTTCTGCCTAACTGTCTTTTTCTTAGGAGAGAAAAAGAGGAAAGAAGCATCAGGACTTGCCTTGTATTTTAAGCATAAGAGCTGTATTCTCAGGTGCCTGAAATATTGCATACAACAGTAGCATGTTTCTATCATTATTTTTACCTGTTTAAGAAAAAAAAAAAAAAAAAAAAGTGAAAAGCAAAGGCAGTTAAAATGTTCCAAAATACTTCCAGACTGGAAAGGTGGAGGCTCCCAGTCTGGGCACAGCTCTTTTCAAAGACTGGTTCCCTGAGGAGAAGCTGTGGTGAGGACTCTCCAGCTCAGGAGGGAACAGAAATGCCTTTTGGAGAAGACGTAGGATGAGGGAGAAGTAGGGTCATGTCATCACTGTGTTCTAAGAGACAAAAAATAGCTCTTCAGCGATTTTGAATGCAAGTGGTTGTTCCTCTCCCCTGAGATGACCATGAGGAAGCATAACAAGCCTCCTGCAGCCTTTTCTCTTAATTTAAAGCCGTTGCAGAACACTGCAGGGAGGCTTTGGCTCTGGAGAGCTGGAATAAAGCGCTCGCTACTGAAGAGTCGCTCTAGGGAGGTGTTGGAGCCCATTCCTGTGACTGCTCTGACCCCTAGGGACTGCAGAGACAGTGAAATAACTTACAGATTCAATTGTTTTCAAAACTACATCTCTATGTTTACATAAGGCCTTGTTCTACAAGGGAGCTTTTATCAGCAAATGTCTTCATTAGGAGGAAATTGTCCAAATCCTTCCATTTTAAGCAATCTCTACAATTCCCAGGGAAGTTTTGCTCAGTTCTTATTTTACAACCACCAATTTTTTTCTCCTTTGAGTGGTGACTTGAGATGGATTTTGCCACCTTAATTAATAAATAGCTTCATTAAAATATCAGTGCTGCTAAGATGCTGGGAGTTAATGGTGTAAATTTAGCCATATAAGTTGGTTCAGGAATGCTGGATCTCAGGCTGGAAGCTTTGCAAACTTTTAAAAAAGTACAGGTGGTACCACTGTTAGTCTGTTTGTGATCTGATCTGATGCACCTATAGGAGGTGTCTGATGACCTTTGAGAAGTACCATCTGGAAAAACATCAGTAAATTTTATCAGGTATAAGGTGAAAGCAACAAATCATTTCTTCCCTTGGGCCTTTCAGTTCAGCAGCAGAGAATGTACGTGCATAGGTAATCCCAGGGCACGTTCAGCTCTCCTTCAGTAGCCCTCTGCTTCTCATCTTTGGCTCGTTATTTCAGGACTTGTTTTCAAGTAGTATTAGTTTCAACCAGTGTGGGGGATTTCTTATGCAGTAAGTATGTGAAAACACAGAAGTACAATCTTTAGGGCCCCACTTCATGAAATGTAGAATATCCTCAATTTCCTTTGAGTCCCCTTTGGGGCCCTAATGACAGAGACGGAACCAGACGGAAGAGGGTTAAGAGATATAATAGGGGATGCACCTGTGATCTGGGAAACACACATGTATTTTTAATATTTTTGTGGATCTTAGTGCTGTTGAGGCTGTGAAAAGAAAATCTTAAATAAGGATTTGATGACACAAGGCACTGATCCCTGTCCCTCTGATTTCAGTCCAGAGTAGTTAACACCTCACAGGAACTGTTAATGTCTCGTTGACCCATGTATTTATTGTCCAGTGACAAGCTAAAGTGTTAGGTACTAAAAAAATGGAATTTTATCTGTTACCTGAATGGTGGTTTTAAGCTTAGAGAATGTTTTTGCATGTGGATTTCTTCTCCTCCAAGTTGGTGCATTAGAGGATCCTGACGTATATTTGTCTGTAGAAAACACAGAGACATTGTTTCTTCATCACAGCTGCAATGGCGGGAAAGACTCTCTGAGCCTGATGGGTGAATTCAGTACGACGTTAGCTGAAGGACCAAGGAATGCATTGGGTGAATCCCACACCACCTCTGAAATACCAGCCAGTATTCAATACAGACTCGCTCTCTGGTCGTTTAAAGATCATTTGTAATCTTGCAGCGTTCCCAGAGGGCTCACAGGACCTTCCCAATGAGGCGATCCCGCCATGGACATCCTTGACTCGAACAAAGGGGATGTCCCCGTGTTGAAAATCTGCCCAAAGGCATCAATTGCTTTTAGAGTAAATGAGTCCATAAGCCAATCTCTTGTCTTACCCCTGTGCAGGGCAGTATTAAGTTTTTGTGCTGGGCAGTTGATTTTGCATCAGAGTACTCTGCCTCATAACTAACCATTTGCTGTAAAATGGGCTTAAAAATGAATATTTCTGTCCAGCAATTTCTGATGACTGATCTACTGGTGAGTCTGGCGTGTTATTATAGTCAGAACATAATGCTCTCTCTTCAAATGGAATTATACCAGTGCTTATTCAGTAAAAGAATTAATACAGATTTTTTTTTTTTTTTCAGTCATGCCACTTGCTCAAGAATGAAGGAGAAACAAAATCCCGGAGGTAAATATTTCTTAATTTGTATTTCTTTGTCCTGCGTTATGTTGGATAAAGCCTAGCATTCAAAACAAAATGGAACTCTTTTGTTACTGTCTCTTAGAAGGCACTTGACAGGGGGTATTTATTTAATCTCAACTTAATTCTAGAAAAGTTTGATGTGTGTCTGATTTCATCACCTAGACACCCAGGACAGCCAGCAGAGAGCACAGAGCACCTCTGGGAAAGGAGCTCATTCACCTTTCTTTGGCACTGTCTTATGAAGCAATAAATAGCCCCCTAAGAGTGCCTGCACGGCCTGATGGGGAATTGAAACTACATTCTTACCTTTGGACAGTTAAAACTAGGCTACACAGATCTTGATCTTGAAGAAAAAGTAGAGGCAAGACCTATGTTGTGTATCTCAGGAAAGAACACACAGGGTTAATAGCCCATTTCTACCTTTTCCACCTACAATTGATACAGGTAGTCACAATGTGTGTGACACTCTAAATAAATTTGTACACATATACAGAGAGAAAGAGAGAGAGAGAGAGATATGGGGGAAAGTTACTGAAGAGTTTTTATGCTCTTTGTAATATGCTATCTTTTCTCGACACTAAAAAGTGGGGAGGAGGAACAAACTCTGTCATAGTTTCTCTGTGTAACAGTAATTTTACGAGTGGTAAACATTGTCCAAGAAGATGAAAAGTACTTGCCTTTCTGCAAGTCTTGGTCGGTAGCTTCCAGGGGTAAGAGCTCATTTTCCCGAGGTGAAGACACTGGTTTTGTTGTTTGGTATTTGTGAGAAGGCTGAATCCTGTCATACTCTCCTAAATGCACCCCAAGAGGGGAAAAAAAAAAACAAACCAAGCAGCAAAGTTTACTATATTAGCAGCACCGCTGTTTAGGAAAGAGTGACTAAGTTTGTATTTACCAGAGTGTCCTGGTTCAGCTAGGAGAGGGTTAAGCTTCTCCCCAGCAGGGGGAAGGGATCTCCAGCTGGGTTATTCATACCATGCTGATAGTCAGGTCCGGCGCGGCAGCGCGGGAAGTTTTCCTTTGGGGTTTTGGTCGCAGGAAGCACGCGCTGCAGGCTGGCTGTGTTCACTGTGGTATTTCTCTGTATATCTTTTGTCTTGTTTACTGTTATTACTGTTTATTGTTGTTATTATTGCTGTTGTTGTTGTTCAGATTGTTTATTACACTGTTGTACTAAATTTCTCCTTATTTTAACCCCGGGGTTTGTGCCCTACTCAGTCCGAGGGTGGGGGAGGGACAACAGCAACATGGTCTCCGGTCCCGGCAGGGACTAAACTATCACACAGATTTACAGCATATTTCCTTTACTGCTCTTTCCTCTTCAATATCTGCAGCAGTCTTAGGCACCCAGTTAGGCACCTCTGTGGGAAATATTTTTCAAGGGTTACTAGACAGCTAGACAAAGACCTTCAGCAACTCTTAATAACCAACCACCGTAAGGAATTTCACTTTGGTCACAGCCCTTCTTTTTTTCTGACTGCAACCTCTGCTTCTGGCCAGACGATTCTTTGCTAATTAGGTGTTTGCAAGTGCAGTGGACTTGCAGCAATGACACATGTTAAGAAGCAAATGTTTGTTGATCTAACCTGATCCAAAACCATCTTCGGTACTCATGATCCTTCTTTTACCCCCGAAAGGAAATCTTCAGATGAAACATGTGGCCAGGGAGTGCTTGTCACAAACCCTCTGCCCAGAGTTCCTCTCCTGCAGTGTGTGCCAGGAGAGCTGGCGAAGGGAGTGCTCCTTGGCTGTCTCAGGTAAGGCTGCTGAGATTAACAAAGCCCTGCTTCTTGTATGGTTGAGGTTCCTGTGGCTTATTCAGACTGAAATCAAGTTAGGAATCATGAGCAGGCAGCCAGTGGCAGCCAGCCTGAAGGGCAAGGGAAAGTGAAAAGTAGCTTGGGGCTGCCTGAGAACGAGCACAGCAGTTTGCAGAGTGCACACGTGAGAGTAGGTCGCACTCTCGCTTTCGCTCTCCGGGAATGTGCAGTTCGTTCCTTCCCTCTGAATGTCGCCTCTCTGAGTGAGATACATCCAACAGTTAAACTACATTTTAAAAAATTTAAAAAAAATAATTTATATAAAAATATATACACGTGGACATTCAGTTCGTGAAGAGTGTCATATGGATTCTCCTTGCTAGATTTAAGAATAACTTTCTGTAGTCAAATGAGACTGCCTGCGGAGTTTAGGAAACCAGCTGCAAAAAAGGATACGCTTGTCCCCGGTGCCTCTTGGGCACAGTCTCTGGCTCACACCCCCCACCAGCATCCCTGCGTGGTGGTTAGGACAGCGCTGGCTGCCAGGGGCCGATGCTGTGGCTGTGGGAGCTGTGCTAGGAGCAGTCTGGGCACTCCCAGAAACAGGGCTCAAGTTCTTGCCCTGGTCCTGTGTGGTGAGTTCGGCTCAACATGCCCAGATAGGACAGGCTGCGTTTTGCGGAGGGGAACTGCAGGAATACAAGGCGTTTGCTTCTGACTAGAGTCTTTCTGGACTTCTTTTATGACTCCTGTCTCCAGCTCTGGAGAGGGGGCCCATGAACAACGCTCTTTTAGTCCACTTATTCGTGCTTCTGTGTCAAGTCATGCTGACTTGCTCCCAACCCCTCCTGCTCCTCCTTTAGCTGCTCTGACCTCGGGGTTTGCAGAGGTATTTCCCTCACTTCCCTCTTCCTCAGAGGTTCCCCTTCTTAAGTATCTTATCACTGAGGTGCAGCCACCATGGCTAATTGGCTCGGCCTTGGCCAGAGGCAGGTCTGACTTTGAGCCAGGGGAGCTTCTAGAAGCTTCTCACAGCAGCCACCCCTGTAGTTCTTTGGCCACTACCAAACCCCGCCACACACAACCCCCCCCAGCCTTCACCCTAAGCACTCCCCTGCAGAGCCCGTAGCCGAGGTCAGATCAGTCCCATGTCCTTGTCTGGACTCACAGCTTACCTGCAGCTGTTCTTTGTGCAAGGCCGGGGCGGCTCCGGCTTCACCTTCACCTGTCCCTTGGGTAGCTGAGGCCAGAATGAGCCGGGGATGGCCCTCCCGCAGGGGCCTTCCCACCCTCAGAGCCAAAGCCCTGCTCCAGGCCCCAAGGGCCTCGGTGGCCCTACAGCGGGTGCCTCCCATCGCCCCTGCGCAGCAGCCCGGAGGCCGCCAGGCCCTCTGCTGCCCTCTGCCCCAAGAATTGGTGGAAGACAGAGAACAAATGGCAAATAACTCGGCAGTTCATTGTCAAGTATATTATTTCTTGTGTAATACAGTTAGGACGAAAAAATCCTGTGAAACTTTAAGAGCAGGAATCTGTAATATACATTGATTTGCTGCAAAACCAGAGGACAAACAGATGCTGAAGAACTGAGACAAAACTGAGATACTGAGAGAGTGGAGGATTCCCTGAAGAGACTAGTGACAAAACTAACATCCCTCTACTTCATTTGCCAAAAATAGTGTCAGTAAAATAACCACAGTAAAAGTCAGCATAGTTTAATTTAAACAGCATCATTTTCCATTTGTGTGTGTTGAATGTTTGGGGTTTTTTTTTTAACTAGGAGATCATGGATTTGTATTTAAGGAGAGTTAATAGTGACATAATCCCAGTGTCTTTATGTTTATAGACTGTGCTTGAACATGCATTCATGTATTTCTGCCATCTTAAACTGGTGCATTGAAGTTTCCTCCTCCTTCCATTTACTGTTCTGCAATTGTTTCTCAGAAACATGAACACAGTTCATTCCAACTCTCAGAACCCAAGCACAAATAGAGAGGTTCATTGTTGTGGTAAGGCATTAGCTGTCTTTTTCTATCTGCTAAGCCACAGAAAACACTGCATTTAGATCACAGATAACCCCTGCAGGAGGTTAACCTTTGCGGGAACAAAAGCACAAACGCTAATATGGTAGATGTTATATGTTCAGTTTATTAACTGCGCAATTGTTTTATATACGCCTTTCTGTACATCGTGAGATCTTTAGTTCCCTGTTCTTTCCGTGCATCGCGAGATCTTTTCATGTGCCTCTGTTTTTCATGTACATCGCAAGATCTTCCGAGCACCTCTCCCTACACTTCCCCCTCCCCATGCTTTATCAACCATGCGTCAGAGGTTGTATAAGACCGATGCCTTCCAGATCTTCCCTTTCTTTGTTCCGCAGCGGCGCCCGCAAGACCCGTCCGAGAGCTTTCTCAATCAAGGGTTAGTCAAACTTCAAAAACAAAGCACACTTAGAATAGTTCCACAGAAGGCTAAAACAATACAGCAGTTATGATTACTAATTAGAAGATAAGCTAATTTCACTACTTATAATTAAGGGATGTGACTAAATACTACAAAAATAAACAGTAAGGAAAATATGAAGTAGCACACTTAATTAATAGAAGTACTAACATTCAGATCCACAATTGCTAGGGAACCCTGGATGCAGCGAGAGTTTAGAGTGCCCTTCCTCAGAAACTGGAAATCCTACTGGATGCGTCCATCCGTAGGTGAGGCATCCAATGTTGCTGCAAACAGCTCCAGCCTCTAAATCAACAGGCCAAAATAACTGGCACTTTTCTTTGAGAGGAAACATCTGATTTCATCCTCCTGTTGGGTTCCACCCAGAGCCTGGCCAGTACTTCAGGGGGAAAACCAAGGGAGTTTCTAATAAGGTTAAATACTTAAGCTCTTAATTCTTAATATTCCTAAGCAAAGAAAGTTGAATACATGCATTCTTATAGCATTTCATCCTTATTAATAACTACATTTCATCTAAACTACATCTTCCACTATTGACTAATAAATCTAAATATTTCATTAAGGCAACCGTAGTGTGGTTTGTTCTGTTGCAATAGCAAACATTACCCAGACATTCTGCTTAAAAGATCAGCTGAAGAGATTGCAAACAGTTTGTACAGGGGCATTCACAGCACCCGTCATATAGATCAATGAGAGAGCTTCCTCTGAACCGCTGTTGTGCACTGATCACTTGATCCAAAAAGGTTGTGGCAGAGGGTTTACAGACAACAAAAATGGAGAGGCTTTTGGGAAAACATCGATTATGTGGAGAATGAAATAACTGGGACAGTTCAGCTTTGAGAGGTGCTCTTTGGGGTGCCATGGATAATACATTCACTAAATTGAATTTAGGGAGAGCTTGGAATTTTCTAACTGCTTAGTTCCAGTAGAAAATGTGAATTTGTCAAAGAAGAAGTATTTTGTGGAATGTATAATTAAAAAAAAAAAAAAAATTCAATGGAATCACAGCCAAGGTTTCTGCCTGTTGGGGACTTTCCTCCCATTAGAAACATGCCTTATCTCCTCCAAGCAGGCTCTCTGGGATCCCAAGTTTCTGTGGTAGATCTGTGTCATGGGCCTCCTCAGGCATAGGACAAGTGATTATTCAGGTTCAAAACTCCAGGGCAAACCCACTTTAGGGACAAGCAAGAATTTTAAACAAGCTTTCCAGTGCTCTGTGAGGTTTGGATCCAATAGCACTGTGTTTGTAGAAAGACAGGGAATTTTAAATCCCCACAAAGCTGAGTGTCTCGGGATTTCCTGAGTATGGCTTGAGCACATACCATCCTCCATTTTTCATTTAACATACTCCTATTCATCAAGAAAATGAGTAGGCACACAGAGACTTGAATCCAAGGTGAACCAAAGGGTGCAGGCATTGCATCTTTCCCAAGAAGCCTTCCAAGACAACCATGACTCTGCACCAATAGCCTTCAAAAGGCCAAAGAGCAGCTTAGTGGTAGAGCTCACGGTTTAGGTCTGCTCCTGCGGCTTAGGTGCTGGACTAGGAGTGCATGATATCTGTACAATCCAAATAATTCAGGCATTCCCAGTGAGAAGAAGCTTGGATGATCTCATTCATGTTTCCCATTAACGCTATCTGTAAGAGGAGGGTTGGAGCGTGGCTACAGATACTTTGTTGGTAGCTTTTGCTGTTTTCACTTGCATTTCCCTTAGATAAGATAGAATGAGTAAATGAGTTTATTACAGTTTAGGAAAACTATGGAAGTAGCAAAGAATATTTTCTTACACAGTTATCTGCTCCTTTACAGGCAGTTGAAGTTATGTATGTACCTGTTGTCAAGTTTGAGTTTGGTGTCGAGGTAAGCATTTTGCTTTTTTTTTTCAAGTGAGAAATACTTTTTATTTCCCTTGGAAGGTTTAGAAGAACCTAAATCTTCTAAGCATTGAAGAGTTTTCTTCCAGTTTGCAGCTTAAAGTTACTCAGGACCAGGCAGTACACCTTTTTTTTCTGGTGCCCATACCCTTCAATCTTGGTAACTGTTCTCCCTAAGTGGTATTTCCCTCTTCTGCCTTTATGGGAGTCACCCCACTCTTCTACTTGCTTTTCTAGCCCCAACAAATCAAGCCCTCCTGACGTCAGCACGTACGTCCATCTCCCATGTCCCAGCCAGCCCCGCAGGTCTGCTTGCCAGTTCTTTCAGGGCCAGTTCACCTTTCCGGTACGTGAAGGACCAGCAGGGCCACCACATCAGACGAGCTGTGCTCTCGTCAGTGGCATTAACTCTCCTCTACAGTTCCTGAAAACACTTTGCCTGTCACACGGCAGTGTAGTGCTTTCTTATGCCCCCTTCATGCTGTTGGTTCCCAGATGCTCTCTTGTGCTTCCCTTGAGTTCCCTGTAGGTCTTCTTCCCCCTCCTCAGCTTTGAACAGTCAAAGAACATCCAAGGTATGACTCTCAAATTCTTCCCTCTCTTCTAAATAGCTTCTTGGGGGTCTCGGCTTCCTGCCCATCAAATCAGTAGCTTATCATAGCAGGAGAAGGATAGCACTGTTTTTCCCCAAGTAAGCATACACTTAAACTGTTTAAATACAAAAATTAAGAGGAAGGGGGAAAAAAAACAACCAAACAGCTAAGTGGAAAATGAAAGTTTAATTTGGTGCTGAAACAGCTTGAATACTTCTGCTGCATCTGTAGCAGAGGGCTGGCACTCAGATATCTGATCAAGATAAAAGTAAAAATCCTTCCACTAAGGTTCGAAATTACAAAATAACTTAATCGAAGGGAAGACAAAATGTATACATGTAAATTTTGCTGTATGTTTATAATGCCTTCTCAGCACAATGTTTCTCTGATGGCACCAAGAACTTGCTGGTATGAAAAGTTAAGAATTTTAAGTGTTATTTTGAAGCAGTTTACAGTTACAACAGCAGGAGTGAGAAAATAGTCAAGAAATTGACTTGCAGAATGAGGGATGCTTTGTGACTTTCTCCACAGCTTTTATTATGAAGGCAGATTACAGCTCTCTCCCTGTTTGGGAATGCCATCCTTTGTTAGTATTGGTCTGGTTAGGAACTCAGCAGGCTGCCTTGTTCATCATCGCAATTTTTCAATTGGAGGAAAGACAGAAGGCCGGCAGGTACCAGTTTCAGCTGACTTTTACCTGGGTGCAGAGTGAAGCTTCTTTCTGAAAACAAAAATTGCGTCTCTGTCAGGATATCCGATATTATAGGAAGGGTCTTTTTTCTACCCTTTTCTTCACCAAAAAGCTTTTTGGCCCAGATGGTTTTCTCCTGGTGCTGAAATGTGCAACTACTGGGAATCTTGCACACTTGTAGAGGAAAGCTGTTGCCCCCTGAGCTCTGTAGCCATGACGGTAGATGCTGCAATGGTCACGTTCAGCTGCAAAAGGCAGTTGTCTGTGCCTTGTACGCTCACATATCCCAGGTGAGCCGTGTCATGAGAAAAACAGGCTCAATAGCAGCGTCCCGGCTGGGTGAGCAAGGACACCAGCAGCGGGTCTGCTGGTCAGAAGCTGTCAGACCCTGGTGGTGACACCCGATTGGCCCCCACCAGTGCTGATGGCTGGGGCAGGTGCCCCCACCCAATGAAAACGGGGCTTCTTGGCTGCTCAGGGGTAGCAGCTGCTGACCGCCTTGGTTCTTGGGGCTTCGCGGTAGTTGGGGTGCCGGGGTTATGCAGTGCTGGGGTAAGGGTTTTCGAGGGTTGTGCTACACTAGTTTTAGGGAGAGATAGTGGTGTTGGGTGCTAGGGTTATGGGGTCTTAGGGTTACGGGATGCCAGAGCGTAGGTAGCATGCTCACAGCTCGTGCTTGGCTCGGGGGTGATTCCCATACCCTTCCCCCCACATCCAGCACAGGAAGAGCCGAGCTCCCTGAGCACAAAGCCCTTGGCTGGGTTCTGCCCCCCCACTGCCCCCGGGTGTCACTCAGTGGATGGGCCAGGCTTTATGGATTCCAAACGAGCAATTCTACCTGACAGCCAGGCTGGGAATGGGCTTGTGGTCATGAACCTGCTTCCGTGCCCCTTGTGTCGGTGCTACGACCACAATCAGCTCTGTTTGTTTCCCAGTGCCAAGGAGGGGGAGGGCGGGCTGTAACGGGGTGGAAACGGGCAGCACCCGAGGCCCCCATGGCTGAGCCCCTGAACTGGAGGCACCTTGTGCTTCAGACACCTGGTGTGACACCCACGTTCCACAACCCCTCCGGCCCACGGCAGCTCCCCACAGAGTGCCCCGTGCTGCCAACCCGTGCCCCCACCGCCCCCCGCGCCTCCGCCGGCCGGGACCGCCCAAAGCCCCTGCCTCATCTTCCTCAAGTCCTCCTTTTCTCCGCCCTTATCTCCTCTCACACAAGGGACCCACCCCGGGTTGTTTTTCCCACCTGCTCCCAGGTTTACAACATCTGTGAACAGATTTGCTGTTTCAGGTGCTGTTAGCGAGGTCACCTTGGACTTCCATGGCATTCCTCATGTGGTTTCCTAGGTACTGCTGTCCCTGCCAGATTCCTCTCCCTAAAATGACCCCATCTCTTCCTTCAGTTATCTGTGAAGTGTGGCCATCTCCCACACCATTCTCCCTTAACCACCTGCAAAATCTGGTGCTGCAGGAGCAGAGTATCCACAGAAGACAAGATGCCTTCTCTCAGGCCGCCTTCTGCCTGCTCTGAGCACATCCCCTGCTTCCCTCCCGTGACTGCCCTGCACGCCCGCACGTGAGCACGGCTCCGCCATACAGCTGCAGAAGGCAGAGCTGAGGCCGCTCCAGGGTTTCCCAAAGCCATGGAGAATGGCATGTGGGGCCGAGAGCAGGAGCAGCCTTCTCTGTTCAGGGCTTGCAGTTGCCTGTCCTCGGCCACGCGTACCAGGTGCCACAACCGCCCTTGTGGGTGCTGGACCAGAACAGCAACAGAACGCACAGAGAGCAAGGACAGGCAGCCTGCCAGAGGGCTTTGCTGGGACTGATGCGGCCAGCGTGGACAGTGCTGCGTCTGTGCCGCACAGCGCTTTGTGCAGGAAGGGTGACACTGGTCGGCTCTGCTGGGTTTATTGGGCTCGCACATCTCTGCTTGCCTGCCGCGGCTGTAACCAGATGGGCTCTGCAACACCCAAACGCGCCTGCTGCCTGTAGTAGTCACGTTGTCCGGTGTACGTTTGTTGGGAAGGACCTGGTGGCAAAGGGCTGCGTAGCGCAGCGGGGGGCAGTGAACCCCCCAAAGAGGCTGTGGTGCCACACTGGGCTTTTTCCTGCTCGCCACTGGCAGGCAGTGCTGGGGGCCGGGCGCTGCTGCCTGCCACGGGGCCTGCACAGCCCGTCCCACAAGCAGAGCATGCAGCGGGGCTCTCTCGGGGGTGTCCGACCCCAGCGTCTGCCTCCCCTCCTGCTTGGAAATCCCCGTGTTGTGGCCCTGTAACCCTAGAGACCACCGTGCCCAGCCCCCGGAACCAGCGACATTGTGACATCAGCCCCGTTGCCGAGGGCACTGTGGGCAACGCCAGGCCTGCGGGCAGTGCGTCATCGGCTGCCGCACCGGTGGCAACAAGCCCTCGGTTCTGGCAGCTGGCACGTGCCTCTGGCAAGAATGCCTTTCCTTCCCTTCCTCATCCTGCTGGCCCTGTGCCGGCCTGTGAATGGCGCCTGGGACAGCTGTGGGTAAGTGGCCGAGGCCCTGGGAGGGAGCTTGGGCGCCCTGATGGGGTTCCCTGGAGGGTGCCCGCTTGTCCCCGTGGCCACAGCACGGCTTCCCCAGCCCCACGCGGGAGCCTCGGCTCCTTGCAGCACCCGGGCTGCTGGCACAACTCGCCTGCGGGGCTACAGCAGAAACGGGGGCGGCCGCGCGCCCGCCCCACGGGGCTCCCTGGCCTGGCTGTCCATGCAGCGCCCCGTGGGGAGGGCAGAGGGCTGCCCTTCGGCCGGGCCTGCAGTGAGCCGTCGAGCGGGACGGTGATGAGTGTCTGGTTACAGGGGGACCTGCGGGCTCCGGCCCATGGCTGCTCAGCCGGGCACGTCGCGCGTCGTGGGGGGCACAGACGCCCAGGCAGGGGCCTGGCCCTGGATCGTCAGCATCCAGGATCCTTGGAGAGCAGGCACGGGGCACATATGCGGGGGCTCCCTCATCAGCCCGCGGTGGGTCCTCACAGCAGCCCACTGCTTCGTCAAGGCCAGGTAAGGAGGGTCAGGAACGGGGATATCCCCCCAGAGTTCGCGGGTGCCCCGCGACCAGCAGCAGCACGGGCTCCTCCCATCCCCGTTCCTTGCGGTACGCCCAGTGCCTGGGCACTGCAGAGCCCGGCTGAGAGGCTGCTCAGGAGAGGGCTGGGCTCCCGCCACGGCTTCCTACAGCCTCCAGCTCGACACGCCTTGAGCCCGAGGCATGCTAGGGCAGTCTGAGCCTCTGCAGCGCTGCTTTCCTCTGCCCCGTGTGAAGCAGAGGGCAGGGGACTGCTGGGCTGCTGCGGCACATGGCTCCCTCTGAGCCCTCTCCCCATCTGCCTTCCAGGCACGTCAACGCGTGGCGCGTAGTGATCGGGGCCACCCACTTGACTCAGCTGGGCCCGGACACCCAAGTGCGCAATATTAAGCGCCTGGTGGTGCACGAAGACTACAGCAGCGTCTGGGAGAGGAACGACATTGCGCTGCTGGAGCTGGACCAGCCTGTGCAGTGCGGCTACCACGTACAGCTGGCCTGCGTGCCCGACGCCTCGCTGCGGGTGTCAGAGCTGACCAACTGCTACGTCAGTGGCTGGGGGTCCACGATGGCGAGAGGTGAGTTCCCAAGAGTGCTCGTGTCCTGAGTGCGAGCTCGGCACACGGGGGAGGTGGGCTGGGCTTCCTGACAGCAGGGACGAGAGCCAGAGCGTGACTGCGGGGACGTGTGCCCGTAGAGAGATGGGCCTGGCCCAGGGCCCGAGGCCAGGCAGAAGGGCAGCGCCGGGGCAGCGCCTGTCACGCTGCAAAGCCAAGCCCCAGGGAAGGGAGTGGTTCACCCAGGCAGGGCAGGAGACCGGGCACCGACCAGCTGGGTGCTAATTCCTTTCTGTGCTCACAGCTGGAGGCCCGACGGATGTCCTGCAGGAGGCCAAGGTCCCCCTCATCAACGTCCACCTCTGCAACAGCAGCCGGTGGTACGCAGGGGCCGTCCACCCCCACAACCTCTGCGCTGGCTACCCGTGGGGCGGCATCGACACCTGCCAGGTAGGAGATGAGAGAGCGCCCTACCCCACAGGCTCACTACCCTCTCCCTGGCAAGGTTCTGCAGGCGCCAGCACTGAGCAGAGCCTCTCTGCGCAGCGCACACAGCCCTGGCAGGTGCCGTGGGAGAGAAGGAGCCAGGCCTGGTGCTGCCAGCGGCCACCCGACACCACCTGACCCCTCCCTCCCTCCCTCCTCTGCTGCAGGGTGACAGCGGTGGGCCTCTCGTCTGCCAGGATAACAACGCTGAGTACTTCTGGCTTGTTGGGGTGACCAGCTGGGGGAGAGGCTGCGCAAGAGCAAAGCGGCCCGGAGTCTACACCTCCACGCAGCACTTTTATGACTGGATCCTGGTCCAGATGGGGCTGCTCCCAGCAGCAACGGCTCCTCCAAGGCCACGGCCCGTCGCCACGTCAACCCCCTTACAGAGGCCGCCGCCAACACCAGCGCAGGCGGGCAGCTTTACGGCCTGCCCATTTCCACGCCAGAAGCTGGTGGAATTCTTTAAGCTGCTGCAGGAGCTCCTGCAGGTCCTCTGGGGGAAAAAGGCTCCAGCAACAGCATGAGCAGGACCCAGCTGAAGCCGCAGCAGCGCGCCACGACCATCTCCTGCTGGGGCACTGCCTGCTGATCCAAAGGCAGCCTCAGTGTCAGAGTCCTGCTCGGTCCTGCCGACGCACACAAACGCTCCAGTTGAGCATTCTGGTTGTTCAAATAAAGTTGCCAAGTTTCCTAGCTGGCCATGCTGCAGTCCAATTCAGTCTCCTGCGCAAGGCAAGGATCCCCCCGTGCCCGGCACCTGCAAAATGAGGCTGCAGGCAGCCAGGTGGGGCACAAAGGGAGAGAGTCACTCAGATGGGCTGGTCAGAGGGGAGGGGGAGGGTGTGGTGAAAGAGGGGGCGCAAGGTCTCGGGCACAGCAGTTGGAAACGCAAAGGGTCTTACGCCGGCTACTGGTGGGATCCTTGTGTGTGTGCACAATGCACCAGTGAAAACTTGAAACGGCTCTGTCATGGCACAGGAGACACAGATCTGGAAAGACCCACGGTCTGCAGCGATGACTGGGTAAGGAGCTTGACATGCAGACGCTCTTTTACACTGTCCCAAACACCACACGTTTTCAAGAACTCTTTCACCTGTAAATAAATTCTCTGGCGTCTACGGTATTAGTCATGCATTATCAACAACGGCTGCTGAAGAGCCGTGTAGCACCTGGATGCTGGTACGTTGATGCTAATGAGCAGAAACTGCGCTTTGCACTGAACTCTGCTGTTAGGAAGTGTGGCTTGACCACAGTCCCACCCACTCACACATACACACTTGGCTAAGTACTAGCCCGAGATGGATCTTAACTCGGAGGGATGAAAATCCCAACCCACACCGGAGGCACAGACCGACGGGTCTGTGCTCCTCGCACCCCCGCCCCAGAAGGGACACCTTTTGGTAAGGCTTGGGCCCTTGGCTACGCCGAGGGATTACCTGGCAACTGTGTGTGATGGCAATCGATTTTTGTGGGTAGTGCTCTACAGCCAACCTGCAGCCTGTGCATATACCGAAGGCAATCCCAAAGAATCTGTAGACGTTGCATAAGAATAAACCGTGCTGTTGGTGACCCTGACGGCTTCTCTTGAATGAACGGGCCCTACAGCACAAGGGCTGTTCGTGCGGCTGCTGTCAGGACGCTAGTCACGGCAATAACTGACATACCTATGAAGAGACAAGCCCAGACCCCCAGCCCCTCTAATCTCTGGGGACTGACTAGAACGCAAGGGGATTCATCTCTTACCAAATTTATTTGTCACATTAAATGCAACAGGCATTTCAAAGCCAAGATTCTTTCCAGGCATGTCCTGAAGTCTTCTGACCCCTGATTTAGAGAGGCCTAATCCTGGGTAGCAGCCCCAGACTCCTCCAGGTGAGACACCCAAGAGGTTTTTCACCCTGAACGGACACTCTCTTCTCTGGGATGTGCCCCAGATTCCTCCCAGACATGTCCCAGACTGTCTTGTGCCCTGCTTCAGGGACCTGAGATCCCAGGTAGCAACCAACTCCTCCAAGGAAGCCACCTGAAATACATGTTATCTTTTGGCAAAAGCTGCCACCTCCAGGATGCACCAAGGGCAACTCACAGGCAGCTCCTTGTCTCCTCTGACCTCTCTCTTAAAGACATGTGATGTCAGTTAGCAGCCCCAGACTCCACAAGGAAGACACCTGAGGTGTGTTTTCTCCTGTAAAGGAAGATTTTTGCTCCAGGATACACACAAGACTCCTCCCAGGCGTGTACTGGATCCTTTCCACCTCTGCTTTAGGGCAGCTAGTCCTGAGTAGCACCCCCAGACTCCTCCAAGGAAGATACCCAAGAGGTTTTTCTCCCTGAAAGGATGCTCTCTTCTCTGGGATCTGCCCAAGGTTCCTCCCAGATGACACAGAGAAATGATTGCTTGTTTTGAGAGAGATTTATTTACTTATTTACTTATAGAAAACGGCTTAGCAACTTATTTACTTCCTTATAGCAAGTTCTGGTATTACTCATCATCATTTTTTAATATTGCTAAGAATCCTGCTTGCCCAGCCTGTTCTGTGGAATTTTACCAAGGACTCCTCTGTGTTCATCAAAACAAAGCAGTTCACTGTGAAAATCTACCAAGAACTACAATGCTCAGCAAAATATTATGCTTTTGTCCTTGAGTAACAGGTGTGCTCTAGCTAGTTGGGAGTCTTGGTAATGAGTAAAGGTAGCCATCTACGGATGGTAGAAGTTCTCTTGGTTCTCTTAGAGAAGACAGAACGAGTAAATGAGCTTATTACAGTTTAGGAAAACCATGGAAGTAGCAAAGAATTTTTTCTTACCCAGTTATCTGCTCCTTTACAGGCACTTGAAGATACGTATGTATGTACCTGTTGTCAAGTTTGAGTTTGGTGTCGAGGTAAGCATTTTGCTTTTTTTTTTCAAGGGAGAAAATCTTTTTTCTTGCTTTGGAATAGATTAACTTCTGCAGGGACCTGTGACCATGCTATTTTACCAGGTTACTGGTACCTTAGAGGAAACTGTAATTAAATAGCCTGACCACGGCCTGTCCCAGGAGGAGACGCTGCAGTAAAATGGGAGCTTATAGGAAAATAAGCTCCCAGGAAGCCTGGCAGGCATGAGAACGTCAGGGACATCCCTTTCTAAACCTGTGCTGTAGAGCAGGGCAGCCTGCTTGAACAGCACTTCTCTCACAAGGACTGGGCAGAGTGGGAGGAGAGGCAGTGCCCTTGCTGACTCCTCCCAGCTCTGACAAGCTGCCTTTCTCCAGAGGGATGGGTGTGGTGTCGTTCACTGTGTGAATCATGTCAGCAGACTAAATGCTTTGTGGCGAATCAGAAGTGAGGTGGTCATGAGACAGACAATCTGGAAAATGAAACGGAAACGTACTCCTGTGGCTCCTGCCTGGGGTTTGTCAGCTGCAGGAATCCCTGGAGCTGGAGCACATCTTGTACAGTGAATGGAGACCTGCGTGCTGCGGTACCTAAGCAAGTCACTGCTTGGTATCACTCTCACCAAGACACTTATTCCGTGACCTTCTTGTGGCCTTTGTCTGGTGCAGACCTTCACAGAATAACTTTCTTGCCTCGGACTGTACTATGAACCAGACGCTTCAGGATCAAAAAGGGCTTACTGCCTAGAGAAAAAGCTCTCTCCTTTGCTGAGGTACAGCTGAGGAGATGGAACTCAGCTCTCTTAATTCCGTGGTGAATTTTAAGTTCCCTTTTAATGGAAATTCTAAGTTCAGAGTAGTCTGTTCGACTTCCTTTCCCTAGCTTAAAAAGAAAGGGGTGATACCGTGACGGTTTTGTCAAGAAAATCTGGAACTTCAGGCAATTTTCTTGATTTTTTTTGGCAAATAAATCTCTTGGGAGATGTGTCTATAGTCCCATAGCTCTAAATACAAATGTTAACCACTCTTTTTAGACTTGGCTAAGTTGGTCCCCCACTGGTGTGCTGTTCACAAACAGTGCAGCATTCTAACTCACGGCTGGCACCTTTTTCCCTCTTGAGATGGATCTGGTGTGTGCAAGACTGCGTGTGCAAACTGTTTCTGACAATCTTGATCTCAGATGACTGGCATCTGAGAAGCCTGGATACGAGATGCACACTGAGCTGAAATGGTGAGCATGTTTACGCATCTTATTTAAAAGGAAAGTGTAACTGAAATTGGTCTAGAATGCACATTACACAAGTCCAGTTTCTGTACAAGGTGCCTGCACTGATCTCCTGCGTCCTTGAGATCTGAGGAGGTGGCGAGTGGGCTTACATTGAGACGTTTCAAGAAGTTGTGTGTTTAGATAGACCTGTCTTTCATGTTTCTTGGATCAGGGGGTGTGCATTGTTCCAGTCTGCCACAGAGACTGCTTCAGAAGAGTAGGTGGAACACTTGATAGAGAAGAATGTGTGGTAGTGCGTTAGAAAAAGAAAGGTATTTAAAATACCCGAAGCCTAACTTGCTCACTGTTTAACAGTGACTGGTTTAATTGTTCCTGGCTGTTGAAAGAAACCTGGCTTTCGGAATCCTCTAGAAAGGCCTTACGAAAAATGGTTGGCGTAGTCTATAAACTGTGACAAAGCTCTTGAGGGCACCGGTTGGTTACCTGAAGGGATACCGAATGTTATGTGTAATCTATAATTTTCAAGCTACTACAAAGCGAGTAATCCAAACTTGTTTTCGTAGATTTGAATGATCACTTGTAAGCTGTTGATAGAGCGTAGCACAAACCAGACCTGTACCTGTTCCTAGGAACTTGCGTACTTCAACTTTTTTTCTTAGAGTTACTGAGGAAATGCTACATCTAGCGTCAGATGAAGAGAACTTGCGGCTCACGCTCTGTGGGATTAAACTGTGGGCAAAACGTGAGTGAGGTGACTGATTGTTCATAATCTTTAAGCTTTTCAGAGGGACCTCATGCTGAAAAAAGAAGACTGTGAGAAGTACTTCAGCTCTGGACAGCCATTTCAGTGACAGTTTTGAAACAAAACCCTGGTTTTCAGTTTAGGTTCAAGGTCTGTCCATGGGGTAGCGTGGGTGTGTTTTTTAATGGGGGTAGAGTGGGGAGAAGAGGGGAGTGCCTCCAAGACAAGGTGCTTTACTGCTTATCAGGAACCTGACTACAGATGGTAAAAAAGCCAAGTATAAAAGCTTGGTACGTAAGGAGTAGGAAAGTATTGCTTGCGCATGTGGCTAGAGCAAGCGCTAGAAGAATGGCAGGGGTTTTTTCTTAAGGGAAGTTGGAGTGAAGCAGGAGCTGTAGCAGTGTAGGCAAATTTCAGAGTAGCGGTATTTTGACAAGTGGTGTGGTAAGGATTCTTTTTCTCATCACTGTTAAGGACCAACAGTTTTGGCCTCATTGCACTGCAATAACAACTGACTTTGAGGCCTGAAGTGTACTGAGTTTTCTGTAGATTGTGAAGTTGGTGCTGCAGATTTGAAGCAGTATCCTTGGGTATTGAAAGACTACAGGCTGGCTCCAGTCTATCTGCTCTAGGGCATGGCATTTACTCCAACCGGCTGGGATTTCTTGGTGGGCTTTCCTGGACAATGCTGGTAGCAAGGACATGTCCACTCTATCCAAATGCTTTGGCTTCTGCTCTTGTGAACAAGTTCTTCTTGGGTTGTTTTTGCTTTGTTGGTTTTGGGGTTATGTTTGTTTGTTTGTTTGTTTTCCAAATGGCAAGATCTATTGTTTATTTTAATTTGCAGGAAAAAGTAACACTTCATCTAAGATTTATGTCGACAACATTCAATTCTACCCTGAATTACAGGGCAGAGTTTTAGATGGACAGACCCAATGAAAACGGGGCTTCTTGGCTGCTCAGGGGTAGCAGCTGCTGACCGCCTTGGTTCTTGGGGCTTCGCGGTAGTTGGGGTGCCGGGGTTATGCAGTGCTGGGGTAAGGGTTTTCGAGGGTTGTGCTACACTAGTTTTAGGGAGAGATAGTGGCGTTGGGTGCTAGGGTTATGGGGTCTTAGGGTTACGGGATGCCAGAGCGTAGGTAGCATCCTCACAGCTCGTGCTTGGCTCGGGGGTGATTCCCATACCCTTCCCCCCACATCCAGCACAGGAAGAGCCGAGCTCCCTGAGCACAAAGCCCTTGGCTGGGTTCTGCCCCCCCACTGCCCCCGGGTGTCACTCAGTGGATGGGCCAGGCTTTATGGATTCCAAACGAGCAATTCTACCTGACAGCCAGGCTGGGAATGGGCTTGTGGTCATGAACCTGCTTCCGTGCCCCTTGTGTCGGTGCTACGACCACAATCAGCTCTGTTTGTTTCCCAGTGCCAAGGAGGGGGAGGGCGGGCTGTAACGGGGTGGAAACGGGCAGCACCCGAGGCCCCCATGGCTGAGCCCCTGAACTGGAGGCACCTTGTGCTTCAGACACCTGGTGTGACACCCACGTTCCACAACCCCTCCGGCCCACGGCAGCTCCCCACAGAGTGCCCCGTGCTGCCAACCCGTGCCCCCACCGCCCCCCGCGCCTCCGCCGGCCGGGACCGCCCAAAGCCCCTGCCTCATCTTCCTCAAGTCCTCCTTTTCTCCGCCCTTATCTCCTCTCACACAAGGGACCCACCCCGGGTTGTTTTTCCCACCTGCTCCCAGGTTTACAACATCTGTGAACAGATTTGCTGTTTCAGGTGCTGTTAGCGAGGTCACCTTGGACTTCCATGGCATTCCTCATGTGGTTTCCTAGGTACTGCTGTCCCTGCCAGATTCCTCTCCCTAAAATGACCCCATCTCTTCCTTCAGTTATCTGTGAAGTGTGGCCATCTCCCACACCATTCTCCCTTAACCACCTGCAAAATCTGGTGCTGCAGGAGCAGAGTATCCACAGAAGACAAGATGCCTTCTCTCAGGCCGCCTTCTGCCTGCTCTGAGCACATCCCCTGCTTCCCTCCCGTGACTGCCCTGCACGCCCGCACGTGAGCACGGCTCCGCCATACAGCTGCAGAAGGCAGAGCTGAGGCCGCTCCAGGGTTTCCCAAAGCCATGGAGAATGGCATGTGGGGCCGAGAGCAGGAGCAGCCTTCTCTGTTCAGGGCTTGCAGTTGCCTGTCCTCGGCCACGCGTACCAGGTGCCACAACCGCCCTTGTGGGTGCTGGACCAGAACAGCAACAGAACGCACAGAGAGCAAGGACAGGCAGCCTGCCAGAGGGCTTTGCTGGGACTGATGCGGCCAGCGTGGACAGTGCTGCGTCTGTGCCGCACAGCGCTTTGTGCAGGAAGGGTGACACTGGTCGGCTCTGCTGGGTTTATTGGGCTCGCACATCTCTGCTTGCCTGCCGCGGCTGTAACCAGATGGGCTCTGCAACACCCAAACGCGCCTGCTGCCTGTAGTAGTCACGTTGTCCGGTGTACGTTTGTTGGGAAGGACCTGGTGGCAAAGGGCTGCGTAGCGCAGCGGGGGGCAGTGAACCCCCCAAAGAGGCTGTGGTGCCACACTGGGCTTTTTCCTGCTCGCCACTGGCAGGCAGTGCTGGGGGCCGGGCGCTGCTGCCTGCCACGGGGCCTGCACAGCCCGTCCCACAAGCAGAGCATGCAGCGGGGCTCTCTCGGGGGTGTCCGACCCCAGCGTCTGCCTCCCCTCCTGCTTGGAAATCCCCGTGTTGTGGCCCTGTAACCCTAGAGACCACCGTGCCCAGCCCCCGGAACCAGCGACATTGTGACATCAGCCCCGTTGCCGAGGGCACTGTGGGCAACGCCAGACCTGCGGGCAGTGCGTCATCGGCTGCCGCACCGGTGGCAACAAGCCCTCGGTTCTGGCAGCTGGCACGTGCCTCTGGCAAGAATGCCTTTCCTTCCCTTCCTCATCCTGCTGGCCCTGTGCCGGCCTGTGAATGGCGCCTGGGACAGCTGTGGGTAAGTGGCCGAGGCCCAGGGAGGGAGCTTGGGCACCCTGATGGGGTTCCCTGGAGGGTGCCCGCTTGTCCCCGTGGCCACAGCATGGCTTCCCCAGCCCCACGCGGGAGCCTCGGCTCCTTGCAGCACCCGGGCTGCTGGCACAACTCGCCTGCGGGGCTACAGCAGAAACGGGGGCGGCCGCGCGCCCGCCCCACGGGGCTCCCTGGCCTGGCTGTCCATGCAGCGCCCCGTGGGGAGGGCAGAGGGCTGCCCTTCGGCCGGGCCTGCAGTGAGCCGTCGAGCGGGACGGTGATGAGTGTCTGGTTACAGGGGGACCTGCGGGCTCCGGCCCATGGCTGCTCAGCCGGGCACGTCGCGCGTCGTGGGGGGCACAGACGCCCAGGCAGGGGCCTGGCCCTGGATCGTCAGCATCCAGGATCCTTGGAGAGCAGGCACGGGGCACATATGCGGGGGCTCCCTCATCAGCCCGCGGTGGGTCCTCACAGCAGCCCACTGCTTCGTCAAGGCCAGGTAAGGAGGGTCAGGAACGGGGATATCCCCCCAGAGTTCGCGGGTGCCCCGCGACCAGCAGCAGCACGGGCTCCTCCCATCCCCGTTCCTTGCGGTACGCCCAGTGCCTGGGCACTGCAGAGCCCGGCTGAGAGGCTGCTCAGGAGAGGGCTGGGCTCCCGCCACGGCTTCCTACAGCCTCCAGCTCGACACGCCTTGAGCCCGAGGCATGCTAGGGCAGTCTGAGCCTCTGCAGCGCTGCTTTCCTCTGCCCCGTGTGAAGCAGAGGGCAGGGGACTGCTGGGCTGCTGCGGCACATGGCTCCCTCTGAGCCCTCTCCCCATCTGCCTTCCAGGCACGTCAACGCGTGGCGCGTAGTGATCGGGGCCACCCACTTGACTCAGCTGGGCCCGGACACCCAAGTGCGCAATATTAAGCGCCTGGTGGTGCACGAAGACTACAGCAGCGTCTGGGAGAGGAACGACATTGCGCTGCTGGAGCTGGACCAGCCTGTGCAGTGCGGCTACCACGTACAGCTGGCCTGCGTGCCCGACGCCTCGCTGCGGGTGTCAGAGCTGACCAACTGCTACGTCAGTGGCTGGGGGTCCACGATGGCGAGAGGTGAGTTCCCAAGAGTGCTCGTGTCCTGAGTGCGAGCTCGGCACACGGGGGAGGTGGGCTGGGCTTCCTGACAGCAGGGACGAGAGCCAGAGCGCGACTGCGGGGACGTGTGCCCGTAGAGAGATGGGCCTGGCCCAGGGCCCGAGGCCAGGCAGAAGGGCAGCGCCGGGGCAGCGCCTGTCACGCTGCAAAGCCAAGCCCCAGGGAAGGGAGTGGTTCACCCAGGCAGGGCAGGAGACCGGGCACCGACCAGCTGGGTGCTAATTCCTTTCTGTGCTCACAGCTGGAGGCCCGACGGATGTCCTGCAGGAGGCCAAGGTCCCCCTCATCAACGTCCACCTCTGCAACAGCAGCCGGTGGTACGCAGGGGCCGTCCACCCCCACAACCTCTGTGCTGGCTACCCGTGGGGCGGCATCGACACCTGCCAGGTAGGAGATGAGAGAGCGCCCTACCCCACAGGCTCACTACCCTCTCCCTGGCAAGGTTCTGCAGGCGCCAGCACTGAGCAGAGCCTCTCTGCGCAGCGCACACAGCCCTGGCAGGTGCCGTGGGAGAGAAGGAGCCAGGCCTGGTGCTGCCAGCGGCCACCCGACACCACCTGACCCCTCCCTCCCTCCCTCCTCTGCTGCAGGGTGACAGCGGTGGGCCTCTCGTCTGCCAGGATAACAACGCTGAGTACTTCTGGCTTGTTGGGGTGACCAGCTGGGGGAGAGGCTGCGCAAGAGCAAAGCGGCCCGGAGTCTACACCTCCACGCAGCACTTTTATGACTGGATCCTGGTCCAGATGGGGCTGCGCCCAGCAGCAACGGCTCCTCCAAGGCCACGGCCCGTCGCCACGTCAACCCCCTTACAGAGGCCGCCGCCAACACCAGCGCAGGCGGGCAGCTTTACGGCCTGCCCATTTCCACGCCAGAAGCTGGTGGAATTCTTTAAGCTGCTGCAGGAGCTCCTGCAGGTCCTCTGGGGGAAAAAGGCTCCAGCAACAGCATGAGCAGGACCCAGCTGAAGCCGCAGCAGCGCGCCACGACCATCTCCTGCTGGGGCACTGCCTGCTGATCCAAAGGCAGCCTCAGTGTCAGAGTCCTGCTCGGTCCTGCCGACGCACACAAACGCTCCAGTTGAGCATTCTGGTTGTTCAAATAAAGTTGCCAAGTTTCCTAGCTGGCCATGCTGCAGTCCAATTCAGTCTCCTGCGCAAGGCAAGGATCCCCCCGTGCCCGGCACCTGCAAAATGAGGCTGCAGGCAGCCAGGTGGGGCACAAAGGGAGAGAGTCACTCAGATGGGCTGGTCAGAGGGGAGGGGGAGGGTGTGGTGAAAGAGGGGGCGCAAGGTCTCGGGCACAGCAGTTGGAAACGCAAAGGGTCTTACGCCGGCTACTGGTGGGATCCTTGTGTGTGTGCACAATGCACCAGTGAAAACTTGAAACGGCTCTGTCATGGCACAGGAGACACAGATCTGGAAAGACCCACGGTCTGCAGCGATGACTGGGTAAGGAGCTTGACATGCAGACGCTCTTTTACACTGTCCCAAACACCACACGTTTTCAAGAACTCTTTCACCTGTAAATAAATTCTCTGGCGTCTACGGTATTAGTCATGCATTATCAACAACGGCTGCTGAAGAGCCGTGTAGCACCTGGATGCTGGTACGTTGATGCTAATGAGCAGAAACTGCGCTTTGCACTGAACTCTGCTGTTAGGAAGTGTGGCTTGACCACAGTCCCACCCACTCACACATACACACTTGGCTAAGTACTAGCCCGAGATGGATCTTAACTCGGAGGGATGAAAATCCCAACCCACACCGGAGGCACAGACCGACGGGTCTGTGCTCCTCGCACCCCCGCCCCAGAAGGGACACCTTTTGGTAAGGCTTGGGCCCTTGGCTACGCCGAGGGATTACCTGGCAACTGTGTGTGATGGCAATCGATTTTTGTGGGTAGTGCTCTACAGCCAACCTGCAGCCTGTGCATATACCGAAGGCAATCCCAAAGAATCTGTAGACGTTGCATAAGAATAAACCGTGCTGTTGGTGACCCTGACGGCTTCTCTTGAATGAACGGGCCCTACAGCACAAGGGCTGTTCGTGCGGCTGCTGTCAGGACGCTAGTCACGGCAATAACTGACATACCTATGAAGAGACAAGCCCAGACCCCCAGCCCCTCTAATCTCTGGGGACTGACTAGAACGCAAGGGGATTCATCTCTTACCAAATTTATTTGTCACATTAAATGCAACAGGCATTTCAAAGCCAAGATTCTTTCCAGGCATGTCCTGAAGTCTTCTGACCCCTGATTTAGAGAGGCCTAATCCTGGGTAGCAGCCCCAGACTCCTCCAGGTGAGACACCCAAGAGGTTTTTCACCCTGAACGGACACTCTCTTCTCTGGGATGTGCCCCAGATTCCTCCCAGACATGTCCCAGACTGTCTTGTGCCCTGCTTCAGGGACCTGAGATCCCAGGTAGCAACCAACTCCTCCAAGGAAGCCACCTGAAATACATGTTATCTTTTGGCAAAAGCTGCCACCTCCAGGATGCACCAAGGGCAACTCACAGGCAGCTCCTTGTCTCCTCTGACCTCTCTCTTAAAGACATGTGATGTCAGTTAGCAGCCCCAGACTCCACAAGGAAGACACCTGAGGTGTGTTTTCTCCTGTAAAGGAAGATTTTTGCTCCAGGATACACACAAGACTCCTCCCAGGCGTGTCCTGGATCCTTTCCACCTCTGCTTTAGGGCAGCTAGTCCTGAGTAGCACCCCCAGACTCCTCCAAGGAAGATACCCAAGAGGTTTTTCTCCCTGAAAGGATGCTCTCTTCTCTGGGATCTGCCCAAGGTCCCTCCCAGATGACACAGAGAAATGATTGCTTGTTTTGAGATTTATTTACTTATTTACTTATAGAAAACGGCTTAGCAACTTATTTACTTCCTTATAGCAAGTTCTGGTATTACTCATCATCATTTTTTAATATTGCTAAGAATCCTGCTTGCCCAGCCTGTTCTGTGGAATTTTACCAAGGACTCCTCTGTGTTCATCAAAACAAAGCAGTTCACTGTGAAAATCTGCCAAGAACTACAATGTTCAGCAAAATATTATGCTTTTGTCCTTGAGTAACAGGTGTGCTCTAGCTAGTTGGGAGTCTTGGTAATGAGTAAAGGTAGCCATCTACGGATGGTAGAAGTTCTCTTGGTTCTCTTAGAGAAGACAGAACGAGTAAATGAGCTTATTACAGTTTAGGAAAACCATGGAAGTAGCAAAGAATTTTTTCTTACCCAGTTATCTGCTCCTTTACAGGCACTTGAAGATACGTATGTATGTACCTATTGTCAAGTTTGAGTTTGGTGTCGAGGTAAGCATTTTGCTTTTTTTTTTCAAGGGAGAAAATCTTTTTTCTTGCTTTGGAATAGATTAACTTCTGCAGGGACCTGTGACCATGCTATTTTACCAGGTTACTGGTACCTTAGAGGAAACTGTAATTAAATAGCCTGACCACGGCCTGTCCCAGGAGGAGACGCTGCAGTAAAATGGGAGCTTATAGGAAAATAAGCTCCCAGGAAGCCTGGCAGGCATGAGAACGTCAGGGACATCCCTTTCTAAACCTGTGCTGTAGAGCAGGGCAGCCTGCTTGAACAGCACTTCTCTCACAAGGACTGGGCAGAGTGGGAGGAGAGGCAGTGCCCTTGCTGACTCCTCCCAGCTCTGACAAGCTGCCTTTCTCCAGAGGGATGGGTGTGGTGTCGTTCACTGTGTGAATCATGTCAGCAGACTAAATGCTTTGTGGCGAATCAGAAGTGAGGTGGTCATGAGACAGACAATCTGGAAAATGAAACGGAAACGTACTCCTGTGGCTCCTGCCTGGGGTTTGTCAGCTGCAGGAATCCCTGGAGCTGGAGCACATCTTGTACAGTGAATGGAGACCTGCGTGCTGCGGTACCTAAGCAAGTCACTGCTTGGTATCACTCTCACCAAGACACTTATTCCGTGACCTTCTTGTGGCCTTTGTCTGGTGCAGACCTTCACAGAATAACTTTCTTGCCTCGGACTGTACTATGAACCAGACGCTTCAGGATCAAAAAGGGCTTACTGCCTAGAGAAAAAGCTCTCTCCTTTGCTGAGGTACAGCTGAGGAGATGGAACTCAGCTCTCTTAATTCCGTGGTGAATTTTAAGTTCCCTTTTAATGGAAATTCTAAGTTCAGAGTAGTCTGTTCGACTTCCTTTCCCTAGCTTAAAAAGAAAGGGGTGATACCGTGACGGTTTTGTCAAGAAAATCTGGAACTTCAGGCAATTTTTCTTGATTTTTTTTGGCAAATAAATCTCTTGGGAGATGTGTCTATAGTCCCATAGCTCTAAATACAAATGTTAACCACTCTTTTTAGACTTGGCTAAGTTGGTCCCCCACTGGTGTGCTGTTCACAAACAGTGCAGCATTCTAACTCACGGCTGGCACCTTTTTCCCTCTTGAGATGGATCTGGTGTGTGCAAGACTGCGTGTGCAAACTGTTTCTGACAATCTTGATCTCAGATGACTGGCATCTGAGAAGCCTGGATACGAGATGCACACTGAGCTGAAATGGTGAGCATGTTTACGCATCTTATTTAAAAGGAAAGTGTAACTGAAATTGGTCTAGAATGCACATTACACAAGTCCAGTTTCTGTACAAGGTGCCTGCACTGATCTCCTGCGTCCTTGAGATCTGAGGAGGTGGCGAGTGGGCTTACATTGAGACGTTTCAAGAAGTTGTGTGTTTAGATAGACCTGTCTTTCATGTTTCTTGGATCAGGGGGTGTGCATTGTTCCAGTCTGCCACAGAGACTGCTTCAGAAGAGTAGGTGGAACACTTGATAGAGAAGAATGTGTGGTAGTGCGTTAGAAAAAGAAAGGTATTTAAAATACCCGAAGCCTAACTTGCTCACTGTTTAACAGTGACTGGTTTAATTGTTCCTGGCTGTTGAAAGAAACCTGGCTTTCGGAATCCTCTAGAAAGGCCTTACGAAAAATGGTTGGCGTAGTCTATAAACTGTGACAAAGCTCTTGAGGGCACCGGTTGGTTACCTGAAGGGATACCGAATGTTATGTGTAATCTATCATTTTCAAGCTACTACAAAGCGAGTGATCCAAACTTGTTTTCATAGATTTGAATGATCACTTGTAAGCTGTTGATAGAGCGTAGCACAAACCAGACCTGTACCTGTTCCTAGGAACTTGCGTACTTCAACTTTTTTTCTTAGAGTTACTGAGGAAATGCTACATCTAGCGTCAGATGAAGAGAACTTGCGGCTCACGCTCTGTGGGATTAAACTGTGGGCAAAACGTGAGTGAGGTGATTGATTGTTCATAATCTTTAAGCTTTTCAGAGGGACCTCATGCTGAAAAAAGAAGACCGTGAGAAGTACTTCAGCTCTGGACAGCCATTTCAGTGGGTGTGTTTTTTAATGGGGGTAGAGTGGGGAGAAGAGGGGAGTGCCTCCAAGACAAGGTGCTTTACTGCTTATCAGGAACCTGACTACAGATGGTAAAAAAGCCAAGTATAAAAGCTTGGTACGTAAGGAGTAGGAAAGTATTGCTTGCGCATGTGGCTAGAGCAAGCGCTAGAAGAATGGCAGGGGTTTTTTCTTAAGGGAAGTTGGAGTGAAGCAGGAGCTGTAGCAGTGTAGGCAAATTTCAGAGTAGCGGTATTTTGACAAGTGGTGTGGTAAGGATTCTTTTTCTCATCACTGTTAAGGACCAACAGTTTTGGCCTCATTGCACTGCAATAACAACTGACTTTGAGGCCTGAAGTGTACTGAGTTTTCTGTAGATTGTGAAGTTGGTGCTGCAGATTTGAAGCAGTATCCTTGGGTATTGAAAGACTACAGGCTGGCTCCAGTCTATCTGCTCTAGGGCATGGCATTTACTCCAACCGGCTGGGATTTCTTGGTGGGCTTTCCTGGACAATGCTGGTAGCAAGGACATGTCCACTCTATCCAAATGCTTTGGCTTCTGCTCTTGTGAACAAGTTCTTCTTGGGTTGTTTTTGCTTTGTTGGTTTTGGGGTTATGTTTGTTTGTTTGTTTGTTTTCCAAATGGCAAGATCTATTGTTTATTTTAATTTGCAGGAAAAAGTAACACTTCATCTAAGATTTATGTCGACAACATTCAATTCTACCCTGAATTACAGGGCAGAGTTTTAGATGGACAGACCCAATGAAAACGGGGCTTCTTGGCTGCTCAGGGGTAGCAGCTGCTGACCGCCTTGGTTCTTGGGGCTTCGCGGTAGTTGGGGTGCCGGGGTTATGCAGTGCTGGGGTAAGGGTTTTCGAGGGTTGTGCTACACTAGTTTTAGGGAGAGATAGTGGTGTTGGGTGCTAGGGTTATGGGGTCTTAGGGTTACGGGATGCCAGAGCGTAGGTAGCATCCTCACAGCTCGTGCTTGGCTCGGGGGTGATTCCCATACCCTTCCCCCCACATCCAGCACAGGAAGAGCCGAGCTCCCTGAGCACAAAGCCCTTGGCTGGGTTCTGCCCCCCCACTGCCCCCGGGTGTCACTCAGTGGATGGGCCAGGCTTTATGGATTCCAAACGAGCAATTCTACCTGACAGCCAGGCTGGGAATGGGCTTGTGGTCATGAACCTGCTTCCTTGCCCCTTGTGTCGGTGCTACGACCACAATCAGCTCTGTTTGTTTCCCAGTGCCAAGGAGGGGGAGGGCGGGCTGTAACGGGGTGGAAACGGGCAGCACCCGAGGCCCCCATGGCTGAGCCCCTGAACTGGAGGCACCTTGTGCTTCAGACACCTGGTGTGACACCCACGTTCCACAACCCCTCCGGCCCACGGCAGCTCCCCACAGAGTGCCCCGTGCTGCCAACCCGTGCCCCCACCGCCCCCCGCGCCTCCGCCGGCCGGGACCGCCCAAAGCCCCTGCCTCATCTTCCTCAAGTCCTCCTTTTCTCCGCCCTTATCTCCTCTCACACAAGGGACCCACCCCGGGTTGTTTTTCCCACCTGCTCCCAGGTTTACAACATCTGTGAACAGATTTGCTGTTTCAGGTGCTGTTAGCGAGGTCACCTTGGACTTCCATGGCATTCCTCATGTGGTTTCCTAGGTACTGCTGTCCCTGCCAGATTCCTCTCCCTAAAATGACCCCATCTCTTCCTTCAGTTATCTGTGAAGTGTGGCCATCTCCCACACCATTCTCCCTTAACCACCTGCAAAATCTGGTGCTGCAGGAGCAGAGTATCCACAGAAGACAAGATGCCTTCTCTCAGGCCGCCTTCTGCCTGCTCTGAGCACATCCCCTGCTTCCCTCCCGTGACTGCCCTGCACGCCCGCACGTGAGCACGGCTCCGCCATACAGCTGCAGAAGGCAGAGCTGAGGCCGCTCCAGGGTTTCCCAAAGCCATGGAGAATGGCATGTGGGGCCGAGAGCAGGAGCAGCCTTCTCTGTTCAGGGCTTGCAGTTGCCTGTCCTCGGCCACGCGTACCAGGTGCCACAACCGCCCTTGTGGGTGCTGGACCAGAACAGCAACAGAACGCACAGAGAGCAAGGACAGGCAGCCTGCCAGAGGGCTTTGCTGGGACTGATGCGGCCAGCGTGGACAGTGCTGCGTCTGTGCCGCACAGCGCTTTGTGCAGGAAGGGTGACACTGGTCGGCTCTGCTGGGTTTATTGGGCTCGCACATCTCTGCTTGCCTGCCGCGGCTGTAACCAGATGGGCTCTGCAACACCCAAACGCGCCTGCTGCCTGTAGTAGTCACGTTGTCCGGTGTACGTTTGTTGGGAAGGACCTGGTGGCAAAGGGCTGCGTAGCGCAGCGGGGGGCAGTGAACCCCCCAAAGAGGCTGTGGTGCCACACTGGGCTTTTTCCTGCTCGCCACTGGCAGGCAGTGCTGGGGGCCGGGCGCTGCTGCCTGCCACGGGGCCTGCACAGCCCGTCCCACAAGCAGAGCATGCAGCGGGGCTCTCTCGGGGGTGTCCGACCCCAGCGTCTGCCTCCCCTCCTGCTTGGAAATCCCCGTGTTGTGGCCCTGTAACCCTAGAGACCACCGTGCCCAGCCCCCGGAACCAGCGACATTGTGACATCAGCCCCGTTGCCGAGGGCACTGTGGGCAACGCCAGACCTGCGGGCAGTGCGTCATCGGCTGCCGCACCGGTGGCAACAAGCCCTCGGTTCTGGCAGCTGGCACGTGCCTCTGGCAAGAATGCCTTTCCTTCCCTTCCTCATCCTGCTGGCCCTGTGCCGGCCTGTGAATGGCGCCTGGGACAGCTGTGGGTAAGTGGCCGAGGCCCAGGGAGGGAGCTTGGGCATCCTGATGGGGTTCCCTGGAGGGTGCCCGCTTGTCCCCGTGGCCACAGCATGGCTTCCCCAGCCCCACGCGGGAGCCTCGGCTCCTTGCAGCACCCGGGCTGCTGGCACAACTCGCCTGCGGGGCTACAGCAGAAACGGGGGCGGCCGCGTGCCCGCCCCACGGGGCTCCCTGGCCTGGCTGTCCATGCAGCGCCCCGTGGGGAGGGCAGAGGGCTGCCCTTCGGCCGGGCCTGCAGTGAGCCGTCGAGCGGGACGGTGATGAGTGTCTGGTTACAGGGGGACCTGCGGGCTCCGGCCCATGGCTGCTCAGCCGGGCACGTCGCGCGTCGTGGGGGGCACAGACGCCCAGGCAGGGGCCTGGCCCTGGATCGTCAGCATCCAGGATCCTTGGAGAGCAGGCACGGGGCACATATGCGGGGGCTCCCTCATCAGCCCGCGGTGGGTCCTCACAGCAGCCCACTGCTTCGTCAAGGCCAGGTAAGGAGGGTCAGGAACGGGGATATCCCCCCAGAGTTCGCGGGTGCCCCGCGACCAGCAGCAGCACGGGCTCCTCCCATCCCCGTTCCTTGCAGTACGCCCAGTGCCTGGGCACTGCAGAGCCCGGCTGAGAGGCTGCTCAGGAGAGGGCTGGGCTCCCGCCACGGCTTCCTACAGCCTCCAGCTCGACACGCCTTGAGCCCGAGGCATGCTAGGGCAGTCTGAGCCTCTGCAGCGCTGCTTTCCTCTGCCCCGTGTGAAGCAGAGGGCAGGGGACTGCTGGGCTGCTGCGGCACATGGCTCCCTCTGAGCCCTCTCCCCATCTGCCTTCCAGGCACGTCAACGCGTGGCGCGTAGTGATCGGGGCCACCCACTTGACTCAGCTGGGCCCGGACACCCAAGTGCGCAATATTAAGCGCCTGGTGGTGCACGAAGACTACAGCAGCGTCTGGGAGAGGAACGACATTGCGCTGCTGGAGCTGGACCAGCCTGTGCAGTGCGGCTACCACGTACAGCTGGCCTGCGTGCCCGACGCCTCGCTGCGGGTGTCAGAGCTGACCAACTGCTACGTCAGTGGCTGGGGGTCCACGATGGCGAGAGGTGAGTTCCCAAGAGTGCTCGTGTCCTGAGTGCGAGCTCGGCACACGGGGGAGGTGGGCTGGGCTTCCTGACAGCAGGGACGAGAGCCAGAGCGCGACTGCGGGGACGTGTGCCCGTAGAGAGATGGGCCTGGCCCAGGGCCCGAGGCCAGGCAGAAGGGCAGCGCCGGGGCAGCGCCTGTCACGCTGCAAAGCCAAGCCCCAGGGAAGGGAGTGGTTCACCCAGGCAGGGCAGGAGACCGGGCACCGACCAGCTGGGTGCTAATTCCTTTCTGTGCTCACAGCTGGAGGCCCGACGGATGTCCTGCAGGAGGCCAAGGTCCCCCTCATCAACGTCCACCTCTGCAACAGCAGCCGGTGGTACGCAGGGGCCGTCCACCCCCACAACCTCTGTGCTGGCTACCCGTGGGGCGGCATCGACACCTGCCAGGTAGGAGATGAGAGAGCGCCCTACCCCACAGGCTCACTACCCTCTCCCTGGCAAGGTTCTGCAGGCGCCAGCACTGAGCAGAGCCTCTCTGCGCAGCGCACACAGCCCTGGCAGGTGCCGTGGGAGAGAAGGAGCCAGGCCTGGTGCTGCCAGCGGCCACCCGACACCACCTGACCCCTCCCTCCCTCCCTCCTCTGCTGCAGGGTGACAGCGGTGGGCCTCTCGTCTGCCAGGATAACAACGCTGAGTACTTCTGGCTTGTTGGGGTGACCAGCTGGGGGAGAGGCTGCGCAAGAGCAAAGCGGCCCGGAGTCTACACCTCCACGCAGCACTTTTATGACTGGATCCTGGTCCAGATGGGGCTGCGCCCAGCAGCAACGGCTCCTCCAAGGCCACGGCCCGTCGCCACGTCAACCCCCTTACAGAGGCCGCCGCCAACACCAGCGCAGGCGGGCAGCTTTACGGCCTGCCCATTTCCACGCCAGAAGCTGGTGGAATTCTTTAAGCTGCTGCAGGAGCTCCTGCAGGTCCTCTGGGGGAAAAAGGCTCCAGCAACAGCATGAGCAGGACCCAGCTGAAGCCGCAGCAGCGCGCCACGACCATCTCCTGCTGGGGCACTGCCTGCTGATCCAAAGGCAGCCTCAGTGTCAGAGTCCTGCTCGGTCCTGCCGACGCACACAAACGCTCCAGTTGAGCATTCTGGTTGTTCAAATAAAGTTGCCAAGTTTCCTAGCTGGCCATGCTGCAGTCCAATTCAGTCTCCTGCGCAAGGCAAGGATCCCCCCGTGCCCGGCACCTGCAAAATGAGGCTGCAGGCAGCCAGGTGGGGCACAAAGGGAGAGAGTCACTCAGATGGGCTGGTCAGAGGGGAGGGGGAGGGTGTGGTGAAAGAGGGGGCGCAAGGTCTCGGGCACAGCAGTTGGAAACGCAAAGGGTCTTACGCCGGCTACTGGTGGGATCCTTGTGTGTGTGCACAATGCACCAGTGAAAACTTGAAACGGCTCTGTCATGGCACAGGAGACACAGATCTGGAAAGACCCACGGTCTGCAGCGATGACTGGGTAAGGAGCTTGACATGCAGACGCTCTTTTACACTGTCCCAAACACCACACGTTTTCAAGAACTCTTTCACCTGTAAATAAATTCTCTGGCGTCTACGGTATTAGTCATGCATTATCAACAACGGCTGCTGAAGAGCTGTGTAGCACCTGGATGCTGGTACGTTGATGCTAATGAGCAGAAACTGCGCTTTGCACTGAACTCTGCTGTTAGGAAGTGTGGCTTGACCACAGTCCCACCCACTCACACATACACACTTGGCTAAGTACTAGCCCGAGATGGATCTTAACTCGGAGGGATGAAAATCCCAACCCACACCGGAGGCACAGACCGACGGGTCTGTGCTCCTCGCACCCCCGCCCCAGAAGGGACACCTTTTGGTAAGGCTTGGGCCCTTGGCTACGCCGAGGGATTACCTGGCAACTGTGTGTGATGGCAATCGATTTTTGTGGGTAGTGCTCTACAGCCAACCTGCAGCCTGTGCATATACCGAAGGCAATCCCAAAGAATCTGTAGACGTTGCATAAGAATAAACCGTGCTGTTGGTGACCCTGACGGCTTCTCTTGAATGAACGGGCCCTACAGCACAAGGGCTGTTCGTGCGGCTGCTGTCAGGACGCTAGTCACGGCAATAACTGACATACCTATGAAGAGACAAGCCCAGACCCCCAGCCCCTCTAATCTCTGGGGACTGACTAGAACGCAAGGGGATTCATCTCTTACCAAATTTATTTGTCACATTAAATGCAACAGGCATTTCAAAGCCAAGATTCTTTCCAGGCATGTCCTGAAGTCTTCTGACCCCTGATTTAGAGAGGCCTAATCCTGGGTAGCAGCCCCAGACTCCTCCAGGTGAGACACCCAAGAGGTTTTTCACCCTGAACGGACACTCTCTTCTCTGGGATGTGCCCCAGATTCCTCCCAGACATGTCCCAGACTGTCTTGTGCCCTGCTTCAGGGACCTGAGATCCCAGGTAGCAACCAACTCCTCCAAGGAAGCCACCTGAAATACATGTTATCTTTTGGCAAAAGCTGCCACCTCCAGGATGCACCAAGGGCAACTCACAGGCAGCTCCTTGTCTCCTCTGACCTCTCTCTTAAAGACATGTGATGTCAGTTAGCAGCCCCAGACTCCACAAGGAAGACACCTGAGGTGTGTTTTCTCCTGTAAAGGAAGATTTTTGCTCCAGGATACACACAAGACTCCTCCCAGGCGTGTCCTGGATCCTTTCCACCTCTGCTTTAGGGCAGCTAGTCCTGAGTAGCACCCCCAGACTCCTCCAAGGAAGATACCCAAGAGGTTTTTCTCCCTGAAAGGATGCTCTCTTCTCTGGGATCTGCCCAAGGTTCCTCCCAGATGACACAGAGAAATGATTGCTTGTTTTGAGAGAGATTTATTTACTTATTTACTTATAGAAAACGGCTTAGCAACTTATTTACTTCCTTATAGCAAGTTCTGGTATTACTCATCATCATTTTTTAATATTGCTAAGAATCCTGCTTGCCCAGCCTGTTCTGTGGAATTTTACCAAGGACTCCTCTGTGTTCATCAAAACAAAGCAGTTCACTGTGAAAATCTACCAAGAACTACAATGCTCAGCAAAATATTATGCTTTTGTCCTTGAGTAACAGGTGTGCTCTAGCTAGTTGGGAGTCTTGGTAATGAGTAAAGGTAGCCATCTACGGATGGTAGAAGTTCTCTTGGTTCTCTTAGAGAAGACAGAACGAGTAAATGAGCTTATTACAGTTTAGGAAAACCATGGAAGTAGCAAAGAATTTTTTCTTACCCAGTTATCTGCTCCTTTACAGGCACTTGAAGATACGTATGTATGTACCTGTTGTCAAGTTTGAGTTTGGTGTCGAGGTAAGCATTTTGCTTTTTTTTTTCAAGGGAGAAAATCTTTTTTCTTGCTTTGGAATAGATTAACTTCTGCAGGGACCTGTGACCATGCTATTTTACCAGGTTACTGGTACCTTAGAGGAAACTGTAATTAAATAGCCTGACCACGGCCTGTCCCAGGAGGAGACGCTGCAGTAAAATGGGAGCTTATAGGAAAATAAGCTCCCAGGAAGCCTGGCAGGCATGAGAACGTCAGGGACATCCCTTTCTAAACCTGTGCTGTAGAGCAGGGCAGCCTGCTTGAACAGCACTTCTCTCACAAGGACTGGGCAGAGTGGGAGGAGAGGCAGTGCCCTTGCTGACTCCTCCCAGCTCTGACAAGCTGCCTTTCTCCAGAGGGATGGGTGTGGTGTCGTTCACTGTGTGAATCATGTCAGCAGACTAAATGCTTTGTGGCGAATCAGAAGTGAGGTGGTCATGAGACAGACAATCTGGAAAATGAAACGGAAACGTACTCCTGTGGCTCCTGCCTGGGGTTTGTCAGCTGCAGGAATCCCTGGAGCTGGAGCACATCTTGTACAGTGAATGGAGACCTGCGTGCTGCGGTACCTAAGCAAGTCACTGCTTGGTATCACTCTCACCAAGACACTTATTCCGTGACCTTCTTGTGGCCTTTGTCTGGTGCAGACCTTCACAGAATAACTTTCTTGCCTCGGACTGTACTATGAACCAGACGCTTCAGGATCAAAAAGGGCTTACTGCCTAGAGAAAAAGCTCTCTCCTTTGCTGAGGTACAGCTGAGGAGATGGAACTCAGCTCTCTTAATTCCGTGGTGAATTTTAAGTTCCCTTTTAATGGAAATTCTAAGTTCAGAGTAGTCTGTTCGACTTCCTTTCCCTAGCTTAAAAAGAAAGGGGTGATACCGTGACGGTTTTGTCAAGAAAATCTGGAACTTCAGGCAATTTTCTTGATTTTTTTTGGCAAATAAATCTCTTGGGAGATGTGTCTATAGTCCCATAGCTCTAAATACAAATGTTAACCACTCTTTTTAGACTTGGCTAAGTTGGTCCCCCACTGGTGTGCTGTTCACAAACAGTGCAGCATTCTAACTCACGGCTGGCACCTTTTTCCCTCTTGAGATGGATCTGGTGTGTGCAAGACTGCGTGTGCAAACTGTTTCTGACAATCTTGATCTCAGATGACTGGCATCTGAGAAGCCTGGATACGAGATGCACACTGAGCTGAAATGGTGAGCATGTTTACGCATCTTATTTAAAAGGAAAGTGTAACTGAAATTGGTCTAGAATGCACATTACACAAGTCCAGTTTCTGTACAAGGTGCCTGCACTGATCTCCTGCGTCCTTGAGATCTGAGGAGGTGGCGAGTGGGCTTACATTGAGACGTTTCAAGAAGTTGTGTGTTTAGATAGACCTGTCTTTCATGTTTCTTGGATCAGGGGGTGTGCATTGTTCCAGTCTGCCACAGAGACTGCTTCAGAAGAGTAGGTGGAACACTTGATAGAGAAGAATGTGTGGTAGTGCGTTAGAAAAAGAAAGGTATTTAAAATACCCGAAGCCTAACTTGCTCACTGTTTAACAGTGACTGGTTTAATTGTTCCTGGCTGTTGAAAGAAACCTGGCTTTCGGAATCCTCTAGAAAGGCCTTACGAAAAATGGTTGGCGTAGTCTATAAACTGTGACAAAGCTCTTGAGGGCACCGGTTGGTTACCTGAAGGGATACCGAATGTTATGTGTAATCTATAATTTTCAAGCTACTACAAAGCGAGTAATCCAAACTTGTTTTCGTAGATTTGAATGATCACTTGTAAGCTGTTGATAGAGCGTAGCACAAACCAGACCTGTACCTGTTCCTAGGAACTTGCGTACTTCAACTTTTTTTCTTAGAGTTACTGAGGAAATGCTACATCTAGCGTCAGATGAAGAGAACTTGCGGCTCACGCTCTGTGGGATTAAACTGTGGGCAAAACGTGAGTGAGGTGACTGATTGTTCATAATCTTTAAGCTTTTCAGAGGGACCTCATGCTGAAAAAAGAAGACTGTGAGAAGTACTTCAGCTCTGGACAGCCATTTCAGTGACAGTTTTGAAACAAAACCCTGGTTTTCAGTTTAGGTTCAAGGTCTGTCCATGGGGTAGCGTGGGTGTGTTTTTTAATGGGGGTAGAGTGGGGAGAAGAGGGGAGTGCCTCCAAGACAAGGTGCTTTACTGCTTATCAGGAACCTGACTACAGATGGTAAAAAAGCCAAGTATAAAAGCTTGGTACGTAAGGAGTAGGAAAGTATTGCTTGCGCATGTGGCTAGAGCAAGCGCTAGAAGAATGGCAGGGGTTTTTTCTTAAGGGAAGTTGGAGTGAAGCAGGAGCTGTAGCAGTGTAGGCAAATTTCAGAGTAGCGGTATTTTGACAAGTGGTGTGGTAAGGATTCTTTTTCTCATCACTGTTAAGGACCAACAGTTTTGGCCTCATTGCACTGCAATAACAACTGACTTTGAGGCCTGAAGTGTACTGAGTTTTCTGTAGATTGTGAAGTTGGTGCTGCAGATTTGAAGCAGTATCCTTGGTATATTGAAAGACTACAGGCTGGCTCCAGTCTATCTGCTCTAGGGCATGGCATTTACTCCAACCGGCTGGGATTTCTTGGTGGGCTTTCCTGGACAATGCTGGTAGCAAGGACATGTCCACTCTATCCAAATGCTTTGGCTTCTGCTCTTGTGAACAAGTTCTTCTTGGGTTGTTTTTGCTTTGTTGGTTTTGGGGTTATGTTTGTTTGTTTGTTTGTTTTCCAAATGGCAGGATCTATTGTTTATTTTAATTTGCAGGAAAAAGTAACACTTCATCTAAGATTTATGTCGACAACATTCAATTCTACCCTGAATTACAGGGCAGAGTTTTAGATGGACAGACCCAATGAAAACGGGGCTTCTTGGCTGCTCAGGGGTAGCAGCTGCTGACTGCCTTGGTTCTTGGGGCTTCGCGGTAGTTGGGGTGCCGGGGTTATGCAGTGCTGGGGTAAGGGTTTTCGAGGGTTGTGCTACACTAGTTTTAGGGAGAGATAGTGGTGTTGGGTGCTAGGGTTATGGGGTCTTAGGGTTACGGGATGCCAGAGCGTAGGTAGCATGCTCACAGCTCGTGCTTGGCTCGGGGGTGATTCCCATACCCTTCCCCCCACATCCAGCACAGGAAGAGCCGAGCTCCCTGAGCACAAAGCCCTTGGCTGGGTTCTGCCCCCCCACTGCCCCCAGGTGTCACTCAGTGGATGGGCCAGGCTTTATGGATTCCAAACGAGCAATTCTACCTGACAGCCAGGCTGGGAATGGGCTTGTGGTCATGAACCTGCTTCCGTGCCCCTTGTGTCGGTGCTACGACCACAATCAGCTCTGTTTGTTTCCCAGTGCCAAGGAGGGGGAGGGCGGGCTGTAACGGGGTGGAAACGGGCAGCACCCGAGGCCCCCATGGCTGAGCCCCTGAACTGGAGGCACCTTGTGCTTCAGACACCTGGTGTGACACCCACGTTCCACAACCCCTCCGGCCCACGGCAGCTCCCCACAGAGTGCCCCGTGCTGCCAACCCGTGCCCCCACCGCCCCCCGCGCCTCCGCCGGCCGGGACCGCCCAAAGCTTCATCCCCCTGCCTCATCTTCCTCAAGTCCTCCTTTTCTCCGCCCTTATCTCCTCTCACACAAGGGACCCACCCCGGGTTGTTTTTCCCACCTGCTCCCAGGTTTACAACATCTGTGAACAGATTTGCTGTTTCAGGTGCTGTTAGCGAGGTCACCTTGGACTTCCATGGCATTCCTCATGTGGTTTCCTAGGTACTGCTGTCCCTGCCAGATTCCTCTCCCTAAAATGACCCCATCTCTTCCTTCAGTTATCTGTGAAGTGTGGCCATCTCCCACACCATTCTCCCTTAACCACCTGCAAAATCTGGTGCTGCAGGAGCAGAGTATCCACAGAAGACAAGATGCCTTCTCTCAGGCCGCCTTCTGCCTGCTCTGAGCACATCCCCTGCTTCCCTCCCGTGACTGCCCTGCACGCCCGCACGTGAGCACGGCTCCGCCATACAGCTGCAGAAGGCAGAGCTGAGGCCGCTCCAGGGTTTCCCAAAGCCATGGAGAATGGCATGTGGGGCCGAGAGCAGGAGCAGCCTTCTCTGTTCAGGGCTTGCAGTTGCCTGTCCTCGGCCACGCGTACCAGGTGCCACAACCGCCCTTGTGGGTGCTGGACCAGAACAGCAACAGAACGCACAGAGAGCAAGGACAGGCAGCCTGCCAGAGGGCTTTGCTGGGACTGATGCGGCCAGCGTGGACAGTGCTGCGTCTGTGCCGCACAGCGCTTTGTGCAGGAAGGGTGACACTGGTCGGCTCTGCTGGGTTTATTGGGCTCGCACATCTCTGCTTGCCTGCCGCGGCTGTAACCAGATGGGCTCTGCAACACCCAAACGCGCCTGCTGCCTGTAGTAGTCACGTTGTCCGGTGTACGTTTGTTGGGAAGGACCTGGTGGCAAAGGGCTGCGTAGCGCAGCGGGGGGCAGTGAACCCCCCAAAGAGGCTGTGGTGCCACACTGGGCTTTTTCCTGCTCGCCACTGGCAGGCAGTGCTGGGGGCCGGGCGCTGCTGCCTGCCACGGGGCCTGCACAGCCCGTCCCACAAGCAGAGCATGCAGCGGGGCTCTCTCGGGGGTGTCCGACCCCAGCGTCTGCCTCCCCTCCTGCTTGGAAATCCCCGTGTTGTGGCCCTGTAACCCTAGAGACCACCGTGCCCAGCCCCCGGAACCAGCGACATTGTGACATCAGCCCCGTTGCCGAGGGCACTGTGGGCAACGCCAGACCTGCGGGCAGTGCGTCATCGGCTGCCGCACCGGTGGCAACAAGCCCTCGGTTCTGGCAGCTGGCACGTGCCTCTGGCAAGAATGCCTTTCCTTCCCTTCCTCATCCTGCTGGCCCTGTGCCGGCCTGTGAATGGCGCCTGGGACAGCTGTGGGTAAGTGGCCGAGGCCCAGGGAGGGAGCTTGGGCACCCTGATGGGGTTCCCTGGAGGGTGCCCGCTTGTCCCCGTGGCCACAGCATGGCTTCCCCAGCCCCACGTGGGAGCCTCGGCTCCTTGCAGCACCCGGGCTGCTGGCACAACTCGCCTGCGGGGCTACAGCAGAAACGGGGGCGGCCGCGTGCCCGCCCCACGGGGCTCCCTGGCCTGGCTGTCCATGCAGCGCCCCGTGGGGAGGGCAGAGGGCTGCCCTTCGGCCGGGCCTGCAGTGAGCCGTCGAGCGGGACGGTGATGAGTGTCTGGTTACAGGGGGACCTGCGGGCTCCGGCCCATGGCTGCTCAGCCGGGCACGTCGCGCGTCGTGGGGGGCACAGACGCCCAGGCAGGGGCCTGGCCCTGGATCGTCAGCATCCAGGATCCTTGGAGAGCAGGCACGGGGCACATATGCGGGGGCTCCCTCATCAGCCCGCGGTGGGTCCTCACAGCAGCCCACTGCTTCGTCAAGGCCAGGTAAGGAGGGTCAGGAACGGGGATATCCCCCCAGAGTTCGCGGGTGCCCCGCGACCAGCAGCAGCACGGGCTCCTCCCATCCCCGTTCCTTGCGGTACGCCCAGTGCCTGGGCACTGCAGAGCCCGGCTGAGAGGCTGCTCAGGAGAGGGCTGGGCTCCCGCCACGGCTTCCTACAGCCTCCAGCTCGACACGCCTTGAGCCCGAGGCATGCTAGGGCAGTCTGAGCCTCTGCAGCGCTGCTTTCCTCTGCCCCGTGTGAAGCAGAGGGCAGGGGACTGCTGGGCTGCTGCGGCACATGGCTCCCTCTGAGCCCTCTCCCCATCTGCCTTCCAGGCACGTCAACGCGTGGCGCGTAGTGATCGGGGCCACCCACTTGACTCAGCTGGGCCCGGACACCCAAGTGCGCAATATTAAGCGCCTGGTGGTGCACGAAGACTACAGCAGCGTCTGGGAGAGGAACGACATTGCGCTGCTGGAGCTGGACCAGCCTGTGCAGTGCGGCTACCACGTACAGCTGGCCTGCGTGCCCGACGCCTCGCTGCGGGTGTCAGAGCTGACCAACTGCTACGTCAGTGGCTGGGGGTCCACGATGGCGAGAGGTGAGTTCCCAAGAGTGCTCGTGTCCTGAGTGCGAGCTCGGCACACGGGGGAGGTGGGCTGGGCTTCCTGACAGCAGGGACGAGAGCCAGAGCGCGACTGCGGGGACGTGTGCCCGTAGAGAGATGGGCCTGGCCCAGGGCCCGAGGCCAGGCAGAAGGGCAGCGCCGGGGCAGCGCCTGTCACGCTGCAAAGCCAAGCCCCAGGGAAGGGAGTGGTTCACCCAGGCAGGGCAGGAGACCGGGCACCGACCAGCTGGGTGCTAATTCCTTTCTGTGCTCACAGCTGGAGGCCCGACGGATGTCCTGCAGGAGGCCAAGGTCCCCCTCATCAACGTCCACCTCTGCAACAGCAGCCGGTGGTACGCAGGGGCCGTCCACCCCCACAACCTCTGCGCTGGCTACCCGTGGGGCGGCATCGACACCTGCCAGGTAGGAGATGAGAGAGCGCCCTACCCCACAGGCTCACTACCCTCTCCCTGGCAAGGTTCTGCAGGCGCCAGCACTGAGCAGAGCCTCTCTGCGCAGCGCACACAGCCCTGGCAGGTGCCGTGGGAGAGAAGGAGCCAGGCCTGGTGCTGCCAGCGGCCACCCGACACCACCTGACCCCTCCCTCCCTCCCTCCTCTGCTGCAGGGTGACAGCGGTGGGCCTCTCGTCTGCCAGGATAACAACGCTGAGTACTTCTGGCTTGTTGGGGTGACCAGCTGGGGGAGAGGCTGCGCAAGAGCAAAGCGGCCCGGAGTCTACACCTCCACGCAGCACTTTTATGACTGGATCCTGGTCCAGATGGGGCTGCTCCCAGCAGCAACGGCTCCTCCAAGGCCACGGCCCGTCGCCACGTCAACCCCCTTACAGAGGCCGCCGCCAACACCAGCGCAGGCGGGCAGCTTTACGGCCTGCCCATTTCCACGCCAGAAGCTGGTGGAATTCTTTAAGCTGCTGCAGGAGCTCCTGCAGGTCCTCTGGGGGAAAAAGGCTCCAGCAACAGCATGAGCAGGACCCAGCTGAAGCCGCAGCAGCGCGCCACGACCATCTCCTGCTGGGGCACTGCCTGCTGATCCAAAGGCAGCCTCAGTGTCAGAGTCCTGCTCGGTCCTGCCGACGCACACAAACGCTCCAGTTGAGCATTCTGGTTGTTCAAATAAAGTTGCCAAGTTTCCTAGCTGGCCATGCTGCAGTCCAATTCAGTCTCCTGCGCAAGGCAAGGATCCCCCCGTGCCCGGCACCTGCAAAATGAGGCTGCAGGCAGCCAGGTGGGGCACAAAGGGAGAGAGTCACTCAGATGGGCTGGTCAGAGGGGAGGGGGAGGGTGTGGTGAAAGAGGGGGCGCAAGGTCTCGGGCACAGCAGTTGGAAACGCAAAGGGTCTTACGCCGGCTACTGGTGGGATCCTTGTGTGTGTGCACAATGCACCAGTGAAAACTTGAAACGGCTCTGTCATGGCACAGGAGACACAGATCTGGAAAGACCCACGGTCTGCAGCGATGACTGGGTAAGGAGCTTGACATGCAGACGCTCTTTTACACTGTCCCAAACACCACACGTTTTCAAGAACTCTTTCACCTGTAAATAAATTCTCTGGCGTCTACGGTATTAGTCATGCATTATCAACAACGGCTGCTGAAGAGCCGTGTAGCACCTGGATGCTGGTACGTTGATGCTAATGAGCAGAAACTGCGCTTTGCACTGAACTCTGCTGTTAGGAAGTGTGGCTTGACCACAGTCCCACCCACTCACACATACACACTTGGCTAAGTACTAGCCCGAGATGGATCTTAACTCGGAGGGATGAAAATCCCAACCCACACCGGAGGCACAGACCGACGGGTCTGTGCTCCTCGCACCCCCGCCCCAGAAGGGACACCTTTTGGTAAGGCTTGGGCCCTTGGCTACGCCGAGGGATTACCTGGCAACTGTGTGTGATGGCAATCGATTTTTGTGGGTAGTGCTCTACAGCCAACCTGCAGCCTGTGCATATACCGAAGGCAATCCCAAAGAATCTGTAGACGTTGCATAAGAATAAACCGTGCTGTTGGTGACCCTGACGGCTTCTCTTGAATGAACGGGCCCTACAGCACAAGGGCTGTTCGTGCGGCTGCTGTCAGGACGCTAGTCACGGCAATAACTGACATACCTATGAAGAGACAAGCCCAGACCCCCAGCCCCTCTAATCTCTGGGGACTGACTAGAACGCAAGGGGATTCATCTCTTACCAAATTTATTTGTCACATTAAATGCAACAGGCATTTCAAAGCCAAGATTCTTTCCAGGCATGTCCTGAAGTCTTCTGACCCCTGATTTAGAGAGGCCTAATCCTGGGTAGCAGCCCCAGACTCCTCCAGGTGAGACACCCAAGAGGTTTTTCACCCTGAACGGACACTCTCTTCTCTGGGATGTGCCCCAGATTCCTCCCAGACATGTCCCAGACTGTCTTGTGCCCTGCTTCAGGGACCTGAGATCCCAGGTAGCAACCAACTCCTCCAAGGAAGCCACCTGAAATACATGTTATCTTTTGGCAAAAGCTGCCACCTCCAGGATGCACCAAGGGCAACTCACAGGCAGCTCCTTGTCTCCTCTGACCTCTCTCTTAAAGACATGTGATGTCAGTTAGCAGCCCCAGACTCCACAAGGAAGACACCTGAGGTGTGTTTTCTCCTGTAAAGGAAGATTTTTGCTCCAGGATACACACAAGACTCCTCCCAGGCGTGTCCTGGATCCTTTCCACCTCTGCTTTAGGGCAGCTAGTCCTGAGTAGCACCCCCAGACTCCTCCAAGGAAGATACCCAAGAGGTTTTTCTCCCTGAAAGGATGCTCTCTTCTCTGGGATCTGCCCAAGGTCCCTCCCAGATGACACAGAGAAATGATTGCTTGTTTTGAGATTTATTTACTTATTTACTTATAGAAAACGGCTTAGCAACTTATTTACTTCCTTATAGCAAGTTCTGGTATTACTCATCATCATTTTTTAATATTGCTAAGAATCCTGCTTGCCCAGCCTGTTCTGTGGAATTTTACCAAGGACTCCTCTGTGTTCACCAAAACAAAGCAGTTCACTGTGAAAATCTACCAAGAACTACAATGTTCAGCAAAATATTATGCTTTTGTCCTTGAGTAACAGGTGTGCTCTAGCTAGTTGGGAGTCTTGGTAATGAGTAAAGGTAGCCATCTACGGATGGTAGAAGTTCTCTTGGTTCTCTTAGAGAAGACAGAACGAGTAAATGAGCTTATTACAGTTTAGGAAAACCATGGAAGTAGCAAAGAATTTTTTCTTACCCAGTTATCTGCTCCTTTACAGGCACTTGAAGATACATATGTATGTACCTGTTGTCAAGTTTGAGTTTGGTGTCGAGGTAAGCATTTTGCTTTTTTTTTTCAAGGGAGAAAATCTTTTTTCTTGCTTTGGAATAGATTAACTTCTGCAGGGACCTGTGACCATGCTATTTTACCAGGTTACTGGTACCTTAGAGGAAACTGTAATTAAATAGCCTGACCACGGCCTGTCCCAGGAGGAGACGCTGCAGTAAAATGGGAGCTTATAGGAAAATAAGCTCCCAGGAAGCCTGGCAGGCATGAGAACGTCAGGGACATCCCTTTCTAAACCTGTGCTGTAGAGCAGGGCAGCCTGCTTGAACAGCACTTCTCTCACAAGGACTGGGCAGAGTGGGAGGAGAGGCAGTGCCCTTGCTGACTCCTCCCAGCTCTGACAAGCTGCCTTTCTCCAGAGGGATGGGTGTGGTGTCGTTCACTGTGTGAATCATGTCAGCAGACTAAATGCTTTGTGGCGAATCAGAAGTGAGGTGGTCATGAGACAGACAATCTGGAAAATGAAACGGAAACGTACTCCTGTGGCTCCTGCCTGGGGTTTGTCAGCTGCAGGAATCCCTGGAGCTGGAGCACATCTTGTACAGTGAATGGAGACCTGCGTGCTGCGGTACCTAAGCAAGTCACTGCTTGGTATCACTCTCACCAAGACACTTATTCCGTGACCTTCTTGTGGCCTTTGTCTGGTGCAGACCTTCACAGAATAACTTTCTTGCCTCGGACTGTACTATGAACCAGACGCTTCAGGATCAAAAAGGGCTTACTGCCTAGAGAAAAAGCTCTCTCCTTTGCTGAGGTACAGCTGAGGAGATGGAACTCAGCTCTCTTAATTCCGTGGTGAATTTTAAGTTCCCTTTTAATGGAAATTCTAAGTTCAGAGTAGTCTGTTCGACTTCCTTTCCCTAGCTTAAAAAGAAAGGGGTGATACCGTGACGGTTTTGTCAAGAAAATCTGGAACTTCAGGCAATTTTCTTGATTTTTTTTGGCAAATAAATCTCTTGGGAGATGTGTCTATAGTCCCATAGCTCTAAATACAAATGTTAACCACTCTTTTTAGACTTGGCTAAGTTGGTCCCCCACTGGTGTGCTGTTCACAAACAGTGCAGCATTCTAACTCACGGCTGGCACCTTTTTCCCTCTTGAGATGGATCTGGTGTGTGCAAGACTGCGTGTGCAAACTGTTTCTGACAATCTTGATCTCAGATGACTGGCATCTGAGAAGCCTGGATACGAGATGCACACTGAGCTGAAATGGTGAGCATGTTTACGCATCTTATTTAAAAGGAAAGTGTAACTGAAATTGGTCTAGAATGCACATTACACAAGTCCAGTTTCTGTACAAGGTGCCTGCACTGATCTCCTGCGTCCTTGAGATCTGAGGAGGTGGCGAGTGGGCTTACATTGAGACGTTTCAAGAAGTTGTGTGTTTAGATAGACCTGTCTTTCATGTTTCTTGGATCAGGGGGTGTGCATTGTTCCAGTCTGCCACAGAGACTGCTTCAGAAGAGTAGGTGGAACACTTGATAGAGAAGAATGTGTGGTAGTGCGTTAGAAAAAGAAAGGTATTTAAAATACCCGAAGCCTAACTTGCTCACTGTTTAACAGTGACTGGTTTAATTGTTCCTGGCTGTTGAAAGAAACCTGGCTTTCGGAATCCTCTAGAAAGGCCTTACGAAAAATGGTTGGCGTAGTCTATAAACTGTGACAAAGCTCTTGAGGGCACCGGTTGGTTACCTGAAGGGATACCGAATGTTATGTGTAATCTATCATTTTCAAGCTACTACAAAGCGAGTGATCCAAACTTGTTTTCGTAGATTTGAATGATCACTTGTAAGCTGTTGATAGAGCGTAGCACAAACCAGACCTGTACCTGTTCCTAGGAACTTGCGTACTTCAACTTTTTTTCTTAGAGTTACTGAGGAAATGCTACATCTAGCGTCAGATGAAGAGAACTTGCGGCTCACGCTCTGTGGGATTAAACTGTGGGCAAAACGTGAGTGAGGTGACTGATTGTTCATAATCTTTAAGCTTTTCAGAGGGACCTCATGCTGAAAAAAGAAGACCGTGAGAAGTACTTCAGCTCTGGACAGCCATTTCAGTGACAGTTTTGAAACAAAACCCTGGTTTTCAGTTTAGGTTCAAGGTCTGTCCATGGGGTAGCGTGGGTGTGTTTTTTAATGGGGGTAGAGTGGGGAGAAGAGGGGAGTGCCTCCAAGACAAGGTGCTTTACTGCTTATCAGGAACCTGACTACAGATGGTAAAAAAGCCAAGTATAAAAGCTTGGTACGTAAGGAGTAGGAAAGTATTGCTTGCGCATGTGGCTAGAGCAAGCGCTAGAAGAATGGCAGGGGTTTTTTCTTAAGGGAAGTTGGAGTGAAGCAGGAGCTGTAGCAGTGTAGGCAAATTTCAGAGTAGCGGTATTTTGACAAGTGGTGTGGTAAGGATTCTTTTTCTCATCACTGTTAAGGACCAACAGTTTTGGCCTCATTGCACTGCAATAACAACTGACTTTGAGGCCTGAAGTGTACTGAGTTTTCTGTAGATTGTGAAGTTGGTGCTGCAGATTTGAAGCAGTATCCTTGGGTATTGAAAGACTACAGGCTGGCTCCAGTCTATCTGCTCTAGGGCATGGCATTTACTCCAACCGGCTGGGATTTCTTGGTGGGCTTTCCTGGACAATGCTGGTAGCAAGGACATGTCCACTCTATCCAAATGCTTTGGCTTCTGCTCTTGTGAACAAGTTCTTCTTGGGTTGTTTTTGCTTTGTTGGTTTTGGGGTTATGTTTGTTTGTTTGTTTGTTTTCCAAATGGCAAGATCTATTGTTTATTTTAATTTGCAGGAAAAAGTAACACTTCATCTAAGATTTATGTCGACAACATTCAATTCTACCCTGAATTACAGGGCAGAGTTTTAGATGGACAGACCCAATGAAAACGGGGCTTCTTGGCTGCTCAGGGGTAGCAGCTGCTGACCGCCTTGGTTCTTGGGGCTTCGCGGTAGTTGGGGTGCCGGGGTTATGCAGTGCTGGGGTAAGGGTTTTCGAGGGTTGTGCTACACTAGTTTTAGGGAGAGATAGTGGTGTTGGGTGCTAGGGTTATGGGGTCTTAGGGTTACGGGATGCCAGAGCGTAGGTAGCATGCTCACAGCTCGTGCTTGGCTCGGGGGTGATTCCCATACCCTTCCCCCCACATCCAGCACAGGAAGAGTCGAGCTCCCTGAGCACAAAGCCCTTGGCTGGGTTCTGCCCCCCCACTGCCCCCAGGTGTCACTCAGTGGATGGGCCAGGCTTTATGGATTCCAAACGAGCAATTCTACCTGACAGCCAGGCTGGGAATGGGCTTGTGGTCATGAACCTGCTTCCGTGCCCCTTGTGTCGGTGCTACGACCACAATCAGCTCTGTTTGTTTCCCAGTGCCAAGGAGGGGGAGGGCGGGCTGTAACGGGGTGGAAACGGGCAGCACCCGAGGCCCCCATGGCTGAGCCCCTGAACTGGAGGCACCTTGTGCTTCAGACACCTGGTGTGACACCCACGTTCCACAACCCCTCCGGCCCACGGCAGCTCCCCACAGAGTGCCCCGTGCTGCCAACCCGTGCCCCCACCGCCCCCCGCGCCTCCGCCGGCCGGGACCGCCCAAAGCTTCATCCCCCTGCCTCATCTTCCTCAAGTCCTCCTTTTCTCCGCCCTTATCTCCTCTCACACAAGGGACCCACCCCGGGTTGTTTTTCCCACCTGCTCCCAGGTTTACAACATCTGTGAACAGATTTGCTGTTTCAGGTGCTGTTAGCGAGGTCACCTTGGACTTCCATGGCATTCCTCATGTGGTTTCCTAGGTACTGCTGTCCCTGCCAGATTCCTCTCCCTAAAATGACCCCATCTCTTCCTTCAGTTATCTGTGAAGTGTGGCCATCTCCCACACCATTCTCCCTTAACCACCTGCAAAATCTGGTGCTGCAGGAGCAGAGTATCCACAGAAGACAAGATGCCTTCTCTCAGGCCGCCTTCTGCCTGCTCTGAGCACATCCCCTGCTTCCCTCCCGTGACTGCCCTGCACGCCCGCACGTGAGCACGGCTCCGCCATACAGCTGCAGAAGGCAGAGCTGAGGCCGCTCCAGGGTTTCCCAAAGCCATGGAGAATGGCATGTGGGGCCGAGAGCAGGAGCAGCCTTCTCTGTTCAGGGCTTGCAGTTGCCTGTCCTCGGCCACGCGTACCAGGTGCCACAACCGCCCTTGTGGGTGCTGGACCAGAACAGCAACAGAACGCACAGAGAGCAAGGACAGGCAGCCTGCCAGAGGGCTTTGCTGGGACTGATGCGGCCAGCGTGGACAGTGCTGCGTCTGTGCCGCACAGCGCTTTGTGCAGGAAGGGTGACACTGGTCGGCTCTGCTGGGTTTATTGGGCTCGCACATCTCTGCTTGCCTGCCGCGGCTGTAACCAGATGGGCTCTGCAACACCCAAACGCGCCTGCTGCCTGTAGTAGTCACGTTGTCCGGTGTACGTTTGTTGGGAAGGACCTGGTGGCAAAGGGCTGCGTAGCGCAGCGGGGGGCAGTGAACCCCCCAAAGAGGCTGTGGTGCCACACTGGGCTTTTTCCTGCTCGCCACTGGCAGGCAGTGCTGGGGGCCGGGCGCTGCTGCCTGCCACGGGGCCTGCACAGCCCGTCCCACAAGCAGAGCATGCAGCGGGGCTCTCTCGGGGGTGTCCGACCCCAGCGTCTGCCTCCCCTCCTGCTTGGAAATCCCCGTGTTGTGGCCCTGTAACCCTAGAGACCACCGTGCCCAGCCCCCGGAACCAGCGACATTGTGACATCAGCCCCGTTGCCGAGGGCACTGTGGGCAACGCCAGACCTGCGGGCAGTGCGTCATCGGCTGCCGCACCGGTGGCAACAAGCCCTCGGTTCTGGCAGCTGGCACGTGCCTCTGGCAAGAATGCCTTTCCTTCCCTTCCTCATCCTGCTGGCCCTGTGCCGGCCTGTGAATGGCGCCTGGGACAGCTGTGGGTAAGTGGCCGAGGCCCTGGGAGGGAGCTTGGGCGCCCTGATGGTGTTCCCTGGAGGGTGCCCGCTTGTCCCCGTGGCCACAGCACAGCTTCCCCAGCCCCACGCGGGAGCCTCGGCTCCTTGCAGCACCCGGGCTGCTGGCACAACTCGCCTGCGGGGCTACAGCAGAAACGGGGGCGGCCGCGCGCCCGCCCCACGGGGCTCCCTGGCCTGGCTGTCCATGCAGCGCCCCGTGGGGAGGGCAGAGGGCTGCCCTTCGGCCGGGCCTGCAGTGAGCCGTCGAGCGGGACGGTGATGAGTGTCTGGTTACAGGGGGACCTGCGGGCTCCGGCCCATGGCTGCTCAGCCGGGCACGTCGCGCGTCGTGGGGGGCACAGACGCCCAGGCAGGGGCCTGGCCCTGGATCGTCAGCATCCAGGATCCTTGGAGAGCAGGCACGGGGCACATATGCGGGGGCTCCCTCATCAGCCCGCGGTGGGTCCTCACAGCAGCCCACTGCTTCGTCAAGGCCAGGTAAGGAGGGTCAGGAACGGGGATATCCCCCCAGAGTTCGCGGGTGCCCCGCGACCAGCAGCAGCACGGGCTCCTCCCATCCCCGTTCCTTGCGGTACGCCCAGTGCCTGGGCACTGCAGAGCCCGGCTGAGAGGCTGCTCAGGAGAGGGCTGGGCTCCCGCCACGGCTTCCTACAGCCTCCAGCTCGACACGCCTTGAGCCCGAGGCATGCTAGGGCAGTCTGAGCCTCTGCAGCGCTGCTTTCCTCTGCCCCGTGTGAAGCAGAGGGCAGGGGACTGCTGGGCTGCTGCGGCACATGGCTCCCTCTGAGCCCTCTCCCCATCTGCCTTCCAGGCACGTCAACGCGTGGCGCGTAGTGATCGGGGCCACCCACTTGACTCAGCTGGGCCCGGACACCCAAGTGCGCAATATTAAGCGCCTGGTGGTGCACGAAGACTACAGCAGCGTCTGGGAGAGGAACGACATTGCGCTGCTGGAGCTGGACCAGCCTGTGCAGTGCGGCTACCACGTACAGCTGGCCTGCGTGCCCGACGCCTCGCTGCGGGTGTCAGAGCTGACCAACTGCTACGTCAGTGGCTGGGGGTCCACGATGGCGAGAGGTGAGTTCCCAAGAGTGCTCGTGTCCTGAGTGCGAGCTCGGCACACGGGGGAGGTGGGCTGGGCTTCCTGACAGCAGGGACGAGAGCCAGAGCGCGACTGCGGGGACGTGTGCCCGTAGAGAGATGGGCCTGGCCCAGGGCCCGAGGCCAGGCAGAAGGGCAGCGCCGGGGCAGCGCCTGTCACGCTGCAAAGCCAAGCCCCAGGGAAGGGAGTGGTTCACCCAGGCAGGGCAGGAGACCGGGCACCGACCAGCTGGGTGCTAATTCCTTTCTGTGCTCACAGCTGGAGGCCCGACGGATGTCCTGCAGGAGGCCAAGGTCCCCCTCATCAACGTCCACCTCTGCAACAGCAGCCGGTGGTACGCAGGGGCCGTCCACCCCCACAACCTCTGCGCTGGCTACCCGTGGGGCGGCATCGACACCTGCCAGGTAGGAGATGAGAGAGCGCCCTACCCCACAGGCTCACTACCCTCTCCCTGGCAAGGTTCTGCAGGCGCCAGCACTGAGCAGAGCCTCTCTGCGCAGCGCACACAGCCCTGGCAGGTGCCGTGGGAGAGAAGGAGCCAGGCCTGGTGCTGCCAGCGGCCACCCGACACCACCTGACCCCTCCCTCCCTCCCTCCTCTGCTGCAGGGTGACAGCGGTGGGCCTCTCGTCTGCCAGGATAACAACGCTGAGTACTTCTGGCTTGTTGGGGTGACCAGCTGGGGGAGAGGCTGCGCAAGAGCAAAGCGGCCCGGAGTCTACACCTCCACGCAGCACTTTTATGACTGGATCCTGGTCCAGATGGGGCTGCGCCCAGCAGCAACGGCTCCTCCAAGGCCACGGCCCGTCGCCACGTCAACCCCCTTACAGAGGCCGCCGCCAACACCAGCGCAGGCGGGCAGCTTTACGGCCTGCCCATTTCCACGCCAGAAGCTGGTGAAATTCTTTAAGCTGCTGCAGGAGCTCCTGCAGGTCCTCTGGGGGAAAAAGGCTCCAGCAACAGCATGAGCAGGACCCAGCTGAAGCCGCAGCAGCGCGCCACGACCATCTCCTGCTGGGGCACTGCCTGCTGATCCAAAGGCAGCCTCAGTGTCAGAGTCCTGCTCGGTCCTGCCGACGCACACAAACGCTCCAGTTGAGCATTCTGGTTGTTCAAATAAAGTTGCCAAGTTTCCTAGCTGGCCATGCTGCAGTCCAATTCAGTCTCCTGTGCAAGGCAAGGATCCCGTGCCCGGCACCTGCAAAATGAGGCTGCAGGCAGCCAGGTGGGGCACAAAGGGAGAGAGTCACTCAGATGGGCTGGTCAGAGGGGAGGGGGAGGGTGTGGTGAAAGAGGGGGCGCAAGGTCTCGGGCACAGCAGTTGGAAACGCAAAGGGTCTTACGCCGGCTACTGGTGGGATCCTTGTGTGTGTGCACAATGCACCAGTGAACTTGAAACTGGGCTCTGTCATGGCACAGGAGACACAGATCTGGAAAGACCCACGGTCTGCAGCGATGACTGGGTAAGGAGCTTGACATGCAGACGCTCTTTTACACTGTCCCAAACACCACACGTTTTCAAGAACTCTTTCACCTGTAAATAAATTCTCTGGCGTCTACGGTATTAGTCATGCATTATCAACAACGGCTGCTGAAGAGCCGTGTAGCACCTGGATGCTGGTACGTTGATGCTAATGAGCAGAAACTGCGCTTTGCACTGAACTCTGCTGTTAGGAAGTGTGACTTGACCACAGTCCCACCCACTCACACATACACACTTGGCTAAGTACTAGCCCGAGATGGATCTTAACTCGGAGGGATGAAAATCCCAACCCACACCGGAGGCACAGACCGACGGGTCTGTGCTCCTCGCACCCCCGCCCCAGAAGGGACACCTTTTGGTAAGGCTTGGGCCCTCGGCTACGCCGAGGGATTACCTGGCAACTGTGTGTGATGGCAATCGATTTTTGTGGGTAGTGCTCTACAGCCAACCTGCAGCCTGTGCATATACCGAAGGCAATCCCAAAGAATCTGTAGACGTTGCATAAGAATAAACCGTGCTGTTGGTGACCCTGACGGCTTCTCTTGAATGAACGGGCCCTACAGCACAAGGGCTGTTCGTGCGGCTGCTGTCAGGACGCTAGTCACGGCAATAACTGACATACCTATGAAGAGACAAGCCCAGACCCCCAGCCCCTCTAATCTCTGGGGACTGACTAGAACGCAAGGGGATTCATCTCTTACCAAATTTATTTGTCACATTAAATGCAACAGGCATTTCAAAGCCAAGATTCTTTCCAGGCATGTCCTGAAGTCTTCTGACCCCTGATTTAGAGAGGCCTAATCCTGGGTAGCAGCCCCAGACTCCTCCAGGTGAGACACCCAAGAGGTTTTTCACCCTGAACGGACACTCTCTTCTCTGGGATGTGCCCCAGATTCCTCCCAGACATGTCCCAGACTGTCTTGTGCCCTGCTTCAGGGACCTGAGATCCCAGGTAGCAACCAACTCCTCCAAGGAAGCCACCTGAAATACATGTTATCTTTTGGCAAAAGCTGCCACCTCCAGGATGCACCAAGGGCAACTCACAGGCAGCTCCTTGTCTCCTCTGACCTCTCTCTTAAAGACATGTGATGTCAGTTAGCAGCCCCAGACTCCACAAGGAAGACACCTGAGGTGTGTTTTCTCCTGTAAAGGAAGATTTTTGCTCCAGGATACACACAAGACTCCTCCCAGGCGTGTCCTGGATCCTTTCCACCTCTGCTTTAGGGCAGCTAGTCCTGAGTAGCACCCCCAGACTCCTCCAAGGAAGATACCCAAGAGGTTTTTCTCCCTGAAAGGATGCTCTCTTCTCTGGGATCTGCCCAAGGTCCCTCCCAGATGACACAGAGAAATGATTGCTTGTTTTGAGATTTATTTACTTATTTACTTATAGAAAACGGCTTAGCAACTTATTTACTTCCTTATAGCAAGTTCTGGTATTACTCATCATCATTTTTTAATATTGCTAAGAATCCTGCTTGCCCAGCCTGTTCTGTGGAATTTTACCAAGGACTCCTCTGTGTTCACCAAAACAAAGCAGTTCACTGTGAAAATCTACCAAGAACTACAATGTTCAGCAAAATATTATGCTTTTGTCCTTGAGTAACAGGTGTGCTCTAGCTAGTTGGGAGTCTTGGTAATGAGTAAAGGTAGCCATCTACGGATGGTAGAAGTTCTCTTGGTTCTCTTAGAGAAGACAGAACGAGTAAATGAGCTTATTACAGTTTAGGAAAACCATGGAAGTAGCAAAGAATTTTTTCTTACCCAGTTATCTGCTCCTTTACAGGCACTTGAAGATACATATGTATGTACCTGTTGTCAAGTTTGAGTTTGGTGTCGAGGTAAGCATTTTGCTTTTTTTTTTCAAGGGAGAAAATCTTTTTTCTTGCTTTGGAATAGATTAACTTCTGCAGGGACCTGTGACCATGCTATTTTACCAGGTTACTGGTACCTTAGAGGAAACTGTAATTAAATAGCCTGACCACGGCCTGTCCCAGGAGGAGACGCTGCAGTAAAATGGGAGCTTATAGGAAAATAAGCTCCCAGGAAGCCTGGCAGGCATGAGAACGTCAGGGACATCCCTTTCTAAACCTGTGCTGTAGAGCAGGGCAGCCTGCTTGAACAGCACTTCTCTCACAAGGACTGGGCAGAGTGGGAGGAGAGGCAGTGCCCTTGCTGACTCCTCCCAGCTCTGACAAGCTGCCTTTCTCCAGAGGGATGGGTGTGGTGTCGTTCACTGTGTGAATCATGTCAGCAGACTAAATGCTTTGTGGCGAATCAGAAGTGAGGTGGTCATGAGACAGACAATCTGGAAAATGAAACGGAAACGTACTCCTGTGGCTCCTGCCTGGGGTTTGTCAGCTGCAGGAATCCCTGGAGCTGGAGCACATCTTGTACAGTGAATGGAGACCTGCGTGCTGCGGTACCTAAGCAAGTCACTGCTTGGTATCACTCTCACCAAGACACTTATTCCGTGACCTTCTTGTGGCCTTTGTCTGGTGCAGACCTTCACAGAATAACTTTCTTGCCTCGGACTGTACTATGAACCAGACGCTTCAGGATCAAAAAGGGCTTACTGCCTAGAGAAAAAGCTCTCTCCTTTGCTGAGGTACAGCTGAGGAGATGGAACTCAGCTCTCTTAATTCCGTGGTGAATTTTAAGTTCCCTTTTAATGGAAATTCTAAGTTCAGAGTAGTCTGTTCGACTTCCTTTCCCTAGCTTAAAAAGAAAGGGGTGATACAGTGACGGTTTTGTCAAGAAAATCTGGAACTTCAGGCAATTTTCTTGATTTTTTTTGGCAAATAAATCTCTTGGGAGATGTGTCTATAGTCCCATAGCTCTAAATACAAATGTTAACCACTCTTTTTAGACTTGGCTAAGTTGGTCCCCCACTGGTGTGCTGTTCACAAACAGTGCAGCATTCTAACTCACGGCTGGCACCTTTTTCCCTCTTGAGATGGATCTGGTGTGTGCGAGACTGCGTGTGCAAACTGTTTCTGACAATCTTGATCTCAGATGACTGGCATCTGAGAAGCCTGGATACGAGATGCACACTGAGCTGAAATGGTGAGCATGTTTACGCATCTTATTTAAAAGGAAAGTGTAACTGAAATTGGTCTAGAATGCACATTACACAAGTCCAGTTTCTGTACAAGGTGCCTGCACTGATCTCCTGCGTCCTTGAGATCTGAGGAGGTGGCGAGTGGGCTTACATTGAGACGTTTCAAGAAGTTGTGTGTTTAGATAGACCTGTCTTTCATGTTTCTTGGATCAGGGGGTGTGCATTGTTCCAGTCTGCCACAGAGACTGCTTCAGAAGAGTAGGTGGAACACTTGATAGAGAAGAATGTGTGGTAGTGCGTTAGAAAAAGAAAGGTATTTAAAATACCCGAAGCCTAACTTGCTCACTGTTTAACAGTGACTGGTTTAATTGTTCCTGGCTGTTGAAAGAAACCTGGCTTTCGGAATCCTCTAGAAAGGCCTTACGAAAAATGGTTGGCGTAGTCTATAAACTGTGACAAAGCTCTTGAGGGCACCGGTTGGTTACCTGAAGGGATACCGAATGTTATGTGTAATCTATCATTTTCAAGCTACTACAAAGCGAGTGATCCAAACTTGTTTTCGTAGATTTGAATGATCACTTGTAAGCTGTTGATAGAGCGTAGCACAAACCAGACCTGTACCTGTTCCTAGGAACTTGCGTACTTCAACTTTTTTTCTTAGAGTTACTGAGGAAATGCTACATCTAGCGTCAGATGAAGAGAACTTGCGGCTCACGCTCTGTGGGATTAAACTGTGGGCAAAACGTGAGTGAGGTGACTGATTGTTCATAATCTTTAAGCTTTTCAGAGGGACCTCATGCTGAAAAAAGAAGACCGTGAGAAGTACTTCAGCTCTGGACAGCCATTTCAGTGACAGTTTTGAAACAAAACCCTGGTTTTCAGTTTAGGTTCAAGGTCTGTCCATGGGGTAGCGTGGGTGTGTTTTTTAATGGGGGTAGAGTGGGGAGAAGAGGGGAGTGCCTCCAAGACAAGGTGCTTTACTGCTTATCAGGAACCTGACTACAGATGGTAAAAAAGCCAAGTATAAAAGCTTGGTACGTAAGGAGTAGGAAAGTATTGCTTGCGCATGTGGCTAGAGCAAGCGCTAGAAGAATGGCAGGGGTTTTTTCTTAAGGGAAGTTGGAGTGAAGCAGGAGCTGTAGCAGTGTAGGCAAATTTCAGAGTAGCGGTATTTTGACAAGTGGTGTGGTAAGGATTCTTTTTCTCATCACTGTTAAGGACCAACAGTTTTGGCCTCATTGCACTGCAATAACAACTGACTTTGAGGCCTGAAGTGTACTGAGTTTTCTGTAGATTGTGAAGTTGGTGCTGCAGATTTGAAGCAGTATCCTTGGGTATTGAAAGACTACAGGCTGGCTCCAGTCTATCTGCTCTAGGGCATGGCATTTACTCCAACCGGCTGGGATTTCTTGGTGGGCTTTCCTGGACAATGCTGGTAGCAAGGACATGTCCACTCTATCCAAATGCTTTGGCTTCTGCTCTTGTGAACAAGTTCTTCTTGGGTTGTTTTTGCTTTGTTGGTTTTGGGGTTATGTTTGTTTGTTTGTTTGTTTTCCAAATGGCAAGATCTATTGTTTATTTTAATTTGCAGGAAAAAGTAACACTTCATCTAAGATTTATGTCGACAACATTCAATTCTACCCTGAATTACAGGGCAGAGTTTTAGATGGACAGACCCAATGAAAACGGGGCTTCTTGGCTGCTCAGGGGTAGCAGCTGCTGACCGCCTTGGTTCTTGGGGCTTCGCGGTAGTTGGGGTGCCGGGGTTATGCAGTGCTGGGGTAAGGGTTTTCGAGGGTTGTGCTACACTAGTTTTAGGGAGAGATAGTGGTGTTGGGTGCTAGGGTTATGGGGTCTTAGGGTTACGGGATGCCAGAGCGTAGGTAGCATGCTCACAGCTCGTGCTTGGCTCGGGGGTGATTCCCATACCCTTCCCCCCACATCCAGCACAGGAAGAGCCGAGCTCCCTGAGCACAAAGCCCTTGGCTGGGTTCTGCCCCCCCACTGCCCCCAGGTGTCACTCAGTGGATGGGCCAGGCTTTATGGATTCCAAACGAGCAATTCTACCTGACAGCCAGGCTGGGAATGGGCTTGTGGTCATGAACCTGCTTCCGTGCCCCTTGTGTCGGTGCTACGACCACAATCAGCTCTCTTTGTTTCCCAGTGCCAAGGAGGGGGAGGGCGGGCTGTAACGGGGTGGAAACGGGCAGCACCCGAGGCCCCCATGGCTGAGCCCCTGAACTGGAGGCACCTTGTGCTTCAGACACCTGGTGTGACACCCACGTTCCACAACCCCTCCGGCCCACGGCAGCTCCCCACAGAGTGCCCCGTGCTGCCAACCCGTGACCCCACCGCCCCCCGCGCCTCCGCCGGCCGGGACCGCCCAAAGCTTCATCCCCCTGCCTCATCTTCCTCAAGTCCTCCTTTTCTCCGCCCTTATCTCCTCTCACACAAGGGACCCACCCCGGGTTGTTTTTCCCACCTGCTCCCAGGTTTACAACATCTGTGAACAGATTTGCTGTTTCAGGTGCTGTTAGCGAGGTCACCTTGGACTTCCATGGCATTCCTCATGTGGTTTCCTAGGTACTGCTGTCCCTGCCAGATTCCTCTCCCTAAAATGACCCCATCTCTTCCTTCAGTTATCTGTGAAGTGTGGCCATCTCCCACACCATTCTCCCTTAACCACCTGCAAAATCTGGTGCTGCAGGAGCAGAGTATCCACAGAAGACAAGATGCCTTCTCTCAGGCCGCCTTCTGCCTGCTCTGAGCACATCCCCTGCTTCCCTCCCGTGACTGCCCTGCACGCCCGCACGTGAGCACGGCTCCGCCATACAGCTGCAGAAGGCAGAGCTGAGGCCGCTCCAGGGTTTCCCAAAGCCATGGAGAATGGCATGTGGGGCCGAGAGCAGGAGCAGCCTTCTCTGTTCAGGGCTTGCAGTTGCCTGTCCTCGGCCACGCGTACCAGGTGCCACAATCGCCCTTGTGGGTGCTGGACCAGAACAGCAACAGAACGCACAGAGAGCAAGGACAGGCAGCCTGCCAGAGGGCTTTGCTGGGACTGATGCGGCCAGCGTGGACAGTGCTGCGTCTGTGCCGCACAGCGCTTTGTGCAGGAAGGGTGACACTGGTCGGCTCTGCTGGGTTTATTGGGCTCGCACATCTCTGCTTGCCTGCCGCGGCTGTAACCAGATGGGCTCTGCAACACCCAAACGCGCCTGCTGCCTGTAGTAGTCACGTTGTCCGGTGTACGTTTGTTGGGAAGGACCTGGTGGCAAAGGGCTGCGTAGCGCAGCGGGGGGCAGTGAACCCCCCAAAGAGGCTGTGGTGCCACACTGGGCTTTTTCCTGCTCGCCACTGGCAGGCAGTGCTGGGGGCCGGGCGCTGCTGCCTGCCACGGGGCCTGCACAGCCCGTCCCACAAGCAGAGCATGCAGCGGGGCTCTCTCGGGGGTGTCCGACCCCAGCGTTTGCCTCCCCTCCTGCTTGGAAATCCCCGTGTTGTGGCCCTGTAACCCTAGAGACCACCGTGCCCAGCCCCCGGAACCAGCGACATTGTGACATCAGCCCCGTTGCCGAGGGCACTGTGGGCAACGCCAGGCCTGCGGGCAGTGCGTCATCGGCTGCCGCACCGGTGGCAACAAGCCCTCGGTTCTGGCAGCTGGCACGTGCCTCTGGCAAGAATGCCTTTCCTTCCCTTCCTCATCCTGCTGGCCCTGTGCCGGCCTGTGAATGGCGCCTGGGACAGCTGTGGGTAAGTGGCCGAGGCCCTGGGAGGGAGCTTGGGCGCCCTGATGGTGTTCCCTGGAGGGTGCCCGCTTGTCCCCGTGGCCACAGCACAGCTTCCCCAGCCCCACGCGGGAGCCTCGGCTCCTTGCAGCACCCGGGCTGCTGGCACAACTCGCCTGCGGGGCTACAGCAGAAACGGGGGCGGCCGCGTGCCCACCCCACGGGGCTCCCTGGCCTGGCTGTCCATGCAGCGCCCCGTGGGGAGGGCAGAGGGCTGCCCTTCGGCCGGGCCTGCAGTGAGCCGTCGAGCGGGACGGTGATGAGTGTCTGGTTACAGGGGGACCTGCGGGCTCCGGCCCATGGCTGCTCAGCCGGGCACGTCGCGCGTCGTGGGGGGCACAGACGCCCAGGCAGGGGCCTGGCCCTGGATCGTCAGCATCCAGGATCCTTGGAGAGCAGGCACGGGGCACATATGCGGGGGCTCCCTCATCAGCCCGCGGTGGGTCCTCACAGCAGCCCACTGCTTCGTCAAGGCCAGGTAAGGAGGGTCAGGAACGGGGATATCCCCCCAGAGTTCGCGGGTGCCCCGCGACCAGCAGCAGCACGGGCTCCTCCCATCCCCGTTCCTTGCGGTACGCCCAGTGCCTGGGCACTGCAGAGCCCGGCTGAGAGGCTGCTCAGGAGAGGGCTGGGCTCCCGCCACGGCTTCCTACAGCCTCCAGCTCGACACGCCTTGAGCCCGAGGCATGCTAGGGCAGTCTGAGCCTCTGCAGCGCTGCTTTCCTCTGCCCCGTGTGAAGCAGAGGGCAGGGGACTGCTGGGCTGCTGCGGCACATGGCTCCCTCTGAGCCCTCTCCCCATCTGCCTTCCAGGCACGTCAACGCGTGGCGCGTAGTGATCGGGGCCACCCACTTGACTCAGCTGGGCCCGGACACCCAAGTGCGCAATATTAAGCGCCTGGTGGTGCACGAAGACTACAGCAGCGTCTGGGAGAGGAACGACATTGCGCTGCTGGAGCTGGACCAGCCTGTGCAGTGCGGCTACCACGTACAGCTGGCCTGCGTGCCCGACGCCTCGCTGCGGGTGTCAGAGCTGACCAACTGCTACGTCAGTGGCTGGGGGTCCACGATGGCGAGAGGTGAGTTCCCAAGAGTGCTCGTGTCCTGAGTGCGAGCTCGGCACACGGGGGAGGTGGGCTGGGCTTCCTGACAGCAGGGACGAGAGCCAGAGCGCGACTGCGGGGACGTGTGCCCGTAGAGAGATGGGCCTGGCCCAGGGCCCGAGGCCAGGCAGAAGGGCAGCGCCGGGGCAGCGCCTGTCACGCTGCAAAGCCAAGCCCCAGGGAAGGGAGTGGTTCACCCAGGCAGGGCAGGAGACCGGGCACCGACCAGCTGGGTGCTAATTCCTTTCTGTGCTCACAGCTGGAGGCCCGACGGATGTCCTGCAGGAGGCCAAGGTCCCCCTCATCAACGTCCACCTCTGCAACAGCAGCCGGTGGTACGCAGGGGCCGTCCACCCCCACAACCTCTGCGCTGGCTACCCGTGGGGCGGCATCGACACCTGCCAGGTAGGAGATGAGAGAGCGCCCTACCCCACAGGCTCACTACCCTCTCCCTGGCAAGGTTCTGCAGGCGCCAGCACTGAGCAGAGCCTCTCTGCGCAGCGCACACAGCCCTGGCAGGTGCCGTGGGAGAGAAGGAGCCAGGCCTGGTGCTGCCAGCGGCCACCCGACACCACCTGACCCCTCCCTCCCTCCCTCCTCTGCTGCAGGGTGACAGCGGTGGGCCTCTCGTCTGCCAGGATAACAACGCTGAGTACTTCTGGCTTGTTGGGGTGACCAGCTGGGGGAGAGGCTGCGCAAGAGCAAAGCGGCCCGGAGTCTACACCTCCACGCAGCACTTTTATGACTGGATCCTGGTCCAGATGGGGCTGCGCCCAGCAGCAACGGCTCCTCCAAGGCCACGGCCCGTCGCCACGTCAACCCCCTTACAGAGGCCGCCGCCAACACCAGCGCAGGCGGGCAGCTTTACGGCCTGCCCATTTCCACGCCAGAAGCTGGTGAAATTCTTTAAGCTGCTGCAGGAGCTCCTGCAGGTCCTCTGGGGGAAAAAGGCTCCAGCAACAGCATGAGCAGGACCCAGCTGAAGCCGCAGCAGCGCGCCACGACCATCTCCTGCTGGGGCACTGCCTGCTGATCCAAAGGCAGCCTCAGTGTCAGAGTCCTGCTCGGTCCTGCCGACGCACACAAACGCTCCAGTTGAGCATTCTGGTTGTTCAAATAAAGTTGCCAAGTTTCCTAGCTGGCCATGCTGCAGTCCAATTCAGTCTCCTGCGCAAGGCAAGGATCCCGTGCCCGGCACCTGCAAAATGAGGCTGCAGGCAGCCAGGTGGGGCACAAAGGGAGAGAGTCACTCAGATGGGCTGGTCAGAGGGGAGGGGGAGGGTGTGGTGAAAGAGGGGGCGCAAGGTCTCGGGCACAGCAGTTGGAAACGCAAAGGGTCTTACGCCGGCTACTGGTGGGATCCTTGTGTGTGTGCACAATGCACCAGTGAACTTGAAACTGGGCTCTGTCATGGCACAGGAGACACAGATCTGGAAAGACCCACGGTCTGCAGCGATGACTGGGTAAGGAGCTTGACATGCAGACGCTCTTTTACACTGTCCCAAACACCACACGTTTTCAAGAACTCTTTCACCTGTAAATAAATTCTCTGGCGTCTACGGTATTAGTCATGCATTATCAACAACGGCTGCTGAAGAGCCGTGTAGCACCTGGATGCTGGTACGTTGATGCTAATGAGCAGAAACTGCGCTTTGCACTGAACTCTGCTGTTAGGAAGTGTGACTTGACCACAGTCCCACCCACTCACACATACACACTTGGCTAAGTACTAGCCCGAGATGGATCTTAACTCGGAGGGATGAAAATCCCAACCCACACCGGAGGCACAGACCGACGGGTCTGTGCTCCTCGCACCCCCGCCCCAGAAGGGACACCTTTTGGTAAGGCTTGGGCCCTCGGCTACGCCGAGGGATTACCTGGCAACTGTGTGTGATGGCAATCGATTTTTGTGGGTAGTGCTCTACAGCCAACCTGCAGCCTGTGCATATACCGAAGGCAATCCCAAAGAATCTGTAGACGTTGCATAAGAATAAACCGTGCTGTTGGTGACCCTGACGGCTTCTCTTGAATGAACGGGCCCTACAGCACAAGGGCTGTTCGTGCGGCTGCTGTCAGGACGCTAGTCACGGCAATAACTGACATACCTATGAAGAGACAAGCCCAGACCCCCAGCCCCTCTAATCTCTGGGGACTGACTAGAACGCAAGGGGATTCATCTCTTACCAAATTTATTTGTCACATTAAATGCAACAGGCATTTCAAAGCCAAGATTCTTTCCAGGCATGTCCTGAAGTCTTCTGACCCCTGATTTAGAGAGGCCTAATCCTGGGTAGCAGCCCCAGACTCCTCCAGGTGAGACACCCAAGAGGTTTTTCACCCTGAACGGACACTCTCTTCTCTGGGATGTGCCCCAGATTCCTCCCAGACATGTCCCAGACTGTCTTGTGCCCTGCTTCAGGGACCTGAGATCCCAGGTAGCAACCAACTCCTCCAAGGAAGCCACCTGAAATACATGTTATCTTTTGGCAAAAGCTGCCACCTCCAGGATGCACCAAGGGCAACTCACAGGCAGCTCCTTGTCTCCTCTGACCTCTCTCTTAAAGACATGTGATGTCAGTTAGCAGCCCCAGACTCCACAAGGAAGACACCTGAGGTGTGTTTTCTCCTGTAAAGGAAGATTTTTGCTCCAGGATACACACAAGACTCCTCCCAGGCGTGTCCTGGATCCTTTCCACCTCTGCTTTAGGGCAGCTAGTCCTGAGTAGCACCCCCAGACTCCTCCAAGGAAGATACCCAAGAGGTTTTTCTCCCTGAAAGGATGCTCTCTTCTCTGGGATCTGCCCAAGGTTCCTCCCAGATGACACAGAGAAATGATTGCTTGTTTTGAGAGAGATTTATTTACTTATTTACTTATAGAAAACGGCTTAGCAACTTATTTACTTCCTTATAGCAAGTTCTGGTATTACTCATCATCATTTTTTAATATTGCTAAGAATCCTGCTTGCCCAGCCTGTTCTGTGGAATTTTACCAAGGACTCCTCTGTGTTCATCAAAACAAAGCAGTTCACTGTGAAAATCTACCAAGAACTACAATGTTCAGCAAAATATTATGCTTTTGTCCTTGAGTAACAGGCGTGCTCTAGCTAGTTGGAGTCTTGGTAACGAGTAAAGGTAGCCATCTACGGATGGTAGAAGTTCTCTTGGTTCTCTTAGAGAAGACAGAACGAGTAAATGAGTTTATTACAGTTTAGGAAAACCATGGAAGTAGCAAAGAATTTTTTCTTACCCAGTTATCTGCTCCTTTACAGGCACTTGAAGATACGTATGTATGTACCTGTTGTCAAGTTTGAGTTTGGTGTTGAGGTAAGCATTTTCCTTTTTTTTTCAAGTGAGAAATTCTTTTTATTTCCCTTGGAAGGTTTAGAAGAACCTAAATCTTCTAAGCATTGAAGAGTTTTCTTCCAGTTTGCAGCTTAAAGTTACTCAGGACCAGGCAGTACACCTTTTTTTCTGGTGCTCATACCCTTCAATCTTGGTATCTGTTCTCCCTAAGTGTTATTTCCCTCTTCTGCCTTTATGGGAGTCACCCCACTCTTCTCCTGCTTGCTTTTCTAGCCCCAGGAAATCAAGCGCTCCTGACGTCAGCACGCACATCCATCTCCCATGTCCCAGCCAGCCCCGCAGTTCTCCTTGCGAGTTCTTTCAGGGCCAGTTCACCTTTCCGGTACGTGAAGGACCAGCAGGGCCACCACATCAGACGAGCTGTGCTCTTGTCAGTGGCATTAACTCTCCTCTACAGTTCCTGAAAACACTTTTGCTGTCACACGGCAGTGTAGCGCTTTCTTACGGCCCCGTCACATTGTATGTTACCAGATGCTCTCTTGTGCTTCCCTTGAGTTCCCTGTAGGTCTTCTTCCCCCTCCTCAGCTTTGAACAGCCAAAGAACATCCAAGGTATGACTCTCAAATTCTTCCCTCTCTTCTAAATAGCTTCTTGGGGGTCTCGGCTTTCTGCCCTTCAAATCAGTAGCTTATCATAGCAGGAGAAGGATAGCACTGTTTTTCCCCAAGTAAGCATACACTTAAACTGTTTAAATAGAAAAATTAAGAGGAAGGGGAAAAAACAAACAAACAAACAAACAAACAATCAAACAAAAAAACAGCTAAGTGGAAAATGAAAGTTTAATTTGGTGCTGAAACAGCTTGAATACTTCTGCTGCATCTGTAGCAGAGGGCTGGCACTCAGATATCTGATCAAGATAAAAGTAAAAATCCTTCCACTAAGGTTCGAAATTACAAAATAACTTAAAGGGAAGACAAAATGTATACATGTAAATATTGCTGTATGTTTATAATGCCTTCTCAGCACAATGTTTCTCTGATGGCACCAAGAACTTGCTGGTATGAAAAGTTAAGAATTTTAAGTGTTATTTTGAAGCAGTTTACAGTTACAACAGCAGGAGTGAGAAAATAGTCAAGAAATTGACTTGCAGAATGAGGGATGCTTTGTGACTTTCTCCACAGCTTTTATTATGAAGGCAGATTACAGCTCTCTCCCTGTTTGGGAATGCCATCCTTTGTTAGTATTGGTCTGGTTAGGAACTCAGCAGGCTGCCTTGTTCATCATCGCAATTTTTCAATTGGAGGAAAGACAGAAGGCCGGCAGGTACCAGTTTCAGCTGACTTTTACCTGGGTGCAGAGTGAAGCTTCTTTCTGAAAACCAAAAATTGCGTCTCTGTCAGGATATTGGCTATTATAGGAAGGGTCTTTTTTCTACCCTTTTCTTCACCAAAAAGCTTTTTGGCCCAGATGGTTTTCTCCTGGTGCTGAAATGTGCAACTACTGGGAATCTTGCACACTTGTAGAGGAAAGCTGTTGCCCCCTGAGCTCTGTAGCCATGACGGTAGATGCTGCAATGGTCACGTTCAGCTGCAAAAGGCAGTTGTCTGTGCCTTGTACGCTCACATATCCCAGGTGAGCCGTGTCATGAGAAAAACAGGCTCAATAGCAGCGTCCCGGCTGGGTGAGCAAGGACACCAGCAGCGGGTCTGCTGGTCAGAAGCTGTCAGACCCTGGTGGTGACACCCGATTGGCCCCCACCAGTGCTGATGGCTGGGGCAGGTGCCCCCACCCAATGAAAACGGGGCTTCTTGGCTGCTCAGGGGTAGCAGCTGCTGACCGCCTTGGTTCTTGGGGCTTCGCGGTAGTTGGGGTGCCGGGGTTATGCAGTGCTGGGGTAAGGGTTTTCGAGGGTTGTGCTACACTAGTTTTAGGGAGAGATAGTGGTGTTGGGTGCTAGGGTTATGGGGTCTTAGGGTTACGGGATGCCAGAGCGTAGGTAGCATGCTCACAGCTCGTGCTTGGCTCGGGGGTGATTCCCATACCCTTCCCCCCACATCCAGCACAGGAAGAGCCGAGCTCCCTGAGCACAAAGCCCTTGGCTGGGTTCTGCCCCCCCACTGCCCCCGGGTGTCACTCAGTGGATGGGCCAGGCTTTATGGATTCCAAACGAGCAATTCTACCTGACAGCCAGGCTGGGAATGGGCTTGTGGTCATGAACCTGCTTCCGTGCCCCTTGTGTCGGTGCTACGACCACAATCAGCTCTGTTTGTTTCCCAGTGCCAAGGAGGGGGAGGGCGGGCTGTAACGGGGTGGAAACGGGCAGCACCCGAGGCCCCCATGGCTGAGCCCCTGAACTGGAGGCACCTTGTGCTCTTACCTTTCCATCTAGATTCTTCCAGGCAAAACAATACATAAGAGACATGTTTTCTTTCCTTTATATATTACAGGTCCAAAATGTGCATTTTTTTAGGATAGGGTATTTCTCTGGTAGAGATAAACAACAGCAAGAAAGATCTGTAATGCTGAGAACCACAATTAAAACTGATCTCAGGCTGCTATAAATCTTTCATTATTCTTACCATTAGCGTTAATTAGACTTGTATAATAACACAAATACCATCTTTCAAAGGGCAGGTGGAGAAATCAGGTTTCATGCTTGCTAACTGAAAGTCCTGTTAAAGGAAACTATGTATTAAGATACATCCTTAGCATTAAGTCTTTGTCTTCAAAGGATTTTCATCATTAGCAGGTTACTTTTCATAGAATTTTTGGATACATGTTAAAAATGTTTTATGCCTTTCACATTTAACATAAAGCTCAAACACTACAGAAAACTGATTTTCAGTGATTTGCTAAATCTAAAGCAGTTTTAGGATATTAGGATCAGTCTTCTAGTGCATTACATGAAGTTTAATGTAATCAGTGAGAGGTGGGGAGGGATAACCAGGCTCAATAGGCTTAGCCAAAGTACAGCCACTGGCATTCAACCACATGCCAATAGCTGCAAGCGTTCTGCATGTCTGATGCTCCTGCACCATCTCCAACACTACTATACAATAAATCTTTTTTTAAAAAATACAGCCATAAAACCAAGGTCAAACTGATATCCAGACAGCTAAAATACCTTGCAATAATCGAAAGATGAACAGGTACCCTTCATTTTTCTGCTGAATTTAGACATGCACATAAAAAGATACTCATTTTAGTTCTGCTTTTCTAGCAGTAGGTGGCACTATCAAATGCCACTTCCATAATTATCTACTGTTGCACCATATCATTCTGTATTCAAGTGGAAGAACTGCAAGGAAACATGGCTAAGGTTATTTTTCTTTCTGATTCTCCTAAACAGAACAGAAAATGCACCTTGCAGTTGTTTTGTTTTCTGTTTTAAACTGTAATAATGCTCAAATACATTTTTACAATGGTTAGAAACTTGAGAGATATATGTTATTGGTTTTTAGAGTATGCTGCTTTAGACAAGTGGCAAGCAGATAAACATGCTCCAGGCTCCACCAATCTGTATTAATATTTTTTAAAATCTTTGTCTTAAAAGTAGGTATTCTGTCAGCACTTTCAACCACTTTTTTGTGACCTGTTAAAGTACTTAATATTACTGCTTTTTCCCTAAATTTCCGTATTTTCCCAGATTTGTAGATAATACACATGGTTTGCAAATAACACATTTTCTTAGCTTGCAAAATAAGCACTCTGCTACTCTTCCCCTTCAACTTTTTGACCACTTTCCTCTTTCTTCTTTCTCCAGACTCACCAAGTTTCATTCTCTGTGCAACTGCACATGCTGCTATCTTTCCTTCTCCTGCTCCAGGCATGCTGGCTCTGCAGGCCTGATTTCAGAAAGATGCTTAACAGCTGCAGCACAGAGTCAGAATCCTGAGCTCAGCATCTTTAGGGCTGATCATGTACAAAACATTGTTTTGGAGATTTGCCCCTTCTCCAGTGCAATTTCTGAAGCCCCAACTCTAATAGAACATGCTTCTCACCTGAGCTGTTTGCATAAGGGATATACTAAATGAGAAAGAAAAGTATACCAGACTAATTCTCTTTTGGATTTGAGTTTCTTTTGTTTCAAAGTAAAATGCACTGGAAGCCCAGACAAAAACTTCTGTTTGTCTCAAAGCAAGGAAAGAATTAAACACCAAAGCTGTTTTCTGAAATCTTTTGGTTGTTATGGCAAAAGCATTAAATCGGTCTTAAAATTGCTACATGCCATTAGGCAACCTTCTACTCTTTCTCCAAAGATCAGCCACTTCCCTGCAATTACACAGCACTTTCTAAGGCAAAGTGTGCCCAGACTGCACTGACAGTGAGCTGACATGACACACTTCATGTTCCATTGCCCACTGCCCTTAGCTGTTGGTTTTCTTGACTGCTGTTCCTACAGAATAATGATACACTTGGCCTCTGCCTGTGACTAACACATGTTGCTGGAGGGCTTCTTTTAACTGAAGCACACAGCATGTTCCTTCTGTTTTGGAGCAACAGCCAAACATGTAGTAGAGAACTTATTTACAATGCACACAAACAGAAGGTGGCCTAGGAAGAAGGTGAAAAAGAATTTCAAGATTTTTAAAAAAAATTTTAATTTACAGTACACATTAAAGGATGCAAATCAAGTAAAAAAGCTGATTCAGCTGACTGTTCTTTTAAAATTAAAATAAAAACTTAAGTCATATTTCTCATTAGCTACACCATTTAAAGTTCATCTTAATTTAGTACGTGGACTGCAATGTTAGAGGAAGTCTTGTCCCTGTTGGTGTAAATCGCCGTGTTTGCTGTGGCTTTAGTCAGTCGGTGATTTATGTAACAACAGACAGAAAATCTTTCCTTCATCACCATAGCAATTCACCTGCTCCAGGTTCTGCAGTTTTCGGGAAGGCAACTGCTCAAACATCCACTCAATTCCCCCAGAACTCAGCGACGTTGTTCAACATTTCTGAAATATGTATTAGATGAACCACGATGCTCACTACTTTCTGTGAATTAAACCCAGTACAGAAAATCTCATGAGAGTCTCAGATCTCAGGCAAATGATAAACCACAGCACAACCGCTGTGAAGCACACACCACATACAGCACCACGGCCACGCACACGCCGACGCAGCCACTTCCTTCTGGGAGGAATCCGGCACAGATGTCGACAGCAGGGCACTGTTGCTCTGTATCAAAGGAAACCGAGCTGCCTACTACAAAGTGTAATTTGGAGAAGTCTGAAGTGATGAAACTTTCAGAAAATCTGGTAGGAGAGATAATATGCAGCAAACTAGGATGGGAAGCCAAGTGATGATTCGAGGAACAGTTTTCCTAATACAGTGTCATACAAGTGCCCTAGAACATAGAAAGGAATCTGCTTCACTTTCAGAAAGAGCCAAAATCTAATGCCTTTGTTATGACTGAACTTAGGGGAAGAACATTCTTGCATTCGACAATAACATTTTAAGGTCTTGCTGTCATTAAAAAAGACAAATGAATAAAAGAAAGCTTTCTGAAATTAGACAGTGCTAGATTATTTTTTATCTAGATCAACTCCCTTATCCCTTTCATGACCCAGCTGCACAAATGAAGTGGCAGAAGCAAAAAAACTGAGATGAAAGGCCAGCTTGGACAACAGGGAGGAGAGGACAGATATTACTGAAACTGTGTCCTAAGACATCCTGGTACTGAAAACATAAAGTCCTTTTAATCTTGTGCAACATATCTGAAATCAGCCAGAGATAATGCTGACTACCCTTTAATTCATTGTACAGGTTTAACCCCTGCCGGAATCGGAGAGCACGTTGCCGTTGCCCCTCCCCCACCCGCGGCCGGTCAGGCTGGAAGTTAGGCACAGACCCGGGCTAAAATAACAAGGAATTTAATACAACAGAGTGATAAAACAATCTGAACAACAACAGTAGCAATGATAATAACAATGAACAGCAATAACAGTAAACAAGATAAAAGATATACAGAGAAATACCGCTAAATGGTCAAGGAGCAAGCCCGCCGCGTGTAAGCAACCCAAAACCAGAAGCGAAAGTAAAAAGGCTCCGCCCCTGGACCTGACGCCAGCATGGTATGAATAACCTGGCTGGAGATCCCTTCCCCCTCTCTCTCTGCTGGGGAAAATCTTGACTCTATCCTAGCTGAACCAGGACATTCATCCTGCATTATGCTTATGGAAGCTTAATTAAATTAGCTGTTTAGTGTGCACATGCTCATTACAACTTCCTGTACACTGTGCTTAGAAAATAAAAGAATCATTTTCCTTTGGAAACACATGCTTTCATCAGCTGCACAGGTGATCTTCAGAATAAAGGAATTTTTACCAGATGATTGACTATGGTTTTCTAAGTCAGTTATGCAATTCATAATTCCAAGGACATACACCAGTGCCCTGAAATTAACCACGAAGGTCATCACCGTGTATGTTACAATGCACGCTCCCTTTTCTCCAATACAGACCTCCGCACCTCCATCCCATAAGAGACAGATAGCTTTTCACCTCCCTCAGTGCAATATACATGCATTGCCATAATATCAAACCCAAACCCAAGATTTGTTAAGTATGCTTCTTTAAAAATCATTGAAACTCTCATCCCATTTAATTTCTGCATTCTTCTTCTCTAAGGGTGAATATAACTTCCCAGCTTCCACTAGCCTGGAAATATTACTGGACAAGCCTCTAAGTAATTAGCTAGGGAACAAACTTTCTTTTTCCATCAGTGATGTTAGTGAGAAAGGGAAGAAAAATCCTGCAATGCCAGTCTTTATGCACATTTCATGCTTTTTTGTGAGCTCTAATGGTGGAAAAAGCTGGAAAATTTGTGGTGAGTGTTTGCATGTCAGAATTAAGAAGAGAAGAAAAAACAGATGATTATTTATTATTCTTACTATATGTCTCTGAGGTAAATCTGAGCAACACCAAAGGAGAGGTGGAAACAGTATGACTTTAAGGAACACACTGGGTTAGGAACTGCCAGAAGTGTTTTACGTCCCAGTATACTAACTTGTTTATGGCCCCTTCAGTTCTGCAGGTCAAAGATTCCCAGAACCCTGTAACAACAACTGTTTACTTACCAACTCGCACAGCAGATGCTACTGGTTCCCATTAGGATTGGTCAGTGTCTCCTGTCACTAGACAGCAGTCCCTCTGGCTGATGATAAATGAATGGTGCTGATGGGCTCTGAAGGAAGGTTCGTTACTCCTGTCCATACCAGGGGAAAGTTTAAATCTTCTTGAGAAGGGTTTTCTAACATAGCTGAACTGTGTTAGCAATACAAATTTGCTTGGCCTGGGCACTCCACTAAGTGCTTTTAGGGGCCCATTCTCTTTCCACTGAAGTCAAAGCCAAAATCCTATGGCATTGCAGGGATCAGGATTTAACTCTGTGTTCCCGACACTTGTCCATTGTCAAGGAGAAAAGTCTGAAAAATGTGTTTCCCTCCTCAGCGCCTACTCTGACATCCAAAAGAACAAACGCACCTCTTGGTGTGTTTGCTGGGGTAGCTGCCAATGTATCAGAGGTGCATAAACTTGGTCCCAAACTTAATTCTTCATATAAGTAAAGATCATTTGTGTACTGCAGCAGTCATGAAGTAGAAATTCAAACTTCAGAGGTGGGTTTTATTTCTCTGTCACTGAAGCTGGGGTTTGGAAGCAGTAAAAACAAGGGAATTTTGTGAACACAAGATTTTGGATCACATTGAGTAATTAGGCAATCAGCTTATATTTCCCTGGCACAACAGTACTATTTCCAGTACAGATATCTCATGGAATGCCTCTAGAATGATCCAAAAGGATAATATCCCAGAGGAACAAACACAGGACAATCCTCAAGAATTTTTTTTCTTTGCAGACTGACCATCAATTTGAGTGTACGGACATTCCAGAAACACTGGGTTCTGTCTAGCTGATTTTCAGTGATGTATTTCTAGAAGGAATGTGTCATTCGGGGTTTATAAAAAGTAAACACATTTTTAAAATAGGGGTTTTAAATAAAATACACTATTATTTTAGTTGAATTGTGTAATTGACTTCTTTAAGTATAATCATTGGAACAAAATAGGGTTGACAAGGTCATATTTACAGGTTATGCATGTAAACACGACAATCTCATTCAGAACTGCTTGTTTACTGGCTCTTCCAGAATAGCTGCTGAACAAGGACATCACGCTCAGAAAGTGATTTAGGAAGATGGAGATAATTTAGAGAGATATTAGTTGTCAATCCTTCTCTATTTCAAAACTTAGAAATTCTGCAAGACAACAGCATTTGTGCCATCATCCTGAAAGACAGGAGACTCTATATTGATCTCCACCGCAGTAAGACTGAGAGCTCTTAGTGAGTAATTCCATTTTCCATAATTAATTTTTTTCCAAGACCTGTTTCCTTTCAAGTACAACGTCAAAGTACTGATCAACAAAGTGCAAGTGGTGAGGAATAGTTCCAGTTTTTCTCCCTTCATTCCCTCATCAGTTCCTGCATAGACCACGCATTGCTGGGTTTTGGGTGCATACACTTTCAGGTGTTTTGTGCAAAAGAGGGATGATGATGCCGTTCACTGTATCAGTGGCTCCTAGCCAGGAGCAAGCTCTGTGTGAACCAGAGCCCAGAGGGTGCCCTTTTGTTCCTCTGGAAGTCAGGCTTGGGCCAATATACAATCCCATCCACTATTTATCATACACCATACTGCCATCCAGCATCCAGCATCCCATCATCCACCACCCACAATCCACTATCCACCATCCATCATCCAACACCTGACCATCCACTATCCACCATTCCACAATATACTATCCAATATCCACCTTCCCAGCAACCACCATCCACTATCCACCATCCACCATTCACCATCCCACAGTACACCATTCACCATCCACCTTCTGCACCATCTACCATCCACCTTCCCACAATCCACAATCCACCATTTACCATCAACCTTCCCACCACCCTCCATCTACCATCCACTACTCATCATCCCACAATTCACCATCCACCATACACTATCCACATTCCCACTATTCACCACCCATCATAGAACAATCCACCATCCATATTCCATGATATACTATCCATCATCCACCATCATACAATTCACAATCCACCAATCAACTATCCATCATCAACCTTTCACCATCAACCATCCACCAGCCACACGCCACCTTCCACCATACCCTGTCCACCAACCCACAATCTCCCATCTAGGCATCCACCATCTATCATTCACCATCCCACAAGCAACCATCAACCATCCACCACCCACCGTCCCACCTTCCCACAATCCACCATGCACATTCCCACTATCCACTATCCACCATCCACCATCACAAAATCAAACATCCATCACCCACCTTCCCAACATACACCATTCAGCATCCACCATCCACAATCCCACAATTCGCCATCCACCACTAACCTTCCCGCCCTCCACCACACCACCATCCAACATCCTAAAATTCACCATGCACCATCCACCATACACTTTAACACCACACACAATCCACCATCCACTTTTCCACCATCCCAACATCCACTTTCCCAACATACACCATCCACCACACCACCATCCACCATGCCACAATCCACCATCCTCTATTCCACCTTCCCACCATCTACCATCCATCATCCACCACCCCACAATCCACCAGCCAACATCCCACAATCCACCAATCATCTTCCACCATCTCACAATGCACCATCCACCATCCACTATCCTACAACAGCCAGACCCTTGCATGAGGCTACTTGAAATGGAGAAGTAGAACCAATTACTGAGAGAGAAAAAGCCTTTTATACTCTAAAAGCAACACTTTTCTCTGCCCCTGCCATAGGGCTTCCTGATTATTCAAAACCTTTTAAATTGTATCGTGATGAAAATAAAGGAACAAACTTTAGGACACATGGATGACCTGTTGCCTTCTCTACATTAGACCCAGTGACTAAAGGAACTCCTTTTTGCATTAGAGCAATAGCAGCAGCAGCTGAAATGGTGGAAAAACCCAGGACAATTTTTCTAGGACATCAACTAACTGTCTGTGTACCCCATGAAGTAGAAATATTATTAAAACAATAATTAAAACAATAATTATTATTAAAAACAACGATTATCTCCTCAAAGAGCACATAGATATGAGATTATTCTATTTTTGGCTGATAATTTGAAACTGGAAAGATGCAATACAGTAAACCCTGCCACCCTAATGCCTTTACCCTCTGATGGAGAAAAAGATAACCATAACTGTGTTCAATTATTAAGTAAAACCAGCAAACCACGAGACAATTTGGAGGATCAACCTTTAGATAACCCTGATTTTAACCTCTTCATGGATGGCTCCTCCTATTATGAAGAAGGTTGAAGAGTTACCAGTTTTGCAGTGACCACGGAAACACAGGTACTGTTGGTGGGAATTTTATCTGCGCCTTTAGGTGCACAAGGAGTAGAAATAATTGCTCTTACAGAAGCTGCAAAATATGCAATTGGACAAGAGTTAACATTTATATTGACCCTAAACATGCTTTTGGTATCTGCCACGCAACTGGGACTTTATGGAAAGAATGAGGTTTTCTAACATCAGCAGGGAAGACTATGGCTCATGGAAAGCAGATCAAGGAATTGCTAGAGGCAATACAATTACCCTCTGAGATTTCTGTCATATATATAAAAGCACATACTCAAAGGCAAGATATTATTTCAGAGGGAAATTCTTTAGCTGACTAAGCAGCTAGAGCTGCAGCATGACAGGTTGTGTCTATCATGTCATTCTCACAACATGAGGCGATATCAAACTTCTAGATATAAATAAGTTATATGAAGATGTCCCTGATGAAGAAAAAGAGCAGTGGATCTGGCTTGGAGCCCATCAATAAGGGTAACAATGGATGCTCAATACCAACCCTCTTCTTCCAAAAAGGTATTTATTACCAATTATGTGATAGCATCATGAAAAACTCATGGGGGGGCAGAGAGCTTAGCACTCTGGATTCAAAGACTTTGGGCTGCCCTGGGAAATTATCCAGCAGCCAAAAGAATCTGTGATGTAAACTTTATAAACAGTATGCTTCTGTATGAATTAAGACACCCAGTGGAAAAAGACCTCCAGACACCTTTCCTTTTCAAAAGCTCCAAACTGATTATGCTGAAATACCAAAAACAACGGGGCATACTTTTATATGTAGTGATAGCTGATCAGTTAACAGGCTGGGTAGAAGCTTTTCCTACCAGCAAAAATTATTCAAAAGCAGTAGTAAAAATCTTACCGCAGAAAATTAAGCATAGATACGGAGTTCCTGAAGTCATTGATTCTGATCAAAGGGGTCATTTCACAGCTGCAGTTTTAATTCAAATTTATAATTCCTTAGGAATTTTTGGTCAATTTCATACTCCACATCACCCTGATTCATCTCATCTGGTCAAGTAGAATGAAGGAACATAATCTTAAAAGAAAAATTAAGGTTACAATTTAGATTTTTAAACAGACTGGCCTAAAGTGGCCTGATGCTTTAAATTTAGTGTGATGGGATATAAGTAATACCCCAGGACAGCCAGTTGGGATTTTCCCAGCTGAAATTTTATTTGAGAGAATACTTGCTGTACCTGGGACATACGTGCCAGCAAAACCCAGTATTTTGGATGGAGATGAACAGGTTACACAATATATTTTATATTTACAGAAGTCTTTTTTTCAAATGTGCAATCATGCTTATTGGTATCAGGGAGTTACTCCTGAAATTCAAGTTCATAACATCCAACCAGAAGACAAAGTTTATATTAAATTTAAAAGGAAGAACAGATTTGAACCAAAATGGGAAGAGCCTTATACTGTTTTGTTAACTTCTATTTATGCTGTTAAGATATGTGGAGACTTAGATTCGTCATTCTCATGTCCGCAAAGAATCTGAAGCATAACAGACTGGTATAGAACATTTTTGTCTAATACTTATCGGTATCTTTTTCTGGGACGACACCTTGTGGACAAAATTTGCATTGCGCTATCAGGATGCCAGTACCAATAGAACTGTTATTGTATATAGTGATTATTCTTGTGAGTTTACAGGTCAGATTACAGGTCATCAAGCAGAGGCTGGCAAAATCTTTTTTTCATCTAGTTATCCAAAGATCAGCCAGAGAGACCCTATCTATCTGTCTGATAATTCTCTCAAATTCTGATCAAATGTTAGATCTGGGCTTGACAATCTGTGGAATACTTGAACCAGGGGCTGTGGCAGGTCTAATCAGTTGGGCTTCTCAGATACTATGTTTGCATATCACATTCAGATACAGGAACCAACATGGGGAGTTGGGACATGGTGTTATGATTATCAGATGTGGGGAATTTATGGCAGTGGAGACTGGTGCTGTTATGGATTTAATATATCAGGCAATCATTTTACTTTTAAATTCAGGATTGTGATTTACAACATGACGTGGGGACCACAATTAAATTTCTCTCTTTGGACTATTGAGTTTAGACATGCCATAGCTCACGTAAATCTTTCAGACTCTCGTTCAGATTTATAGAATCAAACAATTTATTCAGAAACCCAGGGATCTTAACCACGTCAATTTAATGAGTATGTGAAAAGGAAATATGCATGTGTCTTTAACGAGATCTTTTACTAGTAATTTAAATATAAATAAATGCTGGATTTGTGTAGCCTTACCCAAAATCTTAAAGCAAGGATTTAAATTGGTGGGGATTCCAATTCCTAAAAATGCAAATTGGAAGAAATATTGGTATAATACCACTTTCTTTGAGACTTATGAGGAACAAATTTGGGAAATAGCTTTATCTGATTCAGGAGATTACTCACAAGCCCACGGCGTGCAGAGATGTTATCCCCTAAGTGTTGGTAACCAGAATTTGTGTAAAAATAATTCATTTGTAGGAAATTGGACTCAATGCCAAAATACTTCTATTTCTACAGGAATGTATTTAAGCTGGTGAGCACCAGAAGATCTGGGCATAATTTGGCTATGTGGAAACAAGGCCTATAAAGCCTTGCCACCAAATTGGGGACGTATTTGTACTTTAGGAACGATGCCTACTGATGTAGAAATTCATCCAAAACCTATTACAGGTTCAACATGGCATTGAACCTTTTTAATTCGAACTTGAAGAACAAACAATCCCCTGATTGAAAGACCAACAGAATTTCATTCACTTGTTAGATGGCTTATCCCCTCTCTAGGAGTTAGTGAATTAGAAAAGGCAATTTTAAATGTTTCTGGGGAGACTGAAAAATTGGCAAATTCTACCACTCATGGATTGCTTACCCTGCAAAAGGAGGTGACAGAACTTTCGAAAATGACCATACAGAATAGACTGGCACTGGACATGATTTTAGCTTCACAAGGAGGAGTTCATTCTATTTAAAATGTTAGCTGTTGTATGTATACAGACCGACCTGGAGAATTAATAACTGATGTCCATAGAATCTGGGAAGTAAGTTCAACTATGCAACAAAATCAGAGAGATGATACTTCTTGTGGATTTTCTGACACTTTTTCTTGGTTGACATCCTGGTTTACGAACTTAATGATTTAGTTAAATAAATTATTTCTTATTGTTTTAACCATTATAGTAATAATAATCTGTGTGATTATTTTGTTTCAATGTTGCATTGATTGTACCTTTTTAATGTGGAAGATAGAGTGATGTGGAATTATAAATAAGAAGGATCGCAGGAGTGCCATGGAAAAACAAAAGGAGGGAATTTGTAAAAGGAACAAGCTTTAGAAAACTCTTTTAGGATATTATTAATAGCAGGAATAATTAATAAATAGAAATTGTTTTATAGGTTTGATTAATAGACCACAGGTGCCCTAGGAACAATACTGACAGCTCAATTCAGTATGCACAGGTGCTCTAGGAACAATACTGTTAGTTGAATGCACATGCTGCTTATTTGTCCCCTGTACAGCCCTCATCATGGCTGGCTTAAAATCCAGTTAAGCTGAATCACTAAAAATTTATCCTAGGTAAATAATTTTTAGACACGACAAAAGATAGGAAATAAGTGCTTAACTTGGGGTAAGCAATTTAGAAAGGCTAGGTAATGGGAAAGCTAGACAGAGATTGAGTATATGGTAAATGAACATTTTGAGTCTTTTAACAGAGGTTTAAAAGTGAATTGGGGTGAAGACTGATTAGAAGTTAAACAGCCATGGTGACTGAAGACTGCACCAGTGAGCAGTGGTGTCAGAAGAGGAATTGGAATGGAACGAGAAGAACTAGTGGAAACTGTGGAATATAATGGACTTTTGAAATTGATGATGGATTAAGAACTATAAATTCTTGGAATATCCTGGAAAGAGTCTTTCTATTGTACTGCATGTTATGAAGAATCATGTATATAGAGGGCACTTTTTGTTAACGTTGCCACTCACTGAGGTGATGGCCCAACTCTGAGTTGTTAATAAAGCAAGCATAAAAATACCCACAGTCTGGTGAAACCTTTAACACACCGTCCACCATCCCCCATTCACCATCCACCAACCCACAGTCCACCATCCATCATCCACATTCCACCATTCCAAAATCCACCATCCCACAATACAGCATTCATCATCCCACAATCCACCATCCCACAGTTGCACCATCCACCATCCCACAATCCATCATCCACCCTCCACCATCCCACAACCCACAAACATCCACCATTCTCTTCCCAACCATCTATCCACCTTCCCACCATCGACCATGCCACAATCCACCATCCACCATCCTCCATCTCAAATTCACAATCCACATTCTCACAACCCACTATCCACCATCTCACAATCCACCATCCACCTTCCCACCATCCACCATCAACCATCCTCCATCCCACATTCTATCATCCACCATCCCACACTCCATCATCCACCATCCCACAATGCACCATCGACCATCCTTCTTCCAACCATTCACCATCCACCTTCCCACCAATCACAATTCCACAATCTACCATCCACCATCCACCATTCCACAATCCACAATCCAACATCCCACAATCCACCATCAACCTTCCCACCATCCACCATCAACCATCCATCATCCCACCATTCACCATCCCACAATCCACCATCTACTATCCACCATCTACCTTCCCACAACCCACCATCCACCTTCCCAACATCCACCATCCATCTTCCCACCATCCACCATCCACCACCCACCATCCCACAGTCTATCATCCAACATTCAACATTCACCGTCACACAATCCACCATCAACCTTCCCACCATCCACTGTCCACCATCCTGCAATCCACCATCCATCATCCACCTTCCCACCATCCACAATCCACAATTCACCATCCACAATTCACCATCAACCATCCCACAATCCATCCACCATCCACCATTCCAAAATCCACCATCCACCTTCCTCCTTCAACCCATCCCACAATACAACATCCACCATGCACCATCCATTTTCCCACATTCCACCATCCACCATCCCGCAATCCACCATCCACCTTCCCACAATTTACCATCCTCCATCCACCATCTATCTTCTCACCAATCCCCATTCCACCATCCACCATCCCACAATCCACCAACAACCTTCACACCATTCACCATCCCACAATCCACCATCCACCTTCCCACCATCCACCATCTGCCATCCACCTTCCCACAATTCACCATCCACCATCCCACAAGCCACCACCCAGCATCCACTGATCGTATCCGCTGATTAGCATATCTGCCCACCTTTAGGTTTTGGGTTTGTGTTTTTTTTTTTCTCTATTGACACAGGTTTTCACTGAATCCAGCTTAAGGAGAAGAAATGTTCGCCTCTTATCAGTTCATCAGCAATGCATGCATTGTGTCTGACATACACAATAGAGTCACAAAAGGTTACACAATAGGGACGGTGTAACCTTTGGTTTTGCTCAGTACATGTCTGTCCCTTTGAGGCTTGTCTAAGGAGTTTCACAATGCAATTGCAAAGGAATGAGGGGCTGCATCCTTCAACACACTCCCGCTTCCTTGGGCAACATTCCTTAGACTAATCCAAAGCTTGCAACAGCTTATCCTTGAGGTCTGCACAGACACAAGAAAGCTTAGAGACAGTAATTTGACATTTCAGTCTCTCACACCACCCCGTGGCTCAAATATTGCTTCAGGACCCATGGTGGCTTTAAGAAAGGATAGTTATTTAGAAAAGTCCAGAAAAGGGGGTTGCATAATTCATCCAATTGAAACAGTAATCAGTTGTATAAAATATGAAACAATATATGGCAAGAAGAAGAAACATTACCATGACAAAATCACATAGCAAAATAAAACAGGGAAAAAACATCTGTCCACACAGTCTTCACAACTGAAGGTTTTGGCTGGTACACCACATGGACATATTTAACATTGACCAGTGATGAGGTGGCTAGAAATTGCATACTGGTCACAGCACGTCGAATTAATTGAATAAAACAGAGAATAATACATGACAAAATCAGTAATAAGGCCAAACCGTGCAACAAATAGTATTAACACTAACAATGGTTAACAATATTCTCACCGAACATATAATAAAAGTAGCTATAAAAATATCAGTTAACAATATTTTAACCTAACATGTTTAACTAAGATGTGTCCCAGGCTGGGCCTAAGGACATGCTCCTGGCCCTTGGGGACTGGGGGAAGAAGGTGGTTGTCCACATAAACAAGTGTAACTATGAAACAGTTTACATGGACACTTAGAGGACCAACACATACATATCACAAGGGGAAGCATAACAGAGTAACTGCCACAGAATAAAGTATCAAAAGGGTATACATTTCTGGTTGTTATTGTCAATTGTGGAGCTGAAGATGGTGATCTGGTTGGCCGGAGCTGGGGTCTGCCTACGCAGCAGGAAAATGTATTTCCACACCCCCAGCACATGTGTAGTTTAGACCTGAGTACTTTCATTTCTCTTTCATGGGTAGCTTGCTGCTATGCTTATTCCCAATAAGGCAGTGGGCTGTTATACCACCCCATGACTAAAATGATGGCCATTTGTTAGTAAAAGAGGTCAAATGTAAGTGAGAAAAGAACACATGTATTTATACAACCTTTATGATAGATGGTGCCTTTTTACATATGGCATGAATCTTTTTAATGCCATCGGGTGAAGCAGTAGAGACAAACTGCATGTTCGACACAACGCTTTGAATCAATGGTATCAAACAAGGTAAAAACACTGCCATAGCTAAGCCACATAACATAAAACAAGATACACTTAATCCACGGAGCACCCAGAAGCCATGAGAAGGGATCAAATTTCCAACCTTTCCAGGTCTGAACAGGGACATGGGCTAGATTCCTAATCCCAGAAGTAATTTGTTTGACCACTGACCACTGTCATCGATTTTTAAACAACAGTTTGAATCATTTAATTTACCACAAACACCCCCTTTTTGGCTAACAGGTAATCGAGAACCATATGATGTTGGAATATTGCAGCTTGCATTTCTGTGGCCTGGTCTGCTAATAAATCTATAATTATTGGTGATACTTTCTGAAACAGCTTATAATCGAATAATGCAATTCAAATTATAAATAGGTTCTCAAGCACCGTTAATCACTTCACTGGGGTTCCAGGTGGCAGGCCCACTGAAACACCTTCACTGTATGGTTTCTATCTGTACTATTGGCATGTAGACAATTTCCAAACAGCACGTCAAAGAACAGGTCTCGCATTATTGCTTTACAACCTTCCCCTGTAGGTTCTTGGTATGAACATTTTACCCAGCTATTGTTAGTGAGTTTTACATGTGTTTGGTTCCATCTACCTTGCTATTTAGATCATAGAGTCTGCAATAAGGGTCATAACAATCAAAGCCTGGAGATTAAGTCCATTCACAAACACTCTCCCTGACTCATACTCCTCTCTTTTGTCCAGTTAAGGCAGTAAATACTTTTCCAGGAAAATGCAGTCTCCAGGGATCAGCATCCTCAGTCCAGAATCTTGTCCCATTATGGACTGTACTCAAATTGCTGACCCAGATTTAGGTTGTACTAGTTAGGCCAGCCAAGGCCAATCTTCAAATCCTCCTGGACCTCCACACACCCAACAATTAGTAAGGTCAAATGCACTGGCAACAGAATGATCTAAAGCCACAAATTCATTTCCCCCTCATTCTCATTTAACACTTAGAGAGCCAAAGCTTCCCCAGGGACCGAGAGAGACGAGAATGGTCACCCAAAGCAGTTTCTGTGATGATAGACAATACATCTTAAAAACATTAATAAAGTAATAAGCAATGCCATGATGCATATAATTAAGACTTTCACCCCTTCTGCTTTGAGAGCTGTGGTCCATGTCAGAGCTAATTGATACCTACAAAAGAAAACACAACATCCTCAGTTCGATATGTGGAACTAGAAACGGATTATGGATAGAAAGATGGAATAATCCATCTTGTGTTAATCTTATGTTCCTTTCCATAGGCATTTTTTGCCTTCCAGGCATATTTGTTTATCGGAGTTTCCAACAGCAGGGGCACAGCTCCCACAATGGGGATTTTGACTAAAACTGGTTGGCCTGGAAAGTGTGATGGATTTTTAGGATGATCAGAGCCATATGGGACTGGTATAATGGCCTTCAGACAGAATGCTGTAACTTTTGGGCATCCATTTATTCCCCAATGACTGTTAACCTAGTCACTGCATCCCATAGTCACTCAGCCCATCCTGATTTATGTGGCTTAAGGAAGTGCTTTGTTCTTTCCACAGTTCCATTTGCCTGTGGATAATATGAAGTATGGAACACGCATGAAATACCCTCTCGAGCTGCCCACTCTTGGACTAATTTGGCAGTGAAGTGGGAACCATTTTCTTATTGAATTGACTGCAGTTTGGGGAAGGTGCCAAACCACCCCTTCAAAGCTTTCACTGTGTCTTCCCCTGTTGCTTTAGCAAATGCCTTGGTTTGGATCAACCCAGACACTATCTCTACCTCAACCAGCACATAATGCTTTCCTTCTGATTTCCAGAAAGGGCCAATACAATCCACTTGCCAGGCCTCCCATAGATGTTTCCCTTCCCTTAAATGCAGGGGATCATCTTACAGGGGGTGTCTTTCTAAGCGGGTACAACATTGTTCACAAGCAGACACACAAGTTTTACATTCTTCTCTGGTAACTGGCCAGCCTTGGGCTTGGGCCTCACAATAGAGATCCTTGGCCCCGGAGTGTTTTCACATGTAACCATTCTAGCAACCATTCCCAATCCTCTGCTATTTGAGCACTGTTGTGGTTTGAACTCAGAAGATAGCAAATCGCCACATGGCCAGTTGTTTACTCCCCCCACCCCAGTGAAATAGGGGAGGGACAAACAAAACAAAACAAAACAAAAGAAATTTGTAGGTTAAAACCCAAAAATTTACTAGCAAAAACAACAGTAATGATAGTAGTCCAAACCAGACAAAACACAGTAGTGGCTTACCGAACGGTGACTGGTACAGAGCCCGTCCCCAGCAGCGATCTTGACCCACCAGAGAAGCCCGCCCAGCCAATCTGGAAACCCAAAACAAAAGAAACAATGAGAGAGCATGTGCCCACCTATATGCTGAGCTTCAACGTCACATGACATGGAATGCTCCAGTGATCAATCAGGACCCAGCCCTTCAGCTGGGCTCCCTCTCAGCCCAGAGAAAGGTAACTCTATCCTCTCCAAAACCAGGACAGGCATTCTGCAAGGGAGCCAGTCGAGGTAGCTCATCAGCTTTTCCATTCCACTGGCTTGCAGGGGTATCATTTTGCTGGTGGGAAGCCACCCATGATATCACAATATCCCCACATTTGGCAATGTCTAAAGATTTCTTGCCACTTCTCCTTTTGCCACACTAGCACCCAGTTTACCTCCCAGTTGTTCTGTTCCCCAAAAGGGAGCCATTCCATGCAACCTCTGAATACTGCAAACAAATCAGTGTAGATATACACTAGAGTTCTCGTCCTTTCTTTGCTATTAAACACACTACCAAGTCCCCCACTTGAGCACTACCCTCGCCTTCAGTAATTACTTCCTTTGTAATATCCACATTAATAGCTACAGCCTGATACTTCTACTGTTTGCCCTCTGGCTTAGCGGAGGCATCTGTAAACCACACATTCTGCAATTATTCCAAAAAGGGTGGGGCTGTTCTGATAACTGAAGGAGGAGGAGTATCCTTCTTCATAAGGTTTGCCACTTCTTCCTCTATGTTTAACAACTTAGGGGTACCTTCAGTGACTGAAAACATTACAATAATGTTCAATTTTAGTGTACCATTTCCTTAGAGTATCCTTTTGGGCCACCACATCAGCAGGAGGAGTTCTTGCCAACACAGACTTAATTGCCTTAAAGAGTCCCCTTAAGACTATAAATCGTTGGTGTACGGTCTGTTCCACTTCTCTAAGAGCCAAATGCAGTACAAACAGACCTTTTTCTCGACTGGAATATCATTTTTCATCATCCTTAAAGCTCCTAGAATGAAACCCACTTAGGCAGATAAGACCTTCTGGTCCCTTTTTTCAAAAGTGAACTGACGATCCTGAGCATATAAAACCCCATTCAATCTGGACAGGGTCAGTGGGGTGGATAGGGCCCAAAGCTTGATGGGTACTTGCTTCAAACACCAAAAGTTGCAATGTCTCATCATGGGCTAGAGTCCCCTCCCAAGCTTTCCACAACAGGGATATAAGGGTCACACAATTATTGCAAAGTCCAGGATATGCTTTCTCCAAAAGACGAACAATCCTAAGGCATGTTGCAGCTCTTTCTTATTTTCTGGGATCTTTACCTGATCTAATGCTGAGAGGTTATCCTGAGGAGTACAGACTGACCCTTCTTTCCACCAGATGCCTAAAAACTTAACCTTAGTGGTGGGAGCTTATATTTTCTCCTTGGGTATTTGAAGGCCTATTTCTTCCAGATGGTTGATGATACTACCCTGCATAGTCTTCACTAAGGCCATGACATGTCCCCCTATTAATATGTCATTGATATACTGGTAGACCTTGATCTCCCCTTCTGAGGGAATTACTGCCAATTCCTCCACTCGGGCATGGCGGGCCAGGGTAGGTGAGTGTTTATATCTCTGAGACAAGCCGGTAAAAGTGTATTGTTGTCCTTCCCAAGTGAAAGCAAGTTGATTTTGATCACCCTCTTGGAGTGGAACCATAAAAAACATGTCTTTCACATAAATAGTTGCTAAGATGGGGTGTGCCTGTTCTTGAATGGTTGTGATTAACTTGACCATGTTAGGTACAGCCGCAGTTGGGGGGTGGGGGGGTGGGTGTTTGCATTCAGACGCTGATAGTCAACAGTTAACAGTGCCATTTTCCATTAGATTTGTGTACTGGACACACTGGTGAATTATACGGGGAATGGATAAACACTAGAATTCCCCATTGTTTGAGATCCTCAATCACCGGGGCTATCCCTTCTCTGGCTCCTAATGGCAATGGGTAGGGTTTCACATTGGTAATCTTGGAGGGGGAAAGGGTAGGTGCTGCTTGCAATAAGTGCACCTCTGCCCAGGATGTTTCAACTGATTGCCTGATGTGGGGAATGCCAAAAGATCATGAGTTTCCCTGCATATCACGTCACTGCCTGCCTTTCAACACATCTATACCTAAAAGATTAATCTCAAAAGATCCTATGTTTGCCATGGTGTTGACAGGGTTTTCCGGGGAGGGGAGGGAAAGGAAGGGAAGGGAAGGGAAGGGAAGGGAAGGGAAGGGAAGGGAAGGGAAGGGAAGGGAAGGGAAGGGAAGGGAAGGGAAAGGAAGGGAAGGGAAGGGAAGGGAAGGGAAGGGAAGGGAAGGGAAGGGAATTTCATTGAGAAGGGACCTACAAAAATCATCTATTCCAACTGCCTGACCACTTCATGGCCAACCAAAAGTTAAAGCATATTGTTAAGGGCATTGTCCAAATGCCTCTTAAACACTGTCAGTCCTTGGCATTGACCACCTTTCTAGGACACCTGTTCCAGTGTCTGACAACCTTCCTGGTAAAGAAATGCTTCCTAATACCCAGTCTGAATCTCCCCTGGTGCAGCTTTGAACCATTCCCATATCTTATCACCGGGTGTCAGGGAGAAGAGCTCAGCACTGCCCTCTCCACTTCCCCTCCTCAGAAAGCTGTAGAGAGCAGTGAGGTCTCATTTCAGCCTTTTCTCCAAGCTAGACAGACCCAAAGTCCTCACCCTTTCCTCACAGGACATTCTTTCCAGTCCTGCCACCAGCAATTCAGCCTATACAGACTGTCAGGGATACAGTACTCCATTTACAGGTCTGTTCCTTTAAGAGACAAACATGTTACCTGATAGTTCCTACTGAGAAGATATACATTATAAATATGATAATACCAGAGAGTGAGAAGTATGCTGAAAGGTTTTGCAGCTATGCAAAATTGTGACGTTACCTGGGAAAAAAGACCTTTAAGATTTTCCATATAGGCATCCCATATTTCACAGCCCTCCACAGAAGAAGTAATTTAAAAATCTCTAAATGGGTCTGTTAAAAAAAGTTGCTTTAACACAGTTAAGCAACATGTTATTTCCATTTTGTCTTGATTGCTGCCTGCTTCAACAGACAGCTATCTGATTGTGCTGCACACTTGACTGGCAAAAAAAGGGCATTACAATGCTGTAATAGATGCATTTTTGATGCCTAAATTTACAGTTTAGTTTACTAGCTAAGTACTTAGTAATGCGCATAGCCCTTTACTCATATTTCCCAGGTAAATCTGCCCAGATGAAACTGAAGTAAAAACAGAGATGTCGTTTTTTCCTATTGGAAAACTAAAACAAAAGGACAAAGTACACTCCTGTTCATTGTTCTGCCTAAAAGTATCTAAAATGATACATAATCAGAAGCACGGTTTTGCTTAAAAGATGTATAGAACTAATTTTAAAATCTGCCATGCTCCTGGATTATCTCAGTTTTATGAATTGACACTTTCTTCCAAAATCCCAACTTCATTCTTAGTTGTTCCATAAAGGGAAAGAATAACAAGTACATGCACTGAAGGGTACTGGAAGAGTAGTTATGCAGCTATGAGTGAGGTATTGTGTAAATCAAATACGACAGAATATAGTGAGTAACCACTAGGATGTGCTGTCGGCCTAGAATTGAAGCCCTGGTATATAAGAGACTGAAGTTTCAAAATTCTCAGGTGTGGTGTAAACCTAAACCCTTAGTATTTTCATTTGGAGATTTCAGAAAGCAAGTATAAAATACAGATTTTTGTGAGGAAAGGAGTGGGGTATTTGAAGGATAGGAAAATTTTCCTATCATGCAAATATCCATAGCAGGCATGCTTGAAGGATGCTGAAATTTGAGTTTACTGAAGTAGTGTCACAGCCATGACCACATTCAATTTATTGAATATCTAACATTAGAATTTATACTGCTGAAAATTAAGAATATTGTTGCAAGGTGTAGTCTCTGTGGTAAGACCTCGTGTGCATATCATTTGTGCAATACAAGCAACATATTTACACTAATAAAAATGAAATATGTTCCATAACAAAATACTTGTGCTCTTGGTCTTCTGTTGCTTGTAAACGTAAACATGTATCAAACGATGCTCAGCTAAGATTTGTGGATTTAAACTGGTGTATTGAATTACTAGTTGTAAAACAATGTATGTTTAGCAAGACGTAGAGTTCTGAAAACTGTTAGGATGGAAACATTTGCAGCATGGTTGTTAAAGTTTGCAAATTGTGGTTTCATGAACACTGACCTGTTTTGTCAGTTTTGATACTTTAGCCTAGACATTGTTTCATGTGTTGGGATTTTCCAGCGTTCACCACTTTAATGTGGCTAACACACTCTTAAGCTGTGTATGTAAAAAGTAGGTTGCTAAGCCATGCAAGAGAATTTATGGAAGGATATGTTTTTAACAGTTCAAGCCGAGAATATGATGTGAAGGGCTTGGTAGCTGGCAATCCTTTCAAGCCAGCAACAATTCCTGCAAGTATCCAGAGTTAGAGAATTCCTTCAGCAAGAAAGGGAGAAAGCATCCTACTCTGTGGGTTTTGTTTTTTCTTCTGGATTTTCCATCTTAAAGAAAACATAGCAGCATATAATATGTAAAAGATTCCTAAAATACTTCAGTGTTCATGTACTATAGAGAATGTTGTTACTGATAGTGTTTGTGAGCTAATAAGTCTTTTTGTTAACTTATTGTCTAACTTATTCATCAAGCTTGTATGATATTAAATACAGTATTTCCAATCATGCTACCTGCACTCAAAAATTGAGGTTTACTAAAGGTAAGTTTTGATCAGGCTTTCTACATTATTTACCTAGCAGTGTTGCTGATAGCCTACCAGAATTGAAAGGCAGCACTGCAAAGTTTTGTGCATTCTTTGAAAAAAATCCTCACAACATAAACCACTTTAAAAGTCCCATGTCAATTAAAACATGTCAGCATAACAGCTCTTTCTTCTGAAGAATAAGATTTTCTCTCTTTTCTTTCTTCTGAGTGGCATGAACTGAGTTGTAGCCTGAGAGCCAGGAATTCCTCCATTCTAATTCTGATACTGACTCTGTTGTACCCTATGGCAATTTATCACAATTTTTTATATATGTAAAATGGAAATATTTGTCCAGGGGCAATATGAAGATTAATTACTTAATATTTATAAATTGTTCTGAAAATCAGCATTATGCAGATATTATGATTATTTCTGAGCAGTTGATTCTAATCTGGGATGAGGCCCAGAAAAGCACATAAATGCCTGATGCTCAAATCAGGTGGAATTTAGATGCCCTGGGTGAAAATTACAGTCCTAAATATGTTTACACGTCTGCCTCATAACGCTAGAAGAACCTTAGTTTGATTGGAAGCTCAGGCATTTTTTATTATGAGGTACATAAAGTACTCCAGCAGTGCTCATTCATGCATTCAAAGGTACTTAAGCCTTAATAGGACTGAGCAGCCTAGTAATTAACTCAGGCTAGTGCTCAGTGGGTGTCCAGAAATGAAGCATTCCTCTGCATGTCTCCTTGGAGGGTTCAATCCAGTAGGTGAGCTCTGAAAACGTGTTGTGGGCCAGGATCCTGCAGCAACAGCTGGCCCCACAGTGGAAAAATCTGTTTCCCTTCAGACTGTAGCTCAGTGCTTAGAACAGACAGAAATGTGGATGAGATCCAGGTTCTATTCCCTTGTCTGTCTGAAAGGACTCAACCCCTCCTTTGGACTATGTTTTAGTCAGCAGGCAGCAGACTTTTTAGAATGTAGGAAGAATTGTCCCATCTTCAAGTTCACTTTACAAAGAAGATATTCACTATTAACCATCAGCATTTAAGTCTTACAGTTATGGCACATTGGTAAGAAAGAGGAACTGTTGTCATTTTTAACAGAAAATAGAAAAATACTCAGTCCTGGATAAGTACAAAAAATAGTTGTAGGAGTTGGAGCTAGAACCTAGGATAGAGTGTTCTTCAGTGAGCGCCTGCTTATATTTGTCTGCTCCCTATACAACATGATGACTTCTGTGGGTGTACGAAGTGGCAAAAACTTTCATTTGTGCACTGTATAAAGACTCTAAACTCTGGATTCAGTTATGTAGGCTAGGAAGATGAAAATCAGATTGTGTGATACTTAGGAGTCTTTTTCTGGGTCTGTCCTGGGTTCAGCCATAGGGATCTGTTAGATATGACAGAACAGACAGAATCTCCCTCCTCTCTTCTCTTGTTTTCTTTTTCTATTTCTCTCCATGCTTGTAGTCGGGTCTTAAAATGACCAGATAAAAAACATAGTCTGAGCCCGATCTTTTTCTTCAGAAGTCAAAGGGAAAAATCCTGGTGATGTTAATGAAATTAGAATTGGCCTCCAAGTATTAATGGAAGAAGAACTTTATTCAGAAGTTTCCCGTATAGTACCTATTATACCTAAAACTTACACATTGCTGCTGTGATTTGTCACAGTTGCTATTTCTGCCAAATCAGTAACTGTATCAGTAACTGATTAATTAAATTAGTAACGGTATCAATAACTGATTAATCAGTAACAGATTAATTAAAAGGAATTTTATAATTATTTAAATTCAGATGTTCTGAGATGTGGTCTGTTAAGTGGTTCAAATAGGCTTTTCTTTCCAGAATACATGCATGATTTTTCTTTTATCCTTGCATGGATATGTTTACCTTTATTATTTGTAACAGCTTGCGCATATGACTAGGCAGTCATCACAGAACAAAATCATAAAGACAAAGTTTTCACTTTTTGAGGAATGTTGATATAAAGAAACATGAGTTGTGAAGATGGAAATAGACTTTGATCCCTGACAACATGTAAACAGTAATGTGACTGGGAGATAATCTTCCCACTAAATACATTTCTACATATCTACAAATAGATAGCTATTACCTGTTAGTGGGGAAAAAAAAGCTTTTCGATAACCATGAAAAACCATAAAACCAAAACCTTTCTTTCTAAAGCAGTTGTTTAAACATGATATAATATCAGAAGCTTTTTTGGATGTCTGTAACAAATGGTTTGCTTTTGTGCTGCAGCTTAGAAAAATCCATGAAACAGACTGAAACCCCCTGAACTAGGCCTCTGGGGAAAAAAAAAAAAAAAAAACGAACAAAACAAAACAAACAAACAAACAAACAAACCACACCAGCTTTTCCATATTTTAAAGTGTCTTTTTAGGCCTCCCGAGTCTTTCTGGCACATCATTCTCAGACCCTTATGGACTGGGATACTGCCAAACAGCTTTTTTCCCACAAAACTTTAATAAACTTTGAGTGCTGGACAGAAGAGTAGTGCAATTCCCAAAGAGAGATTTCACTACAGGATTCCAAAATACCTACAATATAGAAACTAGCCTCTGAATGAACCCAGCAGTATTTTTCCTTGCTATTCTTACAAATACAGGAAAATCAGTTCTGTTTCTTACACTGGTTTAGCACTTTGCTTTTCTCTGTTTAAGAAATTTTCTTTTACCAGCAATATTATTCCTAATATGGTTTTATAAATTAGACATGCTTATTCTAATGCAAGTATACTTTGATTTTGCCAGATATTAAACCATACTTACATTTACTTACAACCACACCAACTAATTTTCTAACTACGAAGTATTTAGACACACATTGCCCAGAAGAAAAAATGTACTTGGAAGACTCATGGGCCATATTCAGCTCTTAGTTACCATGGCAAGGGGAAGTGAATCCAAGTGAGATTGTAGCATTTCTTTGGACGTTATCTACTGCTAGACACTGTCAAACTTTATCATTCTCTAAGTTCCGTTAGAAACAAGAATATCAGCTGTGTCTGAAAATGAAGCTTTTCTATATAATTGTTTTCCTCCTACACTTGCCTCTAACGCCTGTGCTACTTAGAGTTTGGCATAGGCTCATTTCATGTTTCAGGTAGGACTATTGTTTCTTCTGTGTGTGCTTGAAGTAGTTCAAAGCTAAAGTAACAGGAAATTTCTTCTGATGTATTTTGAAGGAAGTCCATAAGAGGTGGCAAAGAGAGAACTCTAGGAAAAAAGTTCACATTAGTCATTACAGGCTCCTAATCTGTGTGCTACAGCCGGTATTCCGGTTGTGGGGCAGGAATACTGAACTTGACTGTTTCAGTTAATTTGTAGAGTGTTTATACATCAATAAACACAGAGAATTTATACATCAGGGGACAATTATCACAGCAGGCTTGGTCCTGTTCTCCAAGCCAGCACTCCCAGGTGCATGTGAGCACTCCTGTGGATTTGGCTGGGAGTTCCTTTCACATAATTCAGAACAGAATTTTAAGTCAAGTGGTTAATTCAGTTCCATGAGACACTCAGACAATGTCTGAAAGAAGAAATCAACTCACCTCTTAAGTTTCTCGTCCTCACCCTGCTTACTCAGGCAAAGCTTCCACTGACTTCCAAGAATCCAGTTTAGCATGTAAAACAGCAGTTAAGTCCATTCAGTTTTGCTAGTGTAAAGAGCACGTAATTATCTTCAAAATTGCATACGTCCCTTGCAAAACCTTATTTTTATTTACATCTATGACTCTGCAATAATACCCTTTGTAGACAAAACCTTTCGTGCTTTTTCATCCCCAAGCTGATTCCTTTTGGAAAGCTTAAAGGAAAATTTATTCCATAAGTAATAACAGTTATTATTGATATACAGCTAGTTATTTTACAGATATAATTAAAGAAAAAACATATATTCAGTTTCAAAAATGTACACTTTTATGGTTTTGCAGTGTTCAGAAGCCAGACACACTTAACACATCTAAGTACACTTCATAAATTGAATTAAGTGAGAAATATCTTCGTTATTTGGGAGAAAGATGCAAAGTCCCAAATAAGTGCAGTTTATGTGAATCCATGTGCAATTGTGGAGAGTATAGAGGCAGCTGTGAACACTGTACATACTGTAATACACTTGAAACAGGATGGCATAACAAATAGGACAGTACCATTAACACTACTTTTTGAAGTATGCACTTATTCACTTGGCAAAATACAAAATAGACAGATTTTAGCCTTGCTGGTTGTGAACAAATCCCTCCAAATATAACTGTCCTTAGAAAACATAAAAGAACAAACCTCTGTGAGATGCCTATTACTTTGTCATCTGTGACTTAGAACCACAAATACAGCAGCTAAAAAAGTTATAGTGAAAAAAACCCAAGAACAAACAGTGAATAATTATAGCTGCAAAGTTTAATTTTTAAAGAAAAATTAAAGAATAAATCATTGGAAGATTCAGGGTAAATTGTGTCTTGGGGATTCTGTCTGCTAAAACCAAAGACACTACTAATGACTTATACTGATGGTTTTCCAGGTAATTGTACTTTGACCTGCTTTGGAGTTCCACAAGGCAATGAAAGTTGCATCCTGAGACAACTTTAATTTTTTTAATTTAAATTTTTTTTTTGCTACTTTACATTTTTGCTTCTAAGTATCTGAGCAAGAATGTTTCAGGTGAAAGCCTGATAGGACTTGTAGACCTGTTTTTGTAAAGGAATGAGTTATTGTTCATATTTTCTTCTAGGAAAACTCATTGTTGGCATAAGGAAAATGACCAGCATGAAAAATTTTGACCCAAGCAGTTAGTATTCAAGTTTCAAGCAGTGGAAAACTAAGTCCTACAATAACTGAACATAAGAATCATAGAATTATAATATCTTTTAGGTTGGAAAAGACCTTTAAGATCATCAGGTCCAACCATAAATCTAACACTGCCAAGTCTACCACTAAACCATGTCCCTAAGCACTGCATCTACAGATAGGGAAACATAAGAAAATGTCTGAACCTAAGGAAATTATTTTTACTGTGAGGGTGACTGTATTGCAACATATTGTACATAGAGGTTGTGGAGTCTCCATCTTGGATATATTCAAGACCTAACTGAACATGGTCCCTGGCACTAGGTGGCCCTGGTTGAGCAGGGGTTTGTACAAGATGACTTCCATAGGTCACTTCTGACTGCAACCATTCTGTGAGCCTGTGATTCTATAATGTAGTGGACAGCATAAATAACAAGCAGGAAGAACAGCCCCATCGATGACACTGTTAACAATATCTGAGCTGGTTACGTTAAGAGATGTGCCTCTCTATTTGGAGATTGCAGGCAGAATTTCACTAATTTTGTAATTTCCTTCTACACATGGCATTGGCTGGCCTGAGCAGAAAACTTTGTGAGGGCAACACTATTATGGTGGAAGGAGCCCTGATGTGGAAGGAAAGATAACCTACATATTTCATGATTAAATATGATGACCCTGAAACATTTCCAGTAGAACTAGCTGCAGAAATGCACTGGCATTCAAAGAGGCAGCTCATGCAGATCTTTCTCTTTATTTTCTCCTTCTTAAAAATTTATATTAATTTATAACAAATAAAGTTTGTTAGTATATATACTGTAATGTGAAGTTCCATCTTAATAATGAACTTTCATAGACTTCTCACAAACACCAAATAAAAATCCCACAATGTCTATACCAACAGTTTAAAAGAACAGGTGTTATGTATGTCTTTAGGTGATAGCTACTGTATAATATTATCATTAGATAGGCAATGCACAAATTTAGCATAAATAATCTAAATAGAGTACCAAAGCATGGAAAAGCAGGAAATCAAACCAAACATATACTGCTTAGCCAGGAATGCTAGAAAACAGTGAGATTGGGGAACTGGAATACCTGTTTTTCTGCAATGATATTGCCATATCAGATATACACAGAATTTGGTGGAAGGAACATAATAAATGGAAACAGTGGGATGTCTATGTAAGGAAAATGTAATGGGTTATGTCAAGGGAGAACAGATGTCATATATGAAAGCAAAGATAACCTTTATAAACCAAGTAACAGTCCCTCTATTCTAAACCTGCAAATCTAATGTACAAATAGTGCGTAAACAGTATAAAGGTAGTAAAAAGGTGGTTTTACTAGTGGCTGAATGGCATGGCTATGATGACTGACATATTGTGGGAGCTGGGAATGTTGTGACAGTACAGACACACTAGCAATGCAGCACTTCGATTACATGAGGTAGAGTGTGTAAATGTAATGCTGGGAAACAGTGCTCAGACCCCCTATGGGATTGTGCATGGCTGCTCTGGAATAGAAATCAGGGAACCCACAGAAGCAGAAGTCTGAACTTGATCGTGGCAGTTCACAGGACTTGGGTAAAATACTGCTATAAAAAAAAATAAAAATAATAGGAACAACCTGATGAAGAATAATAAATACTTTTTCAAGCACAACAAGACCAGAGAGATACTGAAGCTTGATAGAAGTCAAAAGTATAAAAGGAAGCTTAGAGAAGATAAAGTCATAGCAGATTAGCTAAATCCATTGCATCCACAGTTGCTGTATTGGAGCTTAAGTAGCTTCACACAACAAAACTGTCTTGATATTTGTTCTAAAGATCTGATTTAAACCAAGGAAGAGCCTATAAATCAAATCAACAGAACAGTAACTAGTCAGTGGTCAAAATGGTATTTAGCTAAGTATTCCAAAGAAATGCATAGGAGCTTTTAGTTGTAGGTGAAACGATGCATAACAAACATATGCTTGGAGGGGGGGGGGGGAGGGGGGGGGCGGGGGAGGAAAGGGGAGGAAGAGAGAGAGATTTCTGCATGAAACTACAGATTAGTAAAATGAAGTCTGTATTCAGGCAACCAGTGGAACCTATAACAAACAACAGAATTAATGACTGCATTGCTAAACATTACAGATTTAGAAGAATCAACATGACTTTTGTAAAGGGAATTTATAGCTCAAAAAATTATGTTCTTTGAGAGTGTCATTGAACATGTTCACAAGGATTGTCATCTTGTTATGATTTGGATTTCCAGAAGACTTTTACAAGATCCATCCTCAACTAAGTTTTGATGGTACAAATACATTGTTAGGAATTATTAGAGAGGGATAAAATACAAAATAGATCATGATTATGCTGCTGCATCTAAGTCACATTGGTTTGTCTTTTATCCCTTCCATCTTGAAAATAACTCGGGAAAATACAGAAGAGGGCAAAAGATGATCAATGGTAGAGATTAGTTTTCATACAGCATATAAGTAAACAGACTAGTCAGCCTGGAAAAGACATCTGAGTCTATAAACTCATGAGCAGCAAGGTAAACAGAGAGTAATTGTTTATTGTCTCTTAATACAAGAACTAGAGATTATTGAATGACATTACCAAATGGTAAGTTCATAGCATAGCCTCACACAATGTAAGTAAAATCACTGAATTCATTGCCTCAAGATGCTATGAATACTGAAGAATTACTTAAAGTCGAAAAGATAAAATGGAGAAATACTCATCATTTACCCCAAATGTACTGTTTCTAACCCCAGTTTGGCAAAGGCTTGGACAGATATCAGTGAAGTGTTGCCGTATGCTGATACTGCCCTTACACACCCTTCCCTAGGTGTCTGCTATTGATTGTCATGGTGACAGGAAGGTCTGACTCAGTGTAATGTTTTAGGTTGTTAGATTCTTATGATCATTAACACAAAGAGAGACTGTTTATACATATACAAAATACAGCTGACTCTCGTGTTGGACAGGACTGTGTTAATTTTACATAGAGAGTTCTAAACTAATCTACTTTTATAGCATTAATTTTCTTGTACTTTTTTTAAAAAAAAAATACTTTTACTTTTGAAAGACCTCTCAAGAAATTGGCTTGTCCACTCCCTAAACCAAAACTGAATGTTTTAAATCATGATTGCTTATTCTGAATGTAATTATTCCACGTATAATCACATTACAGACACATATTAAATCCCTACCTTGTGACGCTTAATTTCTCTATGTATTCATTCCAATCTGCATTTCTCTTCTTTGCTGCCATATTTCAGTTGCAAACACATCACTTACTTGGTGATCAGTCATGTGGAGGTCTGTTTCCATGACTCCATATTCCCATTAAAGACCACCTCTGATTACCTTCTTCTTTCCCACAAATTGATAAAATTTATCTTCTGTCTCCCAAGCACAAATACAGGTTGGGTGATGAGTGCACTGACTGCAGCCCTGAGAAGAAGGACTTTGGGGGTACTAGTGGATGGAAAACTGACTGTGAGCCAGCAATGTGCGCTCACAGCCCAGAAAGCCAACTGTGTCCTGGGCTGCATCAAGAGAAGTGTGTCCCCTCAAGGGAGGGGTTTCTCCCCCTCTACTCTGCTCTCGTGAGACCCCCCCCGGGAGTGCTGTGTCCAGCTCTGGGGGCACCAACATCAGAAGGACACAGACCTGCTCAAGCTGGTCCAGAGGAGGCCACGAAGATGATCAGGGGGCTGGAGCACCTCCCCTGTGAGGACAGGCTGAGAGTTGGGGGTGTTCAGCCTGGAGAAGAGAAGGCTCCGGGGACACTTTAGAGCAGCCTTCCAGTACTTAAAGGGGCTACAGGAAAGGGGGGGCAGGGAATGACACACACAACAGGGATGACTCTTTATCAGGGAGTGTAGGGATAGTGATAGGGGTAATGGTTTTAATCTAGAAAAGTGTAGATTTTGATTAGATCTAAGGAAGAAATCCTTCCCTGTGAGGGTGGTGAGACACTGGCACAGGTTGCCCAGAGAAGCTGTGGCTGCCCCCTCCCTGGAAGGGTTCAAGGCCAGGTTGGACGGGGCTTTGGGCAGCCTGGGCTAGTGGAAGGTGTCCCTGCCCATGGCAGGGGGGGTGGAACTAGATGATCTTTAAGGTCCCTTCCAACCCAAACCATTCTGTGATTCCATTCTATGATTCTATGTTATTATAAAATTAAATTTTTTTACTTCTTTTTTTATAGTAAATACTCCCTCTTTTAAATCCTTCTTCTTTTAAAGCAATACTTGTGAAAGGTACCAGGCTGATTGTCCTATAACATTACTTCTCTAGCTATGCTGGGATCATGAACAATGCAGCAAGAGCTGTAAACCCCACACTGTTAAATTCCACACATTGCAGTGTTAATACACCTCAAGTTTGACCTGAGAAGTATTTTTCTCGCAGTGTTTATATTGGTAAAATTTCTACCACAGCACTCCTGCAACTCCACAGATAGAAACAAATGTTTGGGTTTTGGTTTTCCTTCTTTTCTTGTAAACATGCAATTTTGGGACAAGAAGCTTGTTTATTTTAGATTCCTCTTTAAGGATAAATTCTGTAAATAGACTCCTGAAGAGATTTTGGGTTCTGGACCTTTGTTTCTTTCCTAAAATACATAACAAAACTCGTAACTGCCAAAGCTATGCTTGATCTAAATTAATTCATTTGGGTATCTGTAACCATTAATTGCAGTAGCATGTTACATTATTTGCTGTGATGCTGAATTACGTTTAGGCCGTCTAGGATGAGCTTTTTGTGTAGTGAGAGTATAAACACCAAAGCCAGATTAAAGTTAATTTTTTTGTATCTGTTTGTATCTGTGAGTCTGAGAGCTCTGGAACTGTTTGTAATAAAAATATTAAACCATTGCAAAGCAGGCTTCAGAATCTTCTATACTATGTCTATCTAAAAGTTTAAAATTTTGTTTATTGCTCTTAGCTTAGTATAAGGATTGCATAAAACCTTTTTCTTCCTTGATGTGAGACAGACACATTCATCTTTTTATTGACTGTGGTTCTGAAGAGGCTCTGAGAGAAAAATTGTGGAAAACTGATAGAAAGCCTTTCCTAAAGACAAAAAACTTATTTTAATACCAATATTTAATTGGATTTTTCCCCCTTAATTTTATTCTGTTTCCTATAATCACCTGCCCTACAACCGTTACATTTTAATTTATCTTCAGGAACTACCATGACAATTCATGGTATGTTCACATTGGAACTTTTGATATAGGGCAGTAACACCTAAGGCCAGCTTTAGGCCTGGATAATATTAATGTTTGAAGTAGTGGAAGAAGTCAAGTGTTCAATATAACATAATTCATCCTGCTTATTGGCAGTAATAGGTCAAGGATAACAAAGGAACTCATAGAGAACAAGATAATACAAGAGGTCAAGGACAAAATGTAAGCACCAAGTCAAAGAAGCTGGAATTCAACACACAACTTCCAATTTCTCTAACTTGTATATTAGACTATTTAGAGAAAATTTCTGTTATCTTCTGAATTTTCAGAGTTCTCAGGAATAATGAAAAATATTTAGCACTCAAAATTTTTTGCAGATCACTAGTCATCATCAAACTTTTAGTACTAAACATTATAAAGTTTCATTTTTATTGTTTTATAAAATTGTTATGCAGTCTATGATGCCATGGGCTTGCAGAACATAGTTTTGGAAAAAATTGTTAGAGTATTTATACGACACATAGTTGAAGCAGCATTTGGAATAGATTTTCAGCTCCCTAGTGAGCTCAAAATTGCTCTTGAATTGCATTGTTTGCTTATTTGGGTTGGTCAGTCCTTTCCAGTTTCCATCTTGGCATCCACCGTAACAAATTGTTGCTAACACGTCTGGAACTGTTAACCAGTTCTAGGCATAGCATGGCAATTTGGGTTACAAAGTAGTGGTGAAGTAATCTTACTTGAACAAAGGCATAAACAGTATATGAAATTAATTATCTGCATTCAGTTTTGAGACTCAACAGGGGAAAAGTTAACCAATTATCCAATAAATTAAGCATTGCATCGCATTCTTATATCAATTCCAGGGAAGAATTACTGCAATTTACTAGCAGATTAACTAAAAAGTAATCTACTACTACCAAGTGGAGCTTGATAAGTATGTCAGGTTGGCTTCATTACAGAGAGCTCCTTTTCTTGTGACAACTATTTCTTCTTCATGTTATACATTTTCCATATTATTTTACTTGATTATTTATTTGCGTATGTTTATGAAATCACATACCCGTGGCAAAAACTGCAAAGTGGGAATGACTGTACGTGACAGTTCTCATGCAGTGTCTAGTTAGTGCAAACTGTGGTTTCCCAAAGCCTAGAAAATACATCCTTAGAAGAGCTAAATATGTAATCAGCTACAGAAGATGAAATTTTCTGAAAGGAGGTGGGTCCCAGAGGTCTATATATCAGGAGAATTATAAGGGTTTTCAGTTTGACTCAGCAGGGTAAACTCCCACAGAGATATTTTTCTCTTGTATCTATCAACTTCTTCAGGAATACAGCATACTACATCCCCTGCAGTAATAAGTATTGATCCTGTGATTCCTCTGACATAGGATTGCTATATTTCTGAGAGATATGTGCTTACACTATAATATGCCCACACTGATTTCAGCATAGACCAGAATCGTTTCAGTAGAACTGATCTGCATAATTGCAGCAGGCATGTCAGGGATACATAATGTTAGGAGATCCCAGCCAACTGTACACTGACAGTATCTGCCTGAATAGCAAAAAGGACACGTGCTGTAAGTGCACTGACATAGATCATTCTATTGATATCTGCGATAACTTGTACGAGTAAGAGTTACATCTTGGAGTAAGGACAGGATTGGGACAATTCTCTGGATTTTCAGAATACAAGTATTTTACAGTAAGGATTGTCCCTGCAAGACAATCTCCCTGTTCTCCTGTTCTGGCCACTTGTCTTTGTTGGTGGAGTGGTCTGAGAGGAGAACCCTGTTACCTCTGACTTCTTTTATTAAGCTGATCTGAGGTGAGGAAAAGTGTGTCAAAGCTTCTTTTCCCACCTGAGCATATGAGATGATAATTTTGCAATTATTCATGAAAGCCCCACAAAATCTTTTACTTCTTCTGTCCCACTTAGCTGTAATGGGTTTAGTCACATTGCCATAGTTACCATGCAAATGGGTCTCCATCATACATTGTCCTACTGAAGTCAGTGTCAACTTCACCCTTCACTTCAAAAGGTTCAGCATTTTATTCCAAGTTGTGTCTTGAAATTACTTTAATGGATGGTTTTAACTTTGATCAAGGTAATACTTTCAGATGGCAAATAAAATAACATCCTTTATTTTCTTATTAATTTAAGCAGTGTAGATGCCTTCAATTCTTGTGTGAGAAAATTATAATCTTGGGTAAGTAAATCTAAACTGGCTAAATGTTGATGCCATTTTCATACTTTCCAAGCAGATCACAAAAAATTAAATAAAACAAAATTGATAAAATGTATAAAAGTCTTTAACTGGAAACAGAAATTAGTTATGAAACACAGAACTGAGATACAGTTCATACGTAAGACCACTTCTAGTCTGGAAAATCTGGAAATCTTAGAAGTGAATTTGATGTTTAGTTGCTTGTTTATACTGAAGTTGTAGCCAATAATTTTCTTTGTGGATTAACCTCATGCCTTTGTCTTGGTGGCATTTCAAACATCAGGTCAAACAAATGTGGGTGTCCAGGCCACATTCTTTTATTTGCCACCAAGTGAATTTACCCAATTTTCAGAATCACTACTGTGCTAGTCTCTAGACTTTCTAGAATACTGAATATGGAAACAAGCTTTGATTGTTATGAATGTATTCATTATTTTCTATTTCTCATGTTAAAATGTTGAAACATTTCAGTATTTGATTGCCCAATGGGCCATTCATGTCTTTGTTTATCATAGTGTACAGTCATATGTGCTCACAGTTAAACTACACAGTGGTTTTTTTCTGCTTTCTCTCTAAATGGCTCACACTTTTAAAGTAAATGGAAGATCACTTGGGGTTTTTTATATATAAATGCACTTCATATGGAAGAAAAACCACTGGTGAAAGTTCTGTGCAAGCAAATTCTCATATATATACAAATGATCATAAAAAGGAAACAATTCAACATTTTATTCCTTGATTTTGGAGAAGTCCTTGGCATTGAAGTTGATGCAGTTCATTTGTGATATAGGAAACTCAAAAGATGATGGATATTCCAAAAATATTAGCCAAAGACTTATTTGCAGTGCAAGTGCAGTGCAAGAAGACAATGTTAGTTAACACTCAGTCAGGCATTTCCCTTTCTTCACAACTGTCTCTGAGGTTGAAATGCCTCTTAGAGGTAATACTTCAGAAAGATATTGAAGGAAAATCAAAGCATCTTGCATTGGATAGTTATGCCTTCCTAATCCCCAGAATTTAGACCTATTTTATTTATATCCTGGAGCATAAAGATTTATAGCCCTTAGAGTATTTTATTCCAGCTCACGTAGCTGTGGACATTCTCACTATTCATGTAAACATCTACCTTTTAATTATTGTTTTAATTCTGGTTAAATCAGCAAAACTGGTATTGTTTCTTTTTTCTGTAAAAAAATCAATATATTTTCCACTAGTAGTACTGAATTGCAGTATTCATTTGTCCCAAAGTACTATATTTATTTTCCCTATAAAACTTGACCACAAAATTTGTGATTTTTCTGGTAATGTGGTTTAATTGTGCTTCTGTATTAGAATACAACATGTATCTGGAGATGGATGCTTTATTAATACTGTGTAGATATTTGAAAGAAAGCTAATCCAAATGTATACTTTATTCAGAGGCAATAACAAAGAGGCCACTGTACAATGATTTTGGAGGGGAAAAGACAATAACTTTAGACACAGAGATTTCAATAAATATGAAGTGTGGCTACAGGTTGGCACAGTGGTGTCTAGTAATGATGGATTTCTAATCTTCCTCTATGTTTGAAATATATAGCAGAATGCATGTTCTCTTGGATGGCTTAGAAATGCTTCTCATTAATCATTTTGGATGCTTGATTCAGAAACTTGTAGATTCAGTCTTTTAATTCCCAAGGACTAAGGCAGAATGAGATTAGAGTAAAGGCCTTACTCTGAGATGCACCATTTCCAAATCACTGATTTCAGAGCAGTCTGCAGATGCTCGGTTACTCTCAGAAACGTGGGCAGAGTGCTGCTGAAGAATGGAATACATTATTTTTTCTTATCAGTTAAAAGTTATGTTGAGTTTTATTGTAATAATAAGCTACTGTACTGAGTCTTCAAAACTGTGACTCAAGCAACAGTTCACTTCAGAAGCAGTGGTATCTGCACAGGGGAAAATCTGATTCTAGATGAGATTAGAGGTCAATTAATTTAATTTTCCTTTAGCAAAACTGGAGATGACCTACATTTTTTTTTTTTTTAGTTCTTATCTTCCTTTCCCACACTTTGACTAATGATAAGTTGTGTTTCTTTTAGAGCTACATTTTAAACATGCCTGGGTTTGGTTGTGGTTTTTTTCCTGTGCAACTTGGGAATGGTTTCTGTTCTACAAACTTTTAATGTGTCTTCTCTTACTCTGATTTTGGAGATAATTGCCTTTATTTAGTCTTTGAAGGGGTGAGGAGTGTAAATTAGGAATAGTTCAGTGAGCCAAGGTTTGCACAACTTATTGAAAGAAATTTTACAAGGCAATGTTAGTATGCAGTCTGAGTGTGTTTCTTCTAATGAAAATGCATGCTTTGCCTCAGGGACATTTGAGCAGAAATCTGTTCATACAAATGCAGAATAATTTGATTTTGTACCATGTCTTCTCACAAACTGAAACCCATAAGGCTTCACAGAATCAAATGATACAGTAACAAGGTTGTGGTAAATATGTAAATGATGAGAGAGAAACAGCAAAAAAGCAAGTAATTCCACAAGCAATGGAACTCACAAATACTGGTTTCCAAGAATCTGTGTGTTGTGGTTTGATTCTCAGATGTCTTACAAGTTGCAAGCTCTGATCAAAGCTTTTTCTGCATCTGTAATGTTCATAACATCTCTCTATCATGTGTATTTGTTGAGTACATATAAATTCCATTTCAGCAATTTTCTGCATAGAGCACAAATAGGATTTTGTTCTTCTACCTGTCCTGCAGTTTTTGTTAAATTCTCTGTAACTTCATAATGATGCTAATGATAACTCTAATGATAACTCTATTCTGTAAAATTTATTGAAATTGGGTAGGGGGTTAGTAGTTGGCTTTGAAAGATGGAGCAACAGACAGGTAAGCGCCTGAAACTGACTGTATGAAAAGCAAAAATAAACATATTCAGACATGAGGATTACAGAAGCATCCCTTCACAGAACCAAGCTAATAGTTGTATCAGGTGAGATTTATGATGAACTACTACATAGACACTTCCTTCCAAACCACGGGAGCTGGCTAAGTCAGGTCTGAAGCACAGTTTCATATGTAAGTAAATAGATACAACAAGTGAAAATCTATGTATCTTTGGGAAAAAAAAAAAAAAAAAAAAAAAAGTTTTAAAAAATGCATATTGAAAACAAGGAGAATAACTGCATTCTAAAATTAAACTGCAAAGTTCTTGAAGTTTAGATGTGGGACTGTATAGAAGAGGAAACAGTCAATGAAATTTTACACTGACTGGACTGAAAATAATTGGGAATTGTGAAGTCCACAAAAAAGATGATTGGGATAGTTAAATGGATTTTGCTTATGAGGAACAGATGTTACAAAAAGTGTAAGAAATTAATCTGAAACTTGTGGAATAGAGATCCTGTCAGCTGCAGATAAAAGCTAGGCTTGGTTTAGCTGAGAGGAATGCAAAGAGTAGAAATAAAAACATCTACAAAAAAAGAGGAGGGTGGAAGGATACTTGTGGAAAGTTGTTCTGATGTAAAAGAGAAAGCAGCTTCTGTGCAAAAGCAGAAGAAAATCCCAACTAAACTTGCACTGGTTTTGATGCACAAAGAGAAATGCCAGAGCTCCTTTTTGCAGAACTTGGCAGGAAAAAGAAAGGTTAAAATTAAAAAAGGTTGAATTTCAGAATTGTGGAAGACTTTTGTGGTACTTTTGGAAAGGTAGCTTTTTCAGAATTGAGGGCAGATACAATTCTAGGAGGAATATTTACCATTATCAGGGGAAGAACAGGAGAGAAATAAAAAACAGGTACTTTAGTGAGTTTTACAGAAGCAGTCCCCACTCACCATAATTGCCACATCCTAACACCCTTTGTCCTTATGATCGGTTTGTGAGTGGGAGTAGCAGCTGCCAGTGAAAATACAAAAGAACATGTATGGCAAAAAAGAGCCTGAGACCTCCTGAGACCTCACTTGTCACTGTTATTTAGGCTCTGTCTGTCATTCCACTGGCTGAAGGAGATGGAATGAAGATCACCAATTAGTTTTTGCAGGCTTTGATCCCTAAGTAAGCTGCCAAAAATCATTCTAAAACATTCTAAAAAACACTTTCACATCTGTTAGATACTTCACCCTCTTTTTTTGCTTTAGTTAAAAATTTTGCCGTTTATCATGCTTCCGCTAAGGCCAGCCAGCTCTTTGAGAAGTAGGGAGATATTTTTTCTTCATCTAGGCTGAACTGTCTTAAAGCATGCTTTGTGTATACACTTGCATGTATCTTTGCCACATAACAGAGCCAACTATTGGTTTGAAAGCAATAGATGAAATGCTAATGCTGGAAGGAAAACTGTTAGCTTTTCATGATTGGTTGTTGGTATCAGTGCTGGTAACGCCTAAAAGTGGTCTGTTTCAGGGTCTGAAACTTTTGCAGGTAGATGCTTTTTTTGGTAAAAGTTAGGAGTCAAGTTTCTGTCCTGAATTGTTTTTACTGCTCGCCGTCTTATGTAGACAGGTAGAAAAGACTGTCTTCTGAACAATCAGATTATTTTTTTGGCTGGTATAGTATGAATTTTTTGGTTCATCTAACCATCAGATAAATAACAGAAGAGGGGAATGGGCACAAAGCTTTTTCCTGCTTTGAAATAAAGAAGGGGCGATTTGCAACTTAAATTCCTTCCTCATGTCTGTTTTCTGTTTACCTTTATCATCTGCTCAATACATTCTGGCTAAGGAGCAGTGAAAGTGTCAGGATGTAAAGAGTAATTCAACCTTCTCAATAGAAAGCGTTGTTACTCATTTACTATGATTTTTGATACAGTTTGAGGATGAAATGTTTTGAATAAAATTCAGCCAAGTCTCATTCAATACCATGCTCTTAGGCACTACTACAGTGCACTGTCAGAATACTGTACTTAGATTTATAACATATGAACATAAATTTGTATGTATTTATACACGCATATATGTCATACAAAAGCACACAAAATTATATAAACCAACTTAAAGAACCTTTTTTTTAATATACTTTAGAAGATTTGTGTGAATGTAAACATTCGGGAAAGTTGTGCAGCAGAAGTCACTGCAGGCATTAGCATTTTGACCTCGTAAATAAAAACATGCAGAATTATATATTTCACTTGAAATGTAACAGATGTTTTAAAATTTGTGGAATTTTAATTACTGCTTCTTAGCCTAGCACAACAGATGCTATAAATTTCCTAGCAGATTTGTGCATGAGGCATATTATATATTACACCACAATATTTAATTCCACTACTTAATGAAAGACTACCTATTAAAAATTTTTATAGCCAAACAAGGAACCTCTTGCCACGTAACCATAATGGATGGAAATAATAAGTAAATCACGAGTTTACATGTATGCAAGCAATATTTTCTATATACCATTTTGTATTCATATGGTTAACAACGCTAATAAACTATCAAACCCCATTAAAATCTTTGAATGTTGTGAGAGTAAGACAAAGAACTCTGTAAGCATGTCACAAAATATCCTTGTGCACATCCAACTTTTACAGACTTCCACAGTTCTGCATTCAATATGACTATAACCTCATGTTCATGATGTGTAAACAGTGTTGTGCATAGCTGTTATGATAATAACCATATTCTCAGAACTCTTTGAACAATTTCAGTAACATTTCACTGTGTTCCACTGACACACATTGAGACTTAGTTTTAATGCAGCTATAGTTAAATAGATGAATAGGTTCATATAATTTAAGAATTAACATGGCAGGTTAATTAAAAACACATTGTAAGGTGCCCCTCTGTGGGCATCTTTCATTATTTTTGCTTATATAGATTATGTTTATTTTGTACAGAGCATTAAAATAAATAACACGGTATAGTACTGTATTATTAATATCTCTTTTTTTTGGTATTAATCGGTGCTTAAGTGCCAAATGTTGATGCTACTTTAAATGATCTCTTCCTATTTTTGAGTACTGAAGTGCTACAAATGTGAACTGTCCAGCTAATGTCCTGACCCATTGTAAAATAAGTAAATAAAATACTGGTGTGGACCAAAACATTTTCCAACATAAACCTGAAAAACAACAACAACAACATGCAAAACATACTGGTGCATGGAGTATATCCAGTGCACAAATAAAAGTTAAAAAACAAATGGGCGGAGAGAAAGTATAGTCACAGTGAGATTCCATTTTGGTATCTTCTGAAAAATTCTGAGTGATTAATTCTAGGTGACAATCAGGTAAAAAGATTGTATTGTACCAGTCACAGACACTGGACAGTTCCTGCTTTGTTCAGAAGAGCAAACACTTGTGTAGTTCAAGTCAGTTTTTTGGTGTCATAATTGCATCAATATCATTTTCAGAGACAGGATTACCATCCAGTGGATCACAGTTCACAGAACATCACAGTTATAGTCAGTCAATCTACTCAGTCACCAGAATTAGGTACAATGGTGCACATGTCTGAACTGATTATGGAACAGTCACTGGTTTTCCTGTTGAAATAGCTTTGTTGTGAGTTTTTTTTTCCTGTTTGATTATGAAGTGGCATCACAGTCCTTAGTTTTCAGTTTATGCTGTCTTTATGGCTGCTTCGATCTGTATTGTGATTGTTTAGTTCTTGATTTTTCCACTGAATGCTTGTTCCATTCATGGGCACTGAAGTCACTAGACTCTTAGATTGGGAGCAGCAACAGCAAAGACATGACTGGAAATAAAAAGAAGAAAATAAAGCTTAACACAAATCTATCAACTCTATGCAGATTGCCAGCCATATTTTTCATTCCGAAATCAATTGACAATTCTAGCTGAACGGACTGATTTCTGCTCTCAGGCAAATTTTTTTATCTTGGGATGCAAACAATTATTGTGATTAAACATCACAAACACAGATTAGGCCCAGCCTGTGCCTTTTTACAGTATCAGAAGGGAAATCTGTTTGACTGAAGTATATCGACTGAGAAGTGACAGAACTCCGTACATATTGTAAGAGCAGTGTTGGGGTTTTTTTTCCCTCTTTATCACTGCACTTCAAATTTAGGGATCAGTGTGCTGCTTAGTATGCAAGAGAAAAGAATAAAATTCCCTAGCCTGTGACTTAGGTCTCTTCTCACATACTAAAAGAAGACAAAATTGTTTAGGAAAAAGGATAGTGAATATATTGAGGTGTATCATTTTCAACAGTTAAGAATAGAAAGTGATTCCGGATCATGCTCCTGGGTTCTTCACAGGCTGGTACGTTCAGTTCTCTCTTCTGAAAGTTTTCTTCATCTATCCTTCCCTCCCTTCACAAAAGAACCCTAGTGCCCAATTCCATGCAGATGGAATCTCTACTTTAGGGGAAAGAGTTAGGGCCCTGGAGGAGCAATGGCAGTAACAGCCGTGGATCCATGACTTCTGTGAACTCAATGAGAAGGGAGGTAAAGCCAGACTTAAGATACATGTACTAACTATCTATGGGTGGGTATGTAAAATAGCAAAAGAGGTAGGGTGAGAAACTCAAATACAAAATGGAAGGATTGCCTGAATTAATGACCTTGATAGTAGAAAGGAAAGTGTAAGCTATAATGAAAAGTTGGGAAGGATTAAATAATAACTGAAAATTCTTTAATTAGAATTGTTGGGTTGTAATTTTATTTGGAAGGACAAATAGGAAGAATGAATAACGATACAAGGAGCAGCCTGGTAGTACCCACTGTTTCATCTGAGGACAAGTTCAGGCATATTATCCTCTCCAAAGTTCCCATTTATCATGTGAAAATAATCCCTTAAAATTGTAAATCTGAGCAGGCTACAGACAAACTGGTACTCCCTATTCTAATAATGTATTACATTTTTTCAAAAGCTTGAGTTGCTTATGCGCAGACTTAAAGCTTAGTGGTACAGTCCTGTTGTCTTTTGTTTTTCTTTGCAGATAAAGCTATTTCAGTCTTCCTTTTCCATTTCATTAATTTCTTTATCACTATATGCTCTCGTTTTCTTTCTTCCTGTATTGTGTTTATTAGGTGAATGGGGACTTGTAGAGGCATGGTGTCACAAGGAAATTATTTTAGCCTTAAAATACGTTTTCATGTGTAGGAACTGGAAAAATGCAGGCAAAAGCCATAATGCAGATTTAATTGCCAAAGTCAACTCAGGTGCCTGCTTTGGTATTCAAGCCTGAAAATTTTAGTCACTAAGGGGATTAACTGCTTGGTGTCCTATGCATGTGTTCTTTGTCTTCATCTAGAGTAGAAAATACATTATCAATCAAATTCTATTATTTCATGGATATGTTACATGTAGATAAATAGTACTTACAAAAGCATGTCTATCTCAGTTCACATGTTTAAATGTGAAGACTATGTCAAACTTATTTACTGGTTTAGTATTTCAGATAAAGCAAATAGTTCCACTTTTAGTTTGGTATGTGTGCTATGTGAGCTGCTAGCTGGTAAAGTAGATAATTTATAATCTTTCATTCCTTTACATGCCTCTTCTCCCAACTGCTAAAAATAGATAGTAACTAAGTGGTTTTAATACAGTTCATTAACTGGACATAAAATCTTATCAAGAAGATCTTACCTGGAAACAGTTTTTAAACTTCTTGCTCACAAAATACAGAGCAATTGGGTTTATACAAGAGTTCATGGTTGCTAGGTTGATGCTGATATAATCCAATGGCAGCAAGAAACTAGGCAATAAAAGAGAAAGCAAAACATTTAAACTGTCCATACACTGTAGAAGCATACCTGTTCTTTGTGGTTACAATCTCTTCTGTCACAGAAACTAATTCTCTGCCTAACTCCCTCTATCTAATCCTGTGCCATGCCACATCTATAATAACCTGTCTCACAGAACTTCACAAAAGCCAGAGGAAAGTGATTGCAGTAGTGACAAACGACGTTTACTGAAATTATGCTACCCTATTAAAACTCAAACCCCTGAAAACAGATGCAGCTGAAAAGTTTAAAATAAAGTGTTTGCTCTAACACCACAGTTGCATGCACAATGACATTTCTCACATAAACTCCAAGTGTGTGGCATTGTATTTTTTCAGTATAAACAAGTGATTGACATAGAAAATAAAATACCTGAGCAGTTCACATCTGCCGGGATCTCTTTCGTTGTATACCATTTTCTTCAAAATTCGGCTCAAATGGAGAGGGAACCAGCAAAGAGCAAAAATCACTACTAAACAGAAAACTGTCTTTGCAACTTCTCGACGCTAGAAAAAGAAGTAAAGATAGCTATGACTGAGTGCCTAATTTGAACTGGTAGGTGTCTGTAGCATAGTGATGTTGGCAGTAAAATAAGTAACCTAGATAAAGCATGCAAGGATTCCCAAGGTGCAGCCTCCAGACTACCTGATGTCCCTGAACTGTTTTTTACAGGGCCCATCATGTTCTTGAGTTTGGCCATCCTCAACAGAACCTGCCCACCACTGAGACTGGAGCAGCTGGAGCACACAGGTCACTGCCAGAACACTGTAGATGTTAGCCAAAGAAAATCCACTGCTGGGCTTTCCTGAACCTGATTGCTTTCTCAGCCCTTATTCCTCTACACTGGATTAGTTTTCTAAATTATCTGAGGCAATCCCTCAGATAAAACTCTCTCTTCAGAAACATGCATAATCTGCAAGAAAACTTTTTCATGTATGAGAGAAACTGGGATCACACCTGCTTGATAAACCACTTGTCTCTAATCCTTGATGTGGGGCAATCTGTAAACACAAGGCAGCCAAATCAACTGGCAATAAAAGTTCAACCACATACCTAGTCAGGATGTCAAATTCTCTCTGATGTATTATTTTATATTAGTATGCATCATGTTACATAAAGGGATATTGCACAGTATATTAATTATGCTATGTGATCCTTGCTATGTGACCTTGATGTTCTTAAGTAAATAGTTCCTCTACAAACAAAATTTCAGAAATGTCTGTATTACATCTTAATCTCATAATACTTTGGAAATAATTTAAATTTAATGGATATTTTATATAGCTCTAGAGATTTACAGATGTTTTAGTGGATTTTTCACAATGCATACCATTGGTGTTTGGTAGGCATGGATTTGACAGAGAAGCATATGAAGGGGTAAGAATACCACTTGCTGAAACTGCCACTGTAATGTAACAGTAATGAGCATGGCAAGGTTCTGTCATTAAAAAACTTAAAGTCAAATGTGTGATTACAATAAGTATTGTTAGGCTTTGAATATGCCTTGATTTTGCTTCTTTCTTATAATATCAGTTTTTATCAAAATATGGAAAGGAGCATGACTAGACATTAATGTGGACAAGGCTGTAGGGAAGTAAGGCAGGAAGGAAGAAGAGCAAAAGGTGATAGTTAAGATGATAAGCATTTGTAAATTGTGGCATGAGGGCCTTCTCCAGCAACCAGTCTGTAGCTTGCTGGGCACGGCATGTCAGGGTGGGAAAGCAGGAGGATGTGTTCCCCCACCCAGTACAGACCATTCTAGTTCTGGTGGGTGGAGTAGTTTGTGTGTGGCCCTAGGACAGACTGTTTGCAAGCCCCAGGGCCTGATGAGGGGAAAAAGTGGAGGATCTGCACAAGGCGGGGGTGGGGTTTCCAGTTTTGCCCGGATCTGAACCGGTAGAGGAGGAACCTCTGAGAGAACTCACTCTGATGCAGAGGGGGCTGCTTTGGAGATTCACATCTGTCAATGTGGAATTTGAAAGAAAGAGTGGAATTTGAGGAACTGACGTTAACGCAGGGGAAAAGATTGGTTTTAAAATTTTAGTTAGGAATTAAACATCAGACAGTGCTGTAAAGCCAGCAAAGTGCGATCTGACAGTTCCATGAGTGACTTGACTCTATGATCATTTGTTTGTACTACTCTCCTGTTGCTCTTTTCAAAGCAGCTACAGTAGTGGTACTGCAACAGTGCAATAACCCTGAAAAAAAAATCCACTCTATTCTAAACCAGGTTATTCTACAGTTGCTTTTTATATGAAACTAAAGTTGCATATCAAAGCATGCCAAAAGTAGGGAGGACCCATGGAATCATATCTTTATGAATAAAAATAAACATTTTTTTGGCAAATCTTTGTAGTTGAATTTCAAAGCATTTAGCCAGTAGTGATTTGAAGTTAAAGAGCAGGAGAGCACAACTGTCATATATACTTAAGAAAAGAAAGAAACTGGCTAGTTTCCTTAGTGTGCTGTCTTCAATACCTCCTTATACTATGATTTAGTCTTGTATTCCTGGTTTTAATAAATACCTTAATGTCATAAATAACCTACATCCTCACTTCCTATTTCTGTAATTTATTATATTCAAGTACACTTTGAAACATTTCTAAGCAAACCCTAAGAGAGAAGGACAGTATTTTCAAACATTGGTGTTCCTAATATTTACCTGTTTAAGGTGTTCACTGAGAGCGATCCTCAAGTTGCTGTTTCTTCTGTTTAACATTTCACAAGTCATCAGTGTATAAAAGATGGCAGTACATGCCAGTGGCATGCAGAAATAGAAACCAAACAGCCACCAATCCTTTGCATCTTTGTAGAACTGTAGATAAGGTAAAGAAAAGAGAAGATATTTTCTTATGATTCAATGGCAAGTACCACAGAAAGGTCTTGGAAAACCTGATGGTACACTGGTATGTGTCTATTCGTAAACAGCACAAATATATAATTTCTTATTGTTGACCTGTTTTGGACCACCATCAAAATGGGTATTGTGGCAGTGTAAACATTTATTTTACCTTATAGATAACCTGCCTGTATCTTTGTTGCAATCTGTCTTGGGTTGGTATAATTTTTTGGTTCTGTTTTCTGAACATTTACACTCATTCATGGGAACTGGAATCCAGTTTCATGAAAAAGACATGCCAAAATGTAGACAGTGTCAGTTTGAGATAACAAATCTTACTAAAAGGCTGTCTCAGGAAATGCCATTTACCTCAATGGCTTCTGTCCTGATTCCAAAAAAGGAAAATTCAAAATGTTTTGTAAGTTTAATCACCTTTTGTTATCAGAGAAAAGATTGGTAGTTGGTTTGCTTATGTACTGGGCAGATAGGAGCCACTTCATAAGTGCTTGAGTGATATATGCAAAGCTTAGGACAGGTGGCTTCTAGTGGTACAGTTACTTTTAACCATTTGCCTGCCATTCATACCATTTGCCTTTTGTGACAAGACACTGAGGACTTGATGGAGTGTAATTTTGTTAGCTCTGATTTAAGCCGTGGTTTAAGTTAATAGATTTATGTATTATGGGAAATACTACATTTGACAAAACATTTAAAATTTTTCTGTAGACGATTACATTTTCAGACTTGAGAAAATATTGTATCTTGTTTTTTTTTTAAAGTGTGCACAGAAATATGATTTTAAATACTTCCTGTCTCTATTAGTCACTGAAATGGGTGTGTGTAAAAGGGAACCTTCTTTCTTGTAATCTTTCCCCTAGCCTGTTTATTTCTAGCAGAAGTGCTCTTGTAACATCACAGTTCCCACACCAAATGTCAAAATGCTAATAACTGAGGATTATATGAATCCGGTTTGAAAAAGTCAAACTTTTGACATCTTATTTACATTTAAAACTGCACAGCACTAAACTCTGAAAGATGAAAAAAATGGATGCCATTAATAGACTAGTATTTAATAATGTTCATTTTAAAATCTGCTTTAGTTATACTAGATTTATGAAGAAAAAGGGAATGCTTTTTATTTTTCTCCCTCTGTCCCAACACAGCCAGCTGCTTAGAGAACTTGCTATTTTAGAGTATGCTGCTGGTATCTAGGCCACAACCCCACCTCACAGGACATACTGAATTGTGTTGATTAGCTTGTTTCCTCCTCCTCATTAGCCTCATCCCTCCATGAGGAGGGGCTACACTCTGCTCCACCGTTGTGCTCTTCATGGGGGCAGAACTTCTCCCATGGGGAACAGAGCTTCTGCCAGCAGAAAAACAGAAAACAATAAATACGCCTCATATTTGAAGAGTTTGTACTGAGGGGAAATCTAATTACCACTCCTTCTGGAGAGAAAAGGATTACAAATACATGGAGACAATTATCTTTTCTGTGGCAAATTCCTCCAAGTCAGACTGGAAACATATTGGTTGGGCTGCATAAAAAAATGTGTACTGTGTGAATCCGTGCTATGTTTACAAGGAAAGCTTTCTGTCATATCAGTCTACCGGCTTTCATGAGCATGGCCTGCCAGTCAAGAAAACACACATAGAGTTCTGTGTCACAACCCTGACCAATGCAATTCTGTATGAGGACCTGACTTTGTGAAATTTTAAAACCTACACAGAAATGTCTGTAAATCATTAACTGTGGAATCTGAGTTTCACAAAGCTTACATCAAAGCACAAAATTGGGTTGATTTAAGAGAAGTAGACATTCTTTCGTTGGTCTTGAAAGCCCACATGGAACTGGTTTTCTACAGGAAATGTGCATTTTAAACAAGTTTCCTAGTGCACTCAGCCTCTTGGGAATCATGGTTTAGCATGAATCTTTTAAGTCTTTCAAGGATAGCTTTAAACATGAATAAAGCTCCTGTTAAAACCAGGAGCCAGTTAATAATAAATCCTTCCTAAAGTTTAGTAACTGTTTATTGTGGTTGTGGCAGTAAATATTATAGTTAAGGTTAAATGGTATTTCCATTTAATCTCATGTTTGTACTTGCTTGAAACGCATTGAAACAAAACACTCTACATTTTGATTGACGCGTCCAACATTTACTCTCAGTTTGGATATAAACGCTAGTTTGTTTCCTTGAAAATCAAACTGGCGTGGGGAGATTTGAAGCTTTTGAATTGTACTGACCAAGTAAAAGATAATAATTCCTGCTAATAAAATAAAACAAGCTATTCTACTTACCACATTAAGAACAGAAGAATAATCATTAAAGTTAGCATGCTTATAGAAGACCTGAACTACAGTGGGTTTTTATGTGAAGAGGGAAAACTATTCTTTTTCTTAGGGAGAGAGGAGGTGAAGATTGTCCAGGCACATTTGTGGACAAAAATAGCTGTTACAAAAGGGAAATTTGCTGCAGTGTGCATTTCATAAATCATATTCTTATAACTACAGTATCTGCAGTTACACAGTCTGTAGAGTTTAGAAACAAAGATATAGCAAATACTGGACAATTCCACTCCATCTTGACCTGCATTAATTATTTCTATTAGGGAATTCCTTTTGTCTTCTCTTGCAATTGCCTTTTGCTCTTTCTGCAATCCCTGCAGTCTGTGTAACCCTACCAAAGTTGGGGATGTTCCTCTGAAAAACCGTCATCTCTTAAAAATCATCCACACTTTTTATTTTCTAAATTTCCTAGTTCCATATTGCCCTATCCTTCCCAATTCTAGTCCATGCCATGTTCTGATTAAATAAAAGGAGGACAAATATTTAAAAAAAACCAAATTTGCACTCTGTGATGAAAAATTCTAGTCTGGAGAAAAATATGGAGCTTCCCTTAAGACCTAAGACTTTGCACTATCTGCCTCTCTAAGACAAAACAAAATATTGGGGTTTTTTTTATTACTGGGTGAATGGTGTCTGGCCCTTCTTTGGGGTCATGAAGAAAAAATTAAGATACCATTTTCCCATTTTCTCAGTGTAAGGCCAGGCAAAAAACCACTATACCCCTAAGCAGTAAAGATCTATTAATTCTGTAGTGACGACTCACCTGACTTGTTTTGAACAAGCTAATGTGTGTGCTGGCAACTGTTAAACTGCAGTAGCACAGAGGATGAGGGCTATGAAACATGCCAAAGCAGCCTGGTGTGTCTCAGACACTTCTTTCGCTCTTAAGTTGCTCTATCTAGATGGCAACTCAGTGCCCATGCTATCTAGGTTGGAGATGTGAGTCTGCCAGATTTCTAGTCATGATTTCTTGTAAATGAAGGGATTATTCTGTTTGACTTTGTAAGTGCATATAGCATAGGAAAAGTTATGTTAGAGCATGGCTTCACCCTTTTCTTTGTCTGCCGAAAGAGCTGGCTACTGCATGCAAAATGATGACTAATCATGGTAAAACATGGTTTTTGACAGTTAGAAGCTCCAAGGTGTTATACCTAGAAACACAATACCTTCCAAGGCTCTGGCTACCTGAAACATCTCTTGATTGTACTTTGATCAAGTGCAAATTGCAAATTTCTGTATTAAGAATCCTCAGTACTAAAGAAATGAAAATGTTGTGAAGTCCCATTTAGTATCTGTGCCTGACAGTAGAGACAGGTCACTGTAAATGAAGGATCCTCTTTGCACCAATATACATTAGAATACATTTTGCACTTTAATGGATGAATAAAGCATATTATAATCTGATATCTTAATTATCTAACCTATATACTCTGGCTTCCAAAAAGAGAAGTAAGGATGTTACTTACCAACATAAATTTATTTGTAGGATTGAGCATGCAGGTAACATAACCTTCATCCTTGTATCTGAAAGGTACCACAGCAAAACCAATTGCTTCTGGAATAGCCAGTATGAAGGACAGAAGCCAAATGGAGAAAATTTCAATTGCAGTGATCATAGGGATTCCAATTCCCTGAACACGGCTCCAGGAGGCAACTGCTCTATACCTGAAAGAGACAAGCGTTAGGTTTCGAACCTTCAGTTTCTTCCTTAAATTCAAAGATCTTGGTTTAATTTACATATTAAGTAAAATCCTAAAGCTGGCATCTTAGAACTGTATTGCTTGTTTTTTCTGCCTGTTCCAGGGGTTCTGCCAGCTATCAAGCCAGCTAGGACACAGCAGAGCACATCAAGGGGTGGATCAGCAGAAAGCTGGCTGCAACTGTTCTGCTTAGGCACAGGACTGCGTGGAATTCTGCTATGTGGACTATACTAATGATTTCTAATTAAAGTAGGCAAAGTTTGTGAGGACAGACTACATCTTTTGCTAGATCAACTGACAGAAGAAAAGAAACTTCCAAGCACACAGGCCATTCTAATAGATAGAAACCAATCTCTTTCAGCTACCTCAGCTGTAACAGCAGTGCTATCTGAAGTGGGCAGCTCCATGCAATGAAATACTGTAAAAATACTCTTCATGAAATCACAGAATCATCTATGTTGGAAAATCCCTTGAAGATCCTCCAGTCCAACCATGAACCTCACCCTGACCATTCTCAACTCCACCAGATCCCTCAGCGCTGGGTCAACCCAACTCTTAAACCCCTCCAGGGATGGGGACTCCCCCCCTGCCCTGGACAGCCCATTCCAATGCCCAACAACCCCTTCTGCAAAGAAATACTTCCTCAGAGCCAGTCTGACCCTGCCCTGGTGCAGCTTGAGGTCATTCCCTCTTGTCCTGTCACTTGTTCCTTGGTTAGAGAGACTCATCCCCCCTCTCTCCACCCTCCTTTCAGGGAGCTGTAGAGGGCCATGAGGTCTCCCCTCAGCCTCCTCTTCTCCAGACTAAACCCCCCCCAGTTCCCTCAGCCGCTCCCCGTATGACCTGTGCTCCAGACCCTGCACCAGCTCCATTGCCCTTCTCTGGACACGCTCGAGTCATTCAATGTCCTTTTTGTAGTGAGGGGCCCAGAACTGAACACAGGAATCGAGGTGCAGCCTCACCAGTGCCAAATACAGGGGTAAGATCCCTTCCCTGTCCCTGCTGGCCACGCTATTGCTGACACAAGCCAGGATGCCATTGGCCTTCTTGGCCACCTGGGCACACTGCTGGCTCCTGTTCAGCCGGCTGTCAGTCACCCCCCCAGGTCCCTCTCTGACTGGCAGCTCTCCAGCCACTCCTCCCCAAGCCTGTAGCGCTGCTGGGGGTTGTTGTGGCCCAAGGGCAGCCCCTGGCTGATGCATGAAGCTCATGCAGTTGGCCTCAGCCCATGGCTCCAGCCTGTCCAGGTCTCTCTGCAGAGCCTCCCTACCCTCGAGCAGATCAACACTCCCACCCAACTGGGTGTCATCTGCAAACTGACTGAGGGTGCACTCGATCCCCTCGTCTAGGTCATCAATAAAGATGTTAAACAGGAGTGGCCCCAAAACCGAGCCCTGCAGGACATCACTTGTGACCAGAAATGAAGATACATTTGTTCTATTTACAGTATTCAATGTTAAACATACTGGGTTTATGCAGCATGTTCTGTATTTGCCTTAGACTATGACTGGGTGCTAGTTAGGACTGTCTGACAGCTATCTCAGCCTCTGCATCACCTTTCTGATGAGAAACTGAAGTGCGTGTCTAAGAAGTCTGTACATGCCAAACCCACATATTTTCCCACTACTTTATCCCTTAGATAGCGTTTCTCTGTAAAAAGTGGAATTATTGAAACCTGCTTTCCTATGTGTATGCATCTCATAACTGTAATCTTGGGGAAAGGTGCAAAATCTTAAAGAAGTTTCAAATACAGCCCATGCATTTCCCCCTTTTCCTTTCCCTCTCTTTACCTTCTCTGTCCCTCCAATGCTGGAGGATTCTTATTACCAGGCTGCAGCCTTTTCCCCAGTCAGGGAACTGAGAGGGTCCTTCTCCTCTACTTGTCTGCCAGTTTTCAAGGAACTTGCAGAAATTTATTAGCTTTGAGACCTCAACCTCTCTGTCAACTGGTCAAAAAAGCTCGAAAATTATTTGGAGAAGACTGATAGACATACAATACAGAGTATAAACCAGACTATAAATAAAATTTTCAGTAGCAGACTCAACTGTTGTCTAGCAATAACTGCAGTAAACTGGTTACTTAGCATTCCCAACAATTTAACAAAGACAGCGCTATCTAAAAATTGTGCAAAAAACAAATATATTATTTCTGATCTTCTAATAATCTGAAATGCACGTTGGAGAGTTTTTTGTCTTTGGTGATGTAACAGCTTCTAAACTGCTTATTTTACTTGCCCAAAATAATACCTATTGTATTCCTTCCCATTTGGAATTACAGTGCTACATGAATATATCATAGCATCCACTGATGAAATAGTTTTCTTTAGCTGAGGAGAAAACAAGTCCAAAAAATGTCAGACTAGGAAGTCACCAAAGCAGATAACAAATTGTCAGGAGCTGTGTCACTATACTGTCCTGACTATGGCAAGTATTCATCTCTTCCTCAGACATGCCCTCATTTTCTGTTCCCCTGAGTCCAGGCAGATACATTTGGTTACATGTGCAGCTGCCACCTCTATTCTTAATACCTTTCCACGGCACAAGCGGAGGTGAAGTTTTTCAGAGAAAAGCAAATGGGGTGGTGATTTTAGCTGATGACAGTAGCTAACTGGAGTACCAAAGGGCATACCAGCAGGCACAAGGAAGGTGAAAGATTTGGGGAAAGGAGATGCCCTGAACAGACCAGGAGGATACAGTTTCTGAGTATGTGGGCTCTTGAGTTGCAGGGCTGAGTAGGCTTTGGCAAGGGAAGGAAAGAACAGGGGAATTCAGATCAGAAAGCTTTAGGTTGGAGGATTAGGTTGTGGAAGGATTAGGGTGGGATGGTAGAGAGGTAACTGGAAGGAATAGAGAATTTTGGCGTGTTCTTGAAGGCTCAAGGATAACACGGGTTTAAGGAAAAGGATTGTTGAGATCTCTGAGTGAGGATGCTTTCAGCATACTAGGAAGTACTGGATTCTGAATTTCTGAGATGGAAGGAATTAAGAGCTTCCAATATGAAAAAAAAAAAAATAGTGAAGGTATATAGGACCTAGGCTACAAAGGTCAGTAAAACTTAGTTATTAAAAGGCTCCCTCACTGTTCCTCTAACCAAGACACATTTGGGAATCAGACACACAGCATTTCTTCTGATTTCCTGTATCACACCCCCTTTTTTTGTTTGGAGGTCTGCTTATTAACAGGACAGAACACTTGTGAATTAAATCCCCTGTAACCTCAATGTTAGAGGAAGGAAGATCCATGAATTCATTCAAGATCAGGCCATAAGCCCCTCACAAAAACTTCAGAAAGCATTACTACAGAACATCACTGGAAGGTGTCAGAGCCTTGTATGCCATCATTCTTGCCGTAAGCAGACTAGAAACTTTTGCTTTGATATCTATAGCAATATCACACACCGCTTAGTCCCAGATGTACTACGGACAGGTTCTCAGTACATCATTTTAACAGAAATGCATGTATAAAGATTTTGAACATACTAACGCAAACTACATTTTGGACTTGCAGATTAAAAATAAAAACATCTTCTAAAGGCATCCTTATCTTTGAAGAATATCAGAAAGAGGGAGGCAATGGTTCACTCATGGTGAGGAGGTCTGTGAGACTGGAATTCTGAGAGTGTCGAAATAAACTATACTGAAATAATTGAGGGAGTAACATTCAGCATCGTATCTTCTCACACATATTGATTCATATTAAAATTCAAATTTAATTTTGAAAATTTGTGGTTCTCTTATATTTCATTTTACCAAACATAAAATTTTGGCTTTAATGACTAAACGGAATATTTAGTGGAATATTCATAGAAACATAACCGTTCACACAAATACTCAAATATTTGTGAACTGTGAAAATTTAACCATGGATTTGAAGTTTACTTTCTACTGACTGGTAATTTTACAATTGGTCCCATCAGCTGCACAAGGTACATGATACTATCTCATCCTTAACTGAATAATGTTCTTAGCAAACAGGTAACTGTAGACTGTACACATTTTTCAAGTAAGAAATGTAAAGTTTATGTTGTGTCACCCGGGTAACTATGTAAGTGGCAATAAATGGATTGTAAATTGTGAATTCAATTCTTTCCTTGCTTGTATTTTTGTACCTGTTCTGGTTGAGTTAACATCAGTTTTGCACATGAGAAGATCAGTATGCACAGCAGTAAGGATTTAGGTCCTGTATGTATTTTATTAGCAATTTTTTTTCAGTTCACAGTTCAAATAACTATCAGATAAGGAATTACTGGTTGAAGAATTTTATCAATGGTTTCAGCTAAAGCATGAGAAGCTCAGTAATTAGATATGAATTTTCCGAATGTATATTAACCTGCAATTACTTGGTCTCTACTCACTGCTGTATGAGTGATTTTAAAAATAGTGGTAGAATAATTTTTCAAGTGGGTGTTCTGTGAGTTATGTAATATACAGGATCCTTGTCTAGCCACAAACCTCCCATAATTATGAGTGGGAAAATACTGCAGGGTTTGTTTCCCTCGTAGTTAGAAAATGTAGGATGTCTGCCAGGGAACTGACATAAAATACACGCATGAAGCATTACATTTCATTCCCCAACCTAAAATCTGTGTGCATGTGTTTTGTCTTACTTTTCTGTCTTCTGTTTGTTTCCTTCTTGTTTCCAACCTTGCTGGATATTCAGTTCTTTTCCAGGTCATTTTCTTTTCTCTATTTAATGTTGTGACTCCTCTTCCCTCTCTTCTTTTCATTCTCTACTACTCATGCATGTGCTGTCAACTTTAGTATATTGGGCTCTTCAGCTGCTCTCTCTCCTGTTTTCTTCTCCTCCTTCTTCTCCTATTCTTAGCTATTTATTCCAACTTACTTCTCATGGATCTGCAGTCTCCTGCTACTTATATTTAGAGATGCACAGTATTTAAGGACCAGGGATCATTACATCATGAAGTATTCATACATACAATTAAATATTTTGCACTCCTATCTAGTTATAACAACTTGCTTAAAGCATTTCTTTCAGAAGGACATCCTGACTTGATCTGAGAACATTAAGAGGAGGACACCTTCACCTTTCCCTGATGGTTTCTTCTTGTAGTTATTGATCCTCATTGCTAAAAATGTGTACCTTATTTTCATTTGGAATTTGTCTGGCTGTGTCCTGGTTCAGCTGGGATAGGGTCAAGTTTTCCCCAGCAAAGAGAGAGGGAGAAGGGATCTCCAGCTGGGTTATTCATACCATGCTGACGTCAGGTCCAGGGGTGGAACCTTTTTACTTTTGCTTTGGGTTTTGGGGGTTGCCATACATGCGTCAGCCTTGTTCCCTGACCATTTTGCGGTATTTCTTTGTATATCTTTTGTCTTGTTCACTGTTATTGCTGTTTATTGTTGTTATCATTGCCACTGTTGTTGTTCAGATTGTTTTATCACACTGTTGTATTAAATTTCTTCTTATTTTAGCCGGGGTCTGTGTTTAACTTCCAGCCCAACCAGCTGCAGGTGGGGGAAGGGCAACAACAACGTGCTCTCCGGTCCCGGCAAAGCTTAAACCTTCACATTTATAATTTGGCACACCAATGTGGGGCTCGAGAGCTGAAATAAGAATAAAAAGGGGCAGACCCTGACCAGAGTGTGATAGAGCAATCTGTTGGGTGTAATCTTTCTGTTTGTATTTGTGTTTGTTTGATAAGAAAATGTTTGCAATGCTGGCCCACTTGCTTCCGTGGTGGGGCTGGATTAATCCTTATATCCAGTATATGATCCCAGTGGTGGCGTTTGTTATCAGTGGAAAATGTATAAAAGGTCTTATGTTGTTATACGGGCTATTGAATGCTTATAATGCCTTTGTATCGCTGGGGGGGGGGGCGGTACTTGTTTGCCGTTTGGGCTTTTGTTAGGGGTATCACCCCCTCTGTGGGTGAGCCAGGGGAACAGATCCTCTCAGCTTTGGGGAGGTTCATCTCTCCTTGGAGCCTGCAGGCCAGTGTGATTGTGGCACAGTGCCTTCTGAATGCCTGCCTGATTTCGGTTTTGGCCATATGGTATTTGTCTAACAATAGCAGTGCCTGGAAACCTGCCCCGAGGTCAGATAATAGTGAGTGGCAAGGGGTGTGGGAAAAGATGGGCAAAGGCCTGAGTCAGTGGGCACCCCCAATGCTTTGGAACTTCACTCCTGAGCAAATGCAAAGCCCTGAGACGCTGATGGAGTGCTCAGAAAGGGTGTGCTACCAAACTGGCAAAACCCAGGAGACACAAATCGCTGCAATGTGTTGGGGACTTGCCCATGCCTACCGTGTCCTCTTTAATACCACCCGCTGCCCTCAAGGAGAAGATAAGGCCACACAAACAATATCTGAACCGGGGGCACAGGCAGAGCCAGTCTCAGTCACCTCCACCAGCACAGCGACTGAGCCAGAGAACCAGCCAGTGCCAGCGTCAGTCACCCCAATACAGAAAACAAAATATACCAGAAAGTCAGTTCGAAGAGTGAGGGATGAGGATGAGCCAGGCCCATCACAGGAACAGGAGGAAGGACCAGAGATGATCGTCTGATCTCTATCCCCGACTGAGCTGCGAGATATGCGGAGAGATTTCGGCCGCCTGGGAGGCGAGCAGATTTGCACCTGGCTGCTCTGATGCTGGGACAATGGAGACAGTGCTTTTGAGATGGAGGGGAGAGAGGCCAGGCAGCTGGGATCTTTGGCCAAGAATGTTGGCATTGATAGGGAAATAGGGAAGCAGACTCAAACCCTCAGCCTTTGGAAGCAACTCCTGTTCAGTGTAAGGGAGAGGCACCCCTACAAGGATGATATCCTATGTCAGCTAGGCAAATGGACCAGCATTGAGAAAGGCATCCAGAACCTCAGGGAACTGGCTGTGTTTGAGATGATCTATGGTGATCTGAATAATGAGCAGTCACCCATGGACCCAGATCAGGCCCCTTGCACACACCTGATGTGGCGAAAGTTCCTGAAGAGCGCACCAGAAGCACACTCGAAAGCATTGGCAATAGTGTCCTGGTGGACAGACACCCACACTCTAACAGTGGATGGAGTGGTTGGCAAGCTCCGGCAATAGGAGGGAAATCTCCCTTCATCTCAACATTCCCTGGTCTCAGCTGTGGAGGAACTGTCTCAGAGAATCCAAAAAGTGGAAGAGGACATGTCCTGCGTTCCACCTGCACGGGCCAATGTCTCAGCCATTAGAAGTAAACGTTTCCCCACCCAAGAGAAAGGCAGCAGAAGGCACACACCACGAGGCACCCTGTGGTTTTTCCTCCGTGACCATGGAGAAAACATGAGGAGGTGGGATGGACAGCCCACTGCCGCCCTAGCTGCACGAGTAGAGCAGTTGAAAGGGAAGACCATCACAAAAGGGGAGTCCTCCAAGAAGAGCGCAGCTCCAGTGTCCAGTCAGAGATCCCCCAGGCAGAATAGAATGGTGAACGTTATGTCTGACCCTCTTGAGGGGACCAGTAAATTGTTCTTGCAAGCAGTGAGTGATGATGAGCAGGATTAGAGGGGCCCTGCCTCCAGCCAGGTGGAGGAAAGGGATAATCGGATTTACTGGACAGTGTGGATCCGATGGCCTGTCACGTCAGACCCGCAAGAGTATAAGGCTTTGGTGGACACTGGCGCACAGTGCACCCTGATGCCATCGAGCTACAGTGGGGTTGAATCCATCTGCATCTCTGGAGTGACAGTGGGATCCCAACAGCTGACCCTACTGGAAGCTGAAGTGAGCCTGACTGGGAAGGACTGGCATAAGCACCCCATTGTGACTGGCCCAGATGCCCTGTGCATCCTGGCCATAGACTATCTCAGGAGAGGGTACTTCAGAGACCCAAAAGGGTACCGGTGGGCTTTTGGTGTAGCTGCCCTGGAGGAGGTTGAACAGTTGTCCACCTTACCCGGCCTCTCAGAGGATCCCTCAGCGGTGGGGCGGCTTAAGGTTGAGGAGCAGCGAGTGCCAATTGCTACCAGAACGGTGCACCGGCGGCAGTACCGCACCAACCGAGATTCCCTGGTCCCCATCCATCAGCTGATCCGCCAACTAGAAAGCCAGAAGGTAATCAGCAAAACTCACTCACCCTTCAACAGCCCTATATGGCCAGTGAGAAAGCCTAATGGCGAATGGAGGCTAACTGTGGACTACCGTGGCCTGAATGAAGTTACGCCAGCAATAAGTGCTGCAGTGCCGGACATACTAGAGCTCCAGTATGAACTGGAGTTGAAGGCAGCCAAGTGGTACGCCACGACTGACATTGCTAACGCGTTCTTCTCCATTCCGATAGCGCCAGAGTGCAGGCCACAGTTTGCGTTCACTTGGAGAGGCATCTAGTAAACCTGGAATCGATTGCCCCAGGGGTGGAACCACAGCTCCACCATTTCCCATGGACTGGTCCATACTGCACTGGAGAAAGGTGGGGCTCCAGAACACCTGCAGTACACTGATGACATCATTGTATGGGGGAACACAGCCGAGGAAGTCTTTGAGAAAGGGAAGAAAATAATTTAAATCCTCCTGAAGGCCGGCTTTGCCATTAAGCAAAGGAAAGTTAAGGGGTCTGCAAGGGAAATTCAATTCCTAGGAATAAAATGGCAAGATGGGCGTCGCCACATCCCAATGGAGGTGATAAACAAGATAACAGCCATGGCCCCACCAACCTCTAAAAAGGAGACTCAGTTGTTCCTGGGCGCTGTGGGGTTCTGGAGGATGCACACCCCCAACTACAGCCTGATTGTGAGCCCTCTCTACGATGTAACCCGTAAGAAGAACGATTTTGAATGGGGCCCTGAGCAACAACAATCCTTTGATCAATTTAAGCGGGAGATTGCCCAAGCAGTAGCCCTCGGGCCAGTCCGGGAAGGGCAGGAGGTTAAGAACATGCTCTACACCGCAGCTGGGGAGAATGACCCTACCTGGAGCCTCTGGCAGAGAGCACCTGGGGAGACCCGAGGCCGACCTCTAGGCTTTTGGAGCCGGGGATTCAAAGGCTCTGAAGCTAATAACATACCAACTGAGAAGGAGATACTGGCAGCGTACGAAGGAGTTCGGGCTGCCTCAGAAGTGGTCGGCCCTGAAACACAGCTCCTCCTGGCACCCCGACTGCCGGTGCTGGGGTGGAAGTTCAAAGGAAAGGCCTCCTCCACGCATCATGCAACAGATGCCACGTGGAGTAAATGGGTTGCGTTGATAGCACAACGGGCTCGAATAGGGAGCCCCAGCCGCCCAGGGATACTAGAGGTGATTACAAACTGGCCAGAGAGCAAAGATTCCAGGATGTCACCAGAGCAGGAGGTGACACGTGCTAAGGAGGCCCCACCATATAACGAGCTGCCGGATGAGGAGAAGCGATATGCCCTGTTCACTGGTGGGTCTTGTCGCATTGTGGGAAAACATCGATGATGGAAGGCTGCTGTATGGAGTCCCACACGATGGGTCACTGAAGCTGCTGAGGGACAGGGTGAATCGAGCCAATTTGCAGAGGTGAAAGCCGTCCAGCTTGCTTTGGATATTGCTGAGCGGGAAAAGTGGCCAAGGCTCTACCTCTACACCGACTTGTGGGCAGTGGCGAATACCCTGTGGAAATGGCTGCAGCAATGGAAGCAGAACAACAGGCAACATAAGGGTAAAACCGTCTGGGCTGCTGAAGTATGGCAGGACATTGCAGTCCGTGTGGAAAACCTCGTTGTGAAGGTGCGCCATGTGGATGCCCATGTACCCAAGATTCGGGCCACTGATGAACATTGGCACAACCAGCAGGCAGACCAAGCTGCTAAGATTAGAGTGGCTCAGGTGGACTTGGACTGGCAGCACAGAGGTGAAGTGTTCATAGCCCGGTGGGCCCACGAGACCTCGGGCCACCAAGGTAGGGATGCAACATACAGGTGGGCTCGAGATCAAGGGGTGGACCTCACTATTGACACCATTGCAGAGATCATCCACGGATGTGAGACGTGCTACAATCAAGCATGCCAAGCGGGTGAAGCTCCAGCGGAATGGAGAGCAATGGCTGAAATATAGATGTGGAGAGGCCTGGCAGATCGACTACATCACACTGCCACAGACCCGCCACAGGAAGCGCCACGTGCTCACAATGGTGGAAGTAACCACTGGATGGTTGGAAGCTTACCCAGCACCCAACGCCACCGCAATGTGCTCTCCGGTCCCAGCAAAGCTTAAACCTTCACAGGCTGAAATCTTGTTCTATAGGTTCGTATTATATCTTACTTCGCTAAGCTAAAAACCTCATGGATATCTGATGAATCATCTGTATTTCAGTACGTGGATATTACATTTAAGTGGTTTCTTTAGTATTGTTTTTGATAAGCAACAAATTGAGATCTGCTGCATCATTTCTATGCCCTCTTTTTAATCTCATCATTCTTTGGTAAAGAATAATTCTAGAACTCTAGTTAGCCTTCCAGTATTGGTCTCATTAATGCAGCATGGTGGTGGTTTTTGCCATAGCCTGGATTAGGTTTTGGAACAATTTGGATGAATTTTACCCTATGGTAAAGTGGCATCTAATCAGAATTTTAAAAGAAAATGTATTGTGGGCCTTATGTAATTAAATCAAGGAGTATATGACAATTAAATCATGGCCTATAGCTTGTCTGTGGAGTATCATTCCCCTGTGCCTGCTGTCTTACAGAATAGGTGCTTTTGTTTTCCTGTTCCTTTTGACTGCATTAGAAAATTTGTTCAAATGGCCCAGTAGTGTAACATGTTACCATTCTGCAAGTATCATCAACCCTTTTATAAGAGGGAAAGCATTACAGAAAAGGTAAGAGACTTGATCAAGGATGTAAGAAGCAGTCACTGTCAAGATTAGTGTTAGAACAGTTCTTAAATGTCACTACTGTTGCTGATAATTGTTCCATTCCTCTTCATTGTGAGAGGTCACAGCTGTTCTTCATTTTAAAGATAGCCACCAGTGTGTTGACTGCAAAGCTCTTAATACAATAAAGCTCTTATAGCTTTGTTTTAGTGGTAAAATCTTATCTAATACACTTACTGCAAGTTGGGCCCGATGAAAGTAACTACCCTGAGATTACTGTTCTATGCACTTTGGTATACAGAGTAGTCAAGAGGAAGGTGTATACATATTAAATAAGATTCATATCTTCACTGTTCTTAAAACCATTTCTTCATCAAAATCATTATGCCCAAGACATAAGCAACAGTAAAAGCTCAGAAAGGGAAATATCCTTCCTTTTAGTCACAGTCAGGCACTGTTTAGAAAAAGAGTCAGACTTTCATCACCATCATGACCAAGAGTTTAAAAATGCCTGAGAGGCATCTGAAACAAATGTGAACTTCCTCTGAAGGGTGAATGGCTGGTTTGGTGTTTTCTATCAGCCTCTTAAAACCCTCTCCATGTGTGAGTGGACATTGTTTCCTCTTGGGTATGCACAGTTAAACCTTAATACACTGTCAGTGCAAGTCACTTTGTGCAAGGGGCACTAGTATGAGTAATGAGTGGAGTTTCACAACAGGGTGTAGTTAGCACAGAGAACAGTCCTTGTAGGAAGAAAAAAATCTTGTTCTAAATTAAGGCTGTAGTCTGCAAGAGGGACAGAGTCAACAGTTATCAAAGCTATGGAACTCTGAATTCATTATATCAATTGACCCTTATCTTTTTCTACCTCATAGAATTCTATATATAGACACCCAAAATAACTATAAATGTGATAGTTTTCAGGAGTGTTTTTAAGAAAAAAAGTAACTTGCCTGTAGACCAGAAACAGTCCAGCTGTGACAGCACAAAATTCCATATTTACTCATTTTCCGTACTAAAAAGCAAACATTAGCTGATGTGGAATTTTGTATTGATGTGACTATGCCACTTCCAGTGCCCGATCTTACTTGTTTGAAGGTACTCTCAGATCCTGATTTCATGGTGATTTAACCTAGATTTACTTCATGTTAGCCAATATCAGAATCTGGCTGATACATCTGTTTTCTAACACGCGTTCTCTGCAACCATTTAGTAGAGTAGCACCAGATGATAAAGAATTGTCCTTGGCAAAGCATGTAAACTGGAGGAGGAAATTAAATAGTCTGAGTCTGATCCTGTACATGACTTCATACTCAAATGGAAACAACATTTGGTTGTTGTGAGGATTAACAAATCAGTCCTTGTAAAAATATATATATGCATATATAAAGAGGTAGCTTCAGCTGACTTCAAATTTATGAAAAATTATGTAACAGTAGGACTAAATCTATTGAAACTTCATCGGTCAGAACTTATCTAACAAACTCTGTTTCATATGTGCTTGATCTATGATTTATCTCTTAGAGCAGTCCATGGGATTGTATTTTATGCTGAGTAGATACTGTTTGAGAAATAGAATTATTTTCATAGTTTTCAGACTCAAAAATGGAAATAGAACACTTGCCTGTGTTACAGTTTTTTTGTTTCTGGCTTCAGCTAAATGAGTTACTAATGCAATAAGGAACTGTATTGCAGGTATGGATACTACCAAATTACTCATCTGTTGCAAGCCTTGTACGTTAACTTTTTACATAAAACCAAACCAAGATTAATTTGAAAGTTTCTTTTACCTTTGCATCACTGTACTAATACACATAATTTATTTTCTTTATCAATATTTTCTGTATCAGAATTACTGATATTTTGGACTAGAATATGGTGAAGCAAACCTGAGACCAATAAAAATAGCTTTTACAGAAGTGAAGTTTTCATCTGCTATTGCTTTATATGTATGAAGAAAAAACACATAAAAGAATAAAGTTCAAAAGCCTCTTAGCTGTTGTTCTATCAAAAAGTTTATGTATTTTACTGAGCAGAGGCATCAATTTTTAAACTATGAATGTCAATCTATCAAAGCAATGTGTTTTTAAATAAAACTCAACTATAAAATTTATCAACATAAACACTGTAATTATGGTCCATAGGCAGAGAGTTGAAAAAATTGTTTTTAAGACTAAAGATTATGATTCTGTTCAAATACAAATCAAACATGAGGTCATATGAAAGAAAGAAGGCTGAATACTGAGTCAAAGCTGAATAAATTTTTGTCTGGTAAAGGAAACCGAAATACTGCTTTACTAGAGCTTTTAAATACCTCTAAAAACCCGATAAAGTTAATTAGCTCAATGGCTTCATATTAAAGTTTAAGCCACAGATGGGGTGCTTTCTTACAGCTAGGATATCAAAAACCAGAGTGTAAGTTACATCTTTACTGTAGTCTGCCTGCTAAGAAAACCATACTGAGAGCTCTCAGTTTTAGGAAAACTGCAAGGACAAGAAAGAGTGTCTGTCAAAAGAGTAAAACATACTGTACCTGTCCACACTAAGGGCACAGAGATTCAGGACTGTGATTCCCACCGATGCCTTCTGTATAAAGGGAAGGAATTTGCAAAGAAACTGTCCAAATTCAGAATCTCCAAAAGGCCATTTCTGAGCAAGGAGCTAAAGAGAAGATATAAACTGATCAGAATATTTAAACAGTAACTTAGCAATAAGTTGCTAATTTTGCAATTAGCAAAACTGTAACAATTGTGATTATCTCTTGTCTTAGACACAGAACTATAGAAGCACAGAGGGTGAAAGTTCTTAGGTGTTGACATTGTACTGTTGTAATAGTAACTTGCACTGTTAAAAGATTTTTGATTATTGTGATTCCACCACCAGTAGGGACTAATGAAAATCTAACTCAACCTTGTCATACATGGTTGCAATTACCAAATGTCCCAAAACCAAACAGTCAAAGCATTAATTCACAGTTCATGATGAAATATCTCAGAGCCAAATACTCATGCTGCACGCAAGTAGATTATTGTAATTGTAAATGTACCACTATGCAACTCATGACAGTGTTCACTGCCAGATTCTTAAGTGTGTGGAGAAAATATTGTAACTACATAATTTGTTCCATATTATGTTTTAAGGGACTAGCATCATACATACATGTGGGCTGTACTACGAGGCAACAGAAAAGCATCCATTTGGAAAGACGTGAATGAGTGGCTGGGGTTTAGATTAGTATTGCCAAGGACGCGTTTACATAACAGACAAGAATATATTGATTCATGTGAATACTTGTGAATAATAAGCGTGTAAGCAGTAAGCTTTCTAGCTGTAACATTAAAGCTTTGAACAAGTATACACACAAAATACAGAATACAAAATTATTCAGGACAATCAAATCTACAACTGGCTGCACAGTCACAGAAGATCTCCCTTTGCTGGGTGCCTGGCAGTAAAATGGCAGATTGCGTTCAATGTAATTAAATATAGTAAGTGAAAAATTATTAAGTCCATACAAAGTACTGAGGTCTAACTTTGCTCATACCACTCGAGAAAGCGATCTTACAGTTACCATGAATAGTTTTTCTGAAAACCGAAGTCACTAAACTTTCTCACCAGAAGACACTGTCATTTTGTTAATCTTCTTCCCTAAGTCTCTGGCACTGAGCCTTTGTCAGGGGTCAGATACTCAACAAGAGGTAAGAGGAGTTCTTTTTATGATATAGTCCAGCAGTTCTTATGCTTTATCAATTCTGTTAAAGTGGTTGTGTAATAGAAAGCATTAGGTTTGAAATAAAAATAACAAGTGCTTGAGCCAGATATGTAACTTTGTCAACAACCTAGTGGGTGTTGTATCCCCTAAATAAACAGGGGGCACATTTTTAAAGACAGTAATAATAATTGTCTTACTGGATAATTACCTAATTATTACTACTGTGCAGTCATTGGATTTATATGAAGCCTTACTGAACAAAGGCTAGCTCACAGAATATTTTGATGGTACTGTTTAAATTTGGAAATGTTTTTATTTGCTTCAGAGGAAGACAGCAGATGATACACTACGGGGTAACAATAATAAGCCAACCCCAAACTTCTGAAAGCTTCTAAAACCTAATTTTGATGAATTTTTGAAGGTAGACAGATCCAGACCTGGGACTGTTTTATGAAACTAAAATAGATTCAAACTTCACAACAATTTTATTTTCAAGTGCATAGGATGGAGATTAACTGGTGGCATAACAAGCATTTCCAATAAACACAGTATGTGTGATGTGATGTTCCTGGCTAGAGCACAGAATGGAAAAAAGAAAACAAGGAACCATACTTCAATCTGCACAAATGACTGACGCCATTGCATTCTCATGAAAAAAATTAGTCATAAACACAACTTATGAATCATGTATTTGTAAGATTTTTATAGGTAAAACTGAACAAAGATTATATAGTGTTTGGTGTATGATTAAATCAGCAGAAATTTGAATTGTTGTTTTCAGAGGTTACTTTCTTGCAGACCTGTTCTGCCAGGCCACCTTCATACTTAGGCAGACTTCTTTACTTACAGTCAGTTCACATTTTGAGAGTTATCTTTGCAATCACAAGGACTAGACATTTTTTTCAGTAGAAGCTTACGCTCTGGAACACACTCATCTAGTAAGAGTGGGTGGATCCTGTCTGTAGAATTAGAAAACCAAATTTTGGTTGTAGCTCAGGACCGTAAGTATTCAAAGTAAACATTTTATTTCTATTTAAATTACCGTTAAATTGAAACATAGTAATAATCACTACCTTAACAATATAAATGTTAGCTATGGGGAGTTAAAATTCACATCTGTCTATCTCAGTTAAGGTAGGAGTTACCTTTCTGTGTTCTCACAGCACTTCGCTGTAGAGTACAGGATGTTTGTCACTGAATGACAGATTTGTCGGAAGTCATAATCTCTTTAGAGTCAGTCCTGATCTGACTTTTCCACATCCCCTCACCATTCATCACAATGCTAAATTACTTGTGCTCATTTTCCCCAAGTAATACCTTGAAAATGCTGGAAGCATTTATGTACTACATGCTGCCTGAGTCTCTCTAGGACCATATTAATATTGTCATTTGGTTACTTGTATTTCAAGAAAGATTTTTAACAATTCATAGCTTTCAGCCCACTAGGTGTTAATACTACGAAGCAAACTTACGTGTATGCTCATTAAATAGGAAAGGGATCTCTTAGGCATTATATTTTTACTGGATTATTTTTTCTCTACAGCTGAATATTAAAATGAGATTTCTCAACTTAAGCTGTAGTATCAGTCCAAGTTTTTCTACTCACTATTTCTTGAGAGTGTTAGAATACCATATAAATGTGGATCCATTTGCTCTTGTTTTTTTCCTATATATTGCTGTGTTTTCTGGCATATTGAGAATTCTCGCCTTCTTCAATGAGAGCTGAGCATCTTATTTACCATCAAGACCACAGCAGAGAAAATGTGAGCACCTTTGCAATGGTATTCCAGTTTAGGACAGTCATATTTGATGAAAGCAAATCCCCCTTGTGCCAGCAGGCTAGGGAACGGATCACTAGGATTGGTGATTTACGTACTGTCAGTACCTTCCATAACAGAGTTAACGAAATTATACCTGCAAGCTCTGATTTTTAGAGACTGAATGAAATACATTGAAAGCTCCAGCAGAATAATTTTCTAGATAGATTCATAATATTATAGCAAATATTTGCAGGGCATACCTTCGCCTTTTGCCTGAAACTCTTGCATGAGGCTTTAGTTTATGTCAGAGCTGCAGAAAAAAATGTGGGAAAAAGAAGGGGCAGTCTGAATCCATGGTAATTCTCCAACCAGTTGTAGTCACATGGAATTTCAGCTCCAGACTCTTGTCTGGGTTTTGGTAAAATCAGAATAGTTTTCAGGAACCGCTGGGTGAAGGCTAAATTATAAAATGGCATTGCCAGGAAAAAGAGGCCCTAGCAGATTTTGTCAATCCCCTGTGCCAACCAGAGCCCCCAAACTGATTTATCATTACAGATCATGCTTTAAAAGGCAACTGAAAGATAGCCACCTATTCATTTATGTGCACTGATGGTAGCTGTAGCATATACCCAGCAACAGAAATGAACAAGTACTTTGTAGTGACTGTGAAACTCTGTTACTACAAGGCAAGTATTAGCTTCAAAAAGAAAAGTGTTGTACTTGAAAAAGGTTCACTAACTCATTACTCACAGGGAAGCTTTATCATGGTTCCAGCATGTACACATCTTCCCTGTACCCCAGGAAGCTCTCCTTTTTTAAGATTAAAAGTATTTTATTCCTTTTGTTTCTCAAACCTTTCCACTAATTTAAGTAACATCAGTACCAAATCATTAGACATTCTTTTCAAGTTGATTTTAATCAAAATCACTGGGATCAGAATTAAGTTACTTGATTTTTAAAATTAACTTTGCAATCATTTCCATGAGTATACTCCCTTATCATTCCACATCAGCTATGCATTCATTACTTCCCCTTGGATCAGGTGCCAGTTTTTTTCTTCTGTAGATATTTTTAGTCAGCAAAACTGATCCTGTCCTTGGTTATACTAATTTCACATCAAAACAAGTCCATTGCCCTTTGTTCTGCCCTAGAAGGGTACAGAAACTTCAGAGGAAAATAACACATTTATTTTGTATTAAAAAAATGGGCCCAGGAATTTAATTCAATTAGTCCTGATTTACTTAGATACAATATAAGAACTGGAACTACTGGCTCTGCTCTTCTAGTACTTTTGCATGTTTTAATATCAAGGCACAAGGATTGGAGGAATTAGGCTGATTATCCCAACTTGTATCTCAGTTCTCCATGAGTTGGTCAAACGGATTGTGCTTTTGCAAACGCCCTCACAAAATCTCTGAGGTTTCAAAATAAGACACGCAGCAAAGGAAATGCACTTTTCCCCTTGTGCAGTTTACAGTTTAGGAGTGTTTCATACAGATTGACTGTGGTGCAATTCCTGAGCAACAAGAGTGTATTCAACAGGACATTTTTACACTGAAATCAGAAACCAAGATTTCAAAGTTCTACTGTTGGTCTTAAAAAGCCTCACCAAAGTGACCAGACGGCCACAGCTTCCTTGAGCATCCCCCCTTCTCTGCTGCTTTATATGGCCTCTCTGCCCTGACACTGCAGCTTGAAACAAACAAGAGAGCAGCACTGAGAACATTCCTTTGGAATGATTTTTAAATGTCACTCAGTTGATTTTATTCTACTGCTGTTGCTATTTTCTAACCCCCATTAGTATGCTAACTGTTGTACAAAACATAAAGTCCCACTGCGCATCCCAAGCAATTTATATATAGTCTAAAGGAGAGAACATTATAATCCAACCACAGGAGTATTCACTGGTACATGCTCATGTGCATTCACAGTGTTTATCTAATATTGGGCTGATACTGTGTGTTTACAGGCAGATGATAACCCTGGAGCTCAGCCCAAAATAGATGGACTGGGTTAGGGTTTGGAAATGAACCGGTTCTGAGGTGCTCTGTAAAAACTTCTTTAGTTCAACAGCTACGTGTCAGGAGGTCCTCTCTCTCTGCCACATGGCCTTGAGGATGAAAGCAAAGGTTTCATACCTGCCCTTTCCTGCTTTGATCTCACCGTAGTGCTCTAGAGCCTTCCTCTTCCTGTATCTGCTTGAGACCATTGTTGTGCTGACACACAAGATCTGTTTCCCAGAAACTGAACAGATTGTGCTTGCCCCTCGTGTCACCCCCATGCAGGGTACTCCCCTGAGTCTTGTGGTATTTAAGTGTTCAGTAATGCTGATATCACAACCCTGGCAGCCAAGAGTTTCTCCTCCATCTTCAGCAGGACAAACAGAAATACCTTCTTTATTCCATGACTTTTTTTACACTTGTGTAGTAATGGAGAAAGGGACCAAACCAGAGGATTTCTGTTTGTCTAGATAATGTCTAGTATAAGTGACCAGCATCTCCTAACTGTGGAGTAGGAGTTAAAAAAACCCAGTGTATTCCAGGGTGATTTCCTTTCCTTGCAACATAGTTCAGAATGAAAGACAGGAGAAATTCCTCTGTTTTTGTCAGATCAGCACATTAAGGTTTTGTTTGTTTGTTTGTTTGTTTTTTGAGGCTAGTTTCCTCTAGGAGACATTGAGCTGTCTTGGTAAAGCTCTGTCTCAAGTTATGTTCTACAATTATGTATGCCCTTGTCTGCTTCAAGGCATGGGCCAAATATGGTACCTGGTGCTTTGGTTGGAATCCAGGTGGAATCTAACTGAACACAGACACGTTCAAGGTCTGTACTACTGAGCTGACTGCATGAAGTCACAAAAGATGATGATTCTTACTGAAATGTTCCTCCTGTCTCTGATCTGTAAGACTGGTTAGTTAGGAAGAAGGGTAGATTGAGTCTCTTACTTGTGGTATATTGATTGTGGTATTTTGATTCAGTGACTCAGCTGGGACTCTTCTGCCCCATGAAACTTCAGAGGAGAAGAATTCACTGCATGTTCTCAAGCCTTTTTCTTCTTCCTATCGCCCATATATCCCAGAAGGAATTGCACTGCAGGACAATCCTCATCCATTTCTTGCTTGGGACCAACACTGTTGGTCACCCCACATATGTAACCCAGCTGTGCTCCACCACTTTGCTGGAAAGAGGGAGAGATGTAAGAGTGAAGGAGAGAGAACACAGCCCATCCCTAGGTATTCCTTCCCTTCCCACTGCTGGAGTGAAAAGCTTCAACTTTGGGAAGGACAGTGAGTAGAAGAAAACTAGAGGGAAAGAAAAAAACAAGGCTAACTTTTATAATGCAGGGCACAAGATCAATATTGGGTATATCACAGTGACATGATAGTTCAGGCTTCTTCTAGCTTCAGTATCACTTGTTTTTTCCCTTATACTTAGTTTCATGATACTGCCATCGTAGGGAAGGCACACTGCATCTCTCCAACTGTTCTTTGTAGGAAATACATTCCTAATTTTACTACAACCAAGAACTGTCTCTTTTCCACTTTGGGTGGATAAAAGGACTGACTGTGTTTGTTTCTGGAAGGAAGAAAGGTTATGTGGGGATGCATGAGAGCCATCAAAGACATTTTTTCCACTGAATTGCCCTACCACAGCTTTTTCTGCTATTTTGCTCATCTTTGCCCAGCTGAGAAAGGGTAGAGGTAGCAGAGGGTCTCATGCCATTTCATGAATGCCTACAGTTTTCTCTTCCTGCTTAGGCAGCGATGGAAGGGAATGTATAGTTTTTACACAAGAGAAAATAGATTATTCTTCAAGAGATCCTAAAAGGTAAGAAAACAAATGCCCTGTTTTTGAAGGAGAACATTCTATCTCAACTAACTGGTAAAAAAATAGATCCAAAGTTTTACATTCTTGTTAAAATATTTGTATTTATCACAAAAATCTACTTAGTAGTAAAGCATTCCTAACAACTCTAGACATCTCCCCTGTGGTATTTTTGCTGTTTACAAATAGGATTAGGTTATTTTTTGTTGTTTGGTGGTATTGGCTGACTTCCCGTCCTTTTAGGTAGGCTGTTTCTCAAGCTGGGCTGCTCTTCTTCAGGGAAATGAACTGCAAGGTGTGCTTATGTGCATGGTGATTTGTTGAAAATAATTTTTTTCAATCCCTGGGCAAGATACTGCTTTTGTTATTCTTCCAGCCCTGTTGACTTTTGTGTGTTGCTAAAGAGAGTGACACAATTGCTAAGAAATTACTGCAGAACTGGTAAACCCTGGATGTGCACAATCAAAACAATTGCTTGTTATGTGTAGAGTTCAGCGGATTGAAAAATGAAGAGAGTGAACATACTAAAATATTCTGTTAAACCTAGAGTCTCTAGGTACTGTACAGTATTACATATCTACAGAACATCAAGGGAGGCATGAGATGTGAAATTGAAGATGAGGGAGGAGCTGCCTGTGCACTGAAGGGAACATATATCCCACTGCCCCAAAGTACAGCCATTAGTTAAAGGCAGAGTGGCTCTTGAACTAAGAACGAGAATATAAAACGTCTTCCTTAACTCCTACCTTGCTATGCACATTAAACACTTCCTGCTGGGAAGCTGTAGTCTGTAAATGGAGAGAACAAATTCCTGTTGGACTTCCCCTTTCATTTTGGGTAACTTCTGCCTTCAGGACTCAGTGATTAATTCCTATGCTACCTCTGTATTTCTTTTATGTGTGATCACTACATGGAGACATACACCCCAATAACAGGTCATGTTCTGAGCCAGTTACAGATTTCTGCATCACACTGGGCTACCAGTGCGCTGCTTCTTGGAATCACTGGTAAGAATTCAGTTGTTAAGCTGGTGGCATCAGAATTTCCTGCTAGTATATATATATAGAGAGAGAGAAAAATATATGCTGCACATATGACAAATTTTGCTTTGAAAGGGGTGTTTCTTTTCTAAGTACACTTAACTTTATGTGTGCTGTGGGCTTGGCCTTATGCTCCTTTGGCAGAAAGCAGTTAACTACTGTGGGGGTCACTTGCTCTATGAGCCTACAGGATCAGTGCCAGTGTGTTTAATTATCATCCTTGTGTATGTGCAATATTAATTCTGTCAGTAAAGGTAATCTGATATGCCAAATAATTTGAGATTTAGAGGGACTGGTCTAACACTTACGCATTTGCTCCAATGTTGAAAAACATCCATGACTGCAAATGCCTGAGCTAAGTCTTCCTTTACTGAAGACAAAATGGCTGAAGATGTTTGCTTACTGCTAGCTACCTTTTATATTTCGACTCATAATGTTCTAGGTGGACTGCTCAGATTTATGTGCTGTTGCATCTAAGGTAAGCATGAATAGCAACTTACTAACAAAAAAGCTTAGTTTATTAAAGAAAACATCATCTTCTTGAGCTGTTTGAGCAGTGGATGCTCTTGCTTCTTTTCTGGGTAGATGTCTTTCACTTTAAATAGTAAAATAAATAGGAAAATGTTTGTTACTCACATTTAAAGAAACAGGTTAAAAGCTGGCCAATTTGCTTCATCTATAGGCTAATGGTTTAAGGAGTTAAGCATATTAAGATGTAAGGCAGTATAATTTATGTCAATCCTACGTAGGTCAGTTTTCAAGAAACAGAACTCATTTAAACATTTTTCTCTAAATTGCATAAAAATGAAAGTAGAGACAGCTCAGTATTTCCCAATAACATAGTTAAAACTGAATTTTGCCATTCCAAAGGTCTAGGCCTTGGCCTAGAGTGTTTCTAGCTCCATGAGCTCAGGAAAGAGCTGTGCACAGCTTTTTCTGTGGAGAGCACCTGTTGTTCTTGCTGCTGCTCTGCTAAACTTTAGCCAGTGACAACAGCAGTCACAAAGGCTTTCCAGAGGTTTAATGCAGCCAAGACAATAGTGGTGCTATGGATATTCTGCTGCTGCCTATGTATAGCCTTAGAAAACCATCTAGTTTCTCTGTGGAAAGCAGTCCTCTAAGTTGTCATGCATTGCATCCAGTTTATTTGCTACGAACACACACAGCAGTGATGGGCACTGCAGCGAATGCAGCATCTTTCAGCTATGTGCTGTGCCACCTGGTACTAGAAAAGGAGGTATGACACCTGTCTCTTCTTCAGTGCCTTAATCCTACCTCTACAGCAGCATAAAACGTAGAAGTTGTGTTTCTCAATCTTCTTTTCACGCAAAGAAATTATTCTTACTGATTTGGAGGCTGTATGTTTTGACATCTTGAATGTCTGAGATGGGTGTGTTTTGGGTGAAGAGGAAATTGTTTGGGTCCAGGTGCTATAAACGTGATTGAAAAGGAAATTGTCTTAGTTTGGTCTATTAAGGCTGGATTTATAACTGGCACACTTCCTGTAAAACCCAATTTGTCTTAATATTGATTTGATACTACAGGTGGATATATTAGTGGTAATTAAGAGTAATGGGGCTTTAATACATCCAGAATATCTTCAGAGGAGGCTAGTGATTATTACTTATGTCTCAATCCATTTAACAAATTGCTAAGGGGAATCCACTATATAATTACAGTAATTGGAGAAAGTAAGGGGGAATTTTTGAGCCTACTGTACCATGAAGAAAGGATAAAAATGTCAAACACCTGTGACCATATCTTTAGCTGACATAAATTACTTTTTTTTTTTTCCCCCAGCATCACATCTTTGTCAATTGTGTAAATGCATATCTCAATTCTCCTGGGACCTTACATTTTCAATTACTATAATCTTATAGCTGCTTCTTCTTAAGGATTTGTAAAATGGATTTGAATATCAGTAACATTACCTACTTCTCTTCTGAAAGCAGTTTCAAAATAGTTAAAGCTACCTTATGTTTCAGGAAAGTGTTTATACCTATTTCTAATATTACATTATAATTGCATAGTATTACACATTTTGTTCTATATGATGCGGTCATCTTAAGACTGTATTATTGGTTATTTTAATATGCAGATGAATGCTTGTTTACTCTAATTGTGATTTCAGAGCTCTTTTGTCCTCCTAAAAATGAACATCTGACCTATGAGATATTAAGTGTTTGACACCATTTGTCTAACATGAGACTTTAATCCTAAAAGAAGCTTTAAAATGAAGTTCAGAAGTAAGTGTATAAAATACTTTAAAATTTAAACTTTAAAACAAAAATAAAACCACTTTGTTTTTCCTTATAAGCGTATCACTTCCACTTTCAAATTGTGATATTTCCAGTGGTTACCCTTCACATCATCGCTCAACAGGAAGGGCTAACTGGTGCCACTGATTGTAGGATCCCTGGTGACACAAACAGGTATGCCATTTAACAACCTTCAAAATCAACTCCTAACGTAAGCAGACATATTACTGAATGGTTTATATGAAATATAGACTATAAATAATAATAGAATTTCTTATCAGAAGTACTAGAGCTCCCTTATAAATTCTATAAATGCTTCCCTGTATCAGAATACATGCAGCTAACCTTATAAAACAAGATGGTTGTATATGGTAACTTTAAAGTCATTTATCTTGGAGGTTCAAGCACTCAAAAAATTACTAAAAGGTAGAATTATGCTTGTAAATGTGATTTTAATTCTGCCTTTTAACATGTGGGAATTGACATACATTGATGTGAAGGTGCTGCAGTTTCATTCCCAGCCTTTATCAAATATTTCTTTGCAGTACAGAAATAAATTTTCATATAGGCTAAAGTAATTTCATTTGTTCAGGACCACAGTTCAGCTCACCATATAAGATACAGCAAGGCAAGTAAACCTATAGAATGCCAAAGATGTGTCAGAAAATTGATAGAAAAAATGTAATGCAAGGGAATAAAGAGAATGTAAAAAATATCATTTGTTACTTCTAACTAAACTAAAGAATTTTCAGAAGACCATAAAAAGGCAATTCTGAAAAGCAAAATTAATTCCAGGTTTCACATGCTATTTTTTCTTAAAATTTCTTATCAGAAATACCACGAGAAGAACACTGCCTTAGCAATTATCCATAAAAACATCAGGATAATTTACCAGGGAGGAAACTGTAATGCATCATGGGAGATGCAGTCCAGCCTATGAGTCCAGATCACTAAGAATAATGAAAATATGCAGAACCCCAATGCCCTGTCCCATTAGGCATCCACACAGCTATGGAAGACAGGCAAATCTCAAATCAGGCAAAGGCTAATATTTCTCATCAACTTGTTAATTCAAAATACTCTATAGATATCTGCTATCTTATTAACAAATTATTTGATTTTCCAGGTGGAATATTGAAAAGTGGAAACTGGAATTTCCATTAAATCACATTCATTATTATTAACAGTCTTTATCCTCATTTCAAATTTATATTATATTAAAACCAGCTAAAGTTAAAAGACTTATCTGTCATTTATACTACTGGAAGATCAGAACCAGGTACTGCATTTTACTGTTGATAATATATCTCTGTACAAATGTAATGTATGCACATATACATATATTTAATACATTAATGAATTCAAATTTTTATGATTCTGTCCTATCAATACCTGCATTATAATGCAGGTCAATAGTTTAGATATCAATAGTTATACAGATACAAAATACATCTTTTCAAATCACTGTTCCCTTAATTTTAAAATTCAGTTTGAAAGCACAGGACACTGGTTATTAACAAGTTATGGATTAAAATGTGGTTTTTTTTTAAAACACATGTAAATAAAAGTTATGTTTACAGAATTTTTAAGGGCCAAAATCGTGAAGAATGGGTTTTTTCATTATATTACTTTGTGGTTTATTTACTAACAACCTTTTATTTACTCTATTTACTAAAAACCTTAAGTTTTTACTGAGAAAAGAAAGAAAAATTATAATACCCCATCAGCTATTGCACCTGTATACAATTCACAAAGATACAGATAGAAGCTTACAAAATTCTTTGACGATTTCCTAAATTAACCTCAGTGAGACGTAGTAAAAAATGGCTCAGTTCTGTTCATTCAAGTCTGTCCTGGAGTCATGCCAAGTTACATTAGCAAATATACATTGCATCAGAAAAAGCACTGTTTTATGGCTTTGTTTAATGAAAATGGAAAATAAAAAAACTGGGACAGGATAACTTCCTATTAGGTTAAAGAACTGCTGAGGATCCTTTTCATATTTTGACAAATCCAGGTGGGATTTAAGACTTCAAAAATGCTCTGTGATATAATTGATTTTACTAACTCTGGAATAATTTTGAGAATCTGCTATTAATGAATACTAAATTAAAACCTTAACACTCAATTTAACTGGTATAATTTCTCTCCATAAAGTCATAACATGAAGCCTGCAGATCACAGAGAGTATTTTCTGTAAAACCATGAAGAAACAATAGGATATTTCAAAAATAGAAACTAGTCCAATGCTGTATTTCCATCAAGGAGGTGAACATAAAAAGTCTTCCCTTTTAAATTTTTTTGCTAGCTGTAGTAGCTATACTAAATTAAGAGTTCCTGTGAAACACCCAAGGCCACTCTGGTTAAGAGCTACAAGCTACAGCATCTTTAAAAGGAGATATACTTTTTCTTTATGGAGGTGAAACCTGAGAACAAAAAGGAGTTGTATTTTTTCTAAAGTGGACTATTCATTGACAAAAGAGCACTACTTGGACAAGCAAGTAACAATAGAGAACAGACAGTGTAGTCGGAAAGAAACAGCAATTCGAATGTATTGATGTTGCACCCTACCTTGTAGACAATGATAGGAATATCAATGACAATATAGATAAGGTCTCCTAGTGCCAGGCTGGCTATCAGTGCATTCGGGCCATTCCTCATACACTTGTTCTGGTAAATGATCCTCAGCAGAGTTGCATTCCCAACCATTCCAACGATGAAAATAGCACAAGATACCACCGTGTTAATGTATTTAAAAGTTTCAGCAATCTTTGTCTGCTGGGAGCACTTGACAGTTTGGTTGGACACCAGGGGCTGTCTGGTGGTGAGGAGCATGCTGGATTCAATCCCTGAGAAAGTGGAAAGGTAGTTTCCCAAGTCACTCCGATTGGCAGCATATCTGTCAGAGCTGTCACTGAGGACAAATCCTGGAACCAGCAGCAGCAAGGAGACTCTTAAACACAAGGCTTCCATCCTCGAGTCCCAAAAGAGCAAATTCAGTGAGACAGGGTTTTTTCAGTATTTCAGTGAGACACTTCTCACTTCTTCACCTGCAGAGAAACAATAAGCAGAAACAGAAGAGAGAAACACAGAATCAATACAACAGGTAGACTCACACACATTGTTTCTCACTTAGGAAGGGTATTTGAATGTAGAGTCTCTACAGCACATACGTACAGACACCTGCTTATAATCACGGTGCTATTCTGAAATCTAGATTACCCACATTAACTGTCTGACAAAAGGCACACAAAAAATTCCATAAGTGATTGACACCTTATAAAAATGAGATCCCACAAAACCCTGTTAGTCTGAGACAGAATTTGTGTATGAATGGAAAAATAATGGTGAATGAAGTTCTGTTTTCAAATATAGTTTTGCAAGAAAAATGTACCAGCAGAGAGGCCTTGGAGATTGCTGAATGATATTTTAGCTAAAAGAAAAAGTTAACATTTTTTCTTTGAAAAATTTAGGTAACAGTACTGCATTCATAATTAAAGGTAGCCAATTTGTTAATTTTCTGAGTATTTTTGATATATTGCAACAAAGAGGCTGTATATTGTTTTTCTCTTACTTTATCATTACCTGGATGTCTGAAGACTGAGAATACATGTATTTCAGATCAAATTTTGGAGCAGATCCAAAGTCCCTAAATAACAGGAGGAAGACTTTTATAGTCTCAGGGTAGACCTCTGGCCAGGAAAACCCTTCAAACTTTATGTGTCATTTGGCTCTTGAATGTCATTGCAGCTCATATTCAGTACTTAGCCACGGCAAAGCTAATTAAAAAAATATAAGCTCTCTCAAAGAAAAAAATACTTGGTTCAGCATTCTAAGTAACAACTCATGACATTTCCAGGTAAGAAAGGACGCATCATAGCATTCTGTCCCTGTAAGTACAACTGCCTATGTGTAACCATCAGAGCTGGTACAGATACTACACCTCCAGGGAAACCAAAGAGGCCACTCAAGTCCATTTCCTTGAAGCCTCAGTTTAATTTAAGATACTTTTTTACACAGCTCGTATTTGCCAATAAGACAAAGTGCCGCAGTGTTGCCAAAAGAAGAGCAGAAAAGAGAGTATTTATAACTTTCTGATTTCTAGGGACTCACATGAAGGATTTGGGAGTATCTTTTTAAATAAATGAATCCTAATTTTGTTCCCTATGGGGCTATTAAGTCAGAGTTTATAGAAAGAAATTTACCAGAGAAAGAATGTGGGAGACAATGTACTGATAGGACTTCTGGACCCAGCCACAGTGTAAATATTTACTACTATTACTCTCGTCTGTTGGTGTGGTCTGTAGAAGTGTAAGTGTGTGTGTACCTGTATACATCAGCAAATGCAACGTTAACCTGAGTATTCCTGTCTGGCATGTAGCATGCTATCCCTCCCAGAGCAGAGATCCATATTTACACTCTTTTATGTTGGTATATTTGAGATGAGGATCTGACCAACTGTGCATTCCTATGCACTCGATTTTAAAGTTTAATATACTAAATAGTAAATCCTTTACTAAATGCTGGTTATGATGGTATCTCAAGGCAGTTAGCAACAGTTTGCATGATGTAAGTGCTTTCACTTTAGGTTTCTAGAATTAAATTAGAAACAACAGACATATTTGACTGTAACTCTTTTCAGGCAAGTATTAATGCTTTTATTATTTATTATGACTATGGTTCCCTGATTTACAAATGGAAAAACTGAATCACAAATGATTTAAATGACTTTCCCAAGTTCATGCTTGCCCAAGTAAATGTGATACAGCTATGAACAGAACCCACAGCCCTGTGCTTTAGTGATTGTATTCGTATCCTCCTCATTTAATGACATTTTCTTGTGAAAATTTGATATATGTGTATTATATGAAAACGGTGGTAGCATGGCAATCATGCAGCCAGCATGCAGAGCTAGGAACAAAATTGCCAATCACCATATCCTCCCTCTCCCAGACAAAACTTTCCATAAGAAATAAAACTAGAAAATTTTAATGTAATAGTTTCTAAGGATATTTCCTTACGGATTCCTGACCGTCCTTCACTCCCCTGTGCATATTTTCACAGTATTTGTTACAAAACAGAACATGCAAATTGCCTCATATAAGTAGCATACTAGTATCCATACTAACTTTTTGTAATAACGTATTCTGCTTTACATGTAATCTGAATACCTGGAGTGTGGGAGGTGGTTATGTTCATCTGGAGGCCACATGCATGTGCTGTGCCTGTGCTCCTACAGCACCGCAGAAGTAGCCGCAGATGCAGAGAACAAAACTAACTTGCCTGGGGTATCAAGACAGAAAAATTCCCGTGCCGAGATTCACAAGAGCCCATACTATTGGAAAGGAAATTGTTCCAAGTCTTAAAGGCAAGCTAAAACGTTAACAGGGATTAATCTGCCCAAAAGGCAGCTGAGATGTAAAGAGAAGCAAATAAACTTTGCCAGGGGACGAAAGCGCTGAAAGAAATACTGCCGACAAGGCGAATTTCTCCTGGTTGTCTCCCCCTCCAGCACAGCGAGCGCTCTTTGCTGCTGGGATAATTGCCTTAGATTTCTTCCTCGCACACTAGAGAAAACACTCTCCGCTTGTAACACTATCAAAAGATCAATTCCAACAGGCACTTGGCAAAACGGTACCGCCTCCCCTGCAGCCTACATAGAGCATCTGACGAGATGGGGAGACTGAAACTCTATTTAAGAATAGTTATCCCGAGCTGCCTTGTGCCTGTCTCCTGGTCTCCCCCTCTCTCTCTTTCTCTCTCTCTCTCTCTCTCTCTCACACACACACACACACACACACACGGACAGGCAGACAGACAGACACACACACACACACACACACACACACACACACGGACAGGCAGCCAGACACACAGCCAAACCCACAGCCACAGCCAGACACACACTCCCAGCCCCCGCGCTCCCAGGCAGGCACCCAGGGGCGCCCCCCCGTCACCTCAGCGGGCACCCAGGGGTGCCCCCCCCGCCACCCGGAGCGTGGGGAGCGGGGCTGGCAGCCCCCCGCCGCTCGGGCCGGGCCCCGCGCACTCACCGCCGCGCTCCGCGCTCCGCCCGCGCCGCCGGCTGCGGCCGTGGCTGCGGCTGCGGCTGCTCCTGCTGCTGCGAATTTCCTCCGAGTGGCTTTTCCCGGGGTAGTCCTACCAGATCCCGCGCCTCACTGGGTGGGATTGAAAATCTCCACCTCCGCTGAACCAGTCAAAGAGACCAGACGGACTGAAGAAGTCAGAGCGTCCCCTTCTTCTCTGCCCCCTCCCCCAATTAAAACAAACCTCCAGCCCAAACTGAGCCCCTGCCAATGTTAAACACAAAGGCTGCCTCCCGGGCACGGGGGAACACGGAGCTCTTTAACTGTTTCCTCTCTGAAATGGAGCGGCGCTGCTCCGCCGGACTCGTCCCAGCCCCAGCCCGGGGAAGCCGCCCCGGCCTCTGCCCGCTGGCGGCACACGGGGGCTCGGCGGGGATGTGTGTCCGAGAGGACCTGGCGGCACAGGAGCCGGCAGGAGAGCGGAGATAAAAATCTCACGATGAAATAGACCGCTTTTGCTTTGCATCCCCCCCCCCTCCCGCCCCCGGTTTGGCCAGGGTGATGGTATGTTTCCAAGACAATCAGTAAAACTCGATGTGTAACAGTTTCAGAAATGCTGGATCCCCAAACAGTGGCTGTTCCTGGGTGGAAATTTCTGTGGTCCATCCAGGACACCTTGCTAATAGCTTTTAGTTTCCAAGACCAGAACCGCATTTACAGAGATAATCAAAGTGTAGCAGTTCCTGGCATTCCTGTGTTTCCTGATACTGTTCTTCTGTCAAGGTAGTGGTACAGAAAAACTCATGTAGAAAAAGTGGGAATGTCTCTTATAGCTAATCATCTTTTCTCATGATTAAAAACTACCAGAGTATCAGAATTCTGTGATTCTGCAATAATCTTTTCTCATTATGGAAAACTACCAGTGTATCAGAGGGAGCAGCTTGTAGTGGAGACACTTTCAAAAATCCCTTCATGCAAGCAAGTTCAAGAAATTTTGAGTCTCCCATAGAATCATTTCAGGATCCTCATTTCATGGCAACTTTCCGTCTGGCTGTACCACAGAAATTATTCTCTAAACATATATGGGCTTCATTTGAATGCAAAAAGGCAGTCCTCCTAAATATGATATAAAAATATGTGGTCCTAAAAGAGTAAAAACAGACCGAGAAAAACGATAGGAAATGTGATGCTAGTGGCCCACAGAATTAAAATATCTGGCAGTAAATTGTGTAAGAAATTATTTTGAACGTTATGGCTTTTGCATAGTTACAAGAATGTTTCTGTAGACATTATTTTAAATCATCTGACAAATCCTGAACAGGAAAAACAAGCATCTGGATCAACAATACATTATTTCTTTCAGAAAGTCATCTCAGTTCAATGATGTGTCAAAACAGGCTGAAAATCACAAGGACCCTATGATTTGCAAATAAGGTAGAAAAGTTTAATTCAAAATCTCAAGTTGCCCTGAAGTTGAATAAATGCTGATAAGCCACTAAGTTGTCCATATATTAGTAAAAGTAATTTTAAATTCTTTACAGTTTGGTCGTAGAGGCTTAGTACTAATGATTTGCTTTGTCAAGAATCATCTGTATGATAACTTGTTGGAAAAACTGCTGAAGAGCTAGAAAGGATGTAAAGATTATGCACGCTTTCTGGAGAACTTTATCAAATGCCATTTTTAAATCACTTGTAAGTTCTCTGAACCTTCTTAACACCCTATTCCTTTCCTAGGATCATTTGACCTTTATGTCTAAACAACTAGAGTTGTTAAAAAAGATGAAATTTATATTTCTGATCCCATTCAAACACACATTTGTCCTTCCAATTCCTAATTCCATTAATTTGGAAGGTTTACATCATATATTCAGACACTGCCATGCATATCTATATTTACTATTAAATGAAATAATCCAATTTATTAATGCTGTTAAAGATCTACTTCAAAATATGAAAAAAGAGAGCTCTTTATAACCATTGTGAATGCTTCCATTATTGCCAGCCCACATAAGTGGTATTAATTATTAGGATGTACAGAATTGCTGAGTTCTGTGTTCTTTGTTATTGATTATTGTTGTTGCTTATTAGTTGGACCTTTGTTCTGTCTTCAGTCTTTTAGGTGTCTAAAACTGAGTTGAATTCCCATCTTAAACTATGTTGAATTTACAAGTTATGTTTAATTCTTCCTGCTATTTTTTTTTTACTGTGTTCATGAAAGTAACATGGAAGAGGAAGGTGTCATATATGAATTATCTAAAAACTGAGGTTGCAAATGCAGTTGACCTCAGTAACTAAGAAAAGTGATAAAATACACTTTTTTAAACCAAGATAATTTCAGCTATTAGAAACACTTTCACCATCATGGTAGGACTGCTATCTGTGCTTGCATTTTTTTATGGAAGAGTTCCTAACCGAGGACTCTCTCTTCCAGATTCAGCGCAGTGAAAGTGTTTCCTCTGACCTCTTCTGGTATGTGTCTTCAGCATTCTACTTAGCTTGTCTTGCATAATTTCAGAGATTAGAGTAAGGGCAACGTATTAGTATCATTACAATATAATCCATTATACTTCAGTTTTAAGGGTACCAGGGTTTTATAGCTGGAGTCATGCTTCAAGAAGAGTCCCAACATTTTATAAAGCTATTCATTTTCCTGAAGCCTTCAGGTATTAGAAAGGAATGTTTTACAGCAAGTAAAAGTTTCATTTACTAGCATAATGAAACTGAAGCCTCAGTGCCTTTATACAAGTACCTCAGAGGCAATAAAAAAGGCTCTTTACTTGTGTTCGGAGGAGTTCATTTTATTTGAATGAAATTAATATTTAGGGAATGTATTACCTGTTAAACCACTTACCTGCTCAGATGTGGTATGAAATGGAAACATATGTTCATCAGCTCATGGAGATGATTGCATTCCTGAGATTCAAAAGACCAAAATCAAAACCAGATATTGTCTGTAACTGGCATTTTCATAAGCAGTCAGTTGATGTGTTTGTAAACTGTAGCACTTTCAGAAAATCAGAAGAGTTATTGATGGCAAAGTATATAAAAATCTTATTATTTTGTTTTCTTACACTTGATTTCTGATATAATTTTCATTCCTTCAAGAAGCAGTACAAATTATGTTAGGAGCCACTTGGATAATTTAGAAAAATGAACATAGATTCTTTAGTTAAAATACCGGTTAACTGTTTCACTTTGAATTCAATATATAGATCTAGTGAATAATTTTGCTTTCTTTTTTCTTTTTTTTTTTTTTAAAAAAAAAAGAAACTCAGCAAATCCAAAACTTTTCATAGAAACATCCTAGTTTGAAAAATATTTGGTGGGCAGGTTTCTCAACTTTTACTAACCCTGGTTCAGTCAGAAGTTGCATCTCACAAAAAAAAAAAAAATCTAAACCATAGATATTATTTACATCTTGTGTAGGTTTTCTGTTCTTTGACAAGACATGCACTTAAGCAGCAGCTTTAGATTAATTCAGTTAAAAGGAGTACCTACCAGAAAAGGTAAGTTCATTGAAACTCAGGGCCCATTATTTCCCATGCTCATTGAACTGTTTATTTGCTTCTTTTACATAACTTTTCTGTTTCCCAGGAGCTGCTTTATTTAAATTGCACCTCTAGTAATGGCATATCTATAACTCTCTATGTGCTTAGCAGAAATAACTCCTCTTTCTGGCAAGAGTATCTTACTCCTCCCTCCCTCCCTCTTTCCTCCCATCTCTGTTTTGTCCTTTGTCTCTCTGTTTCCTTCATGTTGCTAGACATTTTTGGCAATTTACAATATGAAATTATAATTCTAAGAGAACTATTGGGAAAATATTTTTATATTAGTTTATTCTAATAATTGGAAATGTATTTCTATTGGAACCACTAAAATATTGCTGCCCTTGGACTATGGGAAGCTGAAACATGAAGATGTGATGGAATCAAAAAGGAAAAAGGATTGAGGTTTAAAGGACAAAATAGACGAAGGTGCCAAACAATTAATATAGAAACAACTGCAGAAGCTATTGCACCTGAATATTAGTCAGGAACAGTGGATTGGGTGTATATAAATTTTGCAGATAATAACAAGAAGTGAGGTTGCTGGACCTTTAGTGTGAAGATTGAGTAAGTGGTAAAAGGTATTGTTAATTCCCTTCCATTATTGAGCATTGTAGCTTCTTCTGGGGCACATTTTTCTACTGTGTTAAATGCAATAGACTAAGGCCATTTCAGGGAAGATTTACTAGGAGAGGTAATGTTGTTGGTCTCTGTTTCCATAGATAGAAACCCTAATTTTTAAGCTCTTGTTCCATAGAACCTGATGGGAATGTACCCATGAGTGCTGAAGGACTTGGCCAATGTCGTTGCAAGGCTACTCATGACAAGGCTACTCATGGAAAAGAGTTGGCAGAGAAGGACCTGGGTTTCCTGGTGGACAACAAGTTGCCCATGAGCCAGCAATGTGCCCTCACAGCAAAGGAGGCCAATGGGATCTGCAGCTGCGTTAAGCAGAGTATTGCCAGCAGGTCAAGGGAGGTGAACCTAAACCTCTACTCAGCTCTGGTGAGAAACATCTGGACTGCTGTGGCAAGACAGACATGGACCTACTGAAGCAAATCAAGCAAGGGGCTACAAAGACAATTAAGGGACTGGAGCATCTGTCATATGAGGAAAGGCTGAGAGAACTGGGACTGTTCAGCCTCAAAAAGAGAAGGCGCAGGCAGGATCTTATCAATCTGTATAAAAACTTGGTGGAAGGCAGTAAAGAAGACAGAACCAGACTCTTTTCAGTGGTGCTCAGTGAAGGAACAGGAGGCAATGGGCACAAGTGAAAGACAAGAAATTCAGTTTAAACATAGGAACAAACATTTCAACTGTAAGGAAGATCAAACAGTGGAACAAGTTGCCCAGAGAGACTGGAGAACCTCCATTCTTGGAGATGTTAAAAACCCAGCTGGACACAGTCCTGAGCAACCTGCTCTAGGTGGCCTTGCTCTGAGCAGGGGGTTGGACTAAATGATTTCCAAAGGTCCCTTCAAATCTCAGTGGCTCTGCAATTCTGGGTTTCTGGGATTCAGATGAAACTTTAATTATTTCGAGAGTATTTTGACTTAAGCTTTAGAACTACAGTGTTCAAAAAACTTTGCACTATACTGTTTCTGTTGGAAAATCATATGGGATTTAATTGAGCATGAACTACACTAAAAAGGGTACTTGTAAATTAATATTCTGTGGCAAGTTGGATATTGTCCCAAAGAATAATGTGAGAAGTTTATTGAAATATTTAGCAAAGAGTGTTTTAAACATTAGCTCTATAAAGAAATTATTTTTTTCTTCTTCATTTCTGAGGCCAAGACAGCAAAGCGATTGTCTGTAGAGAGCACTTGGGGATCTTCAGCTGTTCTCATTCTTTGCCCCCATTGTTTCAGGCAACCCTGAAACTAGCTGTGAGCTAAGGGACTTCAAGGAACTTTCTCCAAAAAAAACAGTCTTTAGTGGTAGATAAAAAGATTTTTACATAAAATCCTAAACAGACAGTAAAACTGTATATATGAAGAACAATGAAATAGAGATATGTTACAGAAGATGCCTGTTACGTAATTGTGAAATTATGCAATGAGTGGTTATACACACACTAAAAAAAATGAAAGAAGGAAGAACAGATATAAAGACAAATTTAAATTTTATTTAAAGAACAATAAGATGAAGAAAATATATTAGATTAGAAAATCTTTCATAATTTGCATTAGTTCACGAAAGTTTCAATCTGCATTTGCAGATGGAAGCCTATGCAGAACACACATTCTGTGGTAGAGGAATGCTGTTCTGCTGCCAGATGCTTCTTTTATTATATTAAGCACTAATAAAATTATCTAGATAAGATAGTGAGATATTAGAATGCCATTTTATCTTAATCTAAATAAGGTTACAATTATTTCTGATGGCTACTCTGCAGTGAAGCTGTTTTTCATGGAAAGTCCTAACTCATCTCACTTATTTCTAATGTTTTATCTAATTTTCTGTTAGCCTAACTAAAGCTAAGTTGAAATAAAGTGCTTGTACATTTACTTTGATACAGTAAACTCTCATTCTTATATTATTCAGTGTCTAAAGATTATCATATACTATTCCACATATTATCTTACCATAGGTGATACTTGTAAGCCTATTTACAGACTTATTAAGTTATAAATCTACGAACTTCTGCATGTTTTTATAGATGTAAGGAATGCTCTGCAACTCAATTTTAGGATAAAAACTTTTCAGATGATCAAGGTTTCTGGAAAAGGTTGCACCATTCCTTTCTGCTATCTAGAAAAACATTCCTTATTGGAAAGCAAAGCACACATTTAGGTAGCTGGGATAGCATTAAGACAGTGTAAACAGAAGAATCTAGTTTGTAATACTCAAGAAAGAAGGAGCAGACAGCTCTCTAGGGTTTGTTAATAAAACTCTTCCAACCATCCAAGCATGATCCTTCTATTTTTGTGTTTATGCATGTGGGGTATTCTGTTTGTTTTTACAGTACAGATGCCTCTGCCCCATGTTTATAGTGCCTGGATTAAGATATGATTGGATTCATGGGTATAGGATTGATGTGATGTACTGCCATGTGTTGTCACTGCCTTTGCATGAGGCAAAAAACCATCTAACTTGTGATGCTTACAACTGATTAAAGGAGATAGCAACAGTTTTTGTGAAGCAGGTTACCTTTATTACCGTGTTGTGACATGGACTTCTATTGCAATGACTTTCACTTTTATGTAGATGAGAAAAATAAACATGAATGTTACTATGTCAAAAGAGAAATGAATGTCCTTATACTAAGGGCTCAAGTTGGCTCCTTGCAGTCGGTACCTAAACACATGTTTTATGGGTTGTTTTTTTCTTCATTCAGTAAGGAAATATCCATAATCTCATGGAAAAAAAACAGAATAATTTAATACTAAACTTTTTTATTATATAAATATATTTTATGATACAAAACTACCACTATCCAGGAATTTATGAACAGTCATATACAGATCCACACTTAATAATAACATGTTGATGTTAAGGACCTCATTTGAAATCCTGCGTTTTGGTCAGAAACATAATTCAGAATTGTATTTTTGGGTGTTTTCCATAAAAATATCATAGATTGATTAAACAGAATCCAGTCTCACAAAAATCTCTCTAACAATGAAAGTGCCATGGGACTTGCCCATTTTATCATTGGGAATTGTCCTGTGTTTCTTGAAATTAGACACTATGTGGAAGAGGTGCTTTTACTGGTGCTTGGCTGTGCTAATACAATTTAGTGATACCAAGTTTTAGAATTGTTACAAAATCTGAACTTGTCTAGAGGTTTCAGAGGCTTGGGAGCCAACTAGCCTTGGCTCCTTTCATTCCTCTTCCATCCCGGCTTGTTCATAGAGAGCCTTATCTCTTTCGCTGTATTCTGTCTAATGAGAACTATTCGTTCTTCTGCATATGCCTGGTAGGCATTGAACACTGACAAGAGTGTTCATCAGCCGTCTTCCTTCTACTGATCTTTGTCCTACCCACTGTTGATGATCTACTATAGTTTCTCACACAGTTGGTAGTGTGCCCATGTCTTCATATACTATACACTAAATGGACGAATTTTGCTAGTTTACACTTAATCCCAGTCATGGTGCTGGGGTTTGGTGTGGTGAGGAAAGACAGACAAGCCCAGAGAATGTTAAGCTTCTGGCTGGCAAGGCCCCTGCCTTGCTGTCTGTGGCATCCCCTTGGCTGCTGGCTCCCCAGCTCCGAGGGAGCAGCCGGCCCTTGCTGCTCTGTGAGAGAGAGGGCATGCTGGAAAGAAAACAGAGTGATTGTTGACATAGCGCTTAGGGATAGGTAGTTGAGAATTCCCAGTGTGAGGTTAATGGTTGGACTAGATGATCTTCAAGGTCTTTTCCAATCTAGATGATTCTGTGTGATTTTATGTGTCTTAGTCCAAGTATCCTAGACAAAAGATCCAACTCAGTTCTGCTGTCTTTGAACAGAAATATTTGTTTCTCTGGTGATAGAACTCTCACTTTGCCTTATAACTTGAAATTGAGCTCAGTTCTATGTGTCTAGCTACTGTGAATTAACCTATGTCCTCTCAAATAAAGGGAAATGATGGAAAGATAAATTAATAATGCTGTTAAAATATACAGGCATATTAATACTATATCTGTATTACTTCATTTTATTTTTATTCTTGTCACAGACAGTACTTTCAGATTTTTCAGAATATGAAATGAAAAAGAACAAGAAATATTTTTTGCCAGTCTCCCTTTCCTGTCTGATATGCTACTACAGTTATAAGGACTTTCATTTTATAATACTGGATTTTTGTCATGTTAAAATCCAGTGTAATAAGAACATAAATAACATACAGAAGAAAGTCCTACAACAAGTCCTTTGTATCAGGCTGTAACACAAGACTATTCTGTTTGTACAGATAAAAAAAAAAAAGAGACTTATGCAATTCCTAGGTACAGTAGGGTAAATAGTGATATTAGCTTTCTGTGGTAATTCTTATGAATATAGCTAAAAGTAAACTATTGTTAGTGATTAAATAAAATCATGTATTTTAGGTAACAAGAACCAGTATAGCTCAATTTTTAAATGTTTAACTACTGCTATCCTAGTCACAAACTTTTATCAATTCTTAATTGATTTAATGTGCTATTCAGTTTAACTATTCATTAAGTAGGCTAAAAAATGCAACCAATAAATGCATGCAAATTTAAGTTGAAATAATGAGTTTATAATTGTCCTCATACTTTCCTTTTTCTCTTTTCCTTTTTTCTTTTTCTCATTTTTTCTCTTCAATTTATGTTAAGTGGAAATATGGGGAAAGCCATACCAAAAGCCTCAACATTATTTTCTGAAACTTTGTAGCGCTTTCTTGGAATTTTGCAATATACTGAAATACTTGAGGGAGTTGCTTGTGAAAATCTTCTGCTGAGATATTTCAGTCTCTACCACCTTTTTTAGTTAAAGTTAAAAAAAAATCTATTAAAACTGTCCTACTTCTGAGAAAAGTTTTTGTTAGCTCCACTAACTGCACCTTTATTCATAGATAAATGTCCTCAGATTAAAGAAATTTACCCACCTTTGCAGTTCTTTGAGTACACATGCCTGTACATATATATCAGATACAGAACACTAGAAGATCTTGTTTATTGTCAAAATTCATATATGCAAAAAAGTCTTTCAAGTTATGCAGAGGTAGGAAAAAAATCTGTATGATTTTCGCTGCTAGCATTTGGCGAGACTAAAGGGAAATAAAACAAACAGATGTCCTATAAGCTGTCAAGACCTAATAAGTCTGGTATTAATAGACATGTCTGGGCCAAGTACTCTCTAGAGATAGTAACAATAATTGTTGCCTCCAGATAGTCACATGCCTAGTCTCTGCAGTTTTCTAAAGGGTTCAAATTCTCAATTGTTGTGTTTTAAAATTTTTTTAATTAATCATTACTTATTACAATGTTGTCTGTAGATATAAGTACCCACCCCTAATGAGGTGTCTCAACATGAAACAAAGTTTAAGGGTTTTTTTAGTGGTGAATAGGAACTGATAGTTTTAATTACTTCTTCCCTGGAGGGCTGGTATGACTTGGTATATTAAGAAATGCTCGTTTGAACAGATATGTTTGGCAACTTGTATCAAAATGATGAGACTCAGATTAAGGCTATTTCCTTGTATAAGGTGCTTCTGTTACAGTACACCTTGCCCTCCATTGTCACCTGGTGGTTCTGTCAACTAACACTATACTTAACTGAGCATCTCAAGTGCTCAGGAAGGTGGATAAATAATACTTTCAGAGACAGTCTCCTTTTCACTTAGGACTTTGAATATGAAATGATATTAACTAATCAGGTTTTTATTGCTTCTGGTAGAGCACAGCAATTTTTGGTCTCTTATTTAACTGTCAAACATTATGTCAAAACCCATAGGCCTAGTGGGGAACTTCAAGTTTCTTATAAAAATCACAATACTCCTTTATGGAAAGCACGCTTGGAACAGTTATAAACACAGGTAAATAGAGGGAGTGACTTAGAGCATTATTCTGCTCTAATATTTACCCTAGCTGAGGTTAACACCATTTGTTTCTCTACACAAGTCATCACATCAGTCAGTCACCATCTTAGGAAGGATCTTCTTCAAAGATGCTTATGCTTTCTTATTCTCTAATTTGCTTGTGCATATTTACAGTTACGATTTCCTTACTTCACTTGGTTATATAGCCTATCATGACCTGCAGTATTTGACAGGCTGGGCACTGTATTTTAAGATTTGTACTTAAGTATGTATCACTTCACCCTGTTTGCTGAGGTATTGCTGCAAAAGGTACCATTGTAGCATATTATTGTTTTGATTAAATCTGTGCTTCTGAGAGGTCATGCACTCCTGAAAAAAAATGTTATATTACTGTATTCATTACAGATATTCCTTGTGACTTATTTACAGTGTCTTCTTTAGGTCACCTATTTCTAGAGCACTATACATATTGCTAAGGTTTTAAGATTCCTCCTAGAGTTTCAGAAACTAAATTCTTAAGATTAATGGAATAATGAAGATGGATAGATCTAGAATTCTAATGAAAGCCCCTGTTCTGTTTGGAAGACAACACATATCATGATATGCATGCATTTATCCAAAAGGTTGGGGGGACTTTTCCATTTACTTTATTTATACATACATGATAAACCATACTCAGAGAAATACTCACAGGCTGTGTTTATCCTGGAAAGCATTCAAAAGATTGAACTGTCAGTTTAACCAGATCTTTCATTAAACATTTACATTTTCAGATACAACTGATATCTATTTGTCCCCTCTGTGTACTCACAAACATCCAGAGGAATTAAAACTATCAATATTTCAAAAAAATACACTCTTTGTGTATAACACCTCTGTAGATGCATATAAAATTCTCAGTGCCAGTGCTTTTTTTAAAGAAAAAAAACATTTTAGGGTTTTTTGCTTTTAAAATCGTTGAGTCAAATGTTTTTAACTACTTAATAAAAACAAGCTGGTACTAAGCTTTTAAAATGAGACTCAAAATGGCTGGCACTAGAAAAAATATCTTTGCACAGAAACTGGAACATTTCTGCAAGTTTGTGGTATTCTTTTGAGTTTTCAGTAAAAGGAACTGGTACGCAGAATCTGCTCTCTGATTGCTTTGAAGTAAAATAGCTCTTCTCTCCTAGTTCAAATTTGGCCAGAAAACAGGCATCTTCTGAATTTAGTTGCCCAAATTTAACATGGTGCTAGTCATCCATTGCTTGTCACCAATAAGAAGCGGAACATAACCCTCCCCTAAAGCTCTGTTAGGAGAAGAAATACTGTATGTATTTCTAGTTCACCCCCTGCCAAGTCCACCTGATCATGATGCCCACTTGCACTTATGCATCAAACTAGGGCAGCTGAGTTGGTCTGAAACAAATAAAGGGATCCTTGGGCAGACCAATTTTGTGGAGGAAAGTTTGCAGTGGCAAACAAGGCCTCAAAGGCACAATTTCTTGCAAAATAGACATCAGTTGGTGGTTATGACTCTAAGAGTGCTATACTTCTGATTTGTTAAGCATCTGATACTACTACCTAGCATGTGCTGGCAGTTGCCATAGCTTAAGGTTTATGGAAAGGAAAAAAATTTGAAACAAACCGATGTTTTAGTTAAAAGTTTCCAGCTTCCTGTTTTGCAGTTTGATAACTTCCTCATATTTGTCTTTCTTACTCCCTTGTCTGAGTATTGTTCTGATTATCCTGAAGTTTAATCAGTGTGAGCTTTGCTGAGGCGCATGTGAATGTGTTGTCAGTTCTCAGCTTAGCCATTCACACTGTAATCAACTGATTGAAGAAGTTCTTCAACTGTGGAAGACCATCTTTCACAGAGGGAGAAGGTTTAGCTTTTCCTTGTGCTGTTTTTTATTTTCTGTTACTTATATTTGTTATTATGTTATACTATTATGCTTTTTTATGCTTTTCTTATTTTTTCTTAATTCCTTCAATATGCTTCCTGAAGTAGAATCACTGATTCATGCCTAATCAACATGCCTGATTTTCAGCCCTCTACTCTGACTGTAAAGTGCCACATTTATTTTATTTATGACTGCAGAGTATGTGACTCTGGTGAGAGGCAAGGTTTTTTTTCAAAGTGTATTTCTTGAAAGGAACATACAATTTGCTCAGCCAAAACCCATTAGGAGAAAAGCTATTCAAGAAATATGAAAAAAATTACCCCAACCCCAAATCATACATATAGTTTAGAAACACAGCTTCAGAAATTGCAGGTTTAAGGTCTGCCTAGACTAAAATGTCTGAATGGTTTGAATAACTACTGGGGAGCAGGGAGATAATCTTTCACTCTTTGCATGTGTATTTTACAAAGTAAAACCTATTTTGAATCAGATTGGAAAGATTTTTCTCTTTCCACCAATCTGTGCCAGAATCCAATTATAGAACACATCACAGTAATGGCAATAAATAATAGTTATAAGAGTAGAAGGAGGAATGGGAAGGCATGCCACAATTTGTTGTTGCCAAATAAGACCCTTTAATAAGAAGCCCTTATTCTCTTCAAAGTGACATTTCAAAGGTTTTCTTCCCCATTTACAACTTAAAAATTGGTATACTTCCAGCATCTTGGTGCATTTAAAAATTAACTAAATAGAGCATATTTTTTAAACTTCAACAGCTTATTCCTCCTCAGGATAAAATATCTGAAGCATATAAAGAATGAAATCCTGACCACTTTGAAGTCACTTGAAAAAATTCTTTTTGTCTCTCAGTGAAACTAGAATTTCACTCCAAGTGACTGAAATCTTCTGCTATTCCAAATTGCATTTTAGAGACCAATTTTTCTTTTTTTTGTGGAGGAAGTCAGACTGCCATTTTACATCATTATCTAGTTTAAAATTTGAAATAAATTCCAGCTGGCATCTTGCTTGAACTGATTAGGAACAGATTATTCTCTTCAGCTTCTCTACCAAGTCATGGAGGCCTGTGAGCCAATACAGAGTTTCAAAATTTTCACACTGAAAAGCAGAAGGGCCACATAAGGACCCATGCTTCTGTGGCTGTAGAGTAAAGACTATATACAGAAGGACTTTTTTCTGTGAGGAATTAAGAGTGTTGGTTGCATCAACAGGAAAACAGCAAGTACATCAGTTGTGATTCCTAGAGTCAGAGTGGCTATTTCATTGATGTTACATTAGAAGCATTAGGGCTTCTCACTGACAATTACAACCCGATTCAAAAATAGGGATAGGGCACACTAAGAGTATTTCTTTGTGCGTTTCCAGTGCTGATTAGTTTCCCTCCATTTATTTGCTACCAGTTCATTTTCAATCAAGGAAATATCTGTGCTTGTGTTCTGATGGTAATCACCCACAGCATTCAATATTTGTGAGGGCTGACGTTAACTCTACAGACATAATGAGCTTCATGTTGGAAGGGATGCTTGGTGAAGTCACAGCCATCAAAGTGATGACTTCCGAGAACTGCTGTCAGTAGGACTTGAAAACACACCAAAAACTCAACGATAATTGCTGAAGTTTTAGATTACCTCTTTCCCCTTTCTGTGTCTTACATAGGATATAATACGGATACGGAACTGGTAGCTTGTCTTGGACAGATGTAAGCATATCCAGGCTTGTCAATGTTACAAACAAGATTTTATTTTTCTTACCATGGAAGTAAATTGTAGCACTTTTGAAAGTGCACAGGATAAAATACTGGACTGAATTCAGATGGTAAGACAAAAGATAGTAGAGACCCTCAGAAAGACGGTGAAAATCACAGGCTATATCTTGCCAAGAAAAATTATTTGTATTTCCAGAAATACAAGAAGGATAATTATCATAAATCTAGTCCAATTTCCTCCCAACAGAGACATACTATAGAGCGTATCCAGTAATATAGTCCACAGATAAGTATGACTAAAACTGGTAGCTAATAAATGAATCTGTAGAACAATTTTATATTTGAATGCTTATATGGCATGGGAAGTAGGTAATCCTTGTGGAGGTGAAACACATTTTTTCATGCCTGTACCTGGGTTATTGTACAAAGCATACTTCTTCAGCAGAAGAAGCCAGGTTCAGAGCCAATACATGTTTTCCTTTGCTTTCTGTCACTTTGTTTATAGGAACAAAGCAGATAATGTAATTAAATTGCAAATATATATTTTACAATATATAGTAAAACACTCCAAAAGGTGAACTGAGGAAGACACGTGTACATCATAGGAGGCAATTGACATTTTTCTGGTTGATGATTTCACATTTTTTCTCCACTTAAAGACTGAATCTTTCAGTGTCTACCATATGGTTCTGCATCAATACTGGGCAGTAAATTAAACTGAAGTCTGAAATTCCCTGTAGCCTACTATAAAAAACCTGCATCATCACTGGGCAAATTATTGTGCCGTGATACGATATAAGTTCAAACTGCTCCAGTAAAGTACTTCTGGTTTACATATACACCCCTACATTAGCAGCTTGCCTCTTGTAAATTTTATACTTTTGCTCCTCTCTGTCACAAAGATAACTAGCTCAGCATGCAACCTATAAGAAATACATTTACTAATGAAAAACAAAACAAAACAAAACAAAACTGTTGCTATATTTCTTGGAGCCAGAAATGTAGCCATGGAATGATTAAATTTGTCCTACCAATATAAAACCTAAACTTCTGGCGGTTCTAAAGCTATTCTGTCCGAGGTAATGTTGTTTTGTATGCTAGTTCTGCCATTGCTGGTAGGAGTTATGGTGTCATTTTTTTACTAACATCAGACAGTTTCTGACTTATAAACTAATATTCAAAGGTAGCTGAATGTGTACGGAGGGACAATAGGAGAAATGAAAAAAATATAGGAGTGCTTGCATGTGAGTAGCCTCACATACATTAGCATTGGCATTGCAAGATTATGTTCAGACCTTTGTTAAAAGTAGTATGGAAGTCCAGCATCCCAGAAGTAGCCTTCAAAAGAAACTGTTGTTCAGAATTTTATGTCATAATTCCTTTGTTGCTCCACCTCTTCCTTAGGTCCTGCGATATCCTATGGCTTTTCTGGCTAACCTATAGTAGGGAATTGAACCATGTATCTGTCTCTTTCTTGCTGATTCTTACTCTTTCACATTCATATTACACCTTGAATAAGTGTTAATGAGGTGGCAGCTAAGTGCCTCCTGTCTTCACAGACTACACCTTAACCTTGCTGCTTTAATTTTTCTGAATAGCTGATTCTGATTAGAATTATTTCAGACTACAGCAGAAACTTTGATTTTTGATCTGTTGGTTCAGAGTTTGCCCAAACTGTGGTTAAGTATACAACTGGTGATTCTCAAACTAATTTGAAGTGATCTGCCTGCCTTTGTTGCCATGAGTTAAAGTGTAAGGTGAATTGATCTGCTCTGGATTGTGATGTTAGGCTTGGAAATGCTATAAATTAAAGCAAATGGACATGAAGAAGCACATAAGCAGCAATATACATTCCCATTCCCACCCGATGTGCTTCTACATTGGCTCATGCTGCTGTTGTGGAACTTTTAATGAGCTGCATCAGAACTGCTTCACATAAACATACAGATGGAATGCAATGGGGAAGCTATCACTCAAATCCTGAATAAAGCAGCTCCAGAGCTCATGGATAGCAAAACTTTTTCTTTCTCCCCTGCTAAGAGTGGAATTTACCTGATGTTATCTTAGTAACATTATTGACAACAGGCAGTGTGCGCTGTCAGCAAAGCTTTGTACTTCGTACAAAACAGAATGAACTGTTCTGCTCAGTGTGGTTAGAGTTGAGTTTGACCTTTAAGATGTTGTCCTCCCACTTTTGAGTTTCACTGCATTTGGTTTGGGGAAGTATGTTATGTGCAATGTATTGAAAAGAATGCAGTATATATTTTTGGCAAATATTTCCTTTACTATTGTTGATATTGACGAGACTAACCCAAACTACCTGATCTAACTGCTCCGTGTCCTGATAGCTGATACTATACTGCATCTGAGAAGAGGATTGCTTTTTTTTTATGGTGTTTTGAAACATTACTTTACTGTATTCGTTATATCACTGCACATACCCCATGAGTGCAAAGTTTCCCAAACTGGATTGAAAAAAAAATTTTTCTATATACCATAAAAAGAGTATCATGTAAAGTCAGTTTGAACCCATGATTAGAAAGTTTCCAATGGTCTAGATTCATAACTCAGGTTTGTCCATTGTGTAGTGGCATTGCCCTAGTTGCAGAGATGAGATGGTACTGTGTGGCTTGGTACTGATGAGCTCAGGTCACAAAACGCTGCCTTGCAGATCATATTCATACCAGGACACACTTCTTTTTTTTTTTTTTTTTTTTTTTTACCCTGGTGAATTCCATTTATTTCAATTAAATTGATTGATTTTGCAGCTATGTTCACAATTCTGTCAACATTGACATGAGTAGATTTACTGTAGATGTTCACATGGATAGCAGAGGGAAGATTCTGTTTTGCTCCCTTTCTTACAAAAATGGTTGAGTTTGCCTTTGAGAACCCTGTTCTGCATAACTTTCTGCTACCAGCCATATTCCAGTTCAACAAAAGGCTTCATAGCAGTTGTGCACATTTTGAGTATGTCAACACTGAAATATACTGAGTGGATCAAGCTGAAATGTAGCATTTGTTGTCTGAGAACATGGAAAGCCATTTTAGACTGATCTTAAAAGTAAAGTTTTAGGCTTGAAACTAGACATAACCTGATCTTACTGAAAATTTACAAAGAAAATAGTGAAAAGGAAATCTTTACCAGAATGAATGTGGATTGAAAGCTTCTTAATGCTTCTCTGTTTTGAAAATTATAAAAGAAATCAAAGGAAAAATGTTATCTGTAGAAAACACAAAATGATTGTGTGCTCAAATTTTATGTTAATTACATGTCAAACTACGATTTTGTTTGGTAGTGAGTAAAAGTTTGCTTCTTCAAAATGTATGCCTGCTTCTGAGATGAACAAAACTGATCTGGAATCCTCAGGAGACCAGTCTTTCTTGTAAATTTTCTGGCACTTCTATGTCCTGTCTTCGATGGAAGTGCCATTCAGACAGCCTTTCCCGCAGCATTTTGGTGCTACAAGAAGCTTCTCGAATACACAAACAGGCAAATTACAAAGTCTCAGTCATGAGTCCATGTTGGGGATCAGTGAAATTGGCTTCATTTATATGGAGTCATTTCATTCACAGTATTACTTTAAAATGTATTTTCTTGAGGACACTCATGAATCCAAAGCATAGACTTTGTTCTGCCTGTAAATTAATGGGTTTTCGTAGTTCCCTGGTTTATCTGGTGCGTCTAATTTGTGTTATTGCATTTCCACAGTGTTTGCTTTTCTTAGCAGATGCCAGATTCTCCACATAAAACTCATTAATCTTGCCTTCCTCTGAAGAAATACTGCCGATTTTTGGATGTGTGCACCTGAACACATCTTTCCATTTGCTCTCCTTTATGTTTTCTTTTGCTTGAAACAATGCTGTGCTGTGATTTTTGCTTATATTTTTATTGCTCGAAGAGAATTTTAAAAATAAATATTTGCCCCGTGCTTCTTGAATGAGTAATATAATATCTTGTAAGGGATTGCTTGGACATAAGCTTCAGTTTCCCTAATCTGGGTTGTAGGCAGAAACATATTTGATTTCTGGTCATAAATTTTGTGGTGAATTTATTACTCTTTAAGTTATAGTTATTAACATACCTTTTACTGACCATAGGAGACCAGTCAGACAAACCAACTGAAAATCTAGGATCCAGAATCTCCATATGACTGGGACCAGGCTCTGCTGTCACAGACCACCGTATCATTTATGCACTGCAAAAATTTGTCAGTGATCCTCCTTGAAACCAATTAGGTTTTGTGTCCCTCCTAGTTTCTAATTAAAGGGTGTTCTAAAATACACTCTTCCAATTTTTGACCTAAGTTTATTTAGGTTTTCATTGAAGAAAATTTCTCTTATGCTAACATTTTATTTAACCTAGGTCATTTTTATTCCTCAGTGTTGTTTAAACAATAATTTCTCTTGCAGACTTTATTTTGCTTGGCCAGCAAACTAGGTTGCCCTATATATCTTTCTTGCAATAGGTTAAGTGGGAACTTACAATTCTTCTCTACCTGTTTCTGTCTGATTCTTCTCTGATAATGAGTAATGGAAACTGCAAGCAGGAGTTTCTGTTGTTAAACCAGGACAGCCACAAATGGAAAAAAAAAAAAAAAAAGTTAGCAGTATTTAGTCAACATTTGACTACAAGCCATCAATTTGAAACAAATCATAGACTCATAGAATAGTTTGGGTTGGAAAGGACCTTTAAAGATCAGTGCAGAAAACGCAGTATGAGGATGCAGTGTCAGGTAGTAGTGTATCCCAAGGATACAGGAAAGTCCTAGTGCCATTGCCCAAAGCACTTGTGAAATCCTCTCTGGTCTCTTTCAGAATGCATGTTCTTCCTGTCCATATTGCATTGGAATCTTATTCGCTTGTCTCTGCGCTTAAAGCTTATGTTTTCCTTCTGAGATGATCTCTATGGTGGCATAGCAAATGTCCTAATTTGTGTGATCAGGGAAAGTGTTTTCACAACATTTAAATGTAAGGCAATGAGTGAATAGAGGTGTTGGTATTCATCCCACCTAATTGATGCACCCAAGCTAGAAGGGTCATCTGTCTAGAATCTTTCCTAGACACCGGGGAGAGAGATCTCTTTTCATCTACTGTAAAGGCAAATCATCCTAACGTAGGCACCTAGCTGTGATGATTTGAATACTCTCCTTTCTGCCTTCAGCCATCTTTATTAACATGTTCCTACTTTGTATAAGAATTTATTTGTTCAGTGTCCAACTTGGTGTGAAAAGGCATTTTTCTAGGCATGTCTACTAACTCATAAAAAGTCCTGATCCTAGCTCCAAAAGACTAAGAGCCTTTAAGGAGCAGGGAAGAGGAATACAAAATGATACATGCATGATATTATCTATGTATAGGTACTGTCAGGTTTAAAAGTGCCTCAGTCTTGCTATGGTTAGAGAGCTGACCTTTAAAGTTCTTGTGATTGCGTAGTTGAAATTAGGCATATGCAGCTATTAATAAAATTATGTGCATAGATGAATGTTTGTCAGAGTTTACAAGAATATTTTTTGTATAAGTACCATGGTAGGACTGTATCCTGATCAGAGACTGAGAGAGTTCTAGCAAGAGAGAATTCTGAATATAGAGAAAACGGAAACAACTGACCCAGTTGGTAGTACTCTCTTCGTTATAACATTTTTTTTTTTTGAGAAACAAGCTTTGGTATACATTCAGTAGAGGTTTTATTAGGAATAATTTGCATATCTCTGAGCAAAACCTGTAATTTTCACTTTGCCACTCCTCATGCAGTGTTTTAATCATGTATGATTTTCACATCCTGCCTGTCATCTTCATATTCTTAATTCATTGAGAAACCCCTTATCAAAGAGGGACTTCTTCAAAATTATACATTGCCAAACAAATTAGGTACACAGATTCACAGAATTACAGAATCACAGAATAGTTGAGGTTGGAAGGCAGCTCTGGAGGTCATCTGGTCCAGTCCTCTGCTCAAGCAGGGCCGCCTGGAGCTGGTTGCTCAGGACCATGTCCAGACATGGGTCTGTCAGGTGCATTTCCTGACAATACCATTTATATCTCAAAATATATTTTTTACAAATGGTGCTTGGAACTTTAAATAGCAACTTATTTTTTGCAAAACCTTTGTATTTTGATTCTGTAACTGTCTGAAAGAACCACATAACCACACTTGGGAATATTAACAATATCTCATTCTCACTTATCTACTAGATTTTAATTTATTGGATCTAGAACAAATGGGTTTGATGTATTCAACTCCTGAACACAAGCTGAAAGAACTAGAAAAAATAGCTGGAGATACTTATTAAATAACCAGTTCCATCTCTCTAGCAGCATTAGTAATAGTTTCTGTAAGATGACCCCAGCTTGAGTTTAAACAGCTGCAGTAACTTAGATCCTGTCACTTTCTCCAGGAATCAGCCTGCAGTTGGTTGTCCCATGGAAACATTCCAGTTCCAGGACATTCTTCTTCCCTCACAGCATCGTTAACAAATGCTTCATGTAGTCTACGAAAAGGGGACACACCAAAGAAATCAAAGTGTAGATATGCTGTACGTAGCAGTAATAGTAAAGTTAAAAGGGGTATTGTGAAATTCTGTATCAATTCCCTCTGTGCCTTTTTTTCCCCCAAAGAAATATGAGAGTAGAAGTTGCAAATAGAAAACAAAAAACTTTGTGAATTCAAATTGACACAGGTCCTCAAGGTTGTGTTCTTTCTGACTTCAGCGGCTTTAAGTTTAGCAATCAAAATGTTCTTACCCTGATGTGTGTAAGCCGGGGAGACACTCAGGGTATGCTTGTTCTAAAAGTTTCATGGTAACACAAACAAAGCTTACCAGTAAAAAGAATTGGCTTTCCCTGTGCTCCATGCTTCATTCACAGTTTCTGTAGAGTTAAGTGTGCCTGGGAAGAGGGATGCACTTTAGGTATATCTCTCCAGTTATTCTAGTTCACCCACATTATCATTAAGCAGTAAAAACTCTGTTGGAGTCTTGAATAGAAGCATACCAAAGTGAATACGTGTGTAAACTCCACACTTGCTGGCTATGTAATTTTTGCTTTCCTTGTATATAAAGAGTTAGTTGGAGCTAGCCCAACAGCCTAATCCAGATGCTTTTGAAATTAAAGAGATTCTAGTCACTGGCATAAACGATGATGCTGTATCATTTTCTACCTTCAGCAGTCTTTGGCCTTCCATTGTATTTATAAGGTGACTGATGCACTATGTGGATGTGTTGCTATAATTTATTGCTTTCTCAGTTTCCTTCCTTATTGAATAAATCCAGTGTTAGGAAAGTTCATACCTGTATGAGACACAGCAAATACAAATGTGTAAATAATACATAGTAGGGTGTGTCTTTATGGCTAAAGAGCAAGAACTGAAGTAATATTTTGAATCAGAACAGTACCTCTCTAAATGCAATCTATATGTTCGATTCTGGGTGCAATCTAATTGGTGCAGATTGTGTTAAATAGCACTATTTCTGGATTTGGAGTGATATCAAATTGAAGCTGAAATGAATTAGGTCAAAATTTCAGAGATGGTCAATAAAAATTGATCTTGAAAGTTGATACTAGGTATCTTGATTAGATGACCTTAAATTGAATGGGATGAACTTTACAGAATTACATTGGAGGTAAAAATTAATCATGGTCAGCATCTCTAAAACTTAGACCATACTATCATAATTCTTAGACTGGCTTGGAAAACATAACATGAGGAAAAATAATGATGAAATCTTCAGCTCAGTGCCCTGTGGGTCAGAGCAAAATACCACTATACTGACCAATAGCATGAAATCAAGAACTGTGAGTACATTTGATTTACCAACTTTTAAAATACCAGGGTTTCTGTAATAGTTCTACCAAAGTAATGTTTTCTTTAGTTAATTTCTTTTAGTCCTTATTAGTATAGCGGGAAGTAGAATGGTACTTTTTCTGTAAGAAAAGCTCATGGGTAATACAGTTGCATATGTCAGGTACTGTTAAAACATTGCTTAGTTCCATGTCCTCTAAATTGTAAACACAGGTATATATGGAACATATATTTATAATCTTGATTTTGTTACAAAATCAAGAGACTTAGCATGTGTAAAGTATAATTGGTGAGTTGAGGTGTGTTACAAACACTCCACGCATACACTTCTGAAATTCCCACCTCCTACATCCTCTTCTCTAGACAATATTGATCTTGCTTTGTAACTTCCCCTGGTTTGAAACATATCACACTCCTCACTTTAATTTATATAGCAAACCCCCCACTTTTAAAAATTGCCTATGTATACACATAACATTATCTGACGGTTGTAATACTGAGACCGCAAGGCAGACACTGTGTGCAGCATGCATGCAGAGCTATATAAATAATAACCTATGTGTTTAATACAAATGGTAAGGTTTTAACTTTTGGGCTGGGTGGGGGTTGGTTTGTTTGTTTTTTGTATCCAGGATCATTCTAGCTTTTGTTTTTCACCCCATTCCACTCTGGTCGGGCTACACCAAAACCCACTGGAAATGTGTGCATTTCTGTGAACGCTTCACAATACTTTTGGATGCAAAGAAATAGGGCACTTGGGATCAAAAGATGTCAAGGCTGAGTCAGCTTTGGATAGATATCCAGATGTTTTTGTCCTGGAAATTGAGCAAGAAAAGGCTTCTCTTATGAATTTTTATTACCTCTCTTGTGTCAGCCAGATCAAAAGTGCTATGAGGGTAACCTCTCTCACGATCTTTCTGTCTCGCGTTCTTTTTTCTCATGTTTCTTTCACTTCATCTTTTGCATGTTCCTTAAAGGGGAAGGTTCAGAAAGAACAATATATTATTTTGAAATGTGTATAATGTATGATTTTGGCTTTCATTCTCAAGGAGAGCTTGCATGAAGTAATTTTCCCGTTTATGAGATTCTTTTCTCCTGTCACAATGTGGACTTGAGACAAAACTATGTAACTGATCTTTTGTGGCATCCTTCAGAAGCCATATCTTGAGAAACTCATTTTTGCAAAATGTTCTGTAGACCATAAAAGATGACAATGAGTTCCTAATGACCTCTGTGGAAACATGTAGGTGTCTGAATTCCAATGGGATGTAGACATCTCGCCTGCTTGTCTTTCTGAAAACTGAATTCAATGTTTCCCTGATACAGCTCCTTTTGTTTATTGTTCTTATTGTGTGGTACTATATTGCTATGAACTGTAGCGAGAAACTAGTGTCAGCTTATGCTGTGCGGTATACAAATGACAAAGAATGGAAAGCTATTTTAAAGTTTGTAATGTCAGTACATAGAAGAGGCAAGGTAGGTAATAAGAGATAAGCCTAAAAGAACTATAAACCAGTATTTGCTAACATGATACTTGGTGGTAACAGGGCATGAGAGCTTAACAGCAGCACTAATAATTTTATGGGCAGCATAGCAAAAGAGAGCCTTGGACATGTTTGTGAGAGCTTTGTGGATGTTTATGGGAAGTTCTACCTAAGTGTGGAGGGCAGCATGAAAAAAAAAGCCCAGTGATGATTTTTTAAAGAAATGTAAGAGATATCAGAAGGTATCCATGGCTGATCAGAAGTGGAAGCTGACAACTGGATAATGAACAAAGGATAATCAGTATGGAATAGGTCACAGATAACAGAGTCAAAAAGTGAAGAATATCATTATTGAGAAGAATAAGGACAGTGCTGGTTCGAAGATTTGTACCAAGAATCACTAGAGGTTTTAATGACTGCAGATTCAGTGGTGATCCAGTGGCGGGAGCAAGATGTGGGACATACTGAAGAAGGACAGCTTGAAACAGCAGGTTTAGGTAGTGAGACTAGTAATAAAATGGAGAAAGGATATATAGACATTGTGGAAAGGTGAATAAAGATGAAGTTTTTTGTGTTTGCTTTTAAAGCAGTCACATACCGAGGAACATTTGTATTGTGAAGGACAGAGCTGGAGAACACTAGGGAAATTAAAGAAAAGAGGAATAACTTTTATAAAACTTCAACCTAGAAAATTAATTGTTCTGCAGAGGCTGAAACAACTTTTTAAAATGTTATTGTAAAAATGAGTTCTTCCTGAAACCAGCACACGTCTGAAATTATTGGGGGTTTTACTTGGTATTTTTCTAGTGAATAAAAATTTTATCAAAATCTTTTGACTCAGGTCTAGCTCAAGCATAATTTTTGAATACAGAATATTCCCTTACTACACTGGTATCAGCTAAGTTGCTATTTCTTTCAGCCTCTTTATAGTTATGCCATCTGGATGAAGGATGATCTAATTCATAAGTGCTTTCTGTTCAGAAAGTGTTCACTGAATTCTTAACTCATAAGTGTGATTCCAGATTTGTTGTTAACTACTAGTCTCAGCTCATCCTGGTGGTTAAAAGCTTATCTAAGTGTCCATTCAAAACTGTTTTAAACTTTTGATTACTCATTATAACCTTAGATTTGCACTTTTGATGAAGAAACATGGATTATGTTTCCCAACTTTCAGATGAGGTTTCTCCTCTTATATTACAATAGTCTTGAACTGATCTTATGTAAAGTCTAGTGTTACACAATAATATAAAGGAATTAGGGAAATGTCTGAATGTATGAACCAAAAATCCTACATCATTAACTGAAATTCTGGTTCTCCAGTCCTACATCTTTTTCTCTCCCCTCCTCCTTATGCTTAAAATAAGCTTCATATTAAGTATCCATTTAGAAACAGCACCTGATTTATCTTTTGGGAGAAGTAGAACAGGATGAATGAGTGATTAGCTTCTTGAAGGTATATGTTAGTCTTAAAACAACAGTTTCACAGAGATGTTTTTAAGAGCTGTATTGGTGACCAAGAAAAAAATGGATTTTACTGGAATGATTTTGATCAGTTTCCAAACATTGTTACTTTTTAATTTTTATTATTACTTTGCCAGCACAAACATGTTTATATTTTCTGGGGTCATCTCCTTTTCTGATGAATACAAGCAAAGGCTTCTGAGAATCAGTGAATCATGAGAATTAGCTGATTTATTCTTGATGTATTCTTATGGAGAGCAGTGTCCAGAATTGGGCCCAGTTTTTGCAGTTCAGGAAGCTCTTACATTGTAAAGAAGGCATTAGAGTGAAAAGATTTTGCTTCTTTTCTTACTAAATATCTAGATTCAGATGCAGTTTCCTTTTCCATGCAACCACTTGTGAATTTAATGAAGAAAAAGAACACCGGTGCAAATTAAATCACAGTTTTTCAGCAGCATTTTTCTACTGTCGTTCTTTTTATACTGTGTTACGATACCCACAATGTTCTCTTTAAGAGTTGAGTTTAAATCTTCCTTGAAACAAGAACACTAAGTCTGGATGAAGCAGCATGCAGGGACATTGTGCCTGCTATTGCTCGTTACAAGAATGTGGGATGTGACTGTATTCCAAGGGCAATGTCATTTTGAAAGAAGTGCCATGTGGGCAGGGTGGTAAGTGTGTGTGGGTACGCAGAAGGCCAGATTCCGGAAGGGTCAGTTTTCCTTTGGAGGGGCTCACGCAGTACTTATTGCTGCAATAGTGTGCTGTGATTAGCCATCTGTGAGTCATACTGCAATTCCTCCTCATGTAGAAAAGTTCTTTGCCAGGTTGTAAACATATAGGTCATGGGAGTCATTTGACGTGTGTTCCTGACCTTGTGTGTAGGTGGTACAGGACATGGAGAAAAGCACAGGGAAGAGGAGAACCCATGTTCTCCCTTCATTCTACACGAGACAAATATCAAGGTTCCTGACTATGCTTGAGAAAGAGGGTACTTTTTGATGCTTCGGGGAAGAAGGGTAAAGGTTGGTGGTGTTCTGGGCTGGCAGAAAGACTTCTTCTATTGATTCTATCCTGTCTTGATAACCAAAGACACTGAAAAAGAAAGCAGGCCTCAGCCTTTGTAGACACATTTCTGAGCTTCCAATAAAAGGGTAGGATGAGGGCTGTACTGTGGTTTATCGGTCAAAAACCCAGTGCATAATTTGAGTGTGTGTGGAACTGAACCACAGCAATGATCCAGGATACAGGCTTTTAACTACACTGCTTTCAGTTTTATAAACTCCTAAGAGCGGTGCTTGCTGCTATGGCTTGTTGTCAGATCACTTCATAATGCTGTTGCCATGGTACATTTCTGGAAGCAAAACCACATGTGTAGGCTATCACTAGGAGAAACCTCCAAATTCCCATATCAGGGAAGGAAGAGAAGCAGTAACCAAAGTGGTAGGACTGCTTTTGGTCTGTCAGATTTGTGCTTTTGCTTTATAATGTCAACGTTAGTGGTACGGGAGCCGTAAGCCATGAGAAGCCTGAAGGATTATCTCAGGACTGCGAGGGGGGAGACATGTTTGGTATATCTCATGCCCCTGTTGTATGCACTAAAAAATAAACTCTTGTCCAGTTTAGCTTCTGGTCTGTGCCTGTTACTAAGTTCAGTTCAATTCAGAGTGAATGTGATTATGAACCTGTGTTAGTATTAATGACTGGGAAATAGGGCCCCAGAATGAAACAAAGCGCAAAGCAAATACAGATCCACCTTAAATCCACTGAAATCCCCCATCTTAGACACTTACTTTCTCCCTTCCTTCAGCTTTCTCTAATTTCCTAGAAGCTGATCAGTATGTGTGCAGACCATTTAAGCTTTTCCAAAGATTCTAAATTAAGGAGCACTTTAATGAATAGTCATCTACAGTTCATCTTGTAATGCTGTCAGGTCCTGGGAGAACTGAATGTTGCTGCTCACAAAGTGGAGAACGGTGACTGTTCATTTTTAATCAGGCAAACTGGAGGAGTTTATTTCTTCTTATTTCACTTATAGCGGAAGCCCAAGAAAATGAAAACCAAAATATGCACAGAACTGACTTTCTCATGTTTTCCACCAAATGACTTCAATAACAGGAGAAAATGCAGGACAAAGTGGATGAACTGTCTGACCACATAATACAGTCCTGTCATCAAGAAGGAGAAGTATCATGTATTCTACAGGAATGTAGGAACGGGGAATCATGCAGCAGAGTGGAAGCAAGTGACTTCAGCCTGCCTCTTCTCACATTTTTGCCTTGTTATTTGGACCTTCCCATTTGTACATCTTGCTAAAAGCTATGACACCCTTCAGCCTCGATGATGAGACTGTCCTGCATGGTCAGTGCTGGGTAGAGTTTCATGCTCTGTGTATGAACCTAGAAGTGCACACTGGACTTTTATTTTATTCATTTTAGGTCTATGACTTCATGGATATTTTTAAGCTGTAGTGTCCACTTTTGTCGTTCAGATTTCTGACTTGCTTTGCTTTAAATTCAGATTCCAGTAGTTTGGGTTTGGATTTTTTTATAGATTCCTCATAGTTTTGTGTCAGAAAGTTTTTAAAATGTCTTTGAAGAATTACATAAGCTATATAGTTCATTCATTGTACATTGCCATTTGTGGTTGTTTTATTTTAGAAGAATATGGCTTTTAAGTTGGCTTTTAGAATTACCTTTCTCTTATTTTTTCTGTGATAAAAAGAAGGTGCCAAATTTTACTCCCCTGCATCCACAACTCTCCAGAAATCAGTCAGGTATTACAAATGTAATTGAGTGCAGAATTTGGCCTAGGTTCTCTAAAGCCCCAGGGAAATCCTGTAGCTGTGTGGGAAACATCTAACTTTCTTCATATTTTCCCATTCATTGCTCCTCCTTTTTCCTGTTTGGCTTCTGGGATTCTCCCCAATGAAATCCAAGATATGTCTCTTTTAATACAAGTATACAGAAGCATAAACACAAAGTTCAGTTTTGAGCCTCTTGAAAGAACAGATTGGTGTAAATTCAATTACTTCCACTTCACATACTGGTATTAGCTGAGTGTGTTTATGAACAATGAAGGAAAAATCATTCAAACAGATTATGATTTGGCCACTATAACTTTCAGTTCGTTAAAAGATCAGAAATAAGATTATGTGTGTTTTGATATAAACCAGAAAATGAAATACCAGGTTTTATTCTTTTAGTCATAAAGAAGGATGTTGTTAGTTGTGAATTTTCCCAGAGAAAGTCAGTGTTATAGCTCAAATTAATGCTTTGCTCTCTGCTCTTACTTGGATTACTTGGACACTGCTATACTTCATGTTATTAAACTGTTTTGACTTATGATCAAAGTTCATGCTACCACAAATCACCAGATGGCTCGGCTGAAAGGATATGTACAGTGGTTGTGGGATCTGCAGGCTGCAGCCCACATACATTTCCTACAGACTTTTGAAATTCTATCAATGTTCTGGAAATACATAGAAAAGAGTCATATTCCCTGTTTCTAATACGTACAGAAAAGATACACACATTTTTTTAATCATCTGATGCTAGATGCATAAAAAAGAAGTAAGCTTCGAAATGCATAGTTACCTTCAAATTTGCTAGTTTCTCCCTGTGTTTTGCTCTCATGCTCCATTTTTTAGTTTGCAGTGTTAAGGCGAGAGTGCATTTAATAGGCTGTCTAGAAGATAAATGAAAACACATGCATAGCAACTTGAACTGCTACAATTTAAATGACTAGTGTCTGATGCATGTATCCCAAATTATGGTATTTCTGACCCTACTACTATAAAGTAGCTTTTGTTTGATTTGGGGGCTTTGTGATCTGCCTTATTTACAGAGATACTGAATTCTTTTTCCCATGCTGATTTTTCTTTTTTCTACATTTCCAATCCACTATTTCTTTCCCTTCTCTGCTATATCCACTCTGATCAAATTACCATATGTACAAAATTCAGCTGCAAGATTTCTGACTTGCCCTGGGTCCTGGGAACATACCACCCTCATTTTGATCTCTCTAAATTAGCTTCCTGTACAATTTCCTGTCAAACATGAGCTTCATGAGATTTGTCCTTGAATGTGTGTATGATCATCCCTTCTCACTGCAATGAAACTTTGGCTGCCTAACTAGCTGGAATATTTTCACCAAGCCTGTTTTTATAGGAGTTAAATACTAAGGAGATTTATTTTATTTTTTGAGTACTAACTCTTGGAAATGGATCTGCAGAGATAATTTGAGCTAACTCAGGAGAATTTTAAGCAGAGTTTTCTGAGAGTTATGTGTTTGTGTGAAGGAATCTTCCCCCCACCCAACCTCCCCTGTCATCTTGTAAATTACTTTTCATATTATTATGATCTCAGCATCATGAATCTTCTTACATCTAGATAACGGGAAATGAAAATGCAGGAAGAAAGCAGTGTCTGCTAGTTAACACCATTTAATGAATAGTTTTTATTGCAACTTGATGTGTGACTAAGGGGAAGACATTAATAACGATTCTCACATGCAGATATTATTTCCTGAGGGATGAATCCTGAGGGTATTTTGTGTCTTGCTGAGAGGGCTTCTGCTGCAGGATATGTGTATCTTACCTGAAAATTCAGATAAATATGTTTTCCAGTGAGTCTAAAATCAGAAGCTACATTCAAAAATTTTTAGTCAGATTTATTCTTTACTACTTTCTTTTGGGCATTATGAGATTAAATTCTGTGTGGAGTGGGGTTAAAAGTGTAGGTACAAACTTCTAAAAATCTAGTTCTTCACTTCCCAATTTATTTCTAAACTGCATTACCTAAGGACTATGTTTTCAAATTGAAGATTTGAAGGCCACAAGACTAATTATAGGTCTGCTTTTGTCATGGGACACTTTTTTGTTGACTGCCAGACATAAAATAAGAAGTAAAAAAATTGAAAGAAACATCTCCAGATAAACAAAGTAATAAGAATACCTGATTTGTAATAGTTTGCTGAAAACACTGATTAGGGAAAGCAGCAAATAATTATGTTTTGCTTTCATGCAAGATCTATAGGATAACTTTCAAAAACTCAAAAGAAAAGATTTCCTAACACTGAAACTTTCATGAAATTAGCTGTTACAAAATGGTGAATGATGCGCATTGTTTCAAGGATAAATTTTGCTCTGACTTCATTTGTTAAGTTGCAAGACTACTTTGCATCCACAGCTGAGAAACCTCAGAACAAACATGAGCTAAAGGAACATCTCTTAATAGCCGTGCACTTCTTTTTGTAATCTGATTGTTGATGTTGCAGGATTACATATACGGCAAGCAAGTGTGCCTAAATTGTCACTCTTTTTCAGGGCATACTGGGTTTAAGCTTTAGTGTAGTGATACCATGTGACTGAATGAGTCTGATCTTACCCTTCAATCAGCTCTAGCTACAGAGGTGAAAACATTCTTTGTTTTCATAGCTTCTTGCTTGTGACCATTCCTTTTGATTATTATTCTTCCTTTGACATCTCTTTTTGACCTAACATGACACCTCTGTGGACTTTGTAGGTGTTAGGAATAAAAGCATAGAATAATTTTGATGTGCCCTTTGGCATTTTCAGCGTGCACTTTCTGCTAGGTTTGCAGGTCAGGAGCAGCTTTTTTTCTCTGCAGAACAGCTAGTATACTGGGGTCTCGATCTTGCAAACCTTAATGTTAGAGACAGCAAGAGTCATGAGGGTTAGGTGTGAGAGAAGACTTGTCTTTCAAATTTGTGTTCAGATACCTAGTGGCTGATAATGTATTCTGACTTCTGAATTTGGATGTAGCTTACAACAAGTGGGACATGCCTGACTACATGGAAATGGGGATCTGCTGGGGTGGGAGACAAGGTGCTGTTTCCTGGGATTGACCCCAATACGAGAGACTAGGTCCCTGACAATTTAACACAACCTTAATTGTAAAACGGAGCTCCTTACAGCTCCTTGTGGGGAAGTAGCAGGGAAATGGCTATGGAAACTGTGGAGGTGCTGACTACACCTACCCTGACAGAACTTTTGGCTGTGCACACAGCCTCTCTTAGAAGAAATAATCACAGCTCCTGTATTCTGTCCTATCCGTGGCTTTTTCAGGAACAGAAAGCCTTGCAATTTTCCTTATACCATCTTCACTCCCTGGCCACTTTCCCCTCTCTGTGCCTCAGCAACAAAATGGATTTTACCTCCTTTGTAGTAGAGGAAGAAATAGGAGCAGCCTCAGAGGGAGAGGGGTTCAGTGGGTATCAAGAACAGAAAAACAGATGGATGGAGGAAAGGATGAGGAAGAAAATTAACACAAAATAATTTCGAATGGTAGTTAATTTTCTGAAGGCAGATGGAAGGAATTGTGCCCAGTTAGATATGGAAAATACATATATCAACACGCACTTTGAGAGAAAGCAGTTACAGCTTTACCTTCTTATCTTTCCTCTTTGAACTATCCTTTTGTCCCACTCTATATTTAGCAGATGCAATGTGACAAGTGCTAGAAGAGGAGCTGTTACTTATCATATAAACCCAGAATATGCTTCAGCCCTGTTATGGGTATGTGACCAAGTTCCTAGAAGTGTATCAAACAGATCCCTTCCCACTTATTCCTGCCTGTTCTTAGAGGACAGAAATTTCCTTCAGAGACATTATTATTATTCATTAGTGATTTATAGGATACCTGATTTTTTTTTTTTTTAATTAAAGACTCATTATAGCTGCAATATGACACCCCTGCATTTTGAGTAGTATATCACTGTATCTGGTAATTTTTGATAAATATTGAATGCTTAATGACTGTTATTCCAGACATTGTGGACAAAACAAATACACTTTTAGGCCTAATTATTTTCTAATTTGTCTGCATATAGCCCAGGATTTGGTTCTGATGTGCCTCCACTTTACTGATTGCATTCAGGTGTAATAGATGATATGCAGAGAACAGCAATCCAAAAGATCAGTTTTCAGTTTGGATCCTTCAACATTATTGTTACAGTTCTTACATTTTTATGTCACTCTTACACTTGTATGTGCCCATTACCATAAGTTTGACTCTTGATTTATGCTAATTTAAGCAGAATGATAATAGAGCTCACAAAGGTTGAATTAAACACTCTAGTTGTACTGTACAAGTTCAACAATAAGGGAGCTTTCACAGTGATAAACTTTTTCTTTTGTACCTGCTGAACTCTACTTTTAATCATCATTTCATGCAAGTGTCTCCAGGCTGCTGCTCTTTATATTGTTGACTGCTGAACTCTTAACACATCTGCTAGACTATGGTCTCTGAGATGGGGTAGAGATTGCAAATTCTAAACTTCTTGAGGCCTGAGAGTGGTACTCAAGCATGAAAACTGTTCAGGATCTTGGTGCCTCTGGATATGTACCTAAGTAAGTCTACTAGCAAAACATAGGAACTTACCAACGCTTAGATCTCTTGTGTGACAAAGCTTTCTGTAGATGGACCTCAATTTAGCTATCTAAATACTGTATAAAGTGCTCTTCAAATACCTCCATCTTCTCTTTGAATCTGTCTTTTAACCAATTTTACCTGGTCAGTGAAAGTAACAATATTTTCTTTTTATGGTGTAACTAGTGTTTGGCTAATCTGCAGGTAGTCTGGTAACACAGGCCATATGAATAGTTTGACAGCTAATGATAAGGACAGTAATGTCATTTTATGCAAGAACAGGCAAGACTGGAGAGGTGAAGAGTCTGGCCAAAAATTCTTCTTGCACACCTTTTTATTATTTCCAAATTTTAGCAGGAAAAATGTCATTTATTTTAACATGTATAGTGGAAACCTTATCAGAAGACTTTTTTTCCCTTTTTTTTTTTTTTTCTGGAGAGTATTACATCGTTTAGCATAGGAAATTGTTTCAAATACATTAAAGTTTTTTGTCAGCCCAAACATTCCAGGAAACATTTATCACTTAGGAAACATTTTCCTCACGGACTTGCAGAACAGAGTCAGTTCCCAAGTATATTCTACTTAGGAAGCAATACCAAGTAGATCAAATGAATTTGTGTTTCATTTGAAGGAAAAAGCAAATGATGCAAAGCAAACCTGATCAGTCTCATGTATTTACAGTCAATCATTTAGAATCCATTTTAGAAGAAAGGAAAGGGCAGATAGCAACTGTAGTGAGGTTGTTGACTTGGAAAAGTGGATGCTAATGTTAAGCAAGTGATGCTTTTATTTAGTATATGAACACCAGTACATGATCCTTTTCTTTAGTTCTTCTTTCTTTCTTTCTTTCTTTCTTTCTTTCTTTCTTTCTTTCTTTCTTTCCTTCTTTCTCTCTTTCTCTCTCTTTCTCTCTCTCTTCCTCTCTTGCTCTCTTTCTTCCTCTCTTCCTTTCCTCCTTTCTTCTTCTCTACTTCAGAAAAGAACTTAAGTACAAATTTTAGTTGAAACACAGTGTTTCTTTTAAATCCAAGATTGTAATTGCAACTAAATCAATGAGATTTTGTTCTGATGTAGTAAATGGGTAGACAATAAACAAGGAAGCAAAATGCTTTTCTGAGAACTGGAACAGAAAATTCATATGAGCTCATGATGGATAGACCTCTATTCTCAGGAGATGCTCTGTGTTTTAGTGAGAACCCATGACCGTTTACCTAAGGGTGGGCCAAATGCCCAGTAGGAAAACCGACTTTTTAACTATTACATGCTGTATTCATTTGCAAGCTATTAAAATATTTAATTTTAAATTTAAAGTAAGAGAACTTCTGCTGCAAATATTCCTGCAGGTGAAGACTTCGTAGTTCTTCATTACCTTACACATCTCTAAGACAAATCAAGTTCAACTATTATTTTTCCACACCATCATTGTAATTAAAACTTCTGGGAAAAGAAAAAGAGGAAGAATGTTCTGTGAGAAAACATAGGTATCAGAAAATCCACAGAAACCCTAGAAGTTCTTGCTGAAAATTAGCCAGCTAAACAAGATAATCTTTCTATAAGACAGTTGGGTTTCAAAAATTATAAAAAGATATTGTCCATCTTTCTAAAGTTTACTTTGTCACTTTGTTCCTTTTAAATGGTCAGCAGCAGCTTGCAAAACATGAGCTTTAATTGTTGCTCAAGAAAAGTACAGCCAATGACTCTAATAAGTTGCTTCAGTGACCCTTCAGTAATGTGGTCTGATTCGATCTCAAAGATCAAAAGTTTCATTGCTTCCAGAAGACTGAAAACTCTTTGCTCATACAGAGGCAGCCCTTCATGCAACTTTCAGCGTTCATTTGACTTTAGCCTCAGGTCTGCCACTTCAGAGTCCCCATTCCTTTCAAGCCTGGAGAAGATAATTTTCAAAAGCAGCACTGCAGCAAATACAAAACTGTTGTGCTTATTAAACTATTATCACTTGCTTAATCTTTGGTTGTTTTTTAAATAGTAAAGCCATCTGTGCCTCTGATTTATGAGCATGTTTTAAGATAAATAAGATTCTTCCCCCACTCCAGAAGGCACTTTCTCCTACAATGCAAGGTAAGGTGGATAAAAACCTTGACCTGAGCATTTAGTGTACTTGCATTTGTGATATCATCATTCAGTTTGAATACCTGCCTCTCTTAAACTACATAAAGAATGAATTTATGGATATAAAACTTTGAAACTTCCCACTGAAATAATTTATTTTAAAACAACAGCCAGCTTAGCTTTGGATTTATGTAAGTACAGAGGAAGAGGGGAAAGAGATGGCACAGCATTCTGCATTGGCCAGAGATGCCCTGCAGAGTGGAACAAGCTGTCCTGTAACACAGTTCTCCAAGTACCAGTCAGCTTTTTTGATTCCACATTGTTCCCAACTCAGTTTGGGCTGTCATGTCATTCCCCTATAAGGGGGAATTTTTGGCAAGAACAGCTCCAGTCAATTTAACAGCAGAGCAGCAGTAGCATATGGTCAGTTTTGTATCTATGGGCTATGCAGAAGGGCACAGTCAGACCTGCTCTGAGAATTTTCACATGCATCCTTCAAAATAATTTTTCAAACTTCACTTAAGCACAGTCAAAATGATGGTCACTGCAACTACATTATGGTTCACATAGCTGTATCTTGTGAAAATAGACAGTGAAGCCATTACTTGATGTACTTCTGAAATCAATAGGGAAAGGGAAGAGATTTTCTTCCTACTGTTTTCTTTGTCTGATGCAGAAATGGAGTCTAGCTGTCAATACTGAGGCCTGGGCACATCTGCTAAAAGACAGTATCTGGTATTTTTCACATTGCAGGGTGCTTCGGGTTAATAGAAACTAAATCCATGTTGAAATAGAGCGTATCTTTTAGAAAACTATCTATGTTTGATTTTAAAAATAAAGTTATTCCAACAGAAGCCTACCCCAAGTGATTAAGAAACAATCAACCAACCAAAACACACTTTATTTCTGGCTTGAAATTGTCTGTTTGTTGAAATACTTTCTTTCATATTTCTATTTCCTGGCCAGTAGTTACAGGATGGACTAAGTTTCTTCCTTAACTGGTTTTGGTTAGGCTAGACAGGTTGCACTCCTAGGATTTAACATTATCACCCATAGTTCTTCTGATCATCAGTTACTGTTATTCCCCTTTTCAAACCTGTCTTCATGTTATTAGGACCATCCTTAGAGTGTGGGCATCAGATATGATATCTGATATCAGATATGATATCATAGCATGATACCTCTGTCAAATACAGGGGTATAATTATTTCCTACTGATGCTCTAGATTCCCTTGCATAGGTATCCATTGATTACATTTGTCCTTTCTGGTTCCACCGGTACATAAGGCACTTCATGGCTAGAAAATTATCCACTAAAATTTCTAGTCCTATCTATTGTCATGATTTTCCAAGATGACATTTTGTTTTGTGTATTTATGCTTTTTTTTTTTTTTTCTTAGATGCATAACTTAACATATAACTTCAAAAAAGCCCCACGCTCCTTGCAGATATCCAAATTACTAAGCAGTCCTGAGAAATCCAGAACATCCCACTGTTCTCTTCCAATCCTCCACTCTTCCTATAATCAGCAGACTAAATAATGGGTTAGGTACCCCTCGTCAGCAAAAGGATCGATAGGCTTTATGACTGTGTTATTCTGTGGAACACAAAAAAAATGAGCACATATGCAAGTTGTGGCCACATCCTTACCCCAGCACCTGTGCCATTTCTTACTGCACACTAGTTTAGACAAAGCTGGTGTGGAGGTGGGGGGCTCTATGTTACACTTAGGGTCAGTTCCAAATGTGGTGAAAGAAGAGGACTGCACAATGAATTTTGAAGCACACTGGCCACATAGTTGCGTACAGACTAGTTGATTCTCTGGAAATGTCTCTGTACAGTTAGGATTCCTGTTTACAGTTCTATTTTGACAGCAACCTCTAGTCATTTTGAGTCATATAATTGTGTGCCATATTGTTTTATTTTCTGAATAAAGATGGCTACATTCACACCGAGCTGAGCTTGCTTTGTTCCCCCCTAAAGGGCCTGAAGCTGCTTTCTCTCCAAATACACAATTACCCAACTCGCTTGGGTCTGTGTTTGTTCTCTGATCCACTCCAATTAGTAGGCAACACTCAATAGCAAAGACTTTGTAGATAAAAGAATGAGTAGGACTTGGAATTCCAGCAGGAGCATTTCCTGCTCACACATAATTGTATTAAAATATTAGGCACGTGACACTACAGCTGTCTTCCTAACCACTTTTGCAGATCACAACCATTCTTTTTGTCCATGTTTTTGTCAGAACAAAGAAGGGGAATTTAGCTGGAACTTTCAGAAACAGTCTCACATATTCACCTGCAGATGTCTGTTTCAGAGTGGTCTGCAGAACGTTTGCTCCATGCACTACCACTTACCCCAGGCTGCATTCTTACTGATTTCACTTGTGTCTTGTAGTCTCTTTCAAAAAAACTACTGCTGCCTTTAAAGCAAATGAGTTCACCAAACTGCTAAGGATCTCAGCATTTTTCCATGACTCTTTCAAAACAAAATTCTCCCTTGCCTTTTATTTTTTTTTTTAAAGCAGACTTCTGTCTCTCTGTCTTCCCCTCCTTATTCCTGTCTTTTGGCACAACTTGATGTGTGAATTGCCACTATATGACATAAATACTCTGAACTACACTCCACCAAAGTGGCAGTGAACTTAGAGAAAAACATGAGCCTATTCGTAAGGCAGAAACAATAGGGACTCCACTCTTTGTGTTTCTGATGTTTGCTCTTTATCTGCTGTGCAAATTCATTCAGTTTTGGTTATAAGCCACTCAGGTATTTTTATATGCTTGCTTTTTAAAAACAAAATTTATGTAAAATATTATACAAGAAGAACTTGATCTTCCAGTGCAGTTATGGAGCTTTTCAATGGGAAGACGAGTAGAAAAGAGTTCCTGAACCTGACTTTCTGTTTACCAAACTAATGTTGAGAAAGGGCAACCGTGATTAAGCAAAGTTCAGATGTTGCAAAATGTATGCTTTTGGAGCTTAAATATATTATAAGGAAAATGCAATGCAGAAAGGACAGTGGCATCTACTCCAACTACTGAATCAATGCAAGAGCATATCATACAAGTGTAATTGTATGTCTTGTAGATTTTAGCTGCCTCATATGAAGACAGCTGGGGTTTTCCCTTCAAGTAGTTTGAAAATGATAAGCATCGAAATTTAGAGACTAAGTTAAGCAAGTACATTTTCAGGATTTATCCATCACAGATTATGTCCATACATACCAAATATTTACAAAAGCTTAGTGAAAAGGAGTTACTGATAACTATGCCTGTTGTATAATACCAATTAGATATTCCTGATGTTGTATTTTAACAAATTATTATTATTGTTGTTGGTTATACAAGGCTGAAATACCGTGACAATATTCTTCTTGGAGAACAGCCAAAATCAATGTATTGACAAGTAATAGCTCTTGTGAAACAAAACTGAAAGGACTTTTTACTTTTACTATCATTATATGCCCCTTTTTATTTTACATATATTTAATGTTCATTTCTCTTCTAACTTGATGTTTAACTCATCTAACATAGGCTTTGTGTTTCTGATGGCTTTGGAAAGAGAACAGAGGGAGCAAAACCTTACCCCCAAAGAGATTCTTCCTTCCAGAAGTTATGCTTTTAATTGCCTTTTTCTTCCCTCCCTAGCTGTACTCTTTTCTGAATCAAAATCCCTCAAAATATTTCTAAAAGAACTTAAGACTATAAAAAAATTCTCGAACATTGTGTTTTCTAAATTTCTGTATTTTCCAAGAAGCTAATTACAACCTTTATTTGTCACTCACTCTACACATTACTCTCCTCTGTTTCTAACATAAGTGTCTTTTGCCACTTTTTTCCCCAACAGGTGGCTTGTTTGCAAGCTTGTACAGATGCTGGGCAAACACAAAGAGCCAGTTCAATGGGAAAAGTAACCAAGGATTTTTTCGCTAACACTTCTATCCATGTGATGTATATATTCAAGTTACTCATGCACATTCTAAAATCTGTTCTCAGGATGCTGCAGGAAAAAAAAAATACAAATACTATGACTTCACTTTTGTTTTATCAGTGAGTTTGTTCTGCTTTTGTTTGTTTAGTTTCTGGGAAGTCATATGATAACTATTCATTTTTCTTTTTTTTCCATTATTAGTGTTTGTCTCTGATCTACTTATAACTCTGTGCTCTTGCAAAATGCACATGTATTACTTGTTTCTGAATAATAAAATACCCATCAGAGAAGTCAGAGTTTTAAAGATCTAAAGGGGAATAAAAGTATGTATGTGTGTGTGTGTGCATGTGTAAAATGGATGCTGATTTTGTTAGCCATATCTCAAACAACTGCAATTATTTTGGTCATTTCCATGTGTTTTTCTGGTTATTTTTCTTTGATTAGCAATATATTTATGTGAAAACAGGTGTAACCTAAGATTATCCATTTTTAAGGAAAAGAGTGCACTTATTTCAAAGATATTTTAAACATGAACTCTAGCTGTTGTTTGTGATATGTCTTAAGTTCTTCCCTTCCAGTTTTTTAAGTATTTGTATTTAAGATAAAATGAGTATTCAGGTTGTCAGGCAGACCAAGCAGGACTGATGTGATTAAAATATTGCAATATTTCAAAATACTTGTTTGCCCTAGCAGAATATTTCTGGAGTGAACTAACAGTGGTGTAAGAGCTTCAGTGAAAGACAAATTCAAATCCATTTCTGTTCTTCATCTTACCTGAACTAGTAATATTAATGTCCTGTCCAATATCTTCCTAGGGAATGTGACATCTAATTTTTTATGCCAGGCCATTCTAGGTTCAAATGCCTTGTATCTTTTCCATAACTTCTGAGGAGAAGTAGTTATCAAAAATATACATGTAGCATTGAGATAAAAATGTGCACAACTCTTTAGGCAGAAACAAAACCTCAATCAGAGTGAAGGAGCATTCTGGATTCTTTACTATGAATCAAACACATCATGTGTATTGTGGTTATACACAGCCTCAAACACCTGCAGACTTAAATTTCCCCTGGTAGGATGCACAGCCCTAGCTGACTCACTGTATTAGTCCCAACCAGGATGTTTTTTCTTCTGGTGGTGGTCTGTTCTTCTTGGATGCAATAATGTGAATCCCAGTCTCTGCTGCTTTGTTCAGTGCCTGGCCCCATGTTTACAGACCTGGTCAGAGCATTTTTGCTGAATTAGGCTATTTCTTTAGTACAGCAGTGTTCTGTTTGTTGCCTGAGCTGGTTTCAGGCTCAGGCTCAGGTTTTTTTACTTTCTTTTCAGTTCCGCTTTTTTGCTAGGATTGGCCAAAGCCAAAGGGCTGGGACTATGCCTTAACTCAATTTGAGTGTGACAAAGCTTCCCCTGAGGGCCATTCCTCTACTGTCAACTAGCAACAAGAAATCTGACATAAGATTTCCTTCTGTCCATCTCACAAGCACAAATCTGGACCAGTTGCCCATTGTTCACAGCAGTCATGGAGAGAAACGTTGTCCTTTTAATACTGTTACACATAGAGAACTGGGCCTCCAGATGTTTCCTGCTTTCGTTTTCTCTCTCATGCCATTAAACATTTTTAGTAGACATTTGGGAGAAAAGAAAGTGATGTGATAACAGAAGGAAAAGTGCTAAAATTACATGGTTAAATCTCCTCTTCTGCATATACAGCTTAAACAGTAGCATGGCCTCCATGTTCTTCTGGAGCTGCTAAAATGCAGCTGGTGAAGCAGAGCCCACACAAACCTGAAATGATGGTATAGAAGAAAGTTGTGCTTTTTGCAACTTGCTTATTCTGTATTGTCTTCTCCTGATTATAACAGCTGCTTTCAGACTCTTACTCTGGACACTAGCTTTTAATTTTATGGAAACTTCTCAGTGGTTCTGGATGCTCAGTAGCTCCAGCGGCGGTACGTGCTAGTCCCAACTGTGATGAGCGATGAGTAGTTCAGTGAAACACATCTAGCAACAGTAATCCACACATGACCCTCAGGTTTAGCTAACGCAGCAGGAATTTGTGCTGAATGCTTGTATGTATGTGAACAAATGTATCAGTAAATGACCATATGCATTTCAAATGCTATGTAGTTTTATGACCACCAGCAGTCTCCTATTTATTTAGGAGGGAAAGGGAGAATATTAAGAGTCTGAAATGGAAATACCTACATTTGATTTAGTTGTTGAATTACTGATATTATTGTTCAAGACTCATTTGTTAATAACAGCAAGGATATATTGTCCTAAGTAAACACAGATCATCTAATCTTCCTTTTCTGTGATTTTTGAATGAGGTAATTTAACTGCATTTCTCAGCTGAGATTTTATTTAGTTTCATTTTTTTTTATTTTTTTGGTTCAGTACCTTGAAGAACCTTGCAAACGTTGCAAGTTAAGTGTGAAGGTATATAGCATAGTTTCAGAAAAGTCAGGAACATGACATGGTGATCCTTTATTGGTGGTCAAATGATATGAGTAATTCTTCTGACACACCAAAAAGGTATATATATTAGGTCTCAAGGAACTTTTTAGCTGGATAACAACTGACTTTCAAAGGTTTCACATTTCTTTTTCTGTGCCAATTGTGTATGGGAGAAGCCTACAAGGTCAAGAGAAAATAAGCAAAAGTCAAAGACAGACTTGTAAGACAAATAGTAACATCTGGTAAATGACTTCCTTCTACATTTGTAGAGTTCTTGTTTATTGCAGTGAATGTGAAATGTTTTTCTTGGCAGGATGATATGATTAAAGTCCATCGGTCGGGGAATAAAGTTCATACAGGTTTATAATATTACTAATATGCAGTAACAAACTGCAGATGTAGTTGCATTTAAAACCTGTGTGTAGTAAAAATATTAACAGTGGTGGTTAAGAAATAAGTAGGTTTTATTCTCTTTTTTGGTTGTTTTTGAAAGGCATTTTGGATATTTCCAGTGGTTTATACTAGCATATGAAGTGCTGTGATTGTGCCCTCTCTCAGTTGACTATCATGTAAATCCATCTTTGTGCTAATTAAAGGTTCATGTTCTCAGTCAGAGAAATTAATGGAGCAAGGTACCTAAACACAGCTAGTCATCTAGGCTGGACATTAAACAAATGAAGTTTTGTGTAACCTTTATGTCATAGGACCCACAAAAGGGGAAAAATCTGCTGAAGAAAGATAAGTAGAAGAGGCAGAGCTGATCTGGTTTGGTGAATTTCCATGATAACTTCTAACTGATCCCACACTGCCATCCCTCCCAACAGAATATTCAGGAGAAATGGTCATGAAAACAGAGTTTGATTTCTATGGGAACTGTCTTCCCAGATGAATGTTTTTCTTCTATATATTAAAAAAAAGGAATACAGATTTTATAATTTTTGATAGCATGGGTACAGCAAATGAACAACTTGCTCCTTCTCCCTCTCCTCATATTCCTTCTTTCTAGGACTCAGATTCTGCAGAGATTTTTAAAAAATCAGGGACAGCTGGTTTTCTCAAACAGAAGTTGCAAAGGTTTACTCAATTGTAAGAGTACTTCAGTGAGTTCATGTAATCACTTAAAGTTTTATTCTCTGGTAATTAATGTTCCTGTGGTATTTTGCATCCCTTGGAATTTGTTCAATACTAAATTGTTTAACTGGAACAACAAAAGTGATCCCATCTGAGACCAGAACACTTGGATCAAATGGAAACTGAAAAAAGTGCACGGAACTAGCTGATTCATAGACTAAAATCAGTGTTGTAGTTTAGTCTCAAATGCATTGTGGAAACTTCTTTGTAGCTTTAAAAAGTTTTAGCTGTGCTATTAACTGAACTCTGTAAGGCAAGGCAAATGAAGATTTCTTTATGCTTGCAGGAAACAGAAAAGAGGGTTGAAAGAGGAGGGGTGTTCATGCAAAGCTCTTTCTGTAGAATTGTGTGTAGATATATTTCTAGAACAGCTCCAAAACCCGTGATTGTAATTTGGCGATATATGTGTATTTGGTATCAAATCCTGCTTCCATTACTTGAAAAATCAGGTCAGTTTCTGGAGAACAAAATGTGGCTATGTTGTCAAAGTTCTTGTTCATTGCCTACTGATTATTTGCTAGTTAGTTTTCATGCCAGTATACCAGCTTGGCTGCGCTGACTTGAACACAATCTCTCCTGATTTGAACTTGTGTTGTTGAACCTGGCCCTTTGCATTTATATTTATAATGAAGTCTGTTTATTGTCTTTGATAAAAGCAGGAGGACCCAGTCTACTTGAAAATCAGGGTGAATTGTTCAGTTGTCCTTGTAATGAGGGACAGTAGTATTTTGCTATTATCTTTGATTAATGTGCTCTTCATGACTACATGACTTCCCTACGGATTTCACCAGCCACATGTCAGCAAGTGTAAGAGCCAATTTCTTGCCCTTTGTAAGTCAGGCCAAGGAGAGGTCTTGGGAGCAGAGAGTCATAATGGACTATGAAAGTCTGAGAGCAATTATTTCTAGCTAATCAAACACAAAAAATAGCAGGAAGCGAGGTTTATTTATGGAAGAGATGTCTACTGAGAAACCTACCATTTTTATTTACTACCTCCAAAGATGGTTACCAGAAAATGAACAAAATAAAAGCCCTGTAATATTTGAAAATAAGGACAGTTTAAAAATCGTCAGAAAGGAGAAAAATCTCTCATGTATTTAAAAGATGCAAGCTTATTGTTTCACATCTGCTTTCTAAATAACATTATATCTTTTCATGTTTTTTTAAGGTAATAATGGTATGAAAATGATTAGGATGACAAAGTGGATGTTTCAAGGTGAGTCAAGCTTAATTTATTTTGAAAGGTCATAGTTAATGAAGTTTTAAGGTGTAGACGAAGGCAAATTATTTATAGTCTGGATTCAGGCCAGTGCAGTGCTATATCAGCCCCTGGGTAGCTTAGGGGAAATTTTCACCTTAAGCAAGAAAGAATTTTATTTCTCTGCATAGTAGAAAGCTGCCCAAAGCTACCCCACTTCAGGGAATATAGTGTATCAACTTCCTAGATACTCTTATTCCTTCCCACCATGCCACCATCTTTTTCTCTTTGGGGATGCTAGAGGGGACAGTTCCTCCCTGATGTTGCAGTAGAAGCTTCCCATCCATTTGTGTAACTGCATTGTCTCTGAGTAGACTTTGTGTGGATTGTTCTCGATATCCACCTGTCCATTGCCACTGTCACACTCTGGGTCTGCATCTGGCATCACCTGTAATCAAATGTAGGCTACTTAGGTCGTCAGCAAAATTGAAGCTCAGATTTTTATTAGGAAGAACAAAATGCTGCTAATTTTGTGGTGAAAGTTGTATCCTGTATTTCTTCATATATGATATGAAATATATGATACATTTGGTGTGTGTTTGGTGTGGGCTGTATTAGGAGTGTGGTGATGCTTCCCCTCTGCTCAGCACCAGGGAGGCCACACCTGGAGTGCTGTGTGCAGTTCTGTAGTACGAGAGAGATGGAAGGTCATGAAGATGACTGAAGGACTCGTGTATGAGGAAAGGCTGAGAGAGCTGGGATTGTTCAGCTCAGAAGAGAAGGCTTATAGCAATGTATATAAATACCTCAAGGAAGGGTGCAAAGAAGATGGAGCCAGGTGCCTTTCAGTGTTGTTCCGTGCTAGGAGAAGAGGCAGTGGGCAGAAACTGAAACAGAGGAGATGCTGCTTGAGCAGCAGAAAACTGTGAGGGTGACTGAGCACTGCTGGTTATTGCCCAGCAAGGCTGTGGAGTCTCCCACCTTGGAGATATTCAAAAGCCATCTGAACATGGTCCCGGGCAACTGGCTCTAGATGGTCCTGCTTGAGCAGGGGGGTTGGAGCAGATGATCTCCAGAGGTCCCTTCCAACCTCAACCATTCTGTGATTCTGCAGAGTATTTAAACCACATACATTAAATAGCATGTTTCCAAGCTCCTTGGAGCTCAGTGCTTCTTGGAAATCTTGATGGAGCCACAGTTCCAGGAAAAGGAAAGGCAGTCTCCCTTGCAAATCAAAAGAGCTGTTTTTCTCATCTCTCTTGTTACCATCTGTTCTTACTAGACAATTTAATACGTATTAATAAAGACTCAGCTCTGAAAATATTTGACAAAAATCTCTACCAACCAGTCAATCATAGCCTGAAATAAATATTGAAGAGCACTAGAATGTCTTGGCCCAACTATCAGACATATCTGGATGCACTGGACCATTGTTCAAAGGTTCACTGTGCATTAACTGTGATTCTGACATGAACACTGTCTGCCCAAATTATTAAAGGAAATAAAAATAAAGCCATCTGTTTATTTTATTTGCAGGTCACTTCCTGCTTATGCAGTTCTTAATGATAAATGCTGTGAAGTATGGAATGGTGCCTCTCGTATTTTAAATTAATTCAAGAAGGCATGCTGGTATTTACGACATCGTAATTACATACAAAGGAAAAGAGAGAAATAATGCCTTTAGGTGAAAAAAAGCTGAAGAAGAAAAAAATTGTGTGTGAGCAATTGAAATGGCCTTATAAATAAAAAAAATATATTTTATTAACAACAAACTAGAGCTTGAAGAAAACATGCATTGTTTTCTAAAACAAAACTTTTTTCTCCAGGTACGGCATATGAATGGAAAGATCCTGAGCCTTTTCTGTATATCTGTTTGGTAAGGTGTCTGTTATAATTTGACTGTGTAGATTTATCTGATAAATGCATCATGGATTCCCCCCCATCACTGGTGATTTGATGTACTGGGAAAGTGAAAGTAATTTTTTAATTCCTCTGGTGGCACGTTATGTTCTGCATCTATGTTAGATGGAAGTATGCTGTTCCAGTGACAGTAAATTCTGTGTGTTTATACTTATGGTTTTTGTGAGCTTCTGGAAGCTATTGGACTAGATCCTTGGAAAACATGAACAATTACAGTTATATCAGATTTGACCTATGAGGAGACTGATTTACCTGCATTTACAGCTGTGAAGGGTTAACAGCTTCAATTTCATCTGATTTAAACAGAGCTGCAGCAAGATCTTTACTTCTAGGACTGTCTGTATAAGCTGCAAGGCAAATCATCCTATGTCAATCTACTCTCTCTTTGGACTCTGGCTTACTTCCTTACAGTGCAGCAAAGTATCTGTAAAAAAATAATTGCAAAAATAATCTTAAAGAGATATCCATGACATGTCACTGCTTTTCCAGAGAAATAGTATGTAGGTCTCTTAGTGTTGTCTAAGATTAAGAAAGGTCAATGTCTTTTTTGGAAACTGTTGAATAAGAAACAGCACTGGACCCCAAATAGCCTTGACACTCTCCAGCCATAACAATTACAACTTTTGTAACCCTTGGAAATAGAATTAAGGAGAGTTTCTCTGCTGTCTCCCTCTCCTGCACAGACATGCAGAGGTGGGACAGAGTTTTGCCAATTGGTTCCTTTGTTGCTGGCAGACAAAAAGATAAATTAGTGTTGCAATCTGTCTTTCCCTTTTTCAAAAGTTTGCTTAAAAGAATAAAACTAAGATCAAGAGCTTTGCAGATGTGTCAAGAATTAATGACCCTTGTGTAAGTCACACATCCCATGCCAAACAATCCACATCCCAGCTGAGGTGACGAGTACAGAGATAAACTCTGACAGGGAGTATGTTACGGGAGTAGCAACTGTACAGGAACCACTATTGGGGATGACTTCTTACGGGGAAAATAAAAGAAGATTAAGGATTCAGAAAGACATGACCAAGATGTCAATAAAAATGAAAGTTGACTAGTCTGACAAGTCTTGGATTTCAAAGTTTAGTTGGATGTATAACTATAGATCCTAATGGGTCTGATTTTTTATTTTTTTTTTTTTTTACTGTCTTTCTGTTTCCTTTGTGTTAGTATGAGACAGAAGTATCCTCCTATGCAGTGATTCCCTTGAGCTTTTCCCACTTATCTGTCTTTTAATCATAGTGAAGAATCCAGGCCTTTTGATATGATAGGCTATCACAGATGAGGATTAGCTAGGGTGAGGGGAATTACCCACTCCATGCTAGGCAACACTGAGATACAGTTAAGGGAAAACATATGCATGGTGCTCTTTGTTTTAGCTTTTCCTCTGTGCTGTAGATCTTTCAAGGAAAGAATAAACAACGCTTTCTCCTGGGGAAGCCATTCTGAGTTACTGTTCACTCAGTGTCAAATTCAGTTTGGCCTCATTAAGAACAAGGGGAGTTCCAGCCTGTAGACAGACTCAAAGGAGTTCTGGGCCATGACAGATGGAGTCATCACAAAGGAAAGGTGAAATAAGCTCTGATTTAGTGTGTAAAACTTTTTTAAGGTGTGTGTAAACTCTTAGTGGTCCATGCCAGAAATTATTCAAAAGACTTATTTTTTGTCTGTGCAGAAGAGTCGGGCCGGATCAAAATCCCATGCCTGGATCCTTACTATGGAAACTTCTGCATCAGGCCTTACATCAACACCACATGGGTCACACCTGTCTATGCCCTTGAATAAGGACAACCAGTGCTGCAGCATAATAAAGTCTTTGCTAATGCAATTAAAGTATCTAGGAATTAAAAAACAAGGTGTGAGTTATACAGTTATAAGGCAGTCCATCCAGATAACAAAATGTTGGCTATCATCAGGAATAGTACCAAAAGAAAGACAGAGGATATTATTTTGCTGCTATATAAACATTTGTGTTTGCCCACATCTTCAATACCGTATGTGGTAAATGTCTCCCCATCTCTAAAAGGACAGACTGGAGTTAAAGGAGGTACTAAGAAAAAAAAACTAAAGTGGTTAAGAGGATAGGGCTGCAAAATAAGAGACCGAAATGTCTGTGACTCTCAAGTATGGGGAGAAGAAGGCTGAGAGAGATGCAACTGATTTTTAAAAAACTATGAAGAAGATAGATCAACTGCAGCCCATTATTCACCAAGCTGTATTAATAGAACTAGAGGCTACATAATTTCTTTGTTTTTAAATTAATCCCCTACTAGTTTCATTGCCTTGCACAGTGCATAGTTAACCTCTGGTATGTGCTGCCACAAGAGACGTTGGACGCAGACAATGTCAACAGATGACAAAACCATGGATTGGAAGTTGATAACTAGGTACTGAAGGGATTAGGCAGCAGAATTCTGTAACCCCAGAACAGGTCTTGAGGAGGAGACAGAATACTCATCTAGATGAACACCACTAGGGTGTATTTTATGTTTTCGTGTTTTTAAGGTTGCCACATACGGTGTCTGGTGAAACCAAAGGCTAAATATTTAGATGAATTATTTTTCCAGCAGAATTCAAAGTTTTTTCTTCTTACCTTTTGGCTTGTCTATTCCAGCTTCTGCACTACAGTACAATACGTTGGTCTGTAGGAGAGTGTTTTCTTCCTGCTTTTGTCTGTAAATCAGCCATTTCAGCCTCATGGAACAGAAAGTTACAGTTTGTTGATTTGTTGTGGTTTTTTCTTCTCTTTTTTTTTTTTTTTTTTCCAACCAATGCTTGAAGTTAAGTACAATTACACACAGTAGGAAGAGGTGTAGAATGATATAGAGCAATTATTTTATTTTTGGAAAATATTTGTAACTACTCGTGCTTATACTTAATATTGAAAATAATCTATAAAATAACTTTGGGAAGGTATTTTCATGACTTAATATCATTGTGTGGTATTCAGTAATGGCTTAATTTTGTAAACTTTGCTGTTCTCAACTAGTACAGTTTAATTTTTGACATCTTGATGGGATGAGCTGCTAGGTCTGACTAAAATTGTCAGAGTTGGTCCCTTTTGGACATAGACAAGTCACTTCATTCTAGATTTGAGTCCTTTATACTCTGTTTTGAGGAAGGTTGCACTTATTTAATTTTTAGTGAAAGAGAAGGTTACTTCTCCCTCTTCTTCTTTTTCCTTCAAGTAGTATGTCACTGCTTGAGAGCACAGAATTTGTTTCTTTTCAAGTCAGCTGACATGAAACTGTCAATGCAATTCTGTTAAGCAACCTTTTCGATCTATCTTTTGGCTTTGGACAGTCATGACTTTACTATGCTTTCTGCTCTCTTTGAGAGGACTTAAGATTGTAAACATTATTGTAAACAATTCATACACTCCACCAAGAAATTTTCAGGAAAATAATTATTCTGCTAAAATTTGTGAGGTTTAGGGGTTGATAAATACTTTCTTGTCTCTCAAAATAACAGTTTAAAACTAATATGGCTAACAAATAATATCAAAAACAATTTAGGAATGTTTCTGCACCAGAATGCCCATGACTGGATTTTTGTATTATTTCTTCAACATGAAATACAAGACTGAGCATAGTCTAAATGACATACCCTGGGGTGGCCAGTTTTATTCTGCTGTTTCCTGCTTCTCTGTCTCTCTTATCCTCTCCTGGAAGCAGGACAGGACTTTCCACACCAGCCTGGGAGAGGAATAGGTAGGAGGAAGGCTGTATTCCTTCTTTCAGACTCAAACATCAGGTCTCTACCTTTTGCCGATTAAAATGCCAGAGTATTTTGTCTGAGGTAAGCAGGTCCCAAGCAAAGAGTAAGCAATGAGCCTGTGCTGAGGTGCAGGATCTGACAGTGTGGAGGAAGATGAAAAGGTGTGGGTCTCTGTGTCCCAGTGACTCTTCACATAACGGCCACAGTCAAGTCCTTCTGGAGAGGTCACAGACCCCTTCACAGCCCTTCCCGATAAGATCAAATTCTCTCAAGCGGGAGGCTTGTGAAGAGAAGGAAAAGCCCCATCCCTATCTGCAGATACCTAAATCCTTTTGCACTTACTGTTTTTGCAAATACCACTATAGTTGGCATTATCACAAGACAAAGTCATATTTTGTGTCAGTAACACAGAAGATTCCAGCAGTGTCACCTATTGCTGTCACAGTCGTTATCACTAAGGCGGTTACCCAGCTTTCCAGCCAAACTTCGCTCACTCTTCAGGAGTCTGGGGGGAGGCAGGGAAAGCAGAGTTGGTGTTTGACAGCCTGCACCTGGGAGTGTACATGCACCCTTTTATGCCTTATCACATGGCTATACCAGCTAAATACTTTCTTTGTGTGTCAGGAAAAGGTGCAGTGACAGGAGCTGGCTGCCAGTATTTGACAAGAGAGTGATTCAGGAAGAGAATTGGATGGTCGGTTGAAGCTAAGATGCTAAAAGATTAATACCTTCAACTGATATTTCATGTGGCTATGATGAAAGAATCAGTGACCTTTGCAGTGCTGCTAATGGATGAGAGAGTCAGGTCACAGGCAAAGTTTTACAAAGCCTAGGTTGTAGTGTTTCTTACCATTGAGAAGATTTTAGAAGATTAATGTTTGGAAGGGAGAAAATTATAAAACACATTTGCAAAATTCCTGTTATTATTTCTTCAGTTGTCAGAGTTCTTTTAGAGACTCAGAGTAACAACCTGTTTTTCTTGACTTTAACCAGTGTTGTCTGACTTGGCAAATGACCCTGCAGGCCTTCAGTCTCTTTTTGTGCTCACTGACGGCTAGGACCTCTTGCTCTTAAAGACTTCTGTGGATTGACATGGCTTAAGGCTGCTTCAGTCATGAGCTTCACAAACAAAAGTTAGCTTTGCTATAGCTTCAGTGCCAGAAAATAAACACACATACACTTAAAATTCAATGAAAGTCAGGCAAAGTCTTTCTAGGGTTTTTAGTTCAATCACTACAGCCCTATTCAACTAGGGAGCCTAGAGAACAAGTAAAGAGTAGAAGGGAGAGTCCTGCCTTTCTTTCATGTAGCAAAACCTGACTTCTTCATCCTTTTCAAGGCAACAGAATGTCAAGTCAGGTTGTGTTGCCTAAGGCTGCTATGCAGTGAGGGGATTTAAATGTAACCTCCACATACAGAAAAAGGAAGTCCCTTAATTCATTCAATATTTTATTAGAAATCTCTTAATGCTGGTCTTATTCCTAAAGGTAAGCATCTCAGAGGCTTTTCAAAGCCTGTATTTCATTATTTAATAATCTGTTTTCAGTAACACAATTCCCTAGTTTTGAGCTTGTAACTAAGTCCACAAGCTGGAAATATCAGCAGTCCAGGAACTGTTAAATAATTAAGCCATTGGTGCCTGTAAGTGTTAAGGCTTGAATCACTCATATTTTATTTTCAAAAACTGCTGGGGAAAAAAAAAAAAAAGTGCCAATGAAAAAGATTACTTACTAGCTCTTTTTAAGGACAATATGACTTTTGTCTATGTTGGTATGGTTTGAAACTCTATGAATTTCTTTTTAGAAAGTAATATTTATAGGAGAATATTTAAGAGTGAGCCTGTACATACCTGGCTCTTTGCGTAGAGTAGTTTCACCTGTACCTAATAGAGTTCTTCTGTCTTCTGGACTCACTGGAAATCTCTACCTCCATTCAGAGTATAAATACACTTTTACAGGACTTCTGTATATCAGCCTTTTTTAAAGAATTCCTGGGAATAGCCATTGACTGGAAAATACAGAATAGTGTTTGGCCATGGAACAGCACAGCCCTATACCAGGCGTGTGAGCATAGTGCTTGCACACATGTGTGTTCATATATGTGTACACAAGCACACATTTGCACGTATCCTGTCTCTCAAATGCAGGAAATATCTCTGAAGGTATCTGAAAGCCAAATATTTGGACTACTCATTTTGACATCTCAGACACTGAGGTGGGAGTGGGATCATTTTGAACACATAGGATATGACATAAACTGTGCTCTAATTTCAAGCAGATGGAGGCAGGTCAGTCCACTGAGGGAGTTTCTCATCCATGAATGATAGATGTCATGATTTTTCTTCGTCAGAGAAAGATGAGATTGCCTTTATCATTGTACAAATTACCCTGGAGGAGGACAAATTCGTACAATAATGGATATAGTGTAAGACAATAGGAGTTCAAGGAGGGATAACAGAGGGCTTTCGTAAACACTAATAACATGCACTCCCTAATTTAGTCCAGACAGAAAGCAATTGAGTGTTTGCCATAATTTAATTCAGAACCTGATTACTTTCTTCTGTACATAGTTCAGATTTAGTTGCTATTTGGAGTGAGATGGCTGGATAGAAATAGAGGGGTGGGAGATGCAGAAATAATAAAAAAAAGAAATTTTGATTAAATGTTGTAGGACATAATACTTTCCTTGTACTGCTAAATGGAATCCCGCACTTAGCAGTGCAAAAACCCAATTAGTACAAGGCAGCAAATACATACGGACTGTCTCAAATAGTGTTTTTTTTTTCTGTTGCATATGATAGTATGCCAATGCTACTTTTCTTTATCCATCATCAAACATACTTATTAAGCTGAGATCTGGAAATAAGTGGTTGGAATTAATCTATTTTTTTCATTGCATCCATTTGTTTACTTTGGCTTTTTGGGACTTTTGTGATCTGTAATGGGAAATCTGTCTGCATTCCCTTCAGAGTTTAGTTGCTGTATTTACAAGCTTAGACTATACTGACATCATTATTAAGGAAGAGCTAGCTTTTGGCAAGGCAGGAAGCTTTAGCAACTTTATACATACATGCAGTATTTAAACATACAAGCATTACAGTAAAAAACAAATTTTAAATTCTTTACTTTCAAACCACTCTGTCTTCTGTATGTTCATTATAAAATGGTAATTTTGGCTATCGGCATGAAAATGTTTTTCTCGTAACTTTGAGGAGATCAAATTGCCTCAAACATCTAAAAAATTACAAAAACATGAAGCTTGCTTTTCAGATCACCAACTATTTTAATATAACTTTCCTCTTGCCTAGGATTGACTGGATTTATTTGATACCTTGATTTAAACATAATATTGATGACATCTTGTGATTAGCTACAAAAAAAATATGCAGATATTCAGGATTATTCAATATCCTGTGAATAAAGGAGGCTGCGACTATTTTCTGCAATTGAGTAATGGTGAACAGCAGACAAAAAAAACCCAGAGCTGTTTATGAATGTTACAAGTCAATCAAAAAGAGGTGCTGTTATTAGGAAGACACTGCATTTCTTTAATAGCTGTTTTAATTATAAATGAATTTTTTCCAAACTGTTATCAATAATTGAAGTTATGAGTACTGAAACTAAAGAACTTCATTTCATGATATCCTCTTCATTCTTGCCTAAAAAACAAAGCCCTACCTTATGGTTTATTTTATGAAAGTGTAGAATTATTATTTGAGCAAGTAAAAATTATTTCTGCAAAATTATATTTTCACCAAACACTCCCTTATATTTCTGGTTGCTTTCCAGGATATGATGTATCTTATATGTTGGTCATACTTACCTCTTCTGTGGGAGAGAAATGAAGCTTCTAAAATGTGGCTTAAATTAACATTTTCATACACAAATTAATAGTCTTGTGCCATTACTTCTATCTTATGGCCCAAGACTATTTTCTTCTAGTTCCTGCAGTTTCTTACAGAACACATCTTTTTTTTAATCTTTGCAATTAGGATTTAAGAAAATTGCTGTAATATAATTGTACTCTGTTCCAGTTCATTGTCACTATTGTTTTGAGTCACTACACTTGCTGAAGTGGACAGGTTTCTTTTCAACAGTTCACAGTCTAAACATGAAAGTTGCCAGGGTTTGTTTTGATTTTTCTTTTGGTTTTTTTTTTTAGCAAAAGCTGCTTATTGGAGACCGTTCATTTCTCCAGTTATCCTTTCAGCACTAAAATTTGTTAATTTGTCTTAATGAAGTAGTTCAATACTGTAGCAGCAATAGACGATAAAACCAACTGAACAATATATCAAGTAGCTTTTTGTTTCTGAAGGACCTAACTGATTTATTAATATGAATCTACATGTATGGTATTTACCTCAAATGAATAAGATTCTGGATCTAACACAATGCTGTGTTGTATTAGATCAGGGTTTTAGAGTGCAGGAATATGTTGGGGTTTTTTTTTTGTGTGTGTGATGTCTCTGAACTTAAAGTGCATTTTTTAAAACACAAACCAGTCAAATGACAGGACAGAAGCTTATGACATACTGATTTTATTTGAGATTGGTACATCAACGTTTTTCTCTTTAAATAACAAAAACATTTTCTGTTTTGTTTTTTATAATTGCCAAAGAGTTGTGTCCCCAGCCACCTCACTAAAATAAATCAGAACAGTTCCTTGTATGCACTGTGTTCTAACCACAGCAAATGATTTATTTGAATGACATTTCATCCTTTTTGGAGAGGAGCAGAAATATTGGTGTGAAGGATGAAAGATCATTTAAAATTGTAGTAAGATATTTAATCACTTCCAGGTAAACAACCTCAAATCACCTCAGACTTGCAACAGGGAAAGCACCTATACAGGTAGTTACCATAGAGCTGCTAAACTGAGGTAGCTTGTCAAATTTTCTGCCCTGTTCTCTCTCACTGGCAAATGTGATTCAACTTGCCTCCCTTTTGTCTTCACTCCATAAAAGGACATTCATAGCAGCAATAGAAGAGGCTTCTGCCAGTTTTCTATCAATAGGTAAATTTAGTATTATTTGGGGAATGCATGTCCCTGGAGAACAGAAGGAAGAAATAACTCATCTTGAATGCGTATTTTTAGAATAAACACATGCGTAAATATGAATGATGTAATGCACATTATTCTTTAGAATTAAGATTTCCCTTTGGTGTTAGCAGGCAATTAAATGTCAAATTTGAGGCAGAAATTGTACCAAGATGCTAATAGGTTATTTTTTCTCTGTTGCAACAACTCTCATTTCCATTTCAGAAATGCAGTTTCTTAAGCTGTTTTAGATGTCACAAAAGGGCTGGGACAAATAGCTGTTAGGTCCCTGCATTCAGCTTGATAACTCTGGTATTATTGGCTTACAGTAAACCACAAAAACTCATACTGTCATGTGTCTGTCCACAAAATTAATCTTAACACCATACTGCAGCTTGATTTAGAGGCCACTCCTAATATAAAGAAGTTTAAAGAATCCATCAGTTGCACCTAGAATTTCACTGTATCTCTAAGGAAATGAGAATGAAATTCAAATGTGGTTTTAAATGCTTGATAAAGTCAAAACTTACTGAATTGCATTACTTAGGTCCTTGTTGTTTTAAACCACTTATTAATGCATTGATTAATTTATAATTATTTAATTTATCATATCTTATTTAATGATGTAATTATTTGATTTAAGTAATTTATCATACATTTATAAATTATTTTTATATGGCAACTAATTGCCAATTAATATTAACTATTCCTTATTAATATATAAATTATTCAGCTTTTGATCATTAACTTTCAACATACTATGGATTTTCAACAACAGCTGTGCATTTTCAATATGCTGCCAGTAACAGACCTGGTGTTTCCTTCAAAAATGCTATTTTATCCCACTCAAGGATTTTATTGTTTATTCATAATAGAATTTTTCTACTGTACAAATTTTAAACTTTTCCTCTACTACTGTAGTTTCACACTTTAGCTCTTGCTACCATAAATGCTGCCATATTACCCTTCTGAAACTTGAGTGATAATCAAGTGAATAATTGTAGGAAAGTTTTACCCATGTAGCGGCTTGCTCAGAACAATGTCTTGGGAAAGGACATTAAGAAATGAAAACAGCGTTTGGGTATGTATCTCTTAAAGCTTTTGCTTTTCCACCTCTATTAAGGATCAGAGTTCATTTTAAATTCATGATTCCAAAGGCAGATCATTGAAAGAAGATTCAAAGAGACCTAATAAAATTGTCCTTTGCAAAAACAACTTTATGGAAAATGTGACCTTTCTGTTTTTATGCAAAGAAGGACAGAACAATTGATTGCCTTATCTGTTTGCCAGGTCTTTAATTCTCTCCTTGGCCAGGTGAACAGGTTTCAGTTGTTAAGCTTTCATTCACTTTTCCTTGTTGTCCAGAATAACCAGTAAACACTTGAATGCATAGCATTTGAAGATCAGAGGGAAAAATCATGGATTTATGAAAGGAAAAACATAAGTGGATGATATAAACAGGAAAGAAAGGAGCAGTAGGTGGTTTAGCACACGTCTCTTTTTCTAAGACATACAGAACGTATCTGCTGATGTTGCAGGTACTGAGGCTGCAGTCAGAGACTATTGGGCAGGAAAGGGACACCAATAGTGTGCATTCTGTACGAGGTGCTGCTGACCCCCAGCTCTTCAAGGTGACATTCTGATGGCCAGATTTTCTTCTCACGTGGGCTTGCACAGAGTGCCTCTACTGGAACGGTGCAAGTGGAAGGTACAGTGCTTCTGAAAACTCTCAACCATCTTAGCACACCTATTCTAGCAATGTAAAACTCAATTAGCATAAATATTTGACACAAATATCTAAATTTAAACTAGCACCCTCTCCTCTAAACATAATACAGCTGTGAGGGGAGCTCCTGCTTTGGGCCAACACTTTGCTTCAGGTGCTGCAAGAAATTTGCCAGTGTAGGTGGTAAGGAAGCAGTGAAGCTATGCCTTAAACAGGGTACCCTGTCCAAAACTGAGTGCAAGTATATTCTAAACCTTGTCCTCCATCTGCAATGTTTGGAGCCTATCCTGATTAGATCTAAGCAATCTAATTGGATTATTGTGCTAGAAATGTGGTATTTGACATTTTTTTTATTGTTAGGCATTTTAGCTCTGTTAACCTATATCATGACGAACAGCAAATACCGTCAGCATCTCTATGGCACATCTACTTCTGTTCAGTTGACATTTTTGCATGTTCTGGAAAAGAAAGCAAATTATAAATGACAGCCTACAGCACTCCCCTTTGTATTAGTTTGGATGAATTAAGCAGGTTAGAGAACTATGTTTTCTTATGGATTTTTGGTTGAGAGAAAATTATTGGTTTTGCCAGATCCTTGACTTCTTTTGTGTGAGGCACAGATTCTCTGAAAATCCACATTACCTCAGGGAGAGTTTAAAGAATTCACCAGTTCCTAGAGGGTCCATTGCTGGATCAGGCCAATTCCAATAACAGGAATGTAAATTACTTCCATTATACAATGTTAATAAATATGTTTTGAAGACAACTGTTCCTGCAGCTTGTCCAATTAAAAAAAAAAAAAAAAAAAAAAAAAAAAAAGCCCAAGCCAACTGCTGAACAAAAATGCCAGTAACTGTGATGAATTATAATTCATTTGGATGGAAAATGACAAATAAATGACCTAAAGGAAAAGAAAACTTTAGGCAGGGTAATTAGGGGAAAAAATCCCATTAGTATTATGAACTATAGGCTGAGCAGGAAACTCCCAAGTGTAAGAAATGAGGCTCCAAATCTGCAGTTGTTCAAAAACAAGCTAGAAATGCATACAGGAATGATGCAGCAAGTCTTGCAAAACATGAGGGTCTCCAGTCAAAAACAACTTCTGTGAATCTAAATGCTTATCCAGAGGAAATTCAGAAAGAGTATTTGATTTTACATACAGAAAAGTGCTAACAACAGTCTTAACAACAAGACAGTCACTTCACTGTTACAGTAATATTCCTGCCTACAGAGGACTGCTAAACAAATTTCTGTTTTCCCATGCTTGAAGAACATGTTCAGTTTGAGAGCTATTCAATTCTGCTTCTGAGACAAACCCCAAGCTCAGGGGGATTTGTATAGCCTTCTGCCTCTTCCTCTACTTTTATCATGTAATTCCTCCTCTTCTTTTCCTTCTTACATTTCTTACCCTCTAAGTCCATGTGAAATGGTTGCTAGTATTCTCTCTATTGTTTTATTTCTGCCATGAGACACCCTGTGTCTACAACATGAAACTCAAACCTCATTTCAACAAGTATAGATCTTAAACCATCCATCAATTTCTATATATCCATTCATTGAGCCATCCCTTCTTCAGTGCCACAGTATATTTTCTTTCCCTCCTTGTTCAGAGCATGCCACTTTTCACAGGATTAAGGCTGATTGTCGGTCAGTGTTTTAGTGCTTCAATTTGTAGCTGCAGTGCTGCAAGGAAGCATAACTTGCTTGCCAATACTCTCTTAGCCTCAGATCATAGGATGGAAAATAGTACTCAAAGATGTATCCCCGAATGATGAAGGTAACAATTCTTTAAAAGTTAATTTGGTCATTTATCATTTACCTATTCCCAATCTCATTAGATTTTTTTTTTTTTTTTTTACATTATGGAAGATAACACAAAGTCACAATTATTATCACTGGATCCCGGTAAAATTCATGCTATGTGTTGGATTTAAACCAAGTCTTAACTGTCTACTGGCAGTGAGACCTACATCTATTGATGTGTACTATTTAAACCATCAATAGACTCTGCAGAACTTAATGCTGTGGTGTATCATCAATTCAGAGGTATGTAAGTTGCAGTTTTAAGTTGTGGGGTTTTTTTACTGTATGTCTCACATTACAGAATAAAGTTTGCCAAAATTCAGAGGAGGAATGCAGTAATAAACCTTAAGTGTAGTATTTACTATTCTAGGGTCTTGGTTTTGTTTCTAACTAGTGACTAGGGGTAAATGTGCAGACAATGGAAGTTACAGAAGCTATTGTCAATGAGTGGGAGCAGAAATTCATTGCTGCACCTAGATACATAGCAACAAACAGCACACAAAATATTAAACTAGAATGAAAGCAGAGGAGTGGCCTTTGCTCTTCTGGCTGCCAAACTCAAGCTCTTGTGGACTGATGAAAGGAATGTGCTCCAGAGGTGAGGCTGTACTTAATGAGATAGTTCCTCCATGACGCTTAGAAAGATATGACGGGATAAGAGACAGGGAGCATGTACAGTCTGCATTTGATATTTTCTCCTGGAACTGTTAAATAGAAGTCTATACTTAGGACCTGAAGTTGTGTTGGTGGGTTTGTGTGGTCCTTCTTGACACTGGTGTACACCAGGAGTAATTTCCACCACTTATCAACTGTATTTCAAAAGAGAAGGCCTCTTTAAGTACAACTGATGTTTGGAGGAACAGTGTAAGTGAGCACGTGCAGGAGTGAGAGTAACACGTGAGGGGAAAGACAGAACTGTCAATGCCAGGCTGACCCAAAGGGTCCCCTGTGGGCAGCCCATGAGTGCCTCCCAGCATATCCATTAACTGTTGTCCATCTCCTGCTGGTCTTGTTCCTTCCTGAGCCAAGACCATCCTGGTAAGTGTGGTGCACTATGCTGGACAGTTCTCTTCCCGTTTTTATGAGGGTGGCAGGAGGATTGCATTGGTCTGTCATCTCTGGTGTCTAGCCCAGGAACCTGGTTTGAGGTGATTATTGATGTCTGCTGAGTCTAATACTCAGATTAGTGAAAAACAAAAAAGTTATATGAGTGACATCTGAAATTCCAACTGTTTAAGATTCCAGAGATATAGACTATCTGTTCTGATCCTGTGAGAAGAAAAGACTTTTATTTAAATGTTGAACGTTATATTAAATATTAAGGGCCTGATTCTTCATTTCATTGCACTGGTGTTATTCCAGGATCAGTATTCTGACTGCATTTTAAATATTTAATTTCTTCTGACAGGATGGAAGCTGATATGCAACCTCTGACATTGGGCTCCCATGCTGTTTCTTATGTCACAAATGATGACAATTGCCAGAAACTGACTAGCAGCAGCAAGAGACTCTGCAATATTCACTTTAATTGCATTCTATATTTTCAGATATAATTTACAGTTTTAAAGTGTTGAAAAATGAGTGTCCTGACATGAGCACTCAGTATCCTGTAGCAAGCCACTGGGAACAGGAAAGTTTTTCTTTCAAGATTCAACAAAAACAGTCCCTTACTGTGTGACAGAAACAAGCTGCACCAAGCCTGCCAATGATTCAGCATGTTTTTCTAAATTCAAACTGGGCTGCAGCCTAACATTTACAGTAGGGATTCAAACCCTGCAGGGAAACACCAGAGGCTCGAGCCTTTCTCCCAGCATCCGTCATGGTGCCAGGTAGGGAACCAAATGAGTAGCAAAACACTCTCTGTACTAAAATAGCATAACAAATGGCTCCAGGGCACACAGAGAGAGGCCAATACACAGCATTAATTAGCCTAAAAGTAATTAACAAAATATTGCTAAAAAATCATAAGTGGCACGATTGAGAGCTGGATGAGTTTTTGAACTCAGCAATATGAAAACCTGTGTGTAGTAACTGTGAATTTGATGCACATTGGGAGGTTTCAGTGACATGCAGACTGGTTTTGACTGGGAGAGAGAAACATAGTGTAAAATATAATATGCTGTAGAAATTAAAGGCTCTGAATGAAATGTAATTTTTTTCCAGCAAATAAACCTATGCAAGACAAAAGAAACAGACATTATTCTTTATTAGAATTGCAATTAATATTTTCCTGAATTTTCTTGAATTTAGCTGTGTGTTTCTAGATGGAAGCTGTCTTGAAGTGAATCGTTCATATTTCAAATGTGTTTATTATTCAAAAGTTTTGGACAAATATTGATGAGACTAGATTTCAGCATATGGATCATGCATGAATATCTTATTCTTAGTTTTAGTTCCCACATTTAAAATTTAGTATGACGTCCTTGAGCTATGTGATCCATCACGTAAGTCTTAAGTTTTAAAATATTTTTCCATTTTTCACTACACTTTTGCTCCTGAGCAATAGGAAATTAAGACATGTTTATCATACTTTGCTGAACACAGGAGTCTAACATGACTGGAGAGTCAAGGCATTATTGACGTTTTTATCTTTTTTCCTGTTTCACAGAACTTGTGAAGTGTTAAGGAGATTAGGACTTCCTATGGGGACTTGGGCTCCTAAATCACTTCATGCTAGTGAGAAATATGTCTAAAAAAATTGTTTGGTGTATGCTGTCACCAAAGATCAAGCTAGAAAGCTATAGTATGCAGTATTCTCCAGCAGGGATGAGAGTTCTCCATTTCTGTACCGATGACAATCTTGTCTGATGCTTTCAGCAATATCCTTTAACATCATTGGGTTTTGCCTTGCAGTGTATAGTTATACCATCTGGCACATTGCTCCTGTGTAGTTCTGGTTTTGTGACTATTTTTTTCCCCAGTATAACTGCTTGGAATGAAGGAGATCTGGCTTAAATTTCTAGATCAATCATAGCTTTCCCTCTGCAAGTCTAGTTATTATTAAAGTTGTGTGTCCCTTTTTTACTGGTCATTTTCTTCTCCATCACCTTTCTGAGGTTCCTTGAAGAGTAGATATTCATATTTTTGCAGCACGTAATTTCCTGGAAATATTGACTTGACTTTATTACCATGCCGTGTATGGGCCCTACCTCAGTGACATCCAAGTCAGACTCTGATCAGATGTAGCCTTTGTATAAGGGTGGGAACAGATTAGCATTTCAATAAATGTGTTAGTGTAAATGGAAAGTGAAATGTGTTTATCCACACTATTCTTGGATGCTCATCCAGCTAGGGACAATTAAAGAAGTTGAATGTTAGCATGCAGTAAATTTAATTTACATTAATTTAGAAATAAACATGGTTTTTAACTGCCTCAGAGGAAAACTAATCTGAAGAGAGACATGATAAGAAAGAGATCACACTCTGCTTGCAGGTATTCTTTGAGCTGGAAATCCAGCGTAACTCAATACATAACTCCTTCATAAGTTAGTCACACAGCTGTACCTGTGACATAATTTAGTGCTGGCAAAGCTTTTCACATATCAAATGGTTTGATGCAGGTGCACAGCACGGCTTGTGCCAAACAGGACATTTCCTATGCTTAAATCTTAATTAGATCTGACCCAGATGATTCATCATCTGATGCTTGCTCTTTTCATTAACCATCCTTCCACATTTCAAATAACATTTCAAAAACTTCTCTGTAATTCCAAAATCTGGCTCATTGTTTCTCACTAAAACGTTATCCAGATTCTAAACTCTGCATTTTAGAAATTCAACTTCAACAGGAAAAGATGCAGGTACTTCTGCTCACCTGCACGTAATCCTACCCAACTTACATTTGCCCAAGTAAGCAAAGTTTTGGAAAATGTCACTGACTAATATGAAAAGAGCAAATGTAGTGCCTAATTCTTTTGTATAAACTAGATTGGATCGAGAGATAAGGGTCTTAACAACAACAACAACAAAATCTTCATGCAACAGCTAAAGAAACACTTTATTCAGTGAAATGGTAGTGTAATTATGAAGCCAAATGTCAAAGGCTGTACTACTGAAGAATCCAGGAGTGGACAGATGGGTGTATGCATATAGTCATGACATAACTTTATTCAGAAGAAAGGCTGATGCCTTTATCCCTTTCTGCTGCTGTTCAAAAAGACACCTGCAATGTGTTTCAACAGCTAGGTGGAGGTTGTTGTCATCATTCAAGTTGTTAAAATACTGTTCATGAAAGGCAACAAGTTGACTGCTTGGTTATATGACAAAGGTATCCATGGATAAACCAAAATGCCTACTCCCTTTTGTTCTTCCATTTACAATTAGAGCAGAAGAGGACAAGAGATTCTGGCTGTTGCAGGGGATTTTGTTTTTTGTAGAAACCATGTATTATTAGTAGTCAGAAAACATAAGATCTTTTTTTCTTTCAAGAGCACCAAAGTCCATTATTGTTTGAGTTACTTGTCTCTTTTTTCCATGACTGATCCTGTATTTGTATACCACATACTAAATCATTTCTGATAGCACATGATGGCAATGTATACTAGCAGGCATACGAATGCAGTTCATTGCTTCTGGTTTTGAGAAAAAGCCATATGACAATCTGCACACAGCCAATCATTAAGCTAATTGAAAATATTCTTAGGGAGTAAGTTGCTACAAAATGGTAAGATATCAAACAATTCAAGTTCAGATAAAAAGATTATACTTGATCTACTTTATGCATTCTCAGATCTTACAAGAATGGGGAAAAAAATACATATTTCTGGATTTAATCAAATGTAATATGATCATTAGATTTGCAACACAGGAGAATAAAGAGGGAGGCAAGTAGTTAATGGCTAGTTAGGGGCCAGGAAATAGTGCATCATAAATAATTTTTTTTTTTTTTAAAGGAAGATTTGTACCATTCTCTGTTTCTCCTGTGAATGTTTTTCCTTGAGAGTCATCAGGCTAAACAGCAGTAGCCATTCCTCAGCCCTACATGTATCTGTGATAATGAGGTGTTTCCTTACTGCTGCAAAGTACATTGATGGGATGACACATGATTCCTGCAATGCAATTTTAAGGGATTAGTAAAAGAGGACTAAATAAAGATTGTGTGTGTCAAAAATTAAACCAGATTTAAAATACCAGAACAACTTTGGGAATTATACATTTTTCTTCATTTAAAATGCCTAGGCAGCATGTAAAAGAATTTCTTTCATGAATATAAATTATATAAATGGAAATTCAATTATAGTGATTGTGCAGACAAAAGCAATTAGTGCCAATATCAAACATGCCAAAAGGACGGTAAGAGGGACACAGCACATAAAGTTTCCAGATGGACATGGGGACATGTCGTACCTAGTGGAGATGCTTGATCAAGGTCCTGGAAATGAGAGAGCTGATGTGTGCAGCCTTCTGCCCAGCCAGCCCTGCTGACAGTCACTGGTATCAGAAAGTGGGTCTGGGGAGGAGATTCAGAGGGGTTTCAGTTAGTTACATTGTCTGAGTTTCTTGAGGTCTGCTATATCAAATAGATCTGGCATTTCTAGAACACCATTAGACACTTTTTTCCAAAATTATGTCAAATAAATTATGAATCAATATGTCTTTTAACATATAATAATAATGTATCTATGTAAAAATTAATAAAACCATCTTCTGACCCCCTAATATCAGCCACTTTTCTCAAATGGTCTTATTGCCAGAGGAGTAGACATATACCTTTGTCCAAGCAATAGAAGTGATGATGGTTGTCCAATGTTTGGGTCTTACTGAAAGCAATTTTATTTGCAGATTTTTTTTCTGGGAAGTACCAGAATTCCTCTAGGAGCAGCTGTTTCCTTCCCATGCAAAATCTGGAAAGCTATCATGTACTCACTGTTATGACTTTGTTACATGTTGTAAATATTCAAACTATGAGATCTAAAACAATATTTAGGCTGGAATATACTGAAAGACAGGATATTTAGATTCAAGAGCTTCATTTTTTTCTGTTGAAAAGTAGAGAGGAACAGCTATTTATTATACAGTTTGTACATAGGGTCACATTTGTATTTTGAATTACTTTCATTATTTGTACATTGTGAGTTTCCAGTTTAGATTTAATCCTAAAAAAAAGTTAAACTAAATATTTTTCTATACAAATGTTATTTATTTACACATGAGATTTATAAGATCTTCTGTGATAATGATAAAAAGAAATAGTTTGCTATTTGGTAATTTTGAAGTAACATGATTTAAGATATACTGGTCAGTAATTGTATCTATTTTTAAGCTTTAGGGGACATTTTTGGATGAGTAAAAGCCTACAATATGTTGTTCATGCAAACATGCAAGGAATCTACCTAACTCTACCACTGCTTGTCACCTGTGACCTAACAACATTTTCTGAAAAATATACAACAAAGAAATGCAAAAATAAACTAAATACTTGGCGTTTACAAAGCAGGGTTTTTTGTCCAAAGACTATAAAGCTCTTTATGAAAAATGCTGAAAAAGTTAGACCCCAAAGCATCTCTCCATCAGCTGTTGAGTAGAAATGTTTTTTCCATTTGAAAAGCATTAGATGTATTTGTCATATTACTGTAAAAAGTGAACAGATTATGTGTTAATCTGTGTTAATTGGTGTCTTTTGCCTCCACAAAATTTCCATGTCCCTAGAAAAAAGGCTACTGGGCTGCATTTGCACAGTGGCCATTATCCTTATGAAGAGGTTAGAGATACTCCATGGCATGACGTTGTCCCGTAAGTGCTGTTTATGTCCTAAATACATTGACATCAGCTGTGTTCACAGCCAGGGTGGTCCAGTGAATAAGGCTTAAAGGTGGGAGTGAGGAGAGCTTGCTTCCACTCCAAAATCCATCAATGGCTTCTTCCTGCACTAAAGTTTCTTTCCATGTCTTTCACTTAGCATTGTCTTTCTCCTGTAGCTGGTTTACAGATAATGCAGTAGATCAAGACTAAGACCTTGGTTTGAACTCTGACAGAGCAGTACCCATGACTAACACTTTCTAATTGCTCCAGCTGCTTTGAGCATGGCACCCCACTGTAGCTGTCTTGGCCTAGAATCAACTTTATGTGTATTCATTACCATTTAAGTAGAATATAACAATGAGATGTGTCAGGGTATGGCATCCTTAATATGAGTCAATAAACTGAGTAATACAGCCCTGCAGCCCATCAGCATAGGTTACTGACACTACATAGGCACATGTACCTCTTCTTTTTTCTTTACTCTAGCTTTACATATGGTCTTGGTGACCAAAGTTCAACGTCTCAGTCTCTCTTTTCAAGGCATTCAGTGGTCTGATCCCAGTGGTATTCAAGACTGAAAACATCTTTTAAAGACCTGAGATGAAGACAGACATTGATGATTCGGCTCCTGCTGTATAACTGTCTTTTTATTTTTGGAATAAGGTTCTTTCTGCACATTCTAGACATCTCAGGTGTCAAAAATGCAACATGTGATCCTGAAACTACCTAAGAATCAGAGCATCATGAGAGCAACATTTTAGAGAAAACATGAAATATGAAGAAAAAAAAAAATCAAATCCAGGCAAAATTAAGACTGTCTGGATTATAGCTTCCCCACTTTGCTGGCAAGAAAAATAAAATATCCTTCATTTCTGTCATGAGGTTATGTCTTTTTGCTTCCATGGGAGCCTGTGTGCTGGACACAACTTATCAGGCCTGATCGTACGAAGCACATGCCAGCACGCTTGGAGAGGAGGGTCCCCAGCGAGGGAGAGGGCTGAGGGCTGGTGCTGTAGCCTGCTCTGGGGAAGGACATGAGGTGATGTGGTGTGACACGCTCCTGGCTGCACACCCTAAAGCTTCACGCTGGGGCTGTGTCCAGTTCAGGCACCTTCTCAAGTGTGATCTCCAAATAATCCACAAAGTCTGACTTCAGCCTATTAAGGTTAAATTTCTGAATCATGGGTCCACTAAGCTAAGTGGAAGTGTGCCTGTTACACTGCACACAGAAGTCTCTGACTTTTTTAGATTAATATAATTACAGAAAATAAGCACCTTTTTTTCTCCCTTTGAAAGTAATCTCCAACACTTGTCAAGCAGACTTTCAGAGAAATTTGGAAGAATAGATTGTGTGGCTTCTTAAGTTCTTTCAGCACACAGTAATCTTTACTCTCTTCCTTGCAGATGGCTTATTTTCCCGATCTCAACATTACTGAGTGTAAATATGACATAGTGCAGTATACTGGAGAAAGATCAAAACAACTTTGACTAAGAAACAGCTTTTCACTAGGTGAGATAACGATGCCTCTTCCCTTGAATTATTGATTTTACAAAGTATTGGCAGTAGTGAAATGGGTTTGAGTTTGTTGTCTGTGCACAACTGTAAACAAAATAAATATAATTCAGTTCACATGTGGTTGTACAAAAAGGAAGAAATGTAAATGTTGGTTCTCACCAATTATATTCACGTTCATTGCAAAAATAAAAACCTGAAGAAGAGTGCTGGTACTACTACCCATACTGCTGTCCAGGTTGCCTGACATTTCTTGTTAAATTAAACTGTTTCAGATTTTTTATAAATTTGCTGAACTTGAAAATTCTTTGGGGTAAAATTTTACATGTTGAATAACTGTCTGAGGCTATTTTCTTTGATTTATTTTACTTTTTCATTTCAACTTAAATGGGTTTGGATGTTTTCAGAGACTGTTTTCACCTTGAACAGGAAAAAATTCTATCCTTGTTAAATGAAAAAACACCTGCTAAGTTTTCCTTTCAAAGTATGCAGTGCTCTTCTGACCACTGAATATTTAAAATTTTATTTTCTTCAGCACAATTCTTCACCAAGATGAACAAGATTTTCCTCACTGGTCAATCTGAATCAGTTCTCCCTGCCATTGACTGAATGTCAGTGCCAGCGCATGGGTGGGAGTGGGAAACCTGTGGTTGGGGCTCAGGGAAGATTGGGATCTGGGAGCCTGGAATTAAGGGTTTTTTTAAGTGTCTGCAGAATTACATCCCAAGAATTCAGATGGGACATAACCAACAGTGATTCTGAGCATCCTAGCCTTCTTAGAAATTAAACTAGATTGGGAAGTCTATGCTGATTACTATCATAGACTTTGGTATAGAGCAATTAGTTTAAACTGTAAAAAAAGATAATGTTTAACAAAACTGAGTCAAAAACCAGAATGAAATTTAATCACCCTACTGTATAACCTCATTCACCCATACATGCAAAAGGGCTCTGCAGTTCTCTTGATAAACGAATTGCAAAGTGCATTTGTAACAGATTATTACCCATATTTTATGAAATGCTGCATAACTTTTTAACAATATGTCAGTTCCTCAGCTGGCAGATGTATATAACTTCATTGGTTTCACTTGAGCTGAGCTGATTTTATACCAAAAGAGTATCTATTCTATTTCACAACTATTTAAAGAGTAAAAGCTTGACAAATTCTTACGATGATTATAATCACTTTATTGTCTAGAGATCCATTTCTACCAAAAGTTAGAAAGAACAAGGACAGATGAAAAAAGTATAACTCAGTGACCTTGAATACCTTGAGGTCCTTGTTCAGGAAGGAAACTTAACTCTGACCAAACCACCGTTTATTGGAAAGATAATGACTAACAGCATTTTCCTGGACTGCGTAGACACTGTTTAAGCAAAAGCTGGTATTTAAAGGATTAATCATTTTATAGTAACCCCCTGGACCTTTGCAAATCCACTAAGCAAATGTGGAATTAATATCCTGATATATTATGAATGGCAATATAGGACTGGTTGCATTTTCTTAAATTATCAGCTCATGTTCATTTCAAACAGTAGTTGAAGTTAATTTGAAGACTATATGTGTATGGTCCTACTTCAAGTAGTAAAGGACTACCAAAGGCAGGGTAATGCTGCCAAGTCATCTCGTGAAAACTTCTTCATGTGAGATGAGGCTGGGAGTGGGCATCTTAGGCTAAAACTAAGCCTATATTAAAGACTAAGTTTAGATTTAAGGATGGGACAGAAACAAAGCGTAGCATTCCAGCTGGAGTGGGACTGCAATAAAGCTGCCAAAAGAAAGGACAGGCTCCAGAAAGACTTGTCCCTGCAGAAATTCATCATATGCAGCAGGGATGGAGACCTTGGGGTAAGGTCAAGGATTATGTTTAGAGCTAGGGATGGCAGAGAAACTAATCTTATAGCATCATTTGGAGTGGGGATGCCAAAAACATTGTGCCCTGCGAACTTCTTCATATGGGACTAGGCTGTGACTTGACCTAAGGTTTAGTCCATGCCAATGCCTAGGATTAGGGTGGTCAACTGAGGAGAGACAAAGTTTAGGGCTGCAGGTAGACTGAGGCTGTAAATGGGCTGCCAAAGGAGAGGGGAGGCTGCCAAAAAAGTTGTCCCTTGAGAACTTCTTCATGCAGGACTAGGTTGTGGAACTTGGGCTAAGGCTCAGCATGTGTATGGGCCTAGGGCTGGGGTTGAGCAAGAGACTGAATGTAGAGCTATAGGTGAAGTGGGGATGTAAAGCTGCTGACAAAAAAATTTGCAGTCTGCAAGTAGACTTCTTCCTTCAGAAATTCTTCATGTGGGGGAGAGCTATGGGGATTCCTGTATGGCTCAGTCATTGCCTAGAGTTGGTGTTGGAGTTGGTAGAGAGAAACAGAGTCTAGAGCTGCAGTTGGACTGGGGCTGCAAAGGGACTGTCAAGGGAAGAAGGAAGCTGGAGGAGGATTTCTCTCGTGAGAACTTCATATGGAACTTCATGTGGGTTTTACCAGTTAACATCTAGAGTTCCATTACAATCTATATTATTCTATGATTATGTATTGACTCTGGGAAACAATGTGAAATGAAACACAAAAAATCTCTGTGGCTGCAGTTCAAGTTTAAAAACCAGAAAATTCAAGATTATTCTCTCATGGTCTCCTCAACATGAAAGAGTCTGATGCAGCACTGCATTGGCTACTATCCAGTCTAGTTGGGAGGTAAATTGTAATCCTCTTCCTGGAATCCAGACTTCACCGCCAATGCCCCCGACCCCTCTTCTCCTGAGAGCTGAAGGCAGCCAAATAGAACCACAAGCCCTGTGAGACACTGATATTCACAAACCAGTCCTCCCACTCTTCTACCTCAACATTTCCCTCATTTGCTAAATTTCCTTCTTGGCCCAGACAACTCCAGGCTAGACAAGTCTTTGCTGTGGCAAGCCATCTAACCCCTTTGGGCATGGAGAAGACAAAATGTATTTCCTGGCTCCAGCTTGCAAACAGATGAGTTTTAATCATACCAAAAATTCAGCTGTTGATTCTAAACATGTGACACTTTCAGTACATATGGGAGAAAGTGCCTGGGAACTGGGAATGCCATGTTTTGAATTGCTGAGCCATCCCTTATTGGGAAGGCCCTTTTGGAGTCAGCTGATGGGTAATTTTGTGGGTCCATTTAAGTAGTCAGTCTGGCATGCCAGGCCTACTAGATGTTGATTTCTCAGCCAAACTTACTGCTATATTTCTGTGAGAATCCCGTGTTAGCCCTTAGAAAACATCTTCTCTCTTATAAGTTTGCAGAGCTCTGTCTAAATCAAGAAGTTTATAGAGGTAAGGGTCAAACCATAGAATAAAATAGTTCATTAAGTACTATGTGATGAATTTTTAAGTGTTGCCCATTTCAAGGGCCAATTTAAACAAAAGAGAATGAAGTGGAACTGTTTACCTTCCTAATGCTGCTTTCTATAGCATAATAAATGATGGGGCCATAAGCCAAGGAAGGCGACTGGAAGAATGTTTTGTTTAGACTACTACAATAGCCAATTCAACATCATGGTAGGAATGCAGTAGGTTAGGAGCAAGATGAACTGATAGAGCTACTATAAGAGTGATGAGTCACTGAAGTGACTGAAGGGATTGAATTTATGCTTCATATTTCCCCAAACATCCCTACAGTATTTAAAGATTTTAGAAGTGATGTTGTTTCTTAAAGGGGGGGAAGAGATTGTCTTTGTCTCTATTTTACTCTTTTTTTTCCCTGCATCTGTTCTGCGTGGGTATTTACTTCACTGTATTTCTAGTCTTACCACCAGCTAAATGCTTTTTGAGAAGTCACTTCATTCTCCATACCACTGTTTTTCTTTCTGTACAACAGCAACAGTGCTTCCTTCTTTGTCTCTGGAGCCTCCAGCTTTTTAAAGTCTCTAGAGAGCTTTCATTATATTTTGTTTTATTGGCAGCAGGACCAGTAGCTTTAGAACTGCAGAGAGAACAAAACAAATTTAGCTTATGAAAACGCTTGTATCCAATTCAGTGAGAAACAAGCTCCAAGAAGCATTTTGCTGCAGGCCTAAGGAGGCTTGTGATTGGAGAGCTGTGATGAGAAAAGAAAAAGCACTGTCTTCCTGCACAGAGCAGTGCACCCTTCTCTCAGAACCTGGCTACCTTTTTATTATGTCAGAAGGTCACTTTCATACTCTTTTCAAGCTTTTTATTACTCCTTTGAAATGACTAATATACTGTTGACAAAACTGAATATTATTCCTATTTCTGATACCTTTGTATACACCTGTTTCATTTCCTACCTCTTAGCTCCTCCTCTGAAAGCAAGAATTTGGAAGAAATATGCAAATTAAGTGAGGTTTGGTATGACTCATTCATTAAAAAAATTTATTTAGTCATAGCTTGTAAAAGCCCATATTCTAGTTCAAATAGTTATTCTGCAGATGAGGATTTACCAAGAGAAAGAATGAGGAAAGTCTTTATTCTCTCATTTTTTTACAACTGATTTTTAAGTATAAGCTTCTCCCATATTATGTCTTTATACCTGTATGCATTCATCATTGACTTTGCTAGTTCTATTTTAACTGTTAACTGATGATGGTAGGTTTAGCTAAAATAAATATAAAAATTAAACTGCTAATACACACAGAACAGTTTCAAAGACCAAAGTAGTTTAGGCATAATTCTTAAAAATTTATTTCTTTACTAGCTGTCGTGGTTTGAACTCAGAGGGCAACTGAGCACCACACAGCCCCTCACTCACCCATTCCCCTCAGGACTGGGAAGGAGTGAGTACAACAAAAGGCTCAGGAATCGAGATAAGGACAGAGAGGGCAGACTCACCCATTATGGTCATGGGCAAAAGACAGACTCGTTAGGGGAAGAAAAAGAACATCAATTTAACTCAGACACTGCCACCACCACCGCTTAAGGGACAGAGTAGGGAAATGAAAAGCAGTATCATATCTTAAAAACACCTTCCCCACCTCTTCCTTCTTCCTGGGTTCAGCTTGGCTCTTGATTTCTCTACCTCCTTCCCCTCAGTGGCGCAGTAAACAGGGAATTGGGGGGGGGGGGGGGGCGGTCCACCCCTCCGCTCCTTCCTCCTTGGGGGGAGGACTCCTGCATTCTTCCCCTGCTCCAGCATGATGTCACAGCACAGGAGACAGTCCTCCAGAAACTCTTTCTGATGTAAGTCCCTCCCACGGGCTGCAGCTCTTCCCAAGCTGCTCTGGCATGGATCCACCCTGTGTGTTGCAGTCCTTCTAGCATAGAACTACCACAGCAGGGGCTTCTTCCCTCAGAGTCCCGGCCTTCTCCAGGTGCATTCCCCTGCTGCAGTGTGGGGTCCCCCACAGGCTGCAGCAGGACATCTGCTCCACTGGTGACCTCCACGGGTGCAGGGGGGTGGCCGTGCCAGGGACATCTCTGCTGCAGTGCACCTCCACATCCTCCTCCTTTCTTCCACTGAGCCCAATGTTTGCACAGATGTTCTCCTCATCACTCTAACTCCTCCTCTCAGATTCCCCTTCTTAAATACGTTATCACAGAGGTGCAGCCACCATCGCTAATTGGCTCAGCCTTGGGCAGAGGCGGGTCTGACTGGGAGCTGGGGGAGCTTCAAGAAGCTTCTCATAGGGGCCAATGCTGTAGCCCCCTACCCTACTACCAAAAACCCCCCACACACAAACCCAGCACACTGGCATATCACCGAGCATTTTCTGGGGGAAAAAAATATGAGAAGTATTTAAGATTTTCAATGAGACTGAGATTCTGAAGAAAATAAAGGCCAAATCTTTAAAGATATTTGGTACTTTCCACTAATTCTTCTAAGAATGTGGGCTGAGTTAATTTTTGCAATTGAAATTTAAAGACAACCAAAAATTTTATCCATTATGTCTGAACCTTTCTTTGAACTTTTTTTGGATCATAGCAGAACCATAGAAGAGAAAAACAGTAACTTGACAAATCTTTGGAGAAAAATTCAGTGTAATAAAAATGAACTAATAACTTATTGTTGCATATTCCTACTGGTGATATTTAGAAGACACCAGTCCAGTGTTAATTTTAGTTTTCATTTAATTTAGGATTTCTTGTAAAGCTCATTTTCAGTAATGACTACAAATGGAAAATAAAATAGTTATTGTGGTTAAAGATTTACTTAGAGTTTAAAAGTTGTTTTAAAGCTCTTTAAGGCTTTTCGTAAGTCTTTCTCATGTCTCACTTTTTCACCACAGATTTAACAAAATGACACCTTTTCCATTTCACAGACTAATAAAAAAATACCACATCTCAATTTTTTATCATATTGAACAACACCTTTAAATAGTGTCACCAAGCACTGCCATAGAGTCCAGTACCTAATATAGTCATGTTAACATTTGTTAACATACACTTGTAATAACTTTTCTTATGGTATGACTTCATGTTATTTGTATCTATGGAAACAATGGAGTCATGAGGGGTTTCACCCTTGGCTGAAAGTTTGAGATTCTAACTGATCTCTTCAGTGTGCCATTTTCTGTGTTTGTGAGGATATGTGCTTTGACAGATGGATGAGAAGGTCATAGCAGCAAAATATTGGAAATACATTTTTATAGTGCCTGACATGTTTAAAAAACAAAACAAATTTTCATCACGTTTTAAAGTATTGTTTACAAATCTGCTGTGATCTCTTTGTTGTGGCTAAATTCTAAGCTTTCTTTTTAGTTTTGTTTTTAGAAGGCTTTCTATACTGCAGTAATCATCATCCAACTTCCTAAAATGGTCCAGTGCTTTTCTTCTGTGCTCATGCACATAATTCTACCAGAAAAGCTTTGACATTTTGGTGCAAAGATGGACTAATAAGCAGCGTTTGAATTATTAGACAAAGCAGTACCACTGTGAGTGCTGAACAATTTGAAATCTTGAATCAAATCAGCTTGCTCTGGGCCCTTTGAAATGAACAAGCAGTGTTTCACCAGGTTGCCTAAGGAGGTTTCTGTATTTGTCATAAATATTCATCCATACTTTTTCTGCCTTTTGGATTTTTCTAAGATGCATTGTTTGAAGTTCTTTTAAAACATGTTTAGTATGCTAATATCGGATACTCAAATTAGGTTCAGACTCTGTTGTGCTGCTGCTCTACAAACCCATTGAAGGAGTGGGATTCATTGCAAAGAGCTTGTGTTTTAAATACGTCAGGTAGAATAAGATAAGAAGAAAAAAAAAAGTGGCTACATGGGGACAGTAATTTGGTCGATCTCCAACAAACACAGCTGGGAATGTAACTCAGGCCAGCACTTGCTCTGATACAAGCATGTGTGTTTCTGAATAATAACAATCTGAATTTAAGAAAGAAAAGCACAGTTCTGTGAGACAAGTCTTGAATTGGTCTATTAGTTTGAGAAGAGATATATGGCTACTTACACTCAGGCTATTCCTCTTTATTGAAAGACTTTGTAGTGTTACATCAGGCTATATTTTGCAACAGTGCAATGGCATAACATGATGTACAAAGCAGTTCTGTTCTTCCTTTAGTGTTTAAGTACTTAAATTTTTGTTTAGCTTAGCAAGTGGTAGATTAACTTGTATCTAGCCTTAGTCTTGATCTTATTTTGAAAACCATTGATCTGGTAGTATTTTTTGAACTTCACATGAGACAGATAACAATCTTAGTGTTTTTCTTTTTATTTCTTAAATGTGTCATATTAAACGCATGATGTGATGTTCTTGATTTTGAGAGGCAAAAAGTTCAGTTGGCGGAGGTTACTACTTTCTCAAAGCCTGAAGCTACAGTATGTTTTTCTATCCTAGAATCATTGTCCTAGTCTTTTAATCTTTTGATGACTGTTAAAAACATTTGGCTAAAATCATTTATATGTGAAAAAAGTAAGGAGCATTCCCACATAGATTAGATTAATATCTTTGATACTTTGAGGGGCTCTAGAGAAATTTAAATTTGGTTCCACATGTAACACTTGTATACAATGCAAAGAAAACACCACAGCCCTATTTTTCTTAGCTAGTGGATTCATATCACTTGGGAATACTTCATCCTATTACAGAACAGCCTTCTCCCTACAGGCTGCAGCTGAATTGAAATTGACAGAGGCTGCTTCAGCTTAGAATGGTAACTTCACCCCACTGAAGAATTTCAAACATGAGGAAAGCTGCACCTTTCTGAGAGGTGGAATCTGAGCCAAAGTGTGCAGAAAGAATTTTCATACTATGAACGTCTCTCAATTTCTACATGTCAATATTAACGTTCATTTATGTCCTACAAGCTAGCACACTGATGTGGACTCATAGGAGAGCAGGAATATTGCAATCTGGAGTCTTACTTGGCAAGAGCAGAAGTATTTTAACTCCAAAACAAAGAGCAAACATTGTGCAAGATCTTTACACAATATCAATGATTCTGATTGCAGTCTAAGATAAGCACCCAATCCAAATGACATATCAAATTCTGATCCTGCTGTTGGTTTATACTGTTATTAAATAAAAACAGGACTGGGACAAGTCAGGCACAAATATGGACTTTATTTCTGAATCCAGAAAATGGAAAAGGGAAGGCATCTTCAGGAAATTGTTACAAACAAAACCGAGCATGGCTTATTCAGACAAAAAACACATTTATGTTTCTTATACTGAATTAATAATTTCTTAGGTAAAGAGTGTCTTTCTTATGGCCAGCATATAGAAGACCTGGAAGTTTTTGCTATTTAAGTGCCAATTGCTGAGGATGACTGTAATCTGCTTTAATTTGTACATCTAACTTTTGGCAAATGGTCTCTTTTTTCTCATAAATCCATGCAGTTTGTTCATTTTGTACATTTTATTCTCTTATTTTTCATTATCTTGTGGTTTTCCCATTTACCACCCATGACTTTTGCAGTTCAACAGTTTTTAGCCTGTCAGGTTATTTTGTAGAGTTTTTAGTTGTTTCCTGCTTCTGCTGCAGCTGGTTTTAAGCTGTGCTTACATACTTTGGTTTACCTGAGTATTATTGTATGGTTATCCCGGTAACAGCTGTGACAGCCACGACCTTGCAGAAGAGGAATACCTTTACCCTTCCTCATTAAAGTCTTCAGTTTGGCTTAACTTCATAGATTGTTTAAAGATAAGACAGCTTTTATTTTTGTTTGTCTTCTGGTTTTGTACCTCAGTTTGCTGAAGAGGACTTTCATTTTAAATGAAAGAGGACGACCCTGGTTATGCATTTGATTTCAAGAGCTGTGGTGTTTGTGGGAGGAATTTTATAAATCTTCTTGGAAACGTTTGAGTTGACAGCTCTGATTACAGGCAAAAAGTATTTCTAAAAGAACCAAATGGTGATTAGCTGCGTCTCCACTCCCTCTACTTTTCTATTGCTTTTCTTAAATCGTCTAGACACTTACTGGCAGGAACATTCATGGAACAAATAAACTGTAAGTTCAGTGAATTATTGTGGAAAATTAAGTTGAAATTCATCAGTAACTAGTATTACTTTGAGAAACCTGACCGTAAGAGTTAGTCACTTAATAGGTAAATCATAACACTACCATGTGGCTTGCTTCCAATCTAACCAATGTAGCACAAATTTGAAAGCCTCTTACCCAGTTTTTGATAAATTTTAAATCAAGAGTTTGTAGACAGCATTGTGAAAGTAGTTGTTACAGAATTAAGAAAATCAATAATGGTTTATGCTACTCACAAGACAAAAAGCGGCATTTGCTGAATCAATTACTGTATGACATTTGCTGTTCTCTAGTATGAAAGTATTTTAAAAAACAAATGCTTAATACAGCAAACAGATCTATGTCCAATTGCCATGTTTACTTCATTAAGATTAACAAAGCTGGAAAAACGCATAAGCTAGAGCTGATTTGTATATTCATGGAGGTATTTTGCATTGATTCCCAATATTGATTGGATAATAGAAAGCGGAATTCTCCCAGATCCCATAAGGGATGCCTGGGTTTTATCTTTATTTCATTTTAGGCCTTTTTCCTTTCACATGAGCCATGAACATGGACACTCTGCACAATTTATTCCCTTATCTTATTTCCACCCTACCTGCTGGTCCAGACCCCAGAACTAAACTGTTTGACTGCTTTTCTACCACCCAGTCACATTTGACTACAGTGATTCTTTCTTTGGTTTTATGCTTTTAGATATTGGCTAGAAATTGATTTCTTACTGATTTCAAGTAAGCTTACTCTTGCAGTATGTTGTGCACCTTGACATAAGGGAAAATGGAATTCAGACAAAGGTGTTTGGTGGAATAAATCAGAAGGTGTTTCTAGGATAGTGTAGAAATGCTGAAGGTTGTGAGTCTTCATGAATATGTAATCTCATGAAGTGCATTAAATGACACTGAACATTGACAAATGGGATAACACGATAAATGCCTTTTTTGTTTGTTCTGATGTAAGAACATGATGTCAAAATGATTTGATATTGCTCTGAGGAAAAAAAGAAATGAAACAGGAGAAGCTGGAGTAACATGACTCCTTCCAGATGGTGGAGTCATGGTGTACCAAATTATAAGTCTATATAATATTATGTGATTTTTACCTTTGAAATTTCCATTAAAATCCAGCTCCATTTTCAGTTTGTCATGAACATTTAAGTCTTTCTAACGTATTCATTCTAACTGGGTGATATATCTGATCATAAGTTTCTGAGATAGATTTTTGCCTGACACTTTCTATGCCTGGCCTCAGCTACAATGTCCAGTCTTCAGCAAAATTCAAGCAAATTATGCTCAGCTGTTTTGAAGTTAGAGTGAGGCAAAGTTACAGTCTGCGTGTACTCCAGATGACACTTCTGTGCTTTCGTAACTCACACAGATGTTGTTATAAATCTTAAAGTATAATTGTTTCATCATTCTCAAACTGGAGTGCAAAACAAGCTGAAATTCAGAAATATGGGTTCATAATTTTAAAAGTTGACATTTTCAAATGCACAATAGAATGTCCTTTTTTTTTTTTTTTTCTGGTTAACAGAATAATTTAACATCGTACACATCAACAAATGTGTATTAATTAAGACAATCTGAGGTATACAGACAAATCAAGTAGAGATTTATCAACACTTAAATTCAATATTCTTAAAGCATTTGCTTTTACTTAGGGTATGTTAATTGAAAATGTGTTATTCAAAGTATAGTTTATTTTTAAAATCACATGCTTCTCTTTATATGTGTTTTTTAAACCAAATATCTTTCTTGAATGTGAGAACTCAAGAAAACAAAATGCAATAAAGGGGATTAAATGGGTGACATCCAAGTACAGTGTACTTCTTATTTAGAAATGTAGTAGCTTTATTCAGTTTATCATAAGTAACTTCCACAAATAATTAGGATAAACACATATGTGCAGGGCAGTTTAATGTGATTTTACTAATCCATTTTAGAAGTTTGTTGAGATCATTTTCAAGAGTATATATATATAAAAATATCTTCATTCGAAAGAAATTGGATAACTATATGGAGCAATGAACCTTTTTTGCACTTCTATTGTTTTGTGTATTTGGTAACATGACATTTATTTGGTATCCCTGCTTCTGAGTATAGTCTCATCATTTTTCTTGGTAGTGTGAATCTTCCCAGTATTAGCAGAGGAGAATGTCTCGAAAACTACAAAAATCAGAAAAGAGCCCAAGTACATACTTTACCAAAACCAAAGTGTCTTATTTTTCATTATAAGTAGAATTTACATTGCTTGTGTGTCCTTAGGTCTTATTGCTCAAATAGTTTATGAACACAAAGATATTTTGTGTGTGTTTTCTAATTTTCTTAGAAGTTAGAGAACATATTTTTTAAAACTACTCTTTTTACAAGATAGAGCTGACAGATAAAAACCCTGGAATCAGCATAGTATATCAGTAAATGTTTCTCTCATCCACTGCTATATGGTTATATAAGTATTTTATATATCCACTTTCACAAAAAAATCTGAGCCTTAGCTGCTTTTAGATACTTAACAATCAAACTCACAAGAAATTTGGTAATGCTAATTTTCCTCTTTTCTGTGTAGAATGGAAACATTATAATATTTGGAATCCCCCTTCAGTCCATGGTTTGACGCTTTGTTGGCTTTAAAGTTTTATTAAGCGCACCCTATTTAATATTACTATTGTGTGGGCATATGCTGCCTTAAACATAAAAAAACCCCAAAGTTGTTAATCAAATAGCTATTTAAAGGGAAATAAATTTGCTCCATTAGTTTAGAATCTGAGCTTTATGACATAATCCAATTAAGAAATACCTCCCTGGGCACAGGAAATGGCATGATGCTACCTAGCTGGAATTCTCAATCTTACTTACCATCATTACATAGTAACACTAAGGAACTTAGCTTCAAGCCAAAAGTTTCAGCCTGGTAAGATTATATAACCGAAGCAAAGACCAGTAATAGCATCTCTCCAGACCTCTTTTAAAATGGATTGTGTTTTGGATTATTTTTCTTTCATAAAAATGTTTTACAATACTTTTGCTTTAATATCTTCTGTTGCACTCTGTAAGCATGCCCATGATACATGTCAGTCTTCTGCTGTGGAAAATTAAAATCTTAGATAGATAAGGTGTTGTATAAGGAGTGCATTTTTCCTTTTAAATTGTTTACCGCTATCTCTGGGAAAGACACTATCATTATGGAGACAGCTGCAGGGAAAGCTGACACCAGGAAAGCATTTATCACTCTCTTATGTTTAGAAATGCTCTGGGTAAAAAAGAGCTGTTAGATACTTGTCTAATGAGAAAGCAAGAAGCAGTGAGACTGGCCGAAGTGACATTTACAGTCCTCAAAAACATTTGAGAAGTACATTAAAAAAAAGTTCACCCAGGTTCTGGGTCTGGGTCTGCATGGGATCTGAGAGGACTGAGAGCTGGAGCCCTCACCAGACCTGAGGAAGGCAGCCTTGACTGAATTCATCTAGTATGCATGGCACATTGCTACAGCATCACTTTGTGACTTCTAACGACTCCGAAACCACCTCATCACTTGAGGAAGGAATACCTTGGAGTTTGCCTTCGCTTAGCTTGACAAGGTGATGGGAGGGATAGATCCCCCTTACGTGAAAACACTTGCCAGTTGTATCAAATTTGGCAAGACAAGCCCCAGTGTCACCTTGAGAAAAGGTAACTCAGCTGACATTCATGCTTATGTGTACACTACATGCTGCAACACAGCCTAATTTCATGTGATATATGCAAATACACTCTATTTTGCCTTTTTCTATTTCCATGGTGCTGTCTCAGAGCCATACCTTGACTGATTAAAAGCAATGTGCAGCTGCTTCTGATTTCCTGGTTTAAATAAGAAATGAAGGTGAATTCTATGTGTGGTGTTGTACAACAACTTCTGAATGTTGCCTGTTTAAGTAGGTAACTGGAGAATTCTCTGACGTGTTGTTCAGGTTAGTTAAAAAAAATAAACCTCAGCACAATAAGAACCCTGAATGCTGTCAGCCAACAGTTTTTGTGATGTTTTAGCATTCGGTTTACATTTTCACAGTCAGCCACCCAGCCATGATTCAAAGCATTATAATTCAATATCAATGGATTATCTGTACTTTGCACTTTGTAACAACTGCACCCCTGGTGTCTACTACTTCTTTGTCAGTATCCCAGTAAGGATCATGGTGATTTTATGTTAAATATTATTCTGTTAAAAGGTTCATGGTATGTGAAACCTGAACTAATTAGTACTAATAGCCACACCTTTCACTGGTGGAATGGAACTTGAACAAGACTGGTGCTTTCTTCAACCCTGTTGCATGCCTCCTTAGAATTTCCTAGAAAAAAATGGATGAAAAGTTCACTCACTTAAGAAATAAATGAGAGTATAAAATAGGTCCTGCTAAAAACTGAGCCCTTTCTGAGCAGTGAAGTAAAAATGAAGTGTTTGTTTCACTTCACAGTGCTAATTTTATTTGAAATATTTTTTGCCAGTGTTCTGCTTTTTAATATATTGGGGGGTAATATATTTGTCATAAAAATTGTCCATTTATTTTTTTATGTTAACACCACTTTTATCTTCACTTTGGGGTTTTAACTCAAAATGTATATTAATAGAGAAGTGCTGATCACTTGTAGCCCTCATTGAAAGAAACTGCAGTTGGTACATGCTTCATACCTGTTTGATACTTAGCGCAGTTTGAGCAAGAAAGAGGTGAAGAGCTACTGGGGTTCATGGGGTAAAACTCTTGGAAAGAAAAGCGTGGCTAAACTGCCAGTTTTACAGGGCACAAGCTGTTCCTCATACTTCCTTTCATCTGACCCTTGCAGACTGAGCATATCTGTCAAATTCTGCTCTCAGCCTCATGTCTGAGAAATCTTCTGCTTCTGACGTATTTTCCTAAGGGAATTGCAACTGTTAGTGCTTGTGCATTATCAGCCCATGATCAGAATATTTTAATTGCCTCCTAACAGCTTGTGACTGACTAGAGATGCCCCTTGTCTTTGCTTGGCCGCCTTCTTCTGGAAGACAGTCTCAGTAATTTTGAGGTGCACTGAAAGTGACTCCCTCAGTACTTCAAAGCTCTTTATCTTGCTTAGTTGTTAAGGGCTATCCATAGATGAATTAGAGAATAGAAACTCCCCTTTGGAGATGCTATTGAGAAGTAAAAATTAAAAGAAGAATTTTGCTTTTTAATACTGCTGTATTAGTTTGAATATGGGCAGGGAAATAGTGCATAGTAAGCCAAGGTGTGAATTTATACAGCACAAGCAACTCTGTTAAAATTTGCTGTCTGGATATTTGTATCCAGTGATTATACAAATTAGATTACTACAAACGTTCAGAGACTGGGAATTTTTATCAGTGGGAGGAAAACTATAATATATTTAGAATGACTGTGCCTAGTAAACATTAATTTAAAAGACACATCAACATTGCCATTTACCGGCTGTGGTTGCATGTCAAGAAATTCCAACATGAGAAGTCATTATAATTGGCAGGCAGTTTATTAGTTTACAGGGTTTTAGGGATTAGGTGTTTATTTAATAAGGACATTATGAGAAAGTTCTATGGTAGGGGAGGCTGTTTTGTCATCTAAGAAACATTTCAAAAGCTACAGGCTGCACCAGGGGTGGAAAGGTCTTTATAACACTCCTGCTGTCTAGCCAAACTTGAAAACGAGACATATTTCCACACAGAACTGGAGTTTATCATGCAGAAAGGGTAATTAAATTTTAATTGTGTCAGCCAACTACCTTAAAATGAAGAGAAGTCAATGAATGTTGCTCCGAGGAGAAAGAAGGAAATTATTAGTTATAATTATACTCAGTGTCCAAGAGAAATTCTTCACACCCCTCAAATCTGTTGCAAAGGGAGAGAAAAAACCTAAACAAAGTACCATCAATACTTCTCTTAATGTTTAAAATTTATTGAGTTCACAATTCCCTATGGAAATTAGAGGAAAACAGATACTACTGTACTATACTATTCTAAGGATTGATGGATGGACTGTTCAGTGGATGAGGAAATGGCTGGATGGTCACATCCAGAGGGTGGTAATCAGTGGCTCAGTGTCCAGATGGAGGTCAGTGATGAGTGGTGTCTGTACCGGGACCAGTACTGCATAATATCTTCACCAGTGACATAGACAGTGAGATTGGGTGCATCCTCAGCAAGTTTGCAGACAATGTCAAGCTGAACGGTGCAGTTGACATGTCTGAGGGACAGGATGCCATCCAGAGGGACCTGGACAAGCTTAGGAAGTGGACCCATGTGAACATCTTGAAGTTCAACAAGGCCAAGTGCAATGTTCTGCACCTGTACCCCCAGTATCAATTCAGGCTGGGGGATGAAGGGATTGAGAGCAGCCCTGCAGAGGAGGACTTGGGGGTAGTGGTGGATGAAAAGCTGGACATGATCTGACAGTGTGCGCTTGCAGCCCAGGAAGCCAACCATGTCCTGGGCTGCACCAAAAGAAATGTGACCAGCAGGTTCAAGGTAGGTGATCCTGCCCCTCTACTCCGCCCTTGTGAGACCCCACCTGCAGTACTCTCAGTGCAGAAAAGACATGGACCTGTTGGAGCAGGTCCAGAGGAGGCCACAAAAGTGATCAGAGAGATGGAAAACCTCTGCTATGAGGGCAGGCTGAGAGAGTTGTTGTTGTTCAGCCTGAAGAAGAGAAGGCTCTGGGGAGACATTATTGAGGCCTTCCAGTACATAAAGGGGGCTACAGGAAAGATGGGGAGGGACTCTTTATCAGGAGTATAGGGATAGGACAAGGGATAATGGTTTTAAACTAAAAGAGGGCAGATTTAGCCTAGATATAAGGAAGACATTTATTATGATGAGGGTGGTAGAACCCTGGAACAAGTAGCCTGGAGAGGTGGTAGATGCCCCAACCCCAGAAACATTCAAGGTCAGGTTGGATGGGGCTGAGCAGCCTGATCTAGTGGAAGGTGTCTCTGCTCATTGTGGGCGTGTTGGACTAGATGACCTTTAAAGGTCCATTCCAACCCAAACTATTCTATGATTCTAAGGGCCTTCAGCAACCAAGTGCAACCAATGAGGCTCAGTTAAAAATGAATTTACAACAAACTTGCTAATTTTATTTTAATTTAGAAACTGTTTAGCAATAGATCAGAAAAGATTTGCATTGAAACCTTGGCTTGCTATTAATCTGGAAGCGCCTTCATGAACTATTTGTAGAATGTCACATAACACAAACCAAGGTGGTCTTTTGCTGAGAAAACAAAAGATAAGGTTCTTGTTATTGTTAAAAGTTATTACAGGTGAAGCTGGCAGAGGTGGCTGTCATTAAAGTTACTTATTCCTTTGAGACCTTTTTTATGATAGCGTATAACTTGAAAAAATTGGACCTGAATTCTCCATGGCCAGCATCAGCCTTAGGCTGATTTTTTTGGGAAAGTTTCAGTATGCAAAGAACAAATTTAAGGCAAAACATATTGTTTGACCAACGGTTTAAAAGAAAAATCTTATAACCATCTTTTTGAGAAGCTGGAGAGACTGGGGTCAGGAATCTGCTTGAATTGAATTGAATCTCTAAAAATCTACTACTGTAGGGTCTCTATAGGAGTTTGACAGCAATAGTCTCTGAAGACTGTGCTGGTCATACGCAAGAGCCCAGGGTGTCTGGACTGAACAGGAGTTTTCCTTATGGCTGACTCCCAAATCTACCTGTGTCTCCTGTGATTTATCTGTTCTCCCTTCCTAGCATCTTTTTGGCTCTATTTTATTTGTAGTGGGCCAAGCAGCACTGATGTTAAGAAATCCAGATGAGAGAAATTTGCATCAGTGAAGCTGGATAATTGTGGAATTTTGGATGTCAAGATTTACTTACAGTGATACAGGGTAGAGGTTTGGAGCTTTTTTGTGGGAAAACCATCAGGATGTGGAAATGGTCCAAATGTGGGATTTAGAGGGAAGAAAGAAAAAGAAAAACCTCAAAGATTAAAGTCCAAAGTGAATTTTTAAGTGACTTTGTGACAAGAGTGAAGAGGATGGTTTGGATTAATGTTTTGTTAACTTTGAAGGTATGGTGTCACAACAGAGCAAATGGATGGAAGAGCACAATTGAAAGGGGTCAATTAGAACATGAAAGAAGGAACAGATTTTCAAGTTACTGATGTGTATAAGGCATTCTTTTTAGTCTGTTGGCCTTTCAGCCCTACAGACAAGGTACTACGTTGAGCCTCACATTAGAGAGATTGCTCTACTGTATACCAATGCTTGACTAGGTAAAACAAGCAGCTAGTAGATCTGCGGGCCTCTTTGTCAATGGATGTGTACCTTTTACTTCAACAACACGGATTTTAAGGGCATCTGAATGGGTACTTGGAAGAGATACCTACTGGGGTAACTGAGAAGGCAAACCACAGGGAAGCTCAGAAAATGCCCTAAACTGCTTCTGCTTGGAGGCTGAGAGATTATACTGGGTAAAGTGGGCTCTCAATCTGAAATAGAATGACCATTCATAAATGCTAAGATGTCAGAGATGGCATTTTTTGGAGGTCAGTATCCTTTTGATCTTGCAAAATGGGGCTTTAGGAGGGAGGGGAGAAGACCATTCTAAAGTTTCCCAAGCTGCCAACAGAGCTCAGCTGAGATAGTTAACAGACATTTAAAGGTCTTCCAGTGAGATGTTTGCTGACTCTTGGGTTACCTTCCTGTATAGTCTAGCATCTCTCTGTTGCACACTTACATTTGCTGAGCGTAACTGGTTTACTTGTTTATTCCACTAGATAACCTTCCATATAGCATAAATTACCCTATGTCATGTGGTCTCAGTGCATGCCCCCAAAAGATATATTAACTTTTTACTTTTGTGAGTTTTCTTTCTGAAAATTAAAGTGTTTTTCCAGTCATTTCACAGGCTCAAAGCAGAAAATCTGTGTGCTGTTTAGAATTTATTAATTGCAAATAATGTTTGGAAAAATGGCACGATTTGCAGATTTGTTTTACAAAAAAGGCTGTTGTAATTTGATGCTAGATGGGAATGCTAATAGTTTAGGAAGTAATTTGTATTTACTCCGTATTTTTTGTAATAGCAACTCAGTTTTAAATAATTTTTATCTTTATACTTTCCCATTATGTTTCACTTCTTGGAGTTGAGGGAGAGAGAGATCAACTGCAGGACAAGAATAGAAGATTGTCCCTCCAGCTCCCTCTTTCCTTGTAAGGAAAAAGGCAGACAGGCAAAGAGCTGACCTGATGCTACGCATTCTGAATGATGGTACAGAGAAGAAACTGTTGTAACAGTTAACCCAGGAAAATAGAGATGAAGCTCAGTCACAAGAATATTGCTAATGGTCCCATTTTCATTAAAGCTTTTGCTTTTAAGGATGTAAAAGAAGGACAGAAGGTGTCCTGAGCAGGGACTCTGAGTATTTTTTGTTATCCTGAGTAAAATCACTGAAATCAAAAATGCTTTCTTAATTGTTACTGTCACTCTGGCCAAAAATCAATTAGACTTTTCAGAGACTCTAGTGAAACTTTTCTCTCATGACTACACCTGTTCTGTATATTAGTTATCTCCAATAATTAGGCCTCAAAAAATTTTGCCTAAGGATAAAGCATAATTTAACCAGACTAATAGAAACTCTTAGTTAAGATGCATGTAAGAAAGGAATACCTGAAAGTAAATATGGTAAAGAATTCTATTTAGGCCTTGGAAATTATTCAGTCTGAAGAGAGACAAAAAAATTACAAATTTCCATGTCTCTCCCTTAATTATTAATTCCCTTATGTCATTCGTAAAATTAAAATTGTTTTCAGTCTTAACTGACATCCCAACTATTTGATTACATATCTGCACTTCAGAATGGTATTTGATTTGGAATTGTTATGATTGATTTTTGGAATTGTTATGAAGGGAGATATTATAAGGGACATGTTCAATTAAACTTCTATTAAATTTTTTTGGCCAAAATTTAAAACAGGAGACAGCCTGGAAAAGTGTTCTTCTCTGGTTTATTTTTATTATATCATGGTTGTAAACTACAGATGAACCAGAATTCAGAGTGAATGGTGTGAACAAAAGATTCACAAAATAGTTTAGTTACTTTCTCAACTTTAACTAATTTAGATTAAGCCTGAGAAATTAATTCCTCAGAGGTAACTGTTCATGTAATTTTTATTTAAAATATTCAAACTACTGCAATTTCCAGCCAAGCAGTGTAAGCACAATAAGTGTTTTACAGCTTTCTTTTATTTAAAAGCTATATAAGTGCATAAAAGTATTTTAACAATAATCTATTAGCCAAAATCTAAACTCTTCAAGAAAAGGTTTTCCTAGGTGTTAATTCCTTGATCTTCCCCCAGACCCCTTTTCACTTCCACAGAGAAACGTTTGATTTACCACCACATTCTTATTTAAGCTACATCATTCTTCTTGGGAGGTGATTGTTGACACCGGGGCCCAGTGTGCATTGCACTTTTAAATTATTTTTTTTTTATTTTCGCCTCCTTCTGGATGGATAGAAGTGGTAAGGTGTATGTTCTTTCTTCGGCCATCTGATTTTTCTCCATGATATATAATTTATGTTTAGAAAAAGCTTTGATAGTCTAGTAAACCTAATAAGATTGGGCAAAAGCATATTCTTTCCTCCTCAAATATTTCTGCAGTTCTGTTATTGTTGTGTTTTGTTATATTCCTGGAAATTTGGGGTTCATTCCTCAATTGCTTGGTCTTTTCAGTCAGTGTTTCTTTTGGTGCGCCACGTATTAATAAAAGGGAAAGCACAGAAGTTTTACTGAGTATAAAATGATCTGTTCAAGCCTCGCTATCTTGTTGGCCTCCAGGAAAAAAAAAAAAACCAAAACAAAAAAAAAAAACAAACCAAAAAACCAAAACCTTTGTGATTTATGTATTTTGCGTGATTTTACTGCTGGCTTGTTTAAAAGTGCCCTTGAAATTAGACACAGGAAAGCTTTCTGGATGGCAGAAAGTAAAGGGATAATGTTCTATGCTCTGAAAAATGGCAATCTTCTGCTTGAACCTGAGAGGTTAGAAGAATACAGGATTAGAATGGATCTTATTTTCAGTGCCATGGTCTGCTGGGGTATGACATCCTTTCAGACTCCAGATTTTCAATTGAAAAGGAGCAAAAAGAGGCTATATGGCCTAAGAGAGAAAGGGAATAGGATTAGAATGCTAAATTTAGAGTGAGTCTTCTCTAAGGCCTTGCACAATAAAGCTAGCTGTCTTGTGTTCCAAGTTGAGGAACATATTTTTGATGTAGAATGATGGAGGGGTTTATAGATAGTGCTTGTGCATCTGATTTTCCATCAGAAGCATGCAGGTGTGTGGTATTAATTCACAGTACAGGTGCACTGAGGACAAAATATCAATTACCAATACTGTGCTAGTTTTCATGTATACTGGGTATGGGTTTTGTGCATGCAAATGGTCATACCCATATGTTTTTCATATGTCAACTCTAGCCTTCATCATCTTACAAATATGTTTCAAAATGTTGCTAAATTTCATGCAGTTAGAAAGAACAAAGCACTAAGGACAATAATTTCATGCTTTGTACAGTATAAACAAAAAAAACCCAGAACTTTCCAGGCAAGGGAAGGGAGTGTGTCAAATTAATCTATAAAAGTCAGACAAAAGGACTTTGCTTGGAAAAGAAATGAAGAGTGGTTTTAATTAACATTTTGCTTCAGGTCATGCCATGTTCTTTCAATTAGGACTTTGTGCAAGAAAGACTGTCTTTTCCTAAATGTCTTTACTTCTTTAAAGGGAAAGACTTGGTCATCTTCCAGAGATGGGGGAATGCTGTATTTTCAGTTGTCTTTAATATGGGGGATTCTCTCAATTCTGCATGTATAACTGGCAAGAGGCAGGGTCAAGTAAATTTAAGTGCCATTTTTAAATTTTTCATTTTTCTTTCAGCTCAGCTCTCTCTTTTCTTCAGAATATTTTTCCATTGCAAAACTCTGGCATAAATAATTTCCCTTGATACTTTATTCACTGTTTTTCTTTAAGTTTCAATGTATCTAATAATTTGTCTGCAACATTTTGCTGGGATGGGAATAGCTTTCTGTGTGTTGTCTTTCAGTGTATGTCTTAAAGTGTGTCTTAGAGTTTTAGGGTTTGAAAACATGTTGCTCCTTTCTCGTTATAACAACTTCTTTTTTACCAGTGAGATGTTTCCTCTATGCATGTGTGTGTTCCGCAGTGGGCCTCTTTTGTTTCTAACTTCCCAATTCTGGGTGGAATAAAGCACCGAAGCAAACACGAAGGTTTGATGAGGAACTCTCCAAGAGTTCCGTGACAATTTCCCCTTTGGTCCAAGCCATAGCCCACTTCCAGCTGATACATGCAGAATGAGTGCCATAGGTCCCATCTTGTCTGCTAAAACCAAAGTTAAAGAAGCAATTAGGATAAACTAGCAAGCCTATCTCCATATCTAAAGAAGACCTACAGAAGAAGTGTAGAAACCCTGTTTGTGAGTATTGCCCATGTCCTCCAGAAGCAATATTTCAAACTTAAGAAAGATGCCCCATGCTGCCGAATGGGGGATATCACCATCCCTTGTTTTCAGTAGTAAGGCCCATGATTGGGGGAAAATAACGTCTAAACCAGGATAATACTGCGTGAACTCAGTCATCGTGTCCTATAAATATCAACCTATGTCTTTAATTATGTGCAACATATATTAAATAGTTAGCCACGCCTTCCTTAGCAATGAATTTTGCACTAATGAAATAGCACTGATGTTATTAAAACGATATTATAGGTTGTAGATGGCATATTTTTTCCCAAATATTACTTAGTTTGCAAACCGACCCTTGAAAAGTTCAGATATTCCAAACTCAGGACTGCCCTTGCTATCTCAATTTGCCACTTTGTGCATCAATCCGACTCTATGAGACAAATATCTTGCAGAGAAAATTTGTGTGTAGTCCTCTAATCAACAGTATCATAATTTATATGTATAAGGACATACAGGTAACTGTGAGTGAATCTACTATTTCCTAGCTTTTAGTTTATCCTCCTAGACAGTGAAAATTATTTTTACAAATTTTCTTTGAGCTGCTAGGTATTTAGAAGAGAAAAAAAAAAAAATTCCTTGGCACTCTTGATTGCAGGATGCTGCAGTTGCTGCCCCAGCAGCAGTGCGAGTCCAGCTCCTTCCCATAGTTAGGGCCATCTTTTTCTTTTGAGATGTACCAACCAACATCTTCCTGTGGAATGCATGTGGCAGAGGAGATCATTGCTTTAGGCACATCACTCATTCCCAAAAATGGTGCCTTCTCATCCTTTGCAAACAATTTTAAATGCTTAATAAAAATAATGTTGGACCTTCTCAGTCAAAGGTCAGAGGAAGCTTTTAAGACTGAGAGATTTAGCCTAAACATAGGGCTTGCTATGACATCCCCAAATAAGTGAAAAAAGAATAGTCTTAATAGTCTCATACAACAGAACATACTTTTGAATGCATTACTTTGAGCTTTGGTGCTGGGCATAAAGTTTGCTAAATACTTTAACTTATTAACAATAGAAAGTGAAGGTTTTTTGGTTTCGGTGGGAAAGATATTATATACAAGAATGTAAACAATGCTAGGTCTTGCAGCCTACTAGATTCAGTTGTGAGAGTCTGACATAATCTAGTAGGCATGTCATAATACTTTATATTGTTATAGTTACTGACCAACATACTTATGGCAAAGTCGTTTGATTTTTTCAATTACTACCTTGTTGCTCTCTAAGTACTCAACCATTTATGGACATTTGCAGTCTAGATTGGATCCTATTTATTTTTTGCCAATCAGCTATGGAATACTGTACTTAATTGCAAATGACACTCAGATTTAAATCCATTTGTTGAAAGTATTTTATACTTTCTAGCTGTTAGATAATGCTATATATTAATGGTGTCATGTCTCAGCTCCTAGGCTGAGGCAGGTATACTGAATTAATTCCAAGAATGAAGATGACTGCTAACAATGCGCAGTGTTATAGTTTAAGATCTCTACATATTCACTTCCAGTCTGCATCCCCTTTCCAATACATTTCACACCCAAGTCAGCTGGTTTGTCTGTGCTGTAGGAGATATCATTCAGTATACAAAGCTTTGGTGTTTTTTCTAAACGGGCTGGATAGATTTGTGTCAATGTGTCTGTTTATATAGGACTTTTTAAACTTTTCTGTTAAGAAGCACTTGGAGGGTGACTTGCATTTGGGTCTCTTGTGTTAACGTGGCTGGAAAATGAGGAAGGTGGAAGACAGAAGGGTGTGGTGAACCACAGACCCAAACACATGTAGTGGAAGCGCAAGGCCCCATCAGTAAGAGAGGTGAAAAGAACTGCCAAGGGGGTGCATTTTGGGTGTACTACAATAGCCTCAAGATCCAGTCAAGAGTGGTAGGCTGCAGAGTTTAGTTCACTGGAAGGAGGTCAGATGAGGCCCATCACTGAGAACTAGTACTCTTGAGCCAAGAGGAGAGATGGCAAGCACAGCTTGACCCAAACAAATCACAGTTCCAGCACTGGGAGAGCTTTGGCCTGCGGGGAAGCTAATCCCTGGAGATGCTGGCATTGCATAAAAACACTTTGAACTGAACACAACACAGAGAATCTGCACAGCTCTAATTGAAACAGCCTTTTGTTGTAACGAAAAGAAAGCTGCAGAAGGGATGGTAAATGATGAATCCTTTCCTTTTATTTGGAGCCCATGATTGGCTTGCTAGTGTTATACAAAGAATATTCTGCACTCAAGGTCCATTTGAAATTCAGTCAAACATTGCAGTAAATGATGTAACTCACTGCCGGGAGCTTCTCCAGACCTCTACTGGTTTATTTGTTTATTAGTAAGGCATGTTTCGCAGTGCAACTTCTTTTTTCTTTTTTTTTTTTTCTTCTTAATTTGCAGATTCTACATTTGCTTTTCTCAAAATATTTCTTACTTAGGCTTTTGTTTAAAGCAACTCTAATAAAATGACTGGTTTAATGAACATTCTTAACGCATGGATTTGGACCTTTTTGACATGTAATAATTTTCCATGTTCATTAAAACCACAGCTCTTCAGCTTTAGTAATTGCTTCCAGGCTCTTTAGAGATAAATAAATGCTGGACTCTTCCATGTGACACATTGCTATATTCTTTATCATGAGCTGTAATCCTCACTACTCTTTCTAGTCTTCTGCTTTTAACATTCTAAATACTTTTTGATCTCAAGTTTTATGACACAGTAAATTAGCTCGAGTACACAGCTGAACTTTGACCTAATGAAGGCATTCAGTCAGATCTGTTTATAAAGATATCTAGGATCATTTGTGGCTTTTGAAAACTATTAGGGAACTATATATTTCTTACATATAAACATTTGTATGCATATGCTTGTTTTCTGTGTGTAAGAAATATGTTTAACCAGTTTTATGGGAGAAAAGATTTGATGTGTTAGGAACACTTCAGAAAATTTGTTCCAAATTTCTATTTTGTTGCTGCAGTTTTACGCAATAACACTTAGAATTTTTGTGCTGAACGAAAACCACAGGTTGAGTTAAATGGAATTTAGGGACAGATTTAACTGATTCTTCTCTCTACCAGCTACTTCAGCATGTCCAGCTTAACCAAAAAGACTATGGACTCCAAAAGGGACCCTCCATGGCCTATTTGTCTTTTCAGGGGATCTCTTGTTCTAGGGAAAATTAAAAAAAAAAATAAATTAAAAAATCAGTCTTCAAGTTCTAGATTTTCTTGAATGCTGTGTGAATATAAAAAGTAGTGAAGCCTTAAGTCACTCCTGATCACATTTTGTTGGTGGACAAGCTGATCCCAGATTCTGAACTTACATAAATTGCTGCAAGAACCCTTCTGGTTTACCCAGTCTCCCAGCCTCAGAGATCTTCAAGGGCTTTGCTGATCCTTTTCAGCCTTCCTGTCTCCTGAAGAAACCAAACAAGATATAGTGGGGCTGCAGCAAGCAAATGTGGAGATAAGAAGCCAAGGGTTATATTGTGAAGATACAGTATTTTGCAAGGTAACTGAGATGTGTGAGGTGTTGGCATCCCTGAAGATACTCTTGAGAGCAACAGAATATAGTATAAATAGGATACACTATCTTCTTTTCCAAGTTCCTAAATTCCATGACTCCCATAACAGCTAGTGAAATATTTGCAGTGGGGAGGATTTTCAGTATTATCTTTATCTTCAATTTCCATTCAAGTTTAAGTTTTAATGTCTAAAATGTTCTTACCAGAAAAGATGCTCTTGGTTTGGGGTTTTTTAAATCATCTGATGAGAATTTTGCAAAATCCACCTAGAAATTAATTTGAACATTCTGAATGCCTCAAAGGTAGGAACTTGAATTGACCCACAAAAGATCTATATTCATAAATATATAATTATGCAAAAGATGAGTTATGCCTGAAAATGTTGGCTCCCACATGCAAGGAACCCTTGTCTTCATTGTAATGCCATGTAGGTTTTACAGTATTTGAGCTACTAGAATAGACTGGATCAGATCCCAGGGTGGGAGTCCTCCAGCTGGCTAATACATATGGCTTGTGACCGCTGGGAAGACTTGGGTTGGAACAGTGATTATGAAGTATTTTTATCACAGATGTCTCCTGATAGTGTGAGAATGTAGCACCTATATGTTTGTATACAAATGTCTGTGTCCGAGTTCATATGGTGTTCCTTTTGTCTGAGAAGGACTGTTTTGTCTTAATACTGTTTTGTTGCAACTGCTGTTACAAAAAGGGACTTTTCATGCTGGACCGTAGCAGTAAGAGTAGATCATGCAAGACAGGTGAGGTATCCCTGTTCTGCTAAGCATGGTAATGTCTTGACTAGAGTAGTATGTCAGGTTTGGGGGTTTTGCACTTCAGATAGAAAGAGATCCATTGAAGGGGTTCCAGATGAGGGCAACAAAAATGATCGATCACAAGTCTGGAAACAATAAGCTACAAGAAAAAAGATCAAAGTTGAATCTTCTTAGTCTAGAGAATACTGGGATCACCAATGTAGTCTGTCTATTAAAAGGCTACTGCAGTGACAGAGGGTGACTTTTTCCCACATTTGTGTGCAGTCAGAGGACAATAAGTCCTATAGGCTGAAACTGCAGCAAAGACAACTTGGATTGGACTTTAGGAAACCTAACAGGATGGTGAATCACTGGAGCAGGCAGCCCTGCAGCCTGTCTGTCATGGGAGGCCTTCGAGAACAGATTAAGCAACTGTGGTCAGGAATGACACAGACAGAACTGATGTTACCTCATGGCAAAGAAACAGTCCAGATGACTTTCTGGAAGCCCTTTTCTGGAAGCCCTATGATTTCTCTGAGGTCCTGATTTTATTAAATGGCAGGTAGTTTTCCAGTGTGACACAGACTGAACACTGGCCCTTATTGTTTGCACATTTGGTGCGTTTTTGAAGCATAGAGCTTTCCAGGAAAAGGCAGCTGCTTATGGAGCAGCAGCTGGCACTGCCTCCTTCCTAGCTTGTGAGCAGGATGCTGCTGACCAAAGGGAACAGGGGGTCCTCTAATTCCCTGCTTGTGTGCAGCCATAACACTCCAGGCTTCAAAGGGGAAGGAAGCTTGAACTCTCTGTGTTCAGATATTAAATACTGCTGTCTAATAAAATTGACTGGAAACCCATTTCGGAGAGCCTGAACTCTTCAATTGGAAGTAGTGGTTATCAAACCATCAGTTTGATGTTTGCCCAGTTAATATATGCCTACTTTAGCTTATCTGAACTTAAGCCTTTTCAAAGAACACTCTTCTCTGTAATGTTTTTTTGTATTACTGCTTTATTCTTCCCAAATAAGGAAGATTTAAACACAGTGTGTGCTTGCCAAACTTCAGCTTTTTGGAGCTGCAAATAAGAAGCAGGATGCTATCTGTTTTTATGAGGTCTTTCTGTTATTTCTATAATCCTCAGCCAGCCAAGAACCCCTCATTTATCCTCCTGTTCTAATCTTGCTGTGTAAACAAAAGGCAGACACAGCCTTGGTTCCATCTCAGCTAAAAATCAAAGCAACTCAATGTATAAATGTAACTTATAGAGGGACCTATTTTCCAGAAATGTGTATCTTTAAAGAAATTGTATTACTGTTCTCTACTGTTTGAGGAACACCTGAAGAAATGTTATTTTCTCAAATATATTTTAATTTGTTTTACAGGAGAGCCTAGAGGCCTCACAATTAGGGTTTCATTACGCCAGACATTCAGCCGTGTCTCTGTTGAAGAATTTGTTTACTTTAAAAGCAGATGAAGACTTGTCTAAGAAACATGGAGGATGATAATAGTGAAAATAATAAGCTTATGCTCATAAACACTTAGTTGAAATTGAGTGGTCAAATTTGTAAAAGCTGTAAAATTAAAAAAAAAAAATAAATTCTTGACATCATTAAACCTTGTGGTGGCCTACTCTAGTATAAGAGGCACCCCAGCATTAATTCCTACTAAGTGAATAAGCACATAGTTAGTTGTCAATCTCTTATTTTCAAGTGAAAATCTCTGTGTGTTATTCTAAAGGCTGATGCTTTCCCTAATTTATCAGCTTGCTTAAATGTAAGGCCTTTAAAAATATGTTTAAGGACTCTATGGTGTAAATTATAAAACTTTTAATGTCCTCAAGATTTTCTTTCATAAATAAAAAATTATTGGTTCTTCCTCAGACCCTGAAATTTTGCACATACTAGGATGAAAATCTGACCAAGTCAGAGGTAAAATTTCCATTAACTCCATGAGGGATTTTGCTCCATCAGTATTCAAAATTACAAAAGTTACACTGAGATTTCTGAGCTTATTTAAGAAAATAAGGTCTTCCTTTTTACAGTGAACCTATCTGTGAAGTACCAAGAGAATTTCTAACAAAGCCTGCAGAGAGGCAGGTTATTATTTGTCTGTCATAAATTAGATTTGACTACAAAATAGTACTAAGAACATGAGAAAATAATTCTTATGTCTTGGTTATGCATTGATAGTGCACTATTATGATCCTTGAGTGAATTAAAGGTAACATATTATATCCTTTTGTAGACATTTAATATAGTAGAGGGGTAGAGTTGTTTTGTTCTGTTTTAATTGACAAGTGACATTCATACTGATTTTAAAACTTTGATATTGCAAAGCACCTTGTTACTTGTAATTTATAAGTTATTTGTAAATAAACAGTAGGTATAGCCCCATAAAACTAGCCAGCAAGGTTGTATAAAAAATGTAAAGCAATATAGTACCTGAAGTAGCATTCCTGGATAAAGACCATAAAAATAACTGAAAATAAGGCTTATAAATGAAGTAAATTCTTATATGGAGAAAACAAACTTTAAGATAAACAGTGTATTAATTCTTCCAAATCAAGCCAAATTGAACACTACATGAATAGTGAAAACAAGCATATAATCTTTTAAAATTATCCCAAATCAATGGAAATAATCAAAATGTGAGAAACATGGAAACATTTTATGACATAATATTTGTGGGTGATCAGTAAACACATTTAGTACTTTGTCTTTTGATGAGGTTCCAGAAGCTGCACTATTTCAATAGTCCCTGAAATCTTAGGGACAAATATTTTCATTGGATCTGTTTTCTGCTCTTCAGTAAGACTTTTAAATAAGTAACAGTTCAGACAAATACATTTATTTGCTAGCCTTTCTTCTTAAAGGCAAAGAAACTAATTTTTGGCTGAAGTAAAGCACTGTAACTTTGTAAAAACATTGATGGTATATCAGTTAATGCCAGCAAAGGATTTCAAAATTCATGGATGTTAAAATGTCTACCAAATATAAAAATAATTTTGAAACATTGTCAAACAAGAATTGTAGACTGAGAACCACAAAAAGAACAAAAACTAGTTCGGAGATAGTTTGCTACCAAGCTGCTTGCATTCAGAAACCGGAAGATAATACACAGATCCTACCTTAATACATGAATCAAACCAAAAAAGACCCAGAGAGAACTAGAAAAGGAAAAGAAGCTGGGTAGATAAAGCCACTGGCTAAATCATCAGTGAAAGAACTTGGCTTTTAAGAGCTGGACTAATGGCATGCATTCCTCAAGCAAAATGGAACCTGACGGTGAAAATGTGAAGATTGACAAAAATTGGGACAAAATTAATCCAAAATATCAATAAACCTGTTAAGAGCCGTGTGAGAAAACAATCGATAGGGCAGGCAGCAGGACACAGCTGCTGAACAGTCCACTTTAATGCCCTCAATAGCCCATGGGGAAAACTCAGCCTGTTGGTTTGGGAGAATAAAAGAAAAAGATTAATTATACGAGGAAAGAGAAGACAAACAAAGTAAATTGTAAAATCATTGTTTTCAGGAGAAAGCATACTGCTTGCAAGAATTTAATTTATTTCTGATTTAAGAGAAGTATCTGGTGCTGATTTAAGAGAGATGTTTATCATCTGCACCAAAATTGAGAATGGTAATCTTAAGGTAGACTGTTCAGGAGTCAAATGTCTGAGTTCTGGTCCTCTTCAGTTTCAGTGCAAAAATCCAAAAACAGCAGTCAAAGAAGAAACAGATCAACACTCAGCTCTGCAGAGCTTCTTACTGCTTTTTTAAAAAATGTAAACGTCATGCAGCAACGCTGTTGGCTTCTGTGCTAAAGCACTCTTAGCAAATTCCGTGGGGGCAGGATGTGGAGCTGTGAATTTGTTGTAAAACCTCTGCAGAAATATTTGTGGAGGGAAACGCACTGATGGAGCTGGGGGGAACTCCTCAAATAGCACCAAAATTGGTAAGAGATTGGCTTTAGGATTACAGTGGGGTTCAAATGTATCTCTCTCTATCCAGATATTTTCTACCACTGCCAGAGGCTTTGCTGCAGAAGCATCCTCCTTGTAGCTCTATAGAAGCACAACCCAAACCTTCCCCCACCTGTGAGCAGCTACATCTTAGAGAATGCTTATGGTGATTCTGTTTGTAATGGTGCAGCTCACTACTGCCTCTCCTCCCTGCAAGTCAGCTTTAAAAGCCACAGAAGAGCTTGAATATATGTGGAACGCACCTCAAAAGGATGATTGTACCTTACTGCATCCCTACAAATGTCACAGAGCAGTCATGTGAAAAGTGAATGGCAAAGCTGTAAACTGCTATTTCACCTGGACTATTGTCCAGCATATAATTTTACACAAATACTAGTGGTTTGAAGAAGTCCTTCACTTGGTGGCTGCTGCAGGCTTTGGCTTTCTGGAATATCCCTCCCTTTCTCTGTTGAGAGTTCTAGTAACGCTGGAGCTATAGCGTTATTGTTCCAAGATGCAAAGCCCTTCCTGTGCAAACTGTAGATTTAGGAGTAGCTGCCATGCATCCTTGCAGCTTTCTTTTAGTACTATGTTGAAGGTCTTCCAGTATCTGCTTTCAGCCTCATTAACTGCTCTGATATAGTAAAATGTGGTGTGTTTGAATTCCCATACCTGGGCACTGAGCAGAAGCCAAAGTCAGCTTTCTGAAAAAGCAGTCTGCAAAACCAAGTCTGCTTCACTGCTGTGTTCATTCTAGTCACTGTAATGAGGTCAAGTTCCTCAAAATCTGATTAGTCTTCTGTAATAAGGAGATAAGCCATCTATGGTTTGCAGTGAGATCTTTGCTCTTCTCTCTGTTAGAAATGCTGTTTATTTTAATTCTGTGCCTCTCCTGCTCACTCCCACACCTTTCAACTGTAACTGCTCATTGTGTCTCAGATACCCTTGGCCATATTGGCTAGCATGTGATGCCTAGGACTGGGATATTGGATTTTGACCCAATACAGCTTCACTGTCTTCAGGTAGTGTAACTTTGCTACCATCAAATTTTAAGTTTGCTTTTATTGGGTGACCTTTTCCCCCCTCTTGCTGAAGAAATACTTGGGACAGACCTACTTGCATCACCTCTGCAATGTGCCAGTTACTCTAAGTGTGCTCTGCTCTTGTCTCGGCTTTATTCGAAGCTGAAACTCACCTGAGCTTCATGAATTAACTGTTAATGCTGCATGAGAGTGTAACAACAGCATCACCATCATCAAAGTATTGTCTTCCAGATTAGTGGTTGATTCCTAGGCTCCTTTTCCTAGATTCCTTTTTCTTCGTCTTCATTTTTTTTTTCCTTACCTTTAAACTCCAACATAATGTTACTTGAGTATAGTGTGTAACCCCACATACAGTTTCATTTTCAGCCTGAGTTCAGGTTGCTTTTTTTTTCTCCAGCATTTTAATGTCTGTCTGTTATACTTTGATTGCTCCTCAGCAAGTGTATTTCAGTGGAGGGAGGTTATATTTTCCCCATAATACTTATGAATTGTCTACTGCATCTCTGCTTGGCAGCTGGATGTGAGCCTTTCTGCTAACTTTGCATGTGTCTTTCTCTTAAAAGTTAATGGAGCATAGAGAGTATTTGAGACTATCTTAATCCTGCATCTGCATCTTTTCTACCCATCATGATTCCATTTTAAATCTCTGATTTGCTCTGAGCAGCCCTAGATACCACACTTTAATTAATTCTGGATTTTGATTTTAATATTAAATATTTTAATTCCTATACCAGTGGCAATCAGCATGACCTGGCACTGTGTTCTGTTTGGGTTTTTTTAGCCACAGAAAGCATGAACATATTGGACAACTAGGTTTTTATTGTCCCTTTGCTTATTGTTGCTTGTTTATTGTCTCCCTTAGGAGAAATCCCAAGGTTTTTGGCTTCTCTTATTTCCCAATATTTAGAAGCTACTTACTGCAAATACAGTTTTTCAGAAGTCTTTTTTTTTTTTTTTTTTTTTTTTTTTTCCTTAATGTACTCTATGTGTTGTTACATTAAATACTGAATTGTCACAGAGGCAAGTTTTGGAAACAGAATCTGGAGGAAAAAGTTTTCAGGTCACTTCATACTTTTACAATTTCTACCAAAATTTGGATTACTTTAATAAATTTAAGATAGGGTTTATTTAAAGTGAAAAAATCTAAGCTCTATGAATAGCAGAACAAAGCACTCTGAAAACTGATTGAGATAATCAAAAATAGGATTTTATTTCAATCAATTAACTTTCTTGAAAATAAGCCAAATAGAGCTTGCTGACCAAATATGATTTGAAATTTTCTGGTAGCTCTTGCCTCTAACCAACAGAAGAAGGAGCTGCAGCTATTTTTTAGCTTGTATCTTAGTTTCCATTGATGATATATATTCTTTTTTGTTCAGGGTATTGACATTGATAAATAAGATGTCAGCAGCTGACAAGTCTAGAGCTGTGAACATTTCTGATTGCAAATCACCCTGGATTTTCAGATCATATCCCAGTTATGCTTTTCTGCCAGTGCTTGCGGCTTTAAAGAAAATGCATTTAATTTGATATCTTAGGATGCTTTTGTTTCAAATGACTTCGTATTTCTGTGACTATTAGTGCAGAAGTTACTTCTCTAGGACAGCTTTGCTAGTGTCTCTGCCTTGTTTTGTCTTTTAAGTTTGGGTTCTAGGGTTCTCTGTTCTGATAAAGTTCATTTCCCACAACTTGGAGGCCCTAAATCCCACAGGACTTTACAGCAACATCAGTAAAAGCATGAACATAGTTCCTCATTACCAAAGTACTACAGCAAGATCTACATGTCTCAGCTCCCTCAAACCAATTATTCAATTAACAGTAATTTTTAGTATCCCTCCCACCTCACCATTCTCCTGAGATTTATGTGTGGCTCTAACATTAACAGTATATGCAAGACCCACTGAGGGTTAAAGCGTTTTTCGTGCTGACAGGACACTCAATGTGTCAAATGGCAGCTTTGGTTGTTCTGATATACAACCTGCTGGCAAAAGCTACTAAACATAGTTGGGCTTATCGCAGCCCTAGCGAAGGGGAGTGTGGCATTCCTGTGACAGGAAGCCAGCGCCAGGTACTTCAGCCGTGCAGTTATCACTCTTTTACTGGGATTGAATTGGCGTTCCTGTGTTCATCAACTAAAATAATTTTTGAAAAAGCATCTGCCATGCAAAATCGTTGCAATTGTTTGGCCTAATAGCTGCTGAACTTATCGTGTGCTGATCAGTTATATTATGACACTCTGCAGGGGAAGAGGCAAAACAGGGCTAGAATAATGCAGAGAGTTCATAGAATTAGCTTGCATGGAGCTGGAGAGCTCTAGCGCTGAGTGTCACTGTGACCTGTTTTCACTTGGTGAAGCCAAAATTAACCTTGAAACAGAAGGTCCTGCACATGTTAAAAACAACAACAGACCTGGGGAGAGCCAGAAGCCTTGAAAGATGATAAGTCTCCATTTCTTATTTAAATCAAAAAGAGATTTGAAGGCGATTAAAATCATAATGGAATCAGTGCCCTGTGGGTGATACAGACTCTGAATGCCAAACCCAAAGTGTAACTAACGTATACATATAATTTTTTTTTTTTTTTTTTTTTTCACCAATAGTAGTCTTGGACACACAAGGAGTTAGTTTTACATCTTTGTTTCAATTCATTCAGTGCCGAATTTGCACTTTCTAGAGCCACAAACAGTGTAAATGGCAATGGCCATTGTTGCCTGGGGCATGTACTGAGGCCCTGCAAGGACCAGTAAACACAAGCCTGAGCGATTCAAATGCAAATGTCACTTACAAAGTGTGCTGTGTAACTTGGTGTAGGGCAGTATTACAGTTTTGTAGGGCCGCAGAGTAGGTGCAGGCTTGTGACTGGTTTCAGAAATAGGTTTGAACAAAACCTATGCAAGTCAGACTTGACCTCAAGATTACAACTTCAGTTTGTAATCTTAATGACAAGGAAAAATTATCCCACGAGATCTATCGATACACATATATATATATTTTTTTAGGGTGCTTTCTGTTTTTCCTGGGTTCATAAATAGCACAAGAGCAAGCTAGTTGAAAAGCAGAAACAGGCATGTTTGAACACTTGTTCACTGAAAGCAGCACATCTCACAACAAATGCTATTTATGAGAAATTAATTGACCAGCTGTACTATTATGGTACTTCTGATACATCTCTGCTGAAACCCAGACACTTTAATAAGCTTTTAATTTTTTGTTTTATCTTATTTTATTTTATTTTTTAATCTGACAAACTGAAATTTTTATGAGTTTCTTCTAGATGTAGTTTGTACTTCAGGGATAAAAATGTGAAAAAAACCTCTCTTTATTATAGCCGCCTCATTATCCTGAAAGAATCCACGCTTCACAGAAAGAAGCCATAGATTCACATAGAAGAAAAGAGAAAAAACAGAGGGTTAATCAATATCTAAATTTGACTTGACTCTGTTCAGCTTTTCAGAAGAGAGGAACTGCTGTGAGGAGGTGAATATCCTCTCCTGGGAAAGGGACTTGGCTGCCTCTCATGCAGGGGCTGGCTCCTCTTTAGCCACAGGAGAGGTCCTGGTGCCAGCTACAGAGGTCACTGCTCATTTGCCCTCTGCCTTGAAATGGAAAAAAAGGAAACATAGCCAGAACAGAAGGACAAAAATATGCAATGGAGAGGAGGCGGTGTAAGGCCAAAGACAAAAATGTGGGTTGTAATGGGTATACTGGAGAGGAAATGGCTAGAAAAGAAAAGAAAGCTGACAAATGGGGAAATGCACTAAACGTCCTGGGGCAGGATTGGTGGTCCTGGCAACCAGGATGTTGACAAGCCACCCTCCTACAGGAAAAGATAAGAAGGGGCAGAGATCAGGAAAAGGTAGGGAACACCAGGGCAATGGAAATCTTGTTCTTTGATGATTATCCATCTATTGTATCGCAACGTGAACAGCATTGCCAGAGAGGGAATACAATATAGTTTCTGGGTGCTTCAATACAATATGGCATCCTCAGGCTGTTCTAGCCCTGGCAAGAGAAGATAAGTTGAAACTGAGTTGCAAAATTGTTGTTTTTTGGAAAAAGAGGAGCCTAAATGTGTGTTTAGCATTTAATGAACCTCAGAAAACTACTGTTGAGGTAGTAAGATTGTGGAATGCTGTGTGCTCCTGGAAAGCCATTAAGATAGCTTCTGGTGCCTAGCTTTGAGTCTGGAGGAAAAATGAGTTGCTCTGAGGGAGCAAAGACGTGGATTAGAAAGAAATCAGAAAGGAGAGAGAATAACAAGCGCAGCGAGATAGGCAGATGAAGGTGCTTGGAGAACTTGACCAAATACCACTATCAAATTCTGTCAGATCAGACTTTGGCACTTTTACTCTGAAGAATAAAAGCCCAGCTTCCTGTTACTGTCTGCCCATGGTCAGCCCCTGAAGTCCTCTGGGTGGACAAGTTCTATTAGCATCAGCTCTATGAACAGACTCAGCTTGGTAGTATGGGATGGGTATCTACTTCAAGATGAGTTCGACTGCATGTTAGCAGCGCCTATTCCTTCTGTTGACTCCAAAAAGAATCAAGGTGACCAGCATGGATGTGAACTTCTTATACTGTAGATATCTCAGGATATGCTCATATGTCCCAAGTCCCATCCACAGCATATTTGAGTGTATTCAAATGTTCTGGCACACAGCCAAACCACTACATATGATCAGTAATATCCATAGGTGCCTGATAAAAATGCATGTTGTGTAATCAGGAGTGGCTAGGAAAAAAAAAAGATGGATGTAGGAAGTAACTTGCGCACATTTTTAGTCAGCCTTTGGTGACTGTTGGTAAATTGACTTCCTGTGGCATAAAAAATGATCAACTTCTAGCTGTCATTCAGGGACTACTTTACACTGAAATTAAACCTCTAGAGAGACTTCAGGTTTGAGTGAGGTGCTTTTGAGGGGTTTATTTTGCTTTTTTCTTGTTTTTTTCCCCCCACTTTCCTGAGTGAGGAAAGACTTGTAGGGAGAGAAAATAATATTTTTTTTAGGCAGAATTGAGCAATTCAGGAAAAAGACGAGGTTTTGGGTATGCCATTCTGAAATGAAAGCAATGAAATTGAGAGGGAACAACTATTAGAAATTCTGACAGGTGATTACTGGTGATTGTTTTTCTTGTCTTTTTATAATCCTGTCAGTTCTGCCAGTGTGGATGTGCTGTGAACCAGGTCAGGGAACAGAACTCACTTTAAAGTAAGATTTATGGGGGAGTGGGAGGGGGGAAATATTATGTATTGTTATTGAGCCAGGTCAGCTCTCCAAACTGGCTTATAAAATGGCTATCCAAACAGCTGTGGGGTGGTGATTGGTGGTTTTCGGAAACAGATGGGAGAAGGAGAAAGCAGGATGGACAGGGCAGGAGCCTCTTCAGAGATATTGCTGGCCAGAGAATGTCTCGTGAAATGCAACCTCAACTCAAATGTATTTCTTCAGATGCAAGAGTGGCTAAAAAATTACTTGGCCCCATCTAGCTCCCAGGTATCTTTCCTGTCCCCAGGCTGTTCCTGGCATCCTACCAGCAATACATTTGTATAGCCACATGTTAAACAGATGTGAACTGACTGAAAAATGCTCTTTCTGTAACAATGAAATTAACTGAGTTCTAGGCAATGAAGAAAACTAGAAACTTACAGAGCTCACACAGACATATCTGTACTAGAGACAGCTAAAAATTGATAAACTGAACTCTATCTACCACATCTGTCACCCAGCCTGGAGGGGCATGCATGCACTATGAATGCACCCAGAGGGATAGAAAAGAACTACAGAACAAGTAGTAGAAATGGAGCTTTCCCATCTTATAGAAATCGCTCAAATTAGGTTAGTCAATCCTTGCTAAGCAAGTATCATAAAGATGATCTCTGAGAGAGCCCTGAAGGTAAGAGATAAAATACTAGGCATTTGAGACATGAGATGAGCAGGAACAGTTTTCTTTTTTTCTCTGTGTAGATGAAAGCTAGTGGCCATATTACCTGCAGAAGTGTCACATAGCAAGGATGGCTCAGGAACTTGCTTTGTTGTAGCAAGTTATCACTGCAGCAGACCTCAGAAAATGATTGCATGAAACTAACCTTCAGGGTGAAAAATCAATGAAACTAGACTATGTATTTTGAAATGCAAAATGGATGTGCTTTTTAAACCAGCAATCATAATTAAAAGGGTGAGAGGGAATTTTCATCTCTGCTCCTGTGCACTGGCTTATGTTAATGACTATAAAACATCTGAAATATAATCAAATCTATGTATAAAGGGACTGCCCTTCAGAGAGAAAAAAAAAGCTAAAAGTCTGTGAAGGGTTGAAAGTTACTCAGTTCTCCAAGCCTACAGCTGCAGACTTATCTGAATACCAGCTGTGATGTGTTGTTTACTTACTGAATTTTATTGCTAACCAACAGTTGTGCTGTGAAAATAATTACCTCCATAAACTTAGACCACTATCAGCCCAGCAAATGGGCAAATATGAGCCATGTGAATGGGTGGGATTGCATCTTGTATGGCAAGCTGCCTAGTGATCATAAAGCCTTGATACTCTCTGTCTGCAGGGGGGAGGAAAGGAAGGCACTCTCTGACTAGGTACCAAGTGCTTTGCATAGCTTACTAACTTGACTGTAAAAAGATGCCATTTGCTCTTTAGTGTCCTCAAGACTCACTATGTGATGTCAAGAAGCCAACAGGCTTTTTGTCCTGCTTCAGTCGGTTTCTGTCTTGTGAAGAAGTCTATTGAATCCTCCTAATTACAGAAAAGATGGATTTTTTTTTTCTTCCCATTTCTGAATTTGTAGTAACTCTGAAAATGAGAAAGCGTGGTGGATGTTTCTATGGCAGGTCCAAAACCACAACAAGGCTCTGAGCTGTCTTTATGAATACATAGCTGAAATGCAGAACCTGAAACATATTTTACCTTCCAACCTGCTTAGAATTGTTTATCTTGGATATTACCAGCTTTCTATACCTGCAGTACAGACTGAATTTGATCATTATATTTTTGATCAACATAATATAAGAATATGAGTTTCAGTTGCTGTTCCTTAACTAGACTTCTACAGACTTTAAAGTACCAAAGTACTTCAGGTGAGAGGTAATGAGACTGCTTACTGCTGTAGAAGAAGCAGCTCTGTACTTTGAGCTAACCAAAAATTATGTAGATAAGGTTAGTGCAGCGCTGAACCCTAACAAACATGTCCCAGGGGCAGGATGAAATTACATGAATTTGTAGAATACTCATGTCTGTCTGCAAAATACTGTTCCCAGAGATGGGAGCAGGAACAAAATACGCAAGGTTTTTCTTCTGAAATGTGGTTGTGGATTTTGGAAGTAACAGACTGGTAATTTTTTAATACAGCCCTATAGCATTCTTCTCCATGACTTGAACAAATTTTATTTGCTAGCAGCTAAATCTAGATTATACTGCCTGTTCAGACTTTCCTGATTAATGGAACTAATCATGCCAAACTAAGCATTTTCATGCAATATAAATATCCAAACCTATAAATTGAGTACAAGTGTTCACAAAAACATCCTGTGAGGTTTCTTTATCAATATCTTTCCCTCGGGCATACCCTGGTATTCATTCAGCATTAGCTTGAGGATAGATTAGAAAAGGTTGGATTGTATCTTCTGTGGGTTGTTGGAGGGGTTTTTTGAAGGGGGGGTGGGGGGCATGTCCTTGTTTGTTTGCTTTTCTCACTCTGTATTATATCAAGGGTTGACAAATGTGTGAGGTGGGATACTGAGCATTTAACTGTGTTCCACTTCTCCACTTTGCCCTATATCTGCTTAGGGCAAGTCAATAGTGCTCCTCTAGAGCCTACCAACTGCTCATTTTTCTGGGGTGTGTGTTTGCCTGTTACCATACCTCAACAGATACCTGGCAAAATATGTAACATTTTGGAGGGTAAAATCCCCTAAGGATGTTTTTAAAAGATTTCTGGATGTTCATACTTTTGTGCAGTTTCTACTATTTCTACTATTCTATTAGCATTGTATCGCTCAACTCATGTTTGAGGCAGTTGTTTAAAAAAAAACCCAAACCAAACACCACCAACTCTCTGCTTTTCTGTATTGTCATTAAGGCTTTCTTTTGGGACGGGATTGAGGGGACAACTCAGTTACATGTCATCACTTCCATTCTGGCAGTCTTAAAGAAGACCTGACTGTACAGTAAATGGTAAAATTTTGTTGTGTATATTTCAATATTTAAAATACTCCAACCAGCAAGTTAACAAGGAAGCACCCACACATGTTTCCCAGTTGATGCTGAAAGGCCAAAATTATTCTCTAGTGTAATGCTTCAATGGATAATTTGAGCACTATCTAGAAAGAACAACTTTCCAAATTAAAAGACTTCTTGAATGTGTCTGTTCTTTCATGCTGGAAAAATTGAGACACCCTTTAAGAGTTTGTATTTTAATTAAAGTGAGGTAAAGTTGGAGTATGAATTGTTTTAGCTTGCAGAGGAAGCAAAATGGAGTATGTGAGTAAATTACCAATAGCATTGGAGGTGAAGAGGATTAAATAAGGCATATAAATGCTTTTTACTCTGCATGTTTCCATGGGGTTTGTTCTGAAATGTCAGCACACAACCTGAATGAAGATTTTACCAAAAAAAATGTTGTGGGTTCCCGCACCCCTAGGGAATCATGTCTATTTGAATGTCACATTATGAACTACCAGTAATCTTTTCAGTCAGAAATTCTGAATTCCAATAATCATAAAATCTAGAAAAACTCTTGCTACTTACAGTCATCCTATCCTCTCATAGGGAATAAGACCAAAGCCTGCCTCTTGGACCCTCTGACTGTCAGTTCAAGTCTCTGCTGTTCAGTTTGACTGGTGACAGATGATCTTTAGCTCAGCTAGAAGAGGATGTTACACACACTGTCTGCAACAGCTTACGCAAGTCATCGCTTGAAAGCAGGTACTGGAGATCTTGGCCTCGGACATGACTCTGCAAGAAAAACGTGACTTAAAGTTATGGAATGAGATGGTCAAAAAGAATACTCAGTATGAATGGGAAGGTGGAAGTTGGTCTAGAGACAAAATCAGAGGAGAATTTTGACAGAATCATGGAGTCAAGAGCAATATTTATGTGAAGGTTTGTGGGTTTTTCTCTTGTATACTAGTAAGAATGGAGCACACTCTAATATGAATAGCCCTGTTACGTATTATAAACATCTCCAGAGGTGAAAGCAATGAAGAAAAGAGAATCTGTTCTGAAAGCATAAAATCTTAAGCATCTGAAAATGGCTAGAACAGGAGAGCTGTTCAGATACAATGGCTTTGTTCATGGTAGAAACCTTATAATAACTTTTACAGTTTTAGGGCAGAAATCTCTATATGGTTGACTCTGGCACTAGTTTTCTGATTTTTTGCATTCCTCACACTAGTTTAAAATATCGAATTGAAAACAGAGTTTGCTCTTAGTTGTGTAGATTTTAACTAAGTATTCAAAGATGAGAAATAATTTAACGATTTCTGAAGTGCATATATAATTGCTGCTTCCAGTCAGGAAATCTTGATCCCCAGTGCACTTCCAGTCTTTCTGTTTCAAAAAGACTATAAGTAGGTGCCAACTGAGATTGTTGTGTTCTCTCCTACCTTGCTTAGAAAGATGAGGATATTAAATATTGAAGTTTGAGTGGATTTTACAACTCTCAAAATGATCAATTCTGGCAAAGGTGTCAAAATTCTCAGAAAGAATATTTCTGCTAATGTTAGAGGATTGTTTCCTCTGTGTCCCTCCTACTGCTCACATCATGCAATGACTGTTCCAGTGAAATCAGAATTCTACAACTGTGTCTCAGTAAAGATTAATACTCATAATTCTAAATTCTTTGCTTTTAGTTGGAGTCCTAGTTCTTTTAAGCTGTGCTTGTATGCAGTGGCGGAGATGCAGTGTCTCCTTACTGTATACTTGCTCACCACCTCCCCAAAGGTTTATGCCCTGTACACATTTACCAATGTTAATGTGAGTTCAGGTGTGATGGAGTACATTTCCAGTGCTCTTCTTCCCAGCATAGGAAGTGCTGTCTTACATTTATCCACTGTAGTCTGACAAAGAATCCTTTCCATGGGAGAATCTCTCTTTAAAAAAAAAAAAAACAAACACCAAAAACAATGCTGTGAATTCACTGAAGCTTACTTTGAACTTAGAAGACAAGAGAATGCAAATCCTGAAGTCTTAATGAAACATTTGAAGTATTTGCCTAACTCAAATACGTGAGCTAAATCTTTTTGCTTCACAAGGATGCTCCCTTGCTTAAAGTCAGGTACTGGGCTTTAAGCATTCTTGCTGTGTTGTGTCTCTAGTAGACCATATTCCAGCTGCTGCCTCTTTATTTATGAGTAAGTGTAACTCAGTAACATTCTTTTTCATTTAACAGAATACTTACGAGAGCCAAATGAACTGTTTTTAAATCCTTCCCGTTAAAGAGAGCTTTAAAGTAGAATGTGATTTTTTTCAGAGATAAGGTAGCATCATCTTTTATCTGACCTGGCTAGACATGAACATCAAAGCTCTATCAAGGTAAAGAATGTGATACTCAGATTATACCAAGAGAATGCTTGCAATAAACCAAATTATTCAGTGCAGTCACTCCATCAAATTGATATGATCTATCTCTTAATAAACCCGCTGCACTGCATAACATCCTACCGGTTCTCATATACTACAGCATACACTTTTATTACTGTTATATGATAGCCAGTCATTAACTGGAAAAAAAAGCAAGTTAAGTTCGTTCTATCAGCTTTGCACTGATGTTTCTATTTTGGAACACATTTAGGTTTTTTCTTTATATTTTTCAGATGAAACGTTTTTATGCATTCTAGAACGTACGGCCAAGAGAGGCTCTTGGTGCTGTCTTCAGCTACCTAATGGGAAGTTATAAAGAACACAGAGCCAGGCTCTTGCTGATGTTCACAGTGAAAGACCAAGAGGAATTAACATGTCACATCAAGAAAAACTCTGATTGTGTTCTGTTTCATTACAAATAACCTTACTGTCAAATGAATCCCACTGCCACAGTGTTTCAGGAAGGGTTTGTTTTCATGCCCTGTAACTATACAGTCTGTAGTGTAGAAGTTATAAATCCATGTTTGAATGTTCCAGTTTAACTGTTGTATATCAGGAAGAGAAATCTAAGTCTCCTTCTTAATCTAAGATGTGTGAATAACACTGAGGAAGGGGTGGAAACATGTCTAAAAAAACCATACAGTTAAATCCTGAATGTCCTGTGCAGGACTGTTAAATTTTAAAGTTGTTTTCATCACCATGAAAACTGGTCTGTTCTGTTCTGGCGTGAAGAGGGAAAACAGCTCAAATTCAAAAGATAAGTAAATTGTTACACGGTCAGTGTGGGGACTGTGGATTTGACTCTGAACATAAACAAGCTTTTTCCTCATCAGTTAATGCTCTAAGGCCAGTGTAGCTGTTCTAAATGGGAACCATGTGTACAAGGTTAAGGAGGCAGCTTCTAATCTGACAGACCAATTTCTAGGTATGTGATGTTGTCTACTGTCAACCAAAGTTGCACAAATATATATTGCAGGGCGAGGGTGGTTGGGTTTTGGTTTTGCCCCCCTTTCTCTGGGTCTAAGAAAGCAGCTTGTGTTGTTGCTTGCTGTACAAAAATATGTGTTTGGGGAACGAGAGGATTCTTTTGGCATTCCACCTATGTGCCAATACCTAGAAAAATCTTGGTGTACTCTTTGCCTTATACTAGCAGTAGACTTCCATGAGGTTCTTTGGCATCATCTCAGTGCTTAGAAGACAAGTTGCTGAAGTTGTATACCTATGCTTCCCTTTGTGTTTGCCTTGATTATAGGCTATAGATAGCACAAAACAGACCAAATAACCAGTGCAAGTAGGTCTGAAACTTGCCTAAAACTTGATTCTTGTAAGCACCTTGTATTTATAACTTTAAAAATTCTTCTAAACAAGAATCAAAATGGGCAAGTCAGTCGGTGACTCACAGATTTAAGCACTGCTGCCCCTGAGAGGGGATCAGCAGAGCACTCCTTCATGTAAGGGACAAAATATGAGGAGGAGTGCAGTTATTCCTCCTTGTATTTTAAGGACATTAAACAGAATACAGTTGACTCCTAGTTGAAGTATAATCTTGAAGTATTTATTTTCACTGGCTCTCAACTCATTTTGACTGCCAACTATGGAAGGTCGATTGATTTCACTGTGGAGTTTATAGCCAGCTGCTTGAAAGGAAAACAGTTTTTAAAGTCTTAACAATACTAATGGGGATTCACTCCTCAGCTCTGAGAGGAGAAAATGTCAACAGTGGCAAGAACTGTTATCGTGGAACTGCAGTTTTCCCAGGCAGAATTTCTAGTAAGATTATGGACTTTAACTCATAAGGTAACCTGTGGGAATCACTAGTAGTGCTTTACTGTGCAAATGAAGTGTTACCATTTTATCATTCTACTTCCTACAATAATGCAGGTTAAGGCACAGAGTTCCAAAAGTTTGAGCTTGCACAGCTATGTGTATACTGCTATCCTGAATGAATCCTAAGGTACAAGCAGATTATCAGGTTACTAATGGCCACTTAGATGTCCAACTGTACCACAGGTAGCCTGGAAAAGCAAAATTACAACTTGGACTCCCCAAATCGCACGTTTTAGTTGACTTTTTGAGCATGCGTTTTGAACTTAGAGGCCTCAATAGTCACCTTTAAATGGTGACATTTCTGTAGTAGTGGGAGGGGAACGATTCTCAGAAAAACATAGTTGATTATTAAAGTTACACTTGTCTTCGAAATCATGAATGCATCAGCAGCATTCATGATATTCCTCGAGAAAATATTAGCATTTCTAGTAAAAGGATGATAGCCTATTTACCATAAAAGTAAAACACAGGGGTTTAAAAGACCTACTAGATCTCCACACTCTCAAGGCTGTTTTTTAGTAAAAACTATTGCCAGAGGCCCAATTAGGTGAAAGTGATACATTAACACTGAGAGCTATGAGTTATATGAACACTCCTTACTTTCAGCACTTTGCTGCACTCATTGATTGTTTATATTATGATAAGGCCTAGAGACAACGTGTATTAGACACATGGAAATATGTCCCTGCCCTTAGGATTAGGAAGGAATGAGAAATAGCAGATGTCCAAGATAAATATGTGTGTCAGAATACAGAATAGTGTCAGAATAAGAAAAATACTGTGATATACTGCATCTTGCTGTGTCAAGCTGAGACACCACAGCTCATCCCTCTCAGTGTGGTTCAATGGTTCCAGTTAATTGTGTCCCTAATGGAAGACACGAGATGGGGTTTGAAAAAAAACATAACCAACTTTGCAGCATTGGCTTCAGTAAAAGTGCCATGAGAGAAAACATGAGCATGCTTCTTAGACGACTGTAGAATTTTATGAAGGCTGGCGATAAGCCTCTGTCAGGTGTCACAGCACAACTTGCCACTGGGTCTTAAAGGATATTTATCTCACATTGTCTCGGTCTAGACTGACCATAGGAATGGATATTCACGCAGGATAAGCCAAACTGGCTTTTAAAAAATGTTTTGCCAATAACATACCCACTTTATAAAGATGTCCCCTACATACAGTTTATCTTCACAGCTTAGTTCAGTACAGATATACAGAAAGAGAGCAAACAGGCCAATAGGGTCATAATCAATTCTTGTTCTTCTTGTGAAAGAGAAAAATACAAAAGTATCATGAATACCTACACAGCAAGATGAAGGAAAAATGATCTCTTGGCAGCTGGCGTTCTGTGTGTTTGAAGGGGGAGGTCTTTGCTTCTTGCTGGAGTTAACAGACCTTTTCCTCTTATAGTTATGCTAACCATGTAGAAACGTTACTTTCAAAGGCTATTTTTTCTTTTAAATTCAGGTTGTGTTCTGTTCAAATAGGCTACTGGCACAATCCTCTTTTGTCCTTTTAATATATCCGCTGACAATATTGAACAAAGGAAAAATATTCCTTATCTATAGGCCTGAAAAGGAGTGCCAAAATTAAAAGCCAGTTGAAAAGAGAAATAAATCCTAGCCTCCAACATTTCCTCTTCAGTGACACCAAGATATGTCAATGAGTCGTCAAAGTGCTGAGACAGGCATATGTTATGCATTATGTCCTGCAGGATATACTGTGAATTGAAATACAGAATAGGCTTGCTTGGGATTTTTTGCTTTGTTTGAACAGTTGATGTGCATTGCTTATTCTTTTTGCAAGCCTTCAGATAAGCATCTTTCTACAAGTATGGTATTTGGTTGTTCACTTTATCTGGGAAGACTTGATTTATGCTGCATTTCTTTTTGCCATTACGTTCAAATTAGAATAGTACTATGGGGAAAATAGCAAACTGAAAATTGCAGGAGTAGAGCATTTATATATTTAATGCAGCGGTCTTTCCCTGTGGGCTTTCTCATTAAGGCAGGTGGCCTAATAGATTCAGTATGACTGGACAGCCTGCATGAAATGGGTCTTTAACTGTGTGGCAAAAGCAAGACTTCAGTTTAGTCTCCTCTTCAAAAAAAAAAAAAAGCTTGGTGATATCTTTTATTTATTTCTATGGTTAGGTTTCTTTTCAAGAACAGTCTTTCACTCATCAAAGTAAATAAGAATCTTTGATAACAGATGTGATGAGAGGTAAGATCAGCTGCAAACTGGATGGAATTTAGGATGGCCAGAGAGAGAACGCATCTGAGGAGTCTCCTTGGTCATCAGGTTAAGGTTACCATTACAGACACCGTGGTGCGATGCCTGCCTGACATCCATGTCAGAAAAAGCGCAAGACTATACGTGCCCCCCGTGTCTCCTATGCCCTGTGACTTGTCTTTAGCTGCAGTTTCTAGAAAGTGGGTTGGAATCCCCTTTGGACTAAGAGCAACACTGACTTTGCATCTCCAACTTTAGGGGGGAATTTTTTCACTGCTTGTCTGTTCTCTGTGTAATGATCTGGCCCTTCACTAGATTAATGTAATCACGTTGATGCATGTTTTAGAATTGTTCTGTGCTCATGGAATGGTACGATCCCTTTGGGGATTTAAGTGCCATTCTGCCTGATCTCTGCATCTGAGTGCTGCTGGACACATACACAAAGCACCTACGTGGCATCCTAGGAGCTCTCCGGTCAAAGAGGACAGGGCCTAGTCAGCACAAAACGGTCCTGAGCAGGGGAATGGAGTTTGGTGTCCAGCATTTGCCTGAGTTCTGTGTCCCAGCAATATCCATTGCAACAATGATCCTTGTTACAAATGATACTCAAACTTCACCCACTGCATGTAAGTTGTCTGCTGCATGCACTAAACTTTTCTGTTGGATATCACAGGGGTCATACATACGTAGCTCAGAACAGAATTTGTCTGCTCCTGGCAAACTCTCATACTGAAAATAACCTGTGTTCTCCTTTTTTATGCCTGTGCCATGACTGCACCTTAGTGGGGATGTTCGGAGTAAACAGAGGTTGAGTTTGGTCCTAAGCGTACAGCACAAAACTATTTGGGTAAATTGCTTGTGTATGTTATGAATTTATGAGCTTACCCAATGGTATTAACTGACTATAATGCAGTTGGATTTTCATGTCTAATAACTGTCAAGTGATTAAGTGGTTTTCATTAGCATAAACGTTCAGCTTTTTGCATTTGCATCAGAGAACCTCAAACCACTTTGAGACAGCTTATATGGTAGCTCAGGCTCTCACACAAATGGCTTATTCCCTTTTCCCACCTCTCCAATATATTGTTAAATGAGAATATTTTAATGCAATTGCTTTATGTGCTTGCTTGCTCTGATTCTCTCCATCAATAGCTTTAATTTTTGAAATGCCAAAATTATAAGCATTTTCTCTTGTGATACAGCTGAAGTGAGCCACAAGGAACTGAGAAAATCAGGGCTTTTCTCCTGTATAGTTGAAAGTTGCCCTACTGTTTTCTTAAAGTGTAATGTACCCATTCATATGAATAACATTAGGGACTGACTGAGCGAACAGTGCACAATTTTTATTGTACATATTGTATTTAATTTTATATAACTACCATAAGGCTCTCTCTTCGTATAAACATTTGCTTCAAACCATTGCTTTCAGAATCTGAGCTGTAAATTATTTATGAATATTATTCCTGGCAATATACATATGCAGTCATACAGAATGCTGCATCAGGAGCAAGATACCAAAATGTAACCAGATTATGCAATAGGTAGGAAAGTGAGGTTTCCAGTACAAATAAGTGATGACTTTACAATGTACTTCAGTTATTTTTGTCACTATTAAGCAAGTAAACCAAACGGAAAGATCTTTGCAATGAATAGTCAAAGGAAAGTATTGCAGTTAATACCAAATACTCTTTAAAGTACTGACAGCGCTATTTAATCTGTCCAAGGTATAGACCATCCCCAGAGTATTTGAGTATGCTGCATGGAGTTTTACATCCTGTCTGCAAACCAGCCTGAGAGAGACATAAGATTTTTATGACACATGCTTGAATAATCAATTCCATAGAGGCTGCACATGAGGATATGGTGCTGATCCATGCCTTTGTATTAAAGATTAGTGTTGAAACTGGAATGCAGAACAATTATTCCACTGTACTATACCTAGTCAATGACAGACGAGCACTTTCAGAAACATCACAAACTGAAATAAAGTGTGAATGGATGGAAAGAAATGTGATATTAGAAAACTAGGGACATAGGAACATAGCTCCATCAAAGCCAGATCCAGTTAGACCCCTAAATGGCTTACTCAGTAGAAATGTGTTTGCCTCTAATGTCCACCACTTGGAGCTAACAGCTGACAGTAAACGTTCCATGTGCAGTCCTATAACATCCTGCTGACATTAATGAAAATGTTCCCTTAGAGCAAAAATGCCAAAGCATGCCCTCACTTACTGAATATTTATAGAAAGATGCTATTGAAAAAGAAAGAAATTAAAAAAGAAATAAAAACATTTCTGGAGAAATTTTTAGCTATGTCGCTTGAAATTTGGCAACAATTTAGAAAACATACCATACAGGACCTTAGAGGGGTTGCTCGCAGAGGTAAAAATATTAACGTAGTGGCCGGGCGCTAAGCCCAGAAAAGCAGCACATGTTACTTTTTGCTGTGGATTGCTAGCAAAGAAAGTGAAAAGGCGTAAGACTGAGGAGGAGAGAGCATCCCCAGCATGCAAAGCATGGCTGACAGAGAGTTGGGGATGTCAGTTAAGGCCGGGTTGGGCGGCACCCACTCTGCAGCTGGGTGATTGCCTTCGCAGGCATTCCTTAAAATTGCCAGTGGGCCTCTTCATGTGAGCACCCACCCACTGCTGCTCCACTGAAATCCTGGTAAGAATGCGGGCCTCCATTTTAGACAGTGTTTTTCTAGCAGCAGAAGTCAGTAGGGTACATTCCCATCTTGGTTTACACTGGAAATGATGACGGTTGCGATCTGCACAATGTTAATGCTACTATTTATTCCTACATTAAAAACAGAAAAGTGAATGCCCACTAACACAACTGTTTACAGCTCCACTACAGGCTCTAGTTAGGCCTGAAAGAGCAAAACGGGAGTGACCCCCTTCTAAATGTGAAGAGGAGGTTTAAAACGGAAAAAGTGTTACTGACCTTACCTTTTAGTTTGTTCTTTGCTTTAAAGGAAAACATGTCAGGTTCCCTTTGTCAGGTTCCCTTGGTGTGTATACATTTTTAAGCAAGAATAGGTGTATTTATTTTTTGCTGATGAGGATATAATTTACATATTGAAAATTTCAGCCTAAATTTATCTAGCAATTTACTAGCTGAACTTTATAAATGGACCTCCTGAATTAATGTTTGGCTAATTCAGGAATTCTCTATTTTGAAGAAACAGGGTCCATTCCTCTTTACCTCGTGACAAAGGTTCCTTACTAGTGACACCCAGCAAAAGTCCTTTCATCAAGACAGTCTTCCCCCTGCCCCCAAACACACCAGAGTGCATTCATGAGAGCATTCCAAAGTGCAATCAGGAATAAAATAACACAAAAATACATAACAATAACAAAGAGACATTTTGCTACATATTAGTGTGTTGTTTTTTTCTACTGTACCTCCTCACTTAAGGGTTGATTTACAAAATTTCTGTGGCTCCCAAGAGGACTTAAAATCTCTATGTCCACTTAGAAGGTACTCTGAAGCAATGTATGATTTAAACCACATTAAAATGGAGACATCCGGTTTTAATCTTAAAAATAAATGGCGCAATATGGTCCAGGGCATTCCAACATTAATTTTCAACGGGTTGCATTTTTTTTTCTTTCTATCAGTTCCCAAGTGATGGACCTTTTCTGCCACAAAGCATGCATAACTTAAAATGCATGTGTGGAAACATGCTTGTACTGTGTGATGTGTGCATTAGTGCTTTTGGAAACAAGACATTCTTTCACTTGAGTCAAATTTGTGAGTCTTGTACCTTGGCATGAGCAGTTCACTTCCTGCACTCTAATTCTCAGAGGGCATAAAGCTGGGTTTGGATTTTTTATATTTTTTTTTTAAGTAAGCCACAAGAAAATTGATACCATGTGATGTAAAGACTTTCCAGCATGCTAAATATACTCATTTCTTTTAAGCTGAGAAGGACTGAGGTTAACATTTGTTTCAGATTTCCAGCAATACCATCACTGTGGTGTAATAGCTGAAATGGTTCCACCCATCCCATTATGAAGTTATTTCTTGACAAGAAGAAATTGAGTACAAGGCAAATTGGGGGTAGGGAGAATCAAAACTGTGTGAATTGCTTAACCTTCCACCACAGTTCAAAAAAGTTTTTTTGTTTTTATTTTTGTTTTTTTTTTTTTTAAAAAAAAAAAGCCTTTGACAAACTGCCTAGATATTGTAAGGCTACTCATGCTTTGTAAGCCCCCAAAGATCACAGAGTTTCTGGCTCAAGACTGAAACCACATTGAGACAAAGCTGAAGAAAACTTTTCAACTGTGTTGAGTAAACAGTTCAAGAAACAGCTATTGGTCATGATGCTCTTAAATGTTCCATGTGAGCTGGCTGCCACACCTCAAAGATGAACAGTAATAATAAATACATTGTTTGACTTCAAACCCTTCCAGAAATCATGGTGGCAGACAGTGGTAGGTAGAATGTGGTGTCTCTTATTTCTGTTGAAACTGTGTGCTGGAAAAAGGAGCAAAATGATGAATTCACTAACTGCACAGCAATACTCCTTAAAAAGCTACATATATCATCATGAAAAAATTTAAGCAAAAACTTCTCCCTATAACAAGATTTCTAATTCTCACACCACAGAAGTTCCTGCTTAAGAGCCTAGAAGATGTCATGGCTCAAAGAAAAATACTTCATTCTGAAAATGGTCCAGTGATTTGGGACTACCGACAAATTCAGTGTGGAGGAGAGTTAAGAAGGCAATTGGTGGTCTTCTAAACAATTTGTGTGCGTTTGGGGGGGGGGGGGGCGTGCTTGGTTGGGTTTGGGTTTATTTTATTTCCTTCCCTAACAGAGCTATTGTTTTGTCTCTGAGTGACTAGGTCATGGTGAGCACCACAGTTTCTTAGTGTAATTTCCAGAAAAGCTGAGTCAAGGCTTTTGTGCAAAATAATATCTTTAATTATGACAACCTATATGACTTGAGGAAAAAAAAAAAGTTATTGGACAAAGGGCTTCAGTGACCAAAGCTTTGTGTATTTTTTTCCCAACTGTATTAGATTCACTAATGTGAAGATACTATTCTTCTGCTTGCTATGATGTCTTCACACCACCACAGTTGTAATGGTACTGGTACATTAGATGATAAATTTATAAACTAAAAAAAAGAAGTTCATGAAGTATTTAGTGCTTGAGGGCAACCAGGGGCAATGAAGACTGTTCAATATCCAATCATCAGCTATTTTGACATTTCTGCAATGAATTTAGACAGTTACTTCAAGATACCAAGAAATTTTTGGTCAACAAGTTTCACAAACTATTGTGATAACCTCAGACTCATGTATGCAGTGGCATAGGTAACTGCAATCTTATAACTGGCTGCTGGTTTTCCTACTGAGAAAGAAATTTGACTCCTTACAAGAACAGGAGTTGCCAGCTCCTTAATTTTTAATGAAACCTGAAATTAGTCCAATACTTAAATATCTAGCCTTGGATTACAGCCCACATTTAGTGGCTTTACTTTACCCTGGCTTTACTTTTGGTATGGTAATTTTATAAATGGATTGATCCTCTGTGCTCTGGAAATCACTGGAAAACTCTAACAATCTCTCTTTAATTAGAAATACCCCACCTTTTCCATGTAAGAAGAACAATGTGTTGTATTAAAATCAAGAAGTGTGGGGCTTTGTTAACTTTTGGAACTTCAAAAATAGTTCATGCTTAGTTCACATTTCAGGATAATATCTGAGATGGCTTATTGTTCAACTCAATCTTTTATGAAGTTATAACATTATGGACCCATTCCTTTCTATCTTCTGCAAGGAATACAGAGTCGTAACACTGAGGCAAATAACAATGAACAAGGAGAGAAGGGATGAGAGTATTCCCCTTGGAAATAGAAGTGCCTGCTTAAATGTTCTGATTACTATGCTGACTTCTTTTCAGTTTTATTGTAAGCTTAGATTTCTCAACAGATTTATTCTAGCTGGGAGTAAAACTGTCAGATTTGTTCCTGCAGCACTAGTGTAAGGTATTTTGTTATATTGCCATGTACTTTAAAAAATAATTTGATCAGTTTAGGTTCAGCCAGCATATTTGAGGCAAATGGTATGATTGTTAAAGGAGATGTTCCATCAGTAACCTTTGAGTGAACACAAAAAAATCAGTTAAATGAACATTAAGAAACTTACAAAACTTTGAGTTTTATTCATCATATGGAAAGTAAGCTGGTAATATATATATAATGAAGTGAGGCATTTGATGGGGTAACATCTACTTATCTTGGTACCAGAAGTATATGGTCTTCAGACTCACTGCAGCAAAATGCTCCTGAATCCTGCTGCTGTAACGCTGTAACGCACAACTTGTCAAGTGCTGTTACGTACAATCCATGTCACCAGACAAATGTTTGTTATTAGCAAAAGTTTCATAGATGAGTTTCACCATCTACTTTCTGGTCCCCTCCAATTTAACAACAATTTTATGTTTTGCCCACAGGCCAGAAAGCTAAGTTTGTGTCAGAGATTTCTATTTTAGCTGTCATAGTCCAAAATGAACATTTTATTTTAAAAAGAATCTGGAAGAATTAATGTAAGAAGGAAAATCTAAAATTTTTTTACATTTTAAAAAAATAACTCTAGTAAATAGCTGATTTATGCTATACAATAAATATAGTGTAGTCTTCACTTCCATAGCAAATAGCTGAAGATGAACTTGATAAAATACATTGTTTTTACAGTAAATTATTATGGTGGTCATGTCAACATCAAAGTTCTTTGCCAGATTTTAACTTTTCTGTGTACTGCAGTCCAAGTTTGGTTTCCTGGATAAGCTACGTATCTGTTGAATAATCCTGACACCCAATGGCATTATAGGAAAATAAGTGTACAAAAACTAGCTATACATTAAAGGTGTTGTCAAAGATGTGCTGAATCAGTCACTCTTACATAGTGCTTGCAGTTAGGTAAAATATTTTGTCTGTAAACAAATACTGGAGTGTCTGAACTTCATACCTCAGTAGTGACAAAACAAATTCAGAGTGTGAGACTTTTTCTGTCTTAAGTGGTATGGATTAAAAATACTGATAGATGTGAACAGAAGGCACACACAGTTTACAGTGATATACCATTAAGTAAGTTTTGATCACTAGTGATTTAACATATGTGCATGGTTAAAGTTCAGGGCAGGTAAGGTAATTAATTTGTAGATGTTAATGTAACTGATGCACTCTGTAAGGCTTTTAAACTCCTGTCCTCATTCCCATAACAACCTCTAACACTTTTTGAGATTTTCTGCTTTTGGGCTTTAGCTTCTCATGTTTCATTTGAACTCTGCTTGATTTTTGGATGGAGAAAATGGAGCAAAGGGAATGTAAACAGGTTAACATGTTTATGTTCCTCCCACACACCCCCTCTTTTTAATGCATGTGTAGGAGGAATGAAGAAGTATCACTTCCTTCACTTGCTACAACTTTCATTTCCTTTCCCAGTGTGGAGAGTGACTGAAAGAAACAAAAAACACTCTGCATCATTTATTGGGATTTTATGTTAAAGTTTTAGGGTTTCAGGTTTTCTTCCAGAAAACAAATTATGAAATATTGCCTTTGTAGGAAACATATGTCTAAATCAATTCTTTCTTAGTCATCAAAGACTCATGCAAGAATGTGTGTGTCTATCCCTTGGAACATGCTTAAATATTTTGCTGAAAGTTTGTTGAATTGCAGGTTATATGAATTTTGATACAAACCTCACTCTGTGTTTGCTCAGGCAGACAGCCAATTTTATTTTCTTCAGACTCTTCATTCACCTAAAGGTCTTGCAAAAAAGTAAAAGGAGTATTTCCTGAAAAACAGTCTAGGAGTAGACCTCATGACATCCCAGTGAAGGCGGGCTGTGCTGTGCCTGCATCATTCCTGACCACACTTCTCTCATCTGTTCTTGAAGATTTCTGATGTCAGAAACTCTACTTTTTAGGTAAACTGTTCCAGAGCTTCTCTAATCATACCATTAAAAAGCAGGTACTTTTTCTGAATGCCCGTGTAAGTCCACTATTTATTTTGTCTGCCATGGACACTGTGAACAAATTAATTGTTTTCTTCATCATGGCAGCTTGTCTGTTGTTGAAGATTGTTATTTTGTCCTTGCACATTTGGTATTCAAAGATTTTTCCAGGGGGTATTTTCAGCAGTTTCCAGAGTTTTAAAACCTCCTCTTACCTTCCACCTTTGGTTATTCAGGAAGGATGATGGCTCTGTTCCAAACAAGTAAATGCAAGATGTGGATCAAAAAGTACTTTCAGTGAGAGACTAGAGCAATCTAAGCAACTGAATCACCTGCCATCCAAACCGTTAGGTATGCCAGCAAACTGGCCGCCAGGTATGCCAGGGAATGAATTCCTGGTTAGATGCCACTGAAGAGGCCTAAGAGAGCAAAAATAAGCTCTAGATAAGCAATGTCAGTGAAATAGAATTTAATTGTATGCAAAATATTGTAAGACTTCAGAAATTAGAGCTATTTATTTTAGAAAATAAGTAAACTGTGTAATAGAAAAATTAGTCAGAGTATGTTTTTTTCTATGTAGTAAAGGGGACTCAAAACATGTAAACTAATGCTGGGCCCTGAAATTTTTGACAAAGCTCTATTAGTCACTGCGGGCAGGCACATGTAGGCATGCTGTAGCTAAAATGGCTACCTCTAGCTGACTTCGTATGAATTTTTAGTACATAGTCTTAAATTCTTGCTGTCTGAGAATTTATTGGAGAGGGATTAAGCATCAGTTTATAAATAAATTGCCTTTCAAAAAGGGCATTATTTTAGTAAATGGTAAATTGTTGCACCTGCTAAGAAGTTCCTCCTAACTGTGGGAGGAATAGTGAAAGAAGTGATATTTTTAATTAGACTACCTTTTCTTTCTCCTTAGATTCTTGTGTTCATTGGGGGAAATGAATGTTTTCATTTCCAGAAATTCTTGTTTCAGACTTTTCTCATGTATTTGGAACTAATCTTAGACCACCAGAAGTCAGAAGCAACAGCCCAATTCAAGTCTTTCACAGTTTTGCTAAAATTATTTTTTGAAAGTATATTATCTGGGGCCCTAACTGATTAGGCAGCTAGAAGAAGGAACTGTTTCCATAACAGAACTCTAGAAGAAACTGTGAAGTAAAAAACTGATTCTGACAGTAGACAGCATTAAGCCTGCCTCACCTCAATAGCAAGTCAGTCCAGCTGGAGAAGGAATTGGCCATGTGGTCATCCATTAAGCCACTGTTGACCATTGCCTCTTCACACACAAGCCCTTTCTTGGTAATGTCCATGTTCACTGGCACTGTGTCCATTCTTGTGTGTATGTCTTAAAACTTGCAAACTTATGTGTATCTGAAAGTGTGGGATCTTTTTACATGAGAGTGTAAATCCTAGGATAAACTGTGATGTGGACAGATTATTATTGACTGCAAAGCAAAACAGAGCTGGTTAAAATTAAACTATTTCTGTAATTTAAAGAAGAATAAGTCTTATGCCCTCTTCCTCTTTACTGAGATGTATATACAGACTCATAAAGCATGTGAGACAATGTTTCAGTTCAGTCAGAAGTCTCCACTGCAATCCCTAGGACTTACTGTAAAGAAAAATACAAATGCTTGTTTAACCTCAAAAATATCAAGAACATCAACTCATGACTTGCCTGTTTTTACTGGAGATTCCTCTAGATGACTGGAAAAAGTTGTTCTGAGTTAAAAAAAGAATAACATGGAGGGAAAGCCAAACTAATGCCAGAGGACAGTTTAAAACTATTGAGGACAGATGTTTAGTGTGTTCTCTGGGTCAGTCTGGGGAAAAATATGCTGCTGTGACCCACTCAGAAATTCTGTTGACACTGACAGTTATCTGGGTTTTTTTCCTGGATAAATAGAAAAGCATCATATTGCTTAACAGTAATAGTGGCATTTCAAATTTGTCTATTTAGTCATGATGGTTAACCTGTGGGCAATCAGAAGTTTAAAAAAAAAATATTTTTTTTTTATATGTACAGATGAAGCCCCATGAAAACATTCAAAATAATCCCCTTCCAGGTTGTTTTCTCTAGCATGGGTTGGAATGGGAGTAAGAGGCGTGGGTGAGGACCATGACTTGAACAGAAAGCACCTTGGGGGTATCCCAGAAAGGGTCCTATATTTTAATCATGTATTGAAATTGGGAATTTTCATCCCCCAGAGCAGCATAGATTTAGGTAAGTGGAAAGTGCGCTGCCTTCTAGGACAACAAGTGTTGTAATGTCCCTGTATGCAGTTCAATGTCATACTCTACACCTTTCTTTTAATAAGTGTCAAGTGTTTCGGAATACCATTGAATCTTCTATGAATGGTGGCAAATCAAAGAAGTGATGGAAGAGTAACTTAAGCATTGTAGAACTAGGAAGAAGTCAGTAATATTTGTGTGAAAAAAGAGATGGAAGTTCTCATTATAGTTGGTAGTACACACAGGGCAAAGAGAAGGGTCTGTAGGTGGAGACTTCAGGTTTTTTATCAGCTCAGAGGACAGTTGGTTTGAGTTCTCCAAGAGGCCTTGTAGAGTGTCAAAAATATATTTGGCTAAAGTTACAGCCACCACAGAGCACTGTTGGGTTGTCATGGGTTTTACGGAGGCTGGGAAATGAGACTTAGAGCCAGCAAAGATGAGGGCCTTCAGAAAGGCTTTTCTGCTCCCAACAAATGTGCTGGGGAGCTGCAGCTGTTGGGAGTTAGAGAATCTGCTAGAGCTGAGTAGTTCAATTTGTGAGCTGAATGCAGAGCTGATAGAGTGATTCTTTCTGGCTTGTGGTGTCTGTGTAGATTATGCAGTTACTTAGTACACAAATTGGTAAGCTGCTTCCCCATACTGGGTTCTGCATGTGGAAGCAGCATGTGGTGCTAGGCAGGACTGTCCTGAGGTAATTCTTTAATGTTCAGTAACTATCCAGTGTGTGGCCTTGCAAATTACTGTCTTCTCTCCAGGGGAAGAAGGTGCCTAGAATCTGGCCCAAAATCACAGAATCTTCACGGTTGGAAAAGATCTTGAAGATCATCTAGTCCAACCATTGACCTAAACCTGACAGTTCCCAACTACACCAGATCCCTCAGCGCTGGGTCAACCCGACTCTTCAACCCCTCCAGGGAGGGGGACTCCACCACCTCCCTGGGCAGCCCATTCCAATGCCCAACAACCCCTTCTGTAAAGAAATGTTTCCTAATATCTAGTCTAAACCTTCACTGGTGCAGTTTGAGGCCATTACCTCTTGTCCTGTTGCTTGTTACTTGGTTAAAGGGGCTCATCCCCAGCTCTCTGCAACCTCCTTTCAGGGAGCTGTAGAGGGCGATGAGGTCTCCCCTCAGCCTCCTCTTCTCCAGACTAAACCCTCAGTCCCCCAGCCGCTCCCCATCAGACCTGTGCTCCAGACCCTGCACCAGCTCCGTTGCCCTTCTCTGGACACGCTCGAGTCATTCAATGTCCTTTTTGTAGTGAGGGGCCCAAAGCTGAACACAGGAATCGAGGTGCGGCCTCACCAGTGCCGAGTACAGGGGTGAGATCCCTTCCCTACCCTGCTGGCCATGCTATTGCTGACACAAGCCAGGATGCCATTGGCCTTCTTGGCCACCTGGGCACACTGCTGGCTCCCGTTCAGCCGGATGTCAATCAACACCCTCAGGTCCCTCTCTGACTGGCAGCTCTTCAGCCACTCCTCCCCAAGCCTGTAGATCAGACTGTAAATCGTACTGTAGAGATGAATCACATCACTATTTAAGAGTAAATAAATAATGCCTTGCTGACCCGGAAATGCTGGTTCTGATACCTGGAGAACCATCTGTGAATTATTTTTAACACCAGAAAGCATAGGCTAAAAGACAAGCCACATCATAATTATCAAGAGAATATGTATAGAGATATATGTGTATACCAATAGTCAGGAATGCCAAGACCCTGGCATGCTGGCTTCAGGAGAGAAGGAGGTATCCTCAGTATCATCATTAGCTTCTGGCCCACCTCCCCTAGAAGGCTTAAAGTATCTTAGCCTCTAACTTTTGTAGGTAGCTGTAGAATACTGATCCTCCGGGATATCATCAGCTATTCTGAATCCTACCACTCTGTCCTGAAAGACTCTGTCATTCTAAAACTTTTCTGGATATTAGTCTTTCCATGCCTGTTTGAAACTGCTTTCTTCCTAACAATTCTTGGAAGGCACAGGCAGAATTAACACAGTAAAGAGCTAAATGTTTTCTGACTGAACTTCTGGCAGTGTGGACATGCATCTACTGCAGTTGCACCTTCTAGATCAAATCCACATCTGATCAAAGCCCATAACGGAAACAGAGGTGCAGCCCCTATTCCAAAGTAATGGGTATGAAATTCAGCTGGGGGAAGGAAACATTGCAGGCAAGAGGTTTCTGATTACTGATGCAAATTTGATAGCTTGCACAACAGTGTAAGAAGACAGTAGAACCCAAATAAACACCAAATAACCCTGGTGAAATAGAAGATGCAGCTAACCCTCAATGATAAAATGTAAGGATCTACTTAAGCTGCAGGTTTTCCTACTTAGCCTGAAATATCCTGAATCTCCTATAGGATGGTGCTGTGTAATGTAAATATCTTGGTTGCAAAGCCATCAATACTGTCTTTAGGGCTGCCTACATTGACTTCACTGGAGGCTCTTTAGTTTTCCTTAGAGAAATAGCTCTTTGATGAACATGTCATCTTCAAACTGAGGCAAAGCACTTTCCAGACTACTGTTGATTTCTGCAATATGAACTGCCCGGTTAAATATCTTCTACTGTAGACGAGGAAGTATAGACTTTGCATTAGACTAAAAGACCCAAGGAGACTTGTTAACTTATTGATTTTGCAATATAGGTTGTAGTTACCACATTTGTTCTTTAATTTGGCACTCCAGATATCAACCACTACCAAGAAGAGGAGACACTGATATTTATAGTGATACTCCGCTCTGTCCAAGCAACAGATGCTGCTACCGTGAAACACTGAGCTCCACAAAAAAAGTTCACTCATTGCTATTATCTGAAATAGCAGCTTCCTCTGAATACACAGCTCTGAATGGTACAGAAGAACCGTACTGAGATGAGTCAGCAGGGAATGACCTACATGAAGGAATACACTTCTTTCTCCACATAGTCACTGTGAGGTGGGGATGCCCTCTGGACACCCTGGTAAGAGTTTCTGCTGACATTAACAGTGCAAAGTAGCTTTCCCATGGGGTGGTGTTTGATCCAGAAGCATTCTCTGGAACTGTGGGAATGCTGTGGATTTCCCCTGACTCAGACTTGAGGAAAAACACCTTGAAAGTGATTAATTTGTGTAACCTGGGAATGTGGTTTAAAAGGGGTAAAACTGCTCATAGCTGTGTATTCTTACTCACTCTCACCTGTGCTTTTAGCACAGAGTGTCTGGTCTGTATAGACCAAAGTGTATAAATAGACTCCTGCTATCGCAAAGTGTGGCAAGCTCTCCAGTCATATCAGTACTGGCATGGCTTACTCCTTAGCATGCTCAGTTGTTTTTATCATTAAACAGACATTGTCCTTAACCATTTCATTTGCAGTGTTGCACAGGTCTCCTCTCAGGGACCATTTGCACATTTTCATATAAGTTTTATAGCATTAATTCAGAGCTGGTGATAAATAAAGCTATTCCCACACTTGGAAATACCGAGAGCCAAGAATCACAGTTTATCAAATTTCCAAAACAAATAAGGCATGTGTCAAACTTGCCTATCCATTGCCATGAGCACTAGTGTCTGATTGTTGATAAGGGAATGTGGACGTTGTGAAGTGTTGACTGATAAAGCCCTCAAGGGAATGGAAAAGAGAAAGTTGTGGAAGATGCAAAAATGTATCAGCTGATATCCCAGTAGGACTTTTTTTTCCAGTTCTGTGAAGATATTCTCCTGATTAGTTGAAGGAAGGAACAGGGCTCAAAATTCCAGCAAAATCAGTTTTAGGAGTTTTATTCTACTAGTTTTGTGGAGTTGGTGTGTGGTGATGGACAGTCTGGTAAGCGAGGCTTTTTTTAAAGTGTGTGCCAGGTCTGGTTCCCCAGGCTTTTAATTTTGTGATTATGGATGCTTTTCACCTTTGAAAAAGTATACCCTTTGTTATCTTGATCAGAACAACCAAGAGCTGATGTAACAGAATTGATGGATACTTAGGTCTTTGGCTTGCTCTTTACTCTGTTACTTATACGTAAATGAGGACAATCGCATTCAAAGGGAGACTTTCCTATTTCGTTTTTGTGTGTGTGTGTGTAGTACCTTTTGAATGCATCTCAAGGCTTCTTTCTTTTGATGGCTTCCTCTCGAAGAATTGTACTTCTTGTTCTCATAGGCTATGTCAGTTACTCATTCTGTTGCTAGTAAATCAGCCAGGATCATTTCCAGTAACAGAGGCCATGTGTCATGATGCACTAGGCACAATTATAAATAGATTCTTGCATGGACCTCAGAAGGGTAAGTAGACATTCAAGATTGCTGCAGTCATGTAGGAGAAGAATAACAACTCTAAAAACTAATGCCAGGACCCAGTGTTCGGTTATTCAGAGGGCTGTTTTTTCTCTCAAAGGGCATGGCTTGTGTAACTCTTCAGACATTTTAAAATTTCTTTTAGTTTTATTTCATTTGTTTTCCTCTGGCATATGGACAAACTGCTGCTACCCAGCATGTGCTTTAGTGTTATTGTTAGTTTTTAGGAGGAAAAGGAAAGGGTTCACTATTATGGTTATTTCTGGGTTTCATGTTCCTGTGTTCTTTTCACAGCTTCTGTCCCCACACATGCACAGCTTTGTCATGTGTGTATAAGAAGCCTCCCTATATTCTGTGTTATAAGAAATCTGATAGTTGAGTCAAGCAAGAAATTTTTCCGTCAGAGGGACTCAGCAAGAATTTGAAAATATTTCATCTGGGCCTCCTTGAGTGCAAGAGTTTTGGCAGTATTTTAAGAACATGCATACTTATTTTAAAAAAAACAGTTATATGGTCAGAAAACTGTACTAGCTGCTGTGATGTAGCTGCTGAGCCTGACCAAACAGTTAGTCGTGGATAGGCTTTGCAATATGTTTTGCAGTGGTTTTGGTTTTTTCCCCCAAATACATTATACACAGTTTTCTAAAATGCTTTATTCTCCCTCCCTGCCATCTTATAGGATAGAGCAAGCCAGGTGGGCATCTAAAAATTTCACTGAGTTTTTTTGATTGGGGATTTAACAGAGAACTTCTGATGTTCTTTACCTTCTTTAACAAACAACCACAGTCTTGATGTGGTACTTTGTCTTCTTAACCTGCAGCTCTCTGTGCTGCATCTCTGCTGGAGGTTTCCGTGTCTGAACTCAGGGAAGCGCTTAAGTCTCAGCCACTGTAATGTGAAGCCCAGCATTTTAGCTTTAAACAGTGATGAGAATGTGTGTATTTCCTTCTCATAAATCAGATTTGGGAGTAATAGTTTTGGAAAGGTGCAAACCAGGGCTAGTATAGAGTGTGGATTGGGCTTAAACCATTGCAGCCATATTTGCCTTTTACTAAAGCCTGGGACAGTATAAGCCTCCTAAACTTTGTTCTGATACAAAACCAAAATGAAGCAGAATCCTCACTGGCTGTATGGATGACAAATAAACACAGGGCTCACACACGCACAAAAGCTTGGGTTTGGCTGAAGAAACTTCCTGACAAAACTTGGGAAGTCACACTTCCCAAGGACTTGATCTCATGTATTAATGGATGCGTTACAGTGAGTAAAGCCTCAACAGGTTCTTGGCATGCACATTTCCTTTTTTTTCAGGGACAGTTCAAGTAGGACTACAATTTAGCGAAACACGATTTCTTTTTAGAAACTTTGGGCTGACTTGTATGATTGTAATAAAACATCTGGGCTGCAAAATGTGGCATCTTTGATCTCCTCGTGTAGCCTGTGTAAGTTTTGGAGGGCCAGAGCACAAAGTGGCAGCATAATGCCTGTGTGTTTGCTCAGCACTCCCACTTGCAAGGCTCAGGTTTCAACTGTTTATTATGTACTGTTTTAACCATGTAGCTTTGGCATTTCCATGGCATGTTTCCTCAGCAAGTGTCAGTATTATGCTCAATGAAGCTTTCCAGAAACAACAGAAATGATTCAGCTTTCTACAATAGGGAGAAAATGTTTTGCCTATGTGTCCCGAAAATACAGCATCTTTAGTAAATAGTTCTTGATTAAAAAAAAAAAAAAAAAAAAAAAATCTGACACAGGAGTTTTGATATCAAGGATTTCCCTTATTTTTCTTATTTTTTCTGATCTGCGGGAAGAAAAAAACAAAAAAGTATGCAGAATGGAGACTTGTTAAGAGTCTGTCATCTTCAATTGACACCTGTGGCCAAAATGGACGATGGTTTGAAATGTAACGTCCCTGTGCCTGTCCCCACCTCCCCTGGGACCGCTCCGGTATCTCAGATGGCTGCCGCCGGTGCCCCCGGAGCGCTGGGGACAAGCCCCGTGACCTGGGACGTTCCTCAGGGCCGGGCGCGTTTTCCCGCCTTTCCCGCCGGCAGCAGCCTCGGCGTTTCCCGCTCCCCGCTAGGTGTCGCCGTTGCTCTTCGTCACATCCGCCCCGGCGGCGGTGCCGGTGCCGGCTCGGAGCAGCGCCCAACTCCACCCCCCCGCGCCAAATCCCGGGCGACCGGACCCTCCCGGGCGGCGAGCGAGAAGCCCCTCGGTGACAAGGCCCAGGGAAGCGCCCACCTGCGGAATCCCTGGTGGGTCTCCCCGGAGCGCTGCTGCGGGCGGCTGGCGCTGGGCTCTGGAGCTCGCCTCATGCTGCTCTGACTGGAATGTAGTGTGATGATTTAAATGCCAGAAAATTAGCCAGTATTGTTTAATTAAATTAATCTTGCGTTCCTTGTGTCGTTCAGCCCGAATCTTTGACAGAGTTTTGTGCTGCCACCGGCGCTAAAGTAACGTGTCGGGTTACAGTTCCAAAACTGGTACGAAATGGGTTACACTGATTCAAATTCCTGAGGGTTAGTCCCTTCCCAATAAATTCTTGAAAACTACACAGAGGAGCTGCTCTGTAGCGTATTGCATTTAAAAACCTTGATTGGCAAAGCATTATTAAGGCTACAAAATCAAGCACACATGTTAAATGTAACAATGCCTGTGCATCCTGTGTTTTCTCGTTTCTGCAGAAGTAGAAATACAGTGTCTATTTCTAACAAACAGACACCACTTATCTTTGCGATGTCAGCATGTTCTTTTCATTGGGATGTTCTTCATCAGCATTTGATGCTTTGTTTCACCTTCATTGAAAAAGATGAGATACGATATTCATATTCTGTAACGATGACTGAATTAGTAAAATTTTTTGTGGACAGTTTTGTAATACTTTGCAATATCCATACAAAATCAAACAGTGTTACTGGGTAACCTGGACAGTGTTCTGAGACGAAGTTTAGAACTGCCTAACGGCTGCTATTAATTTTGACAGTCACAGTGAGATGTCTTAAATGCTTTTCAAAGCACTCTGCATTTCCATGCCCCATTAGGTACTCAGAAAACCATTATAATACATTAAACTTTGGCTGAGACTGTGAAGACTCAGCAAATTTGGTCAGTTGTTTCACATGGGGCATGTATGAAGTGAGAGAATTAGTGATCTTCACGTTAGTTAAGGTTTCCCTTCGGAGTCCTGCCTTGTGTTACAGAGGCAGCCACAGGATCTCATTCTTCAGGCAGCATTCAACTGTCTTGACCCTAAGAATATACTTTTCTTTCTCCCTACAGTCATCTCCTTAATTTGCCACCCATCTTCTGTGTTATTTAAAAAACAAACAACAGCAACAAAAACAACAGAAAAAGAAATGAGACAAAATTATAAGGACAATAGCAGTCTTGGCTGTGCAGCTGTGATCACTGTAGAGCAAGGTATGTCACAAGGAGTATGCACAGAAAAAAGCACATTAAGAAGGAACAGGCATTTGTAATTGCTTATCTTATTAATTTCTTTACTTGCAAGCATAGTATTCTTTTTACTTGTTTGTGTAATTCCTTGGGTTATTCCCTAGGTTATTGTGTGTAATCCCCTAGGTTTGCTTTTAGGAAAGTAAAGTGAAAACACCAAACTAGATTTTGTGGAATTGTTACACCCCTGATAGGGGTCATCAGCAAGACGGCAATCTATGGATACATCTGACAGCCATCTGCTACTTGAGCTAACTGTGTCATTGACAGCAGCAGCAGCGAGTTATCTTTTATTACTGTCAGTAGAAAGGAAGAAAGGGTGTGCGTCCCATGGATTCCCTAACCTCTTGCTGGGAGTCAAGAAATTTTCCTATACCATCAGTCCGTGGGAAGGCAGTCTCGGCCAATTGACTGGCTCCTCAAAGACTGAATCTTTCTCTCCTCGTCTGATTACTACTAATTTCTCTGCTTCAGTCTTCCACCTCATCGTCCTCCCTGCCACTGTATTTTGTCCCAATATTCTTCCTTGAATCCTTCAGCTTGCTTCTCTTTATTGTTCGTAGCTACCTCAGTGCTCGCTCCAATTTCCTGTCTCTCTCTTGCTTCTGTTCTCCTTGGTTTGCTGACTTCTGAGCCCAGTGCTCTCCAGGGTTAGATTAGATGAGCTGATACCACTTCAAAACCTACAACTTTCCTGTTACCTCCTGATTATTCCTGATGTCAGGCTTTTACCCCAGCTTATACCACACTGCCCACAGTTTTCATTTTCTCCCCTTCCAGTACCAGTTTCCCTAATCCCATCCTGCATAACAGGGTCCATTCTAAGTCTTGGAGCCCTTGACCATAGGGTATTTTCCTGAATGTAACCTCCGTGCAAGACAAGTTACTGTCCTGCCTGTATTTAATTCAGGTGAGTTTTATCTTCAGATCTGATGAGCTTTACTTCCTTTCTTCAGTGTACTTTTTCCTGAAAGAAGTTCTCTGAGAAGATACCTACGTAGCTATTGAATGAGAGGTTGAGGACTGTCTTCCAGCCTGTCTCAAATTTTATACTTAAAACAGCTTGGTTGTAGCAGGAGGAGAGTGAAAGCAGAGAACGTATCTTCCAGCTCATTCACTTCAGTGCTAGGTGTCACAGAATCACAGGTCTTAAGTCCAGAGGAGATGATCAAATCATCTTGTTTCAACGCTTACATGCTGCGAGCCCTTATATTTTGCTCCCTTAATATATATTGGATCTGATAAATTGAATTTTGACACTGAGATGATCATAGTTCCTTAAATAAGGATTGGAAAGCCTGAGGAAAAACACACGTGCACACACTTGGATGAGAAACAATATATATTACTGCCTTTGTCAATATGATGGTGTTTTTCTGAGATCTGACATGATGGGAGTGTGTAATATAATTATAAATTGAATAAACAGGTGATGTTGTAGTATGTATATGATACCTTCTATCACATTTCTTGATGCACTATTTTCTTTTGCACTATTTTCTTCCTGCCCATCAAGATGTAAGATATTAAAATTGTACTATTATTGTGAGTAGTTGTACAGTTTTCTTTTTTATACCAGCAGAAATGAGGAGGTAACTTAATTCTCATTAAGCTGAATTTTATTTAATCCTCTCCTAAAGAGAGTTGAGTGCCATTTAAATGCTTTATTTTTATAAACGTACAGAAAACAAATAATGCCACTGAGAACATTACCTGAAAATGCATGAAAGGACTGTGATTTGGTTGAATTTGAGTTACTCGTTGTTTGTGGACTGATATCAACAATGAGAATATGGGTGTTTTACTTGGAAAAGCCTTATAATATTTAGACATTGATGAGTGGGGTAAGTTAATCTAAGGAGGTCTGCTTTATATGGGTTTATGCATCATGCCCAGACAGTCTAACTGATTTCCAGATCGTGCTTAATTTAGCAACAATGTCACTAGGGCTAAGTGCATTAGCACACACCATTATCAGTTCTGGAGCTGGGGGGTTCAAGTATCTTGTCTTTGAAATATGCTAATGTTTATGAGCTCTTTCAGTAACTTCCATTTAAAAAAAATAATCTTCTGAAACAACTTTTAATATAAAGAAGAAACACGCAGAAATTTGCAAGCTTTATAAGAATAACAAAAATAACTTCAAAATTCTAAATAGGCCCAGTGCTTTGGATGTATAGAGGAAGATGATGGCTGTGTTTGAGTTAATATTATTATTTCTCTTCTTTTGAAAAAGCACCTGGAGAGCCCATTTGTGATCAGCTCCCCACTGTGTATTGTATATACACATAATAGCCTCTGGTATGCAGGAGGTCAGACGAGAAGGTGTTCTAGTCCCGTCTGGCCTTAGCCTATGAATAATAGAAGACATTTGCTGCCCAATGTTTACAATGAAAATAGACCTGGCAGATGGTGGGGAAACATGGAGGTACTCTGAATTCCCACTTTATAGCTGGATAACTGAGAAGCTGATAGGCAACTCTTGCCCAGAGTTACAGAGAAGGTTGAGTTAGTACCAAGAATTAGATTGAGCACCAAACAAATGGGTTGGCCACAAACTTGGCCTTTCTTTCGCAGTTTCTAGTAGTTAACAGACTGATTGGTGCAGAGGCTGCATACCATTGCCAGCTCCTCTTTAGTTCCTTTTGAGAAAGTTAATACTGCTATGAAGCAATCCACTGAAAAGGACGTACCAAGACCCAGCCTTCGGACTGACTGCAAAAGTTCTGGAGCAGGACTTAGCAATGCCTCCTCTACATGCTTAATGAAGGCAGGAAATAACCTCATGCTAAACAACTAGTTTCACTGTAAAGAAGATGGATTCATAAGTGCATTTAGCAAGCCAAATAAGCTAACTTTAGCAGAGGTGTTTTACGTGTAATTTCACATCAGGGATTTACAGATCACCCAGGTGCCTGCCCTTTAGACTGCCTGTGTCCAAACTTTAAACCTTCACAAGTCCCTACTCAGCTGGATGCTGGACTTGCCCAGTTTCTATGTGTGCCTACATTCATTTACATTTGTAGTCCCTAGACATCTAAAGCTCTCTTTTGGACTGATATGAACTGCATCAAATGAGACAGTACTGGAAAGACACATCTCTAAGGATTCTCACTATTCATAAAGTCAGGGTTTCTCTGCCTCTCCCAGCTCCTGTGCTCTGCCTTCTGTTGTTCTTAGAGCAGGCTCTCCAAAATACCTGAGAGAGGGAAGCAAATGCTGCTTTCTATTCAGTAGCTTCAGTGGTTGCAATTTTTGCCCAGGAAAGCTAGGGTTTCATCTGACTACATGGGTTTTGCCCTGTGTCCCAGAAGAACGCTCTAGTGACTAAGCTTTAGCTCTCTGCGTTGGGGTTGTGCTCACTTCCCCTATCTGCCACAAAATACAGTGGGTTTCCTGCTTTTTATGCTGGGCTTTTTTTTGATTCTCATTCCAAAGCATCTGTTTCTTCACATAGTGGCATGAGGAACACAGCAGCTTTTCAAAGGGATGACCAAGTATCCAAATACTTACAGTTGCAATGGTTTGATCACTGTCACCAAACTCATACTGGTAGCTTAACTTGTCCAAATTGAAAACTAACTGAAAACTAGTGGCTTCACTTCTGCTGATTTTTCTGAAGTTTCTTTCCTGAGTAATGGAGAAAAACCGGTGAGCGCTCTTAAAGATTTTCAAAACATCAGAGAGAGCACAGGGGGGAGTGCTGATTTCCTGCTGGTTTGTGCAGAGAATTTCCCGTGCCTCGGGTTTCAAAATGTTAACTGGAAACAATACACCCTTACATGAGTGAAGGCAGAAAAGAGGAATATTTGTTATTCTTCTACACATATGCAAATCTAGAAAAATCGGCTGGAGAGATGAATGCTGTTATAATAGCTGTACTAACCCCAAATATTTTTAGGTGTTTTCATATTTTCCTGTTGCAGAGGAAGAGAACTGCTGCTTTTTCTCATTTCAAATCCTAATCTTATGTGATGCTAGTCTAATTCCCACTTTACAGCAAAAATGGTGAAATTTTCCAGTATTTCCTCATTTGCTTTGTCTGAACCTAATTACATTTGTTACTGTCTGAGTTGTATGCAGTCTCTGCAGCTGTTTTTCCTCCTGTGTACTTGTGATCTTTTTAATGTTTATTTCTCAAATCCGTCAGAATACTGAAAAAGGGACAAAATTCGAGATGCAGTTAGCAAGAGGTGGTTTAAGGCTAAAATTTGGTGTGCAAACTCTGCATGTCCCAGACCGTGAAGTAACCAAGGTAAAAAAATTCTTTCATAGTTTCTCTTAAAATGTATGTTTTCTCACATTTAAACCACAGAAAAATATCTTTCTAACACAGCAGCAATGGAGCCACAGTCAGGAACTCAAATGAATAAATACTCCAATTTGCAGTTTTGAGTAATCTGGTTTTGGATTTTTTTTTTTCCCCAGGCTTGCTCTCCGACGAAATTCAAGACTTATTTTCAAAGCTGAAGCAAAATCAAAGCTTTTTAAGAATGATGTGAAGAGTTGCTTTCCACAAAAAAAAAGAGGCTTTGTTTTCTCAGCCCATACACTCAACAACAGATGCTGGTCTTACTGGATAACATATTTTGGGATTTCTTGGTTGTAAAGAAAATATTAATACTGAAAAAAATTAAAATCCATGTGGAAATCCCCTTTCATTTTTCATACAGTCAAAGGCAAATAAGCCTTGCACTAAGCTACTTGTCATTTGATTCAAAATGTGTTTTCCTATTTGCTTCAGCAGAAACATGTGCATAGAGGTTGCTTTATGCTGTTATCATGGAGGTTTGTGTATATAATTGCATGCCACATTAAGGATATTTTGATATTGATAGATTTGATATATTGACAATAATTTGAAGAACACAAAGCTGCAGTAGGAACAGGTTTACATGCATATTATATATCTGATACATTAACTCCTGCTTAAGAAGCGAGTCAGCTATTGTGAAGCTGGCAATAGTTTGGAGCAGCAACTGAAAGTTCACATACTATTCTGTGGAATGCCTTTGGGAAAATATTGTACATAATTCAACTGACTTGTGTAGTTTTAGTTGGACCTAGTTAGACTGTGCATCATTTATCCATGTGTACGGATGTCAAAGATTTACATTCAATTAGCCTTAATGCATTTTGTTTAAAAAAACACTAATTCATCCAAATAATGCTTAACTTATTTTGACAACATATTTTTGCTTTCAAAAAATGGGATGCAATTCAGCACCAGGCAGTTTGAAGGGTGTTAATGGTTTTCAAGACTGTGTGATGTTGTGGTTGTTTTTAAAATGTTTTTTTTTTTAAAAAAAAAAAAAAAAAAGCGCGAAAAAAGTACAGAAACATTATTGAGCATGTATTCTGTTTCCAGGAGAGGGGGGGGGGGGAAAAAAAAAAAAAAAGAGGAAATCTATTATTTAAGAAAGAAATACAGCCAGTGTGATAAAAGTGCCTTCCCACGTCTTCTGGCCAGGTGCTACGTGCATATAAATGTTTCACGTTAAGCTTTAAGATCAAGGAAGAGTCTGTGGGGAACTTTGTTTCCTGGAGATCTGCTTGCTAGAGTAGCTCCCAAGTACTGACTTCCCATTTTTTATTTGGTTATTAAGGATGAAAGGCTACATCATTTTCTGGAATAGCAGTTCCTTGCATGCCATTATCTTTGTCCACAGCTATGAAACATGTATTTCCATAGGTTCATGTGGATACTTAGCCTAAATCAGCTTAGCTACTATCACTGCTGCTTTATGTATGTTTAATTCAAAGGATTACCTTTATATCATATTGTAGAGTGAACAAAAGATATATGGTTTCATTAGCTGAGAAACTGTCTTTTTTAGATACAGCCGACTATAACGGGTCTCCAGCCTATGTAATACAGGGCACTCTGTTTTACTACTGAAAAGGAAACTTTGAAAGTCTAATTTTCTGACATGATTCACTCTGGGCAATGTGTGTATGTACATGCAGCCTTATATGTGCAAATTGCTAGTATGAAGTTTTGCATGCTATCAAATGTATACAGAAGCAGTAGAAAAAAATGCGATTGAAGTCCATTTGTACTCAGTTTGCATCAGCAAATCATCCATAGGATTAAAAATTCCAGCACTTATTTATTTATCACAGATACCCTGCATAGATATCCCTTCCACAGTCAAGGCATTTTTAAAAAGAGGCTGACACAATTAACACAGATGTTTAAAATATCTATATATCAAGATTAGGAAATAATTTTTTGGCTTGGAATAAAACCCTGGTTTAACTACTATATTTTGTTATTCAGCTAATATTTATATTTCTAATAAATGCTATTAACATGAATGTTTCTGAAGTTCAAATAAAACACTTGCATTAACATTTTATTTAAAAAAACCAAAGGTAATAAACAATTTAAACTAAAAAATATTACCAATATAAATGACAGAAGTTGTGGTCAATCAAATGTAACATATCGCTCCAAGATGATAAATGGTAATAGACTTTATACAGAGGTATCAAGGAAAGCACAATAGAGGCAGCAATTTAGAATGAAACAAAGCTCTGCAAAACCAAGCACAACCTGGTAATTTACCAAGGGTAAGAGTAAGTATAGGGCTGGCTCTTTTCTTAAGGATGAAGGATCCAACCTTTCCAATCTTTGTCTTCCTCTGACCTGCCTGTTTCTGTGTCTCACTCTTCAATGTATTTGAAGGTATTTCTGATGCATCAAGATGCCTGAAAATAGGTGTCACAGAGTTGCTCAGGAAAAAGCTAATAATGGCAATCTACTGTCTGGAGAGTTTATGCTTGAGCATGTTCTCTAACATGACTCTCATATCAAATATAAATTTAACAAGGACTGATTATATTCTGTACTCTTCAGATGTTGGTACTGAATTTATCTCCTGCTGACTCTAGAGAAGAGTAATTGTGTCGCTCAAAACTAGACATATGGTTGGTATTGTGTACAAAAGTGAAGCATATTTTTGCCTATACCCAAGTTTTGTCTATGGGACCAAAAAGCCGATACATATACATATAAAAAATTATGTATGTCTGAGTGTGTCTATATACAAAACTCGTACTTCCAACTCTTCTGACATAGACATACAGACATAAAAATGCTGCCATCTTTCTCTGATACAAACTAATTAATATGTGTCCCCTTTTAAACACCAAGAAAAGAAAGAAACATTCATTTGCAAGTAAACATAAATGGTAAAGCAGAAATAATAATTCCAAATATTTTCTATTTTTATATTCAATTCACTTTAGCTTTTGATTCCTTGTCTCGTGTTTGCTGTTTTCAAACCTTCCTGTGACTGGTTTTCAATAGCTTCATCAAAAGGGTAATTCAGCTTTCTAAAAATGGAAGGCAACCTTTTGTTCCATATAAATATGATTAAGAGAAATTTCCATATGGTTGTATGAAAGCAACAGGAAGAAAAGACAGCAAGCACAATTCTTATCATCTTCACAACAAAAACAGGACTAAACCACAAGACTTTGATAATTTGTTATCTGGTTGTGGTGAATGTAATTTTGAAATGCTTTTTTGAGACTTTCTTCAAAAATCTGTTTACACCAGATAAAAATTTCTTTTTAGAACTTGGTCTTGCTTTACCTTGAACATAATGCAATGTGTATGGAGAAAACATTATCATCAACTTTTAAAGCAAAATAAGTGGTTCTGTTTAAGTTGCTGTTTAAAAGAGTTGTGTCTGGAAAAGTTTCATTTTGATTCTTAATTTCTGTGCTGGGAAATCTAAGCCTTAGCCAGCTAAAATGTACTGACTATAACCAGCTTTACTAAACCTGTTCTGTTTCTCCATCCACAGTTATTTATGTGACTTTCATAGAAAAGAAAATAATGGAAACAATAGCAAGGATTTCCAAGTAGTAGAAGATAAGGACATGATTTCTATTAATTTAGTTTAGAGGATAAACACTGATAAAAAGCACAGTAAGCAGGAGACTAATATCCTTGGCAGAGGAAGAAGACGGCTAATCTGCATGGTCCATTGCCCTAGTAGCTTTTTGTTGCAATAGGTACTTAACTGAATACTGGTTTTAGGCATAGTTGAGCTAATGAGAGTTTCTGAAAACAGTCTACGAGTAAGAGTTTAAAGAATCAAGACCTTTTTTCACAGATTTCTCAGACTTGGAAGTAAATATAGTCTATCTGACATGAACAGACTGTTAATGCTCCTAATCTGGCAAAACATTTGAGTATTTTCCTATATCTAACGATGCATTTGAACACTACATCGAGGAACACGTGTAAGGTTGTGAATACCTTCATTGAGAAGAATGATGCATCCTGAGTTGTGTTATCAAAGGAGCTTGAATTATCTCTGTTATCCTCCACTTTCATATATCTTGGTGGCTTTCTATGGAGAGTCAGGGTGTCAGAAAAACAAGCAGTAATAAACATTTTGCTAGGTTTCCTGTAGATCACGGGGATACAGTTTCTGAGATTTTTCTGAGAATTTTAATCTAAAATATATCTTTTGTGGGGACCTAAGATACCATGTTCTACTTTGCTTTCTGCCTCTGACACATTATTTTGGTGCAGTAAGCATTTTGTTTACTTCAGTGTTCTGTTAAGTGTTTTATGGCCTGACATGAACTGAATATCTGCTGGGAAATTCTGATCTAGGCTTCCATAATATGGCTGTAACAGTGTGGTTGAACTGGTGACCAACACGAAGGCCTGTGTCCTTATGTTAACGCTTTCATATTTTTCCTTCCCTCCGCATGTATTCTCTGTCTAATTTCCTAGGTTTCTTCTGTTTTTCTTTTGGGAAGCTTTTATTCACTGTGGATATTTTATATTTTCCTTTTTTTGCTCAGACTTTTGTTAATCTTAACAGATGCATCAAAGGGAAAGTAAATATTTTTTTTCTAGTACCTTATTTTTATTACCAAACTACTCTTTTTCTTCTTTCTAATCCTTTGCTTTTGATTCCATCTTCTTTTCTCTCTGTCCCATATTTTATCATCTAACCTTTATTTTCCTTCTCTGCTTCTCCTCCTCTTTCTTAATTTACCTCTAATTGTTCCCATAGTAGGGTTGTTTGATTTTTTAATTCCTCCAAAATAAGGAATAGTTCTACTTCTCTTTTTCTGATTTATTCAAGCCTGAAAAAGAATTGGTTTTATTTTTTAGGCTCAGGATTTTAGAACCATGAGGTGGAGTCTTGTACTTCTGAGAAAGGATATATAGTTGCTGGCATTTACTCACTCTGAGGAACAAGGACCTGCACTAAAAAAAAAAAAAAAAAAAAAAAAGGAAAAAAATCAGAGTTAAGAATCCTAGATGAGCCCCCTTGAGGGGCAAACCCCACCCTTCCCTGATGTGAAAAACACATCATTTACACTGTTTCTAACAGATCGCAATTGCTCTTAGGTAAGCCTCGCTTATTGATAATATAAGTGGTTTGGTTTGGTTTTAATACGAATTTCAAAGCTGTGTAGTGAAAAAGTGAAGTTTTGAAAGCAGGGTGCCTCCTTAGAAAGTGTACTCTGACAGACATGGGGCTTGGCATCTGTCTGATATGTCTTCATGCTTTCCCTGCAAATCGAAGTGCTTGGACATTAACACAGTGAGTCACAGTAATGTGTTATGATCTGATCTGGCATTTATAAGGAAATAGAGTGTCTAGCCTTGGATACCTCTCCTACAGGTCATTTGTCCTAGTGATAAAGAGAGTTCTTGCTCCCAAGAGAAAGCGAAGCTGCCCATTATGTCAGCTCACACCCTGGAAAAGGTTACTGATTTCAGTGCATCTATTTGTGATGTGCTTCTAAACGGGGTCAGTGTTATAACTGGGAGGAGGGAGCAGTTTCAATTGTGAGAGAGAGCTCAGAGAAATGGTATAACTGACTCCGTCAAAGATGAATATAAAACGTAGACAAGCTGGCTTGTTTTATATTCACTTTTTTAAAAAAAATACATATATAATGATTTGTTTTTTGGATCATTGACTTATATGCCAGACAGATGAAAAGCAGAATTTCTATGATGCCTTTATCATTATTCTGACAAGGACTGCTTTTAAGTTAAAGACTGATAAAGAATGCCAACTTCTGACATTACTAGAACAGCCCTATCAGCTTTAATTTTCTTTTGTTTTATTGTTGTCAAAGAAAGGCCATTAGAGATAAATTATGATCTCAAACTGGTTAATCTGGTAACATGCATTTTTTTTCATAAATTGCCCTAGCTGGTTTAGAAAGCATTATATAATCTCACTGAGAAGCAAGCTACAGAAAGTAGAAATTGCAAATATCGAACAGCATCAGTCTTTAGGCCAGAGGTCCTCAAACCGCTGGAAGACCATGGGTGAGCTGTCCACAGGTGAATGACTATGTCACATTCCACAGTTAAATGTACGAACCTATTTGGTCTGTTTGACTGTACTTTTGTGTGCACAGTTTTCTTAGCATGCTAGAGACCGCTAGAGTGTGCTCAATTATAACTCTGGTAGGAAGTACACATAGTGGTGCACAGGGAGTGTTCAGGGTTGCTGAAAGTTTATTTTTTCCACTAAATTAGGGAGCTAGTGCTCTTGTCATTATAGATCAAAGTTAATTGACCTCATGCCATTAGCATCAGTATAGTTACAGCACTGAGCTTATACAGAAAGCTGGGGAATTTAAAACTGGAAAGTCATTTTGACCAGTCTGCTGCAGTTTCCCACTTGAAGTGAGGAGTAGCTGTGCAGATTATGAAGATTTCATGGAAAAGTTTGTTGCCTCGGATCACACTCAGACTCCAAGATACTGTTTCAAACCAGTCATTACTCTTTTCCCCCCTTTCTTCTCTTTTCTCTGTTCTTCTTCTTTCTACTGATTTGCTAGTTTGAGTGTTCAGCCACAATGTTTTCCATAAAACATATTAGACAGCTAATAATAATTTCCACCTCTTTAGCCTGACATAGTCGATGTTTTCAAAGCCTTTATAAACATTAGCTGAATCAAGCATCACCCAATCAAGTAGGCCAGTATCATTCATGTATTTTGACAGGTAAACTAAACTAGAAAACAAAATCAGATAGTTTTCTTGTGACCACAAGACTGTATGTGCAAAAGCCAAGATGAGAACATGTATTTTCTGACATCTATTCCTATGCTCAACCATATAATGGTGGGGGTTTTTCCAAATATGTATATGATTATCATTATGATTAAAGGGTTATGATTAACATTCTTTTGGGAATAGATAATATGCCTTCTTTATATTTATAGTAGAAACTTTCAAGTGTAATATATCATCCTGAATATGTTATAATAGGACTGACACAAACAGAGAGTACACTAAAAAAATCCTCCCTGCAGCTCAGCTGGATGTTAGCACAGATATATAAGGCAGTATGTGAAGTGAAAGAGAGAAACAAAGAACTGGAGAGAGAGGTGAGAAGATCTCGATAAAATCAGCAGAAAATACAGAGAATGACAGAAAAAAAAGAAGGAAGAAAAAAATAGGATGAGGAGTCAAGCAGGATTTATTGATACCCAGGACTAAATTGTATATTACAGATACTATGCGCAGGATGTAATAATTAGATGTTATTTAGTAAAATAAACATATAGAACCTAGAATCACACAAGTTTGGAAGATAAATAAAAATCATGTTTCCTGTTATGGTATGTAAAGACTCTGCTGTCAGTCTTGTCTATTTTTAATGCATAATGGCAAGAGAAGAGAAATATTCTGTATGTTTCACTATCGTGATGTGATAATGTCACATATCTGTATCATACCATATTGTATCACAGATTTGTGTGTTATCAGTGAATAGAAAATATTTGGAAAGAAATTATTTATTTAACAGTGAATAATAGCATCTCCATAAAAGGACAGAGCCTCAAAATAGCAATACTATGCAGATAGTTATTGTAAACTAAATCACCCTTTATTTTCTTGTAGTATATATGTTTGCAGTATCCTCTTTCAAGACTTCAGTATCACAGAACATTAGTGTTTAGTCGCTTTCTGCACCAGTGATTCCATCTGCTGGGGATTCAATTGATTTTTCACATCTCGGCATAAGAAGGCCCAGACCGTGCCCTATTGCCTGTGCGTGTGGTGGCACCACCAGTAAGGGATGTCAAGGCAAATGCTTTTAGGACAAGAACAATGATGATGATGAAAATACCACAGAGAGCTTTAAGCTTCCATGGAACGGCAGACATTTTCTTATCCGAACAGTTCAAAATGTGGATTTCATATGTCATGGGCTTTGTCCTGTAGGAGCTTGGCATCTTATTTTTTTAAAAAAAAAAAGTTACTGTTCCTTAGTTTGAAGTAACATTTATTTCCGTTCACATTTGGACTTAATCCTCAACACTTTAAGCATGAATTTAATTCATATTATTTTTCTAATCCTATTAAAAGATACTCCTGAGAAGTATCTCTGTTCTGGGAAGAGCAGAAGGTTAAGGATAGGTGCGGAAGCAAGGAGATTGATACCGTGTTGGCTGAGATTTTACCTTCTCAATGTATCACGCCACCAGGGAGTATATTTATATTAAGTGCATTTAATTGCTGCCAGGGCACTTAAAAATTCTGAACAGACTAAGAAGATAATAGATTCTTCCTGGGCCCTTGCTGCTCTCTTTTGCTCCTCTCTGATCTTAAAGTTTCCTAAATGAAATGGTAATAGTGAGAGGACAAAAGGACTGTAGTGGCAAAATAAGTATGTAGGGAAGCATAGTCATGGATTATGAAGGTCCATTGCAAGGACTGGGGGTGGATTATTTTTTGGGTTTCCCCTTATGGTAGACATAATCCCTGTACTGCACATGTGATAAAGTATAATGTTTGTAAACATTACTTGCTTCTAGATGGTGTTCCCATCAAATCAGTGCTCATTTCTGTTTCATTCATTTGAAGCTCATGAGAACCTGACTTGGCCTTTGGAGAAGGTAAATTCAGACCTTTTGACCTGAATCCTGACAAATCAGGTGTGATGCTGCTCTTATGAAGGTATGACAGTGTTTGGCCTCTGTGATGCATGTAGGAATTCTGTTTCTTTCCTCAAAGAAGGTACTCCAGTTAATTTACAAGAAAGAGCTTCCTAGGCTGATGGCAGACATGACTGGTAAAACAAGCTCAAGGAAGCTGGGGGAAAAATACTGCTAAAACTTCTTAACTACTTAAGCCTGCTACAGACAGTAAAAGGGAAAGAAGCAGAGTTGCATCAGGGTGAAATGAAGAAAGAAGGTGATGTTCAACAATGGCAAATTAAAAGACACATCGACTACACTGGCTGCATCACTGGAATTGGCTGTTCCTCCTACTACTGGAAGCCTGAAAAATAGGATGAAGGAATTAAACCTTCTAGTACTGGATACAGAACCAAATCTTGTAGTAGTGATAGGAATATTGTAGGCATGACATAGCTGGATTAAAGAATTGAAAGGTATATAAGGTATAAATAAATGATTAGGATAATGAGAACTATACACAAAGGCTGTGAGATAACATTGTTAGTGAAATAAAAAAATAGGACCACTGGGAAGAGGGATGGTGAGAAATATCCAAGATTCAGCACTGGATAATGATATCCATTTTGTGAGGTGGGAGGGGAGCAGTAGTGGAATTTGTGTGATCATAGGAGACTAAGACACAAAAAATGCCCATTGAAAAACTGGACATTTGAATACTGTAACTTTTTCCCCAAATTTATTTTCCAATAGTCAGGTCTCAGATATTCCTGGAAGTGAATGAAGGTAGGTTTTTTTACCAAACGATCAGTGAACCTACAAAACATAATGATGTGCTATGCTTAGTTTCAGTGAACAGCAAGATCTAAAGGGGCTGGACATAAAAATTAAACTTAGAGCAGATTCAATTTTGTCCAATTGTCTTTCTGAGAGAAGTAAAAGATAAATCTGTACTTCTGGGGCCTTAGAAAGGCAAAATGAAAAACTGAGGATATTTAGTGATTAGAAGCTTACATATTTGAACGTGGAGGAGGCATATAATAACTTTGAATCAAAAAAGTTTTAGCAGCAAAAAAGATACTAGTAGAAAGGAGTATAGATCTCCCTGGAATGATAGTCATCTTAAACTGTGTGTTAAAAGTAAGATGAGAATCCATAAGAAATGCAAAAGGAGATTGATTAGGAGGAAAAATTATGCCCTGGAGGTTAAAAGATACAGAACTGAAGCAAGAATGGCCAAAAGCTATGTTAACCCAGACTTTACTATTCCTTTCAGTTCTCTTCAGAGCTCTTCAGCTTTGCAAACAGAAATTGAACAGAGTCAAAATTCTCATCCTGTGTCTTTTCCAAGGAGCATGAACACACTAAGTAGAGGGATGCATGCTGGCTTTAAACAACTGATCAGGAAAACTCACCTCATACACCTGAGAGCACATTCCTTGTTACTGAGAAGTGCTGAAAGAGGGGCTATAGTCCCACTACTTCCTCATGCTTTCTCCCTCTGCCAAAATCTGCTCCATTCATTCCATCTGCTCCAATCTTTTCCATAAGAACCTCAGGGGGCTTGTTTTATTTGCTAGCAGAATATCAAGAAAAAAATCTTAACATAAGCCCTTTGGCTTGCCATTCAGAGAGCTAGGCTAAATGGGACTTGTATGTGGCATTACAATTAGTGCCATGGAAGAGAGGAAAAGTTTCTTGGAAAAAGGCAAGACAAGAGGAGACTCATGTCTATAGGACTCCTACCTCTTTTACTGTCCCATTTGGAAGGTGTGTAATAAATTCAGGAGGAAGTTGCAGGACAAATAAAAAAAAGTAAGTGGTCTCAGGGTCAATGAAGATGAGTTTACTTATGTAGAATTCATTTCATTCTCAGTTGTTAAGAAAACTGGTGGTCACTTGACATTTTGACTTTAGTGCCTTGGCTTTTAGTTCTCCATCTATAAAATGGGAATAATAATTTTTCTGCTGGTGGAGGCTGTGTATGTGACAATACATGCATTCTTGCTGTAAAGCACAATGAAACTGGTGACACAGAAATCAGTAATTTTATTCTCAGTGCAGGAATGTGGAGTGTGTGAGAGTAAGGTTTGGAATGATCCATTCCCTAAACAGTATTTAATATGTAAATGTTTGCTGAATAAGGCAGTGATTTTGTAGGGAGGAAAAAAGAGAAGTGATAATGATGTTTAAGCTTGTACTATACTGGTGCTTCATGGAGGAACTGAAGGTTGTACAAATAACATTAAGGCCAGTGTCACCTTTGTTTTTTAAAGTATTTTTATCAGTCTGTGAGTGATTGACTTAGCAATCTTTATATACTTCAGACTTATTATAGTGTATCATACCTATATATGCACATACGGAGAGAGATAGGGTTGTCTTATGTATGTATATAACAGAAAAAAATATATTGTTAGGATAGGAATAGCCTTGTGTTATAGCCTCTTACCCAAACAGGTATGCCTCAAACAATGAACTCTCTACCGGTGAAATAATCACAGTAAGCAATTAAAGAAACCATTCATGGGCTGAGGTTAACATCGTGCCTAAAGGAAGAAAATTATGCATGAAACATCAAAGTCATGAATGTCCTAGAAATGACTGCTGCTGGGCTAGGCAGGTTACTGACAGTTTAGGACTTGGGTTTATCTCCTGCCACAAAAACCTGCAGGACCACTCAGCGAAGGTTCCATGCAGAGATGAGAATGCTGCATGTGGAAACGCGCCCACCCCTACACTTGCCTGTCTATACACAAACACGTTTGTGAGGGGGTGGGGGGTGCAGGAGGGGGGCTGATGGGTAGACTTTGTTGTTGACCGTTAATAGCATTTAACTGCTGAAATTCCTATTGAAATAGGAAATTGAAATTGCTGTTTCATGGAGAGAAGTTTAAGACTGAAATACTCTGGCTTACATGCACGCTTACCACTCAGTGCACTGTGTCAGTGTGTGACAGTACCGCTCCTTCCACCGAGGACTGGGGAGTAAGAGTCACTCAGACTAAAGTCAGCCTTTACTGAAAGTTTCACTGGATTTGTAAAATTGTCTAAGTGAAGCCTGGGGGTGCCAGATGGTACTTCTGGGGCTGGGTGGTGTTCATATCCACAGGGGCCTTCTGAGGGGGAGTCTATGGATATGGGCAGAGATAATTTTCATTGCAGTTTCTCTAACACACTAATAAAGACTTGGCCAATGAAAGTATTAATTTAAAATTTCAATCTTTATTTTATGCTATGGTATTCAAATTGTAATTCTAGTTGAGGGAAAACAGCAAAGTTAATGGGCTGCAGGCTTTGATAAACAATGAGCAAAAAAGGAAGTTTCCACTATTATAGTACATATTATTTATATAATATTGTACAACAATATCTTCATGTTTGCCTTATCCACGCTGCTGGGTGTATACCTCAAGTTCACAGCACTGATTGTAATTTCTTTTAAGGAAGACACTGCACTTCAGCAGCTCACTGGCTTCTGTGATATAAGTGCAGTTTCTTCTGCACTGGTTCTTTTGTCTGTAATGTAGCTTTTGTTGCTCATCTGAAAGGAATAGTGGATTAAAGTGAGTTAAAACTGTAAAATGTGCTTTGTAAATAGTTTCATCAATACTGCTCATAATGTTAAAGCACAGGGTTAGGGGTTTGGTTTTCTTTGGGGTTTTGTGTTGGGTTTTTTTTTACACAATGTTGAGCTTTTGAAATGATCATGCAAATATCATAGATATTCCAGTACATCTGCAGTTCAGCTCTTTCTTAGTTGGTGTTCTTCTGAGGTTCATATAAAATTTGACTGATTTTTTTTCCCCTTTATTTTCTACCTTTAAATATTGTAAATCAGGCAACACATCTAAAACATAGCAGTTGTTTGAATCCTTCTGGAAGACTCCCTACTGTGCTCTCTGAATTTTTAAGCTTTTCAGCATCTCATATGACAAGTGTTTTCTTCCAATGGACGTGTGCAATGCACAGTCTGTCAGCTTTTTCCCAACTCTGTCACTCAGAAAGAACTTCAGCATGGCTATAACAACTTTTTTTTGATAACTGGAAGTGTTCAGGTCTTTCTCAACGAATCAATTTCTTGCACTGGAAGAAAATACAAATTATGGTAGCCTCTTGGTTAATCTTTCCCCATGTTCAGCTTTGCTTGCAGGCTGGAGTCACCAAGGCAGTGTTTTTCTTTGTCAGTCTTGCTCTATGTGCTCCCTCTAGTGATTCAACCACGTAAAACATTTCTTTCGGGGGGGGGGGGGGGGGGGGGGGGGAGAGCTGGCATTTCCCAGGTGGCTCACAAAACGTTTAATGAAGTGCGTAGCACAACCATTTCATTACAACATATTGTGTACTTCTGCCTTTAATAACTGCATTCCTCATCCAAGAAATCTCTATAGCTTTCAAAAATGAATTACAGTGGTATTATTTTTCTCCAAATATATTTTTCCATGACAAGAATAGCACTTTCCTAAACTATTGTATTTATTAGCAACCTGTTACCCTCTGACACTACTGTCATTTTCATCAGCCTTGATAAAGTGAGTATTATTTAAAATATCTTTAAAAATTATTAAACCAGTTTTACTGACTTTTTTTTTTAACTTTGCATGAAGCAAGAAAATAAGAGTCTGTAAAAAATTAGAATTTTTATTCTGATTTGATGGCAGTCAAAAAATCAGACTAGCCTGAGGGTGAAATAATTTTCTGTGGTGGGACAAAGGAATCATGCTGTCCTGATGAAGAATCGGCTGACTTGGAAGGTGTTCTCCGTCTCCAAGCCAAAGTATGAAGCTCAGTGCTCCTATTCCTAGGTGTCTACTGCTTCAGCTTCAGGAAGAAGAAGCTGCTGCTATTCCTGTTAGTTTAGAGGCACTGAATCTGTAGAAACAGAGGCCCATGCAACATTTCTTGCCTTTTTGCAGCTTCTTTGCTCCTTCATTGCTTTTGCACATGCTCATTGTCTACTGCATTTTCTCTGTCTACTGGGAACATAAAGATATGTATCAAGATTGTATATAGTTACTGGTGGACAGAGTTGAGAATTAGTTACCACTGGCACCTCTTAGCTAGACTGAGGTATTAAGAAGCAAAAAGGTTGAACTGCCTTTTGATCTAGAAGTCATCCTTCTGAAATATGCTCTTACATCTTTGGAGAAATCATGTGTGACCTAGTTGCTGTGGACAGGGACAGGATGCAGACTCCCTCCAAAGTGGCCCTTTCAGCATGGATGTTCAATCCTCTGTTAATAAGTGCCTTTATGAAAAGCTTCATCTATTGTGTAATTCAAAGGAGTTAGAAGAGTTGTGATTTAAGTATTTTCATTTCTCAATTATTTGCATAAAACTATGAGAACAGATTTTATTTTTTTTAAACTGTGGCTTTATTCCCCCTGTCAGAATTCTGTCCTTGGAGCATCACAGAAGTGGGTTTCATTTTCAGTTCTTGACAGATATTTGAAAGGGGCTCTTCTGTTGCAAGCACAGCAGCAGCTGCAGCTACAGCTCAGCTTCCCCTGTTTATAGTGTGAATGTCATCCTATTCATTACAGCCAAATTCTGCCCTTTTTGGACAAGCTTTAGCTTCCCATTAACTTCAGCAAATGCTGAGACTGTGTGAGAAGCCCCCAGTCATGTGCCTGTGTCAACATTTTAATAAATGGTTTTTATTCACAAAGTACAGTGTACAAACAGCATCCAATTCTTCCGGTGCTGGTTGAGTATTTCTCAAATTGATGGGTACAGGACTGGGCCCTTAATTTGCCAGCAACCAGGGCTTTTAAATGAACTATGCCTTGAACAGCAGATTGGGCAGCTGCTCACATGAAGTTTTGCTTGGTGTACCCAGTATCTCTGATAGGTCCAAGAGGTATTAAATCTAATGTGCATGTGTGATTAATCTGTGCATGCACAGTGAATTTTACTGGCCCAGAAAATAAGTGATATGTAATTATTTCATTAGCAATTCTACACTGAAACCAAGCTATAGTAAAAGCAATCTGCAATTAGCCTGACAGCAAACTCTGTCCATTGTAATTGTACATTAATATTTCCATACTTTCTGCTAAAGTCTCTAATTTAATTCATTCCTGTAGTTGAAGGGGGAAAAAAAAAAAAAAAAAAGTAGACAATTTTCTATCATGAAGAAGAAGAAGAAGGGAAGGGAAGGGAAGGGAAGGGAAGGGAAGGGAAGGGAAGGGAAGGGAAGGGAAGGGAAGGGAAGGGAAGGGAAGGGAAGGGAAGGGAAGGGAAGGGAAGGGAAGGGAAAGAGGGGGAAAGAGGGGGAAAGAGGGGGAAGGAGGGGGAAAGAGGGGGCAGGAGGGGGAAGGAGGGAGCAAAGGAAGGAAGGAAGGAAGGAAGGAAGGAAGGAAGGAAGGAAGGAAGGAAGGAAGGAAGGGGAAAGGAAAAGAGGAAAGAGACTTCTGTAAACTTTTAATGAAGATGACAGTGTAGGTAAGATCTGTACATACTGTTTTTCTAAGCCTTTGCTTGAGTGCTCCATAAAAAACCAAAACCAAAACTATTAAAAAAACCCAAAGCAACAAAATGGTTTGTGGCTATCAAATAGAACCAGCTCAGCAAACAAGAAATCCATCTGAAGGCTGTGGGATTCACCAGGGAGGTGATGGAGCGGAAACCTGATCTGGACGGAAAGTTTACTAGCAGAACCAAAACAGATCCAAGCACATCTCTATAATCATCACACAGCTATTCAAGGCTGGTGGGTTTTTTTGTTTGGTTTGTTTGGGTTTTTTTCCCAAAATGGGAGTATATATTTATTTTCCCTTTCCCTATATTAAATTGTCAAATAGTTACTTTGTCCACACTGCTGTTTGATCATCAAACAACATCAAAATATCATATATTATAATATATATATATAATATATAAAGTTTGATATTTTTGACTTATTTTAGCATACTGAATGCTTTGCCAAAAGCGGTTGCCACTCCTCTGCAAATCATAAGGTAACTAATACTGAATCTTTTTCCCTCATTTGTGAGCTGAGTCCAGAGAAGTTTTAGTGGAAGCTGAATTTGTTGAGAATGCAAAGCCAGTGCTTCAGTGTATTTTAAGTAAGATAAAGGCATATTTCTGTTTTAATGTAAATGTAACCTTGCCTCCAGCCCTCCCCTCACACCCTGAAATCAGCAAAGAATAATGCAACAGAGGGGTTGATCTTAAGAACTACATCAGTCAAATGGTGCTCCAAAGCAAGGGAGCAGCTCAAATACAATTTTAGCACCTCTGCCTTTCAGAACTCAGTTGGATGTAATGTCTACATCAAGGAACTGACAGAATGAAGCTAACTGGTGTGAAAAAACACCACTCCTTCTGAAGAAGCTTCTAAATACCAGTTGTCTAAATCTATTGATAAGCAGGGATGCATTATTAATGAAGCCTGCAGCCTGCCTAGTGCTGCTTCAGATGGTTCAAGCATTTAGTAGGAAATATTTCTGTGAAGTGCTGCACGGAATAATGACAGTGTCTGTCTTAAATCGAACAAATGACTGTAGCAAGCTCTGGGGAGGCTCAGAGCAAGCAGATGCTTTCCAAGCGAAAGGCAGTGGGGTACCACCTGCTGTAAGCAGGCAGGCAGGAACAGTCCACTAAATATTGACTTGTTAATAATTCAAGAGAACAGGAACCCCTAGCTCTTCAAGCATGGCACTGCCCCTTCATCATGTGGCTTTTCATCACCCTAATGAGCTACTTGAAGAATCAGATGCTGAAATGTCTTGCAGAAATTCCCCAAAGACTGAGAGTCAAGCTGCCATAATTCTGAGTAAGTTGTCGGTGGTACACAAAATCAAGAGAATTTTTTAAATGGCAGGATCAGTGCTTTAGCTAAATATTGCTGTTTGCTACACATTGCTGTGTAGTGACTCAGTCTGCAGTTTGTACAGCTCCTGGGACAGAATCCCTGTCTTTTATGACACTTCTCTGGCTAAAAATAATTGACATTCCAGTTTATCACAGGCATAATTCCTGCACTCTCCAATTCCTACCTTCATCCTGGATGTTAAATCAGCAATTGCAAAGGAATGCTCTTCGAGTGAAATAATTGAAACTGAATAACCCATTGACAATGAATAACCCTTCACAAGTTAGCAAAGCTTCTCTGCAGACTTTATAGACTTCCTGGTCTACTATCAACAGCAGTTTGCCCTACCTGAACACTGCAGCTTTATGATGACATGCAGGAGTCCCTGTATTAGTAGTACATATACTGGTGATTGTTGCTGTTGCTTCTCTTTTGAGAAAAGAATTTCCCATTCATTCCCTATTTTTTGATTTAAGATATTTTTCTTCCTCAAATATATACCTTTTCGTTTATTTTAGAATGATAAAGTAATATTCTACTATGAGATGTTTCTTGTTTGCATGATTTTCCCAGCTGTCAAACAGTTATCACTCAGCTACCTGATGTCTCTGCAAACTTCACAGGGTATTTTGTTGCACTTAATCAAGCTGACTAGGCTTTATTCTGTGAATGGTCCTAATAATTCCAAATGAATTTAGTAGATTGTTCATAAAGCAAGTGATCATCTGCACTGAGGAACTTTAAATTACAGCAAATTCATTAGTGTTGCTATGAAGAGAGTGCTTCCTCCATGCCACCATGAGTGAAAGTGTCTTCTGACTCTCCAGCACAGAGCACAAAGCTTTATTTAAAAGAGTCATGAGTGTTTGTGACTTTCTCTGTTGCACTGTTGAGCTTCTGCTGACAGCCTTCCAATTTTTTGGTCATCCCTATTCACTGATAGTGTTTGGGTTTGTCAGGACTTAAAAAATTACCTGGGGTCCCTTACTGAGCTTTTTGAAGTTGCTCCCACACCTCCACAAACTACGCTTTTTTCTGTCATTCGTGTTGTTAGAACATCTTAGCAATCTATACTGTTCATTCAGTGGTGGCTCCGGCTGGAATTGATGTGCATGAAATTACTGTGTAAAGAAAGCCCTGAAAACTGTTGTCTTTTTCTAAGTATTAGTTGTTTTTTCTTGAGAAGGTCAGTAGGATAGAAAATATCTTCTGATTTCTTTGTAGGATGGGAATATGTGGGGTTTATTTCGAGTAAAACTAACAGCTGTCTAGGAAAGTAGTTTTTAATGCATTTATCTTTCCTTTGCCTAGGACACTATTTTATACTGTGGTTGTAGTAGTTTTTTTCTATTTGTATCATTCTTTTAGATTCTCTTCTCTGCTTCTCAGCTGTGGCTATTGCAGAAATAACTGTGATAATGTCCATACACTATAAATTATATAGGGAGATGAGAAAAGTCTACCCTGCAAAAGTAAATTTGCCAAATGACCTAGAGATTGTGGCAAGGCTCCATTGACCCCACCCTTTTTTTGAGATGGTGAGTAAATAGATGTCTTCAGCACCACTGATCCAGTCCCTGCTGGCAAATACTAATCTATGGCAGTTACAGCAGTGGTTGGCCTGCATTGTTTCCCTGACTTGCTCAGCATCTGTCCTGGAATGAGGACATCAGTGTTAGCAGTGCTTCTCTTACTGACATATATGCAGCTGTCATTGCAACACTGAGGCAAATATTTCCCTTTCTGCTTCCCCCAAAATACAATTGTTTCTGCTACACAGAATTGCTGCTTTTTGTATGCAAGGTAGAAGCAATATGAGCTTTTACTGAAGGTTTTTTTTTGCTTAGACAAAACCCTGTCATGATAGATTGGTTGTCTGGTCAGACAGTATTGCTCAAAGAGTATAACTTCTGCATCTTAAAAATCTCTTTTTAAGAAATTTAAATTTAAGAGATTCTAATTGCTAGAAGATAGCCCATTGGCATTTCCTCATAGCTTTTAATTTGTTGGCTACAACAGGTTTGGGCCAGGGATTAATGCTGCTTTGTGAGGAAAAGAGGTAGATGATCCTTGATTATGCAGTCTTTCCCTCCAATCAGCAGTTTTGTTGTATGCACAAAACCATAGTGAGGAGTTCGAGTATGAACACAATTGTACCTGTAGTAGTGTAAGAAGCAGCCTGTCCTGGTAAAGAGTGGGTCTTAGTGGCTGAACGAGGATGCTTATCTCATCTGAAGTTGTCCTTTCGCATACTTTTCAAACTGTTAAGGAACAGACTTATAGCTCATATTGCACTTCCATACAAATTGTTTCTGGAATAAGTTTGAAATGCCAGAGCATTGGCCTGCCAGAGTGTCCTAGATGTTTCTTTCCCCATTTTGCTAGTGGGGATTCCTGGTACTTCCAAAAATGGTGCACGTTCCCTAGTATGACTTCAGATAAGGTAAAGATAAAAAATGTTAATATGTGAAAACAGAACCAGATGTGTATTTGTATTATGTAGATAGCTCTGAAACTTGTAGATACTGGCAGATGATAGTGCTTATGCTTATGTATTTGGCTGTTCCTTTAGAATATGGGGATCTGATTCAAATCTTTTGGAGTTGGCCACAGGTGCTTATTTTTCACAATTCTAAAATTATTTATTTTATATTTGAGGAAACAAAGGAATTAAAAGCCAAGATCAGGGCATAGATTACAACAGAACAAAAATAGGTAGCAGTAGGACACAGACTTGTGTAAGAAAGTGAGCTTAATCTTGTTGGTAGCTTTCCCAGCAGCTCATTTTCTTGGTGGGAACAGTTCTTCCCTTCCTGTTCTTGATGTTCCTCAAACTTGAGCCAAAAATAGGAATTGTAGCACAGCAGCTGGCTGCAATATACCTATTTTTTGTCTCACCCTCTTCCTCCCCTCCTGGCAAGAGGAGAAGTTGTATTTGTCATAATGGCAAGGATGAATGATCACGTGGGTTCTGTGGACCAATTGCACATTTAGTGATACGCAGCTGTGTTACACAAAAAGAGAAACAAAATAGTTTATAACAAGTAAAAGTGTGGGAGACTCAGATTGCCTCTCCGAGATAGTCTGATAGTGACAGAGAAGTGCCTCCCAAGGAAGACTGACCTAAAAACTTCTAGTGATTACAGCCTTAGACCAGCCTTGCTGAGATGGGAGACTATATGTTGGCATAAATTATACAGTTGAGTTGTCCCACTGAATGTTTTTACTTTACACTAATAAATGCAGTATGGATAAAACATAGGTGAGGAGCTGTATGGTCTACTACAAACACTCATCACTAACAGCATTCATTAGTGGCAAAACTGGGTATGTGTAGCAACGTGAATGGACATCTGGTTTCTATAATGCAAAACTCATGTTTGTATACACCAGTGAGAACACAAGTGGCACCTGCAAGTAACTGTCTAAATACATTCTGCCTTTGCAGATGAGACAGCAAGCAAAACTGGGTAAGAAATTTCTAAGTCAGAGACTGCAAATTTGGTCCCTGATTTTATTTTCAAATAGATGTTACTTTCAAAGTATATGACTACAAAGTAGATGTTTGCCTTGCCTACAATGGTATTGCTAAACATTGATCACTTTTCTGCTTTCTAAATTAAATGGTAGAATAAACAGCAATCTGGTTTTCTCAAAATATTGCTACGTGTTGTCAGATCCTGAGATGTCAACAGAATATGTGACACTGTTGAGGAGTTATATGCATGCAGTTTGCATGTTTCAATATGCTTCACTAGTAGAAGCAAGATATTGCTGAATTCCTCACCAACACTACCAAGTAGGCAGGATTTAAGGAGGAGAAGATAATAGTGTTATTCAAGAGCACCTTTGATCATGGGAAGCTTAAGCTTTTGAAATATCTTGCAACTGGCTAGCTTAGAATGAAATTTTTAAAGGCTGCAAGGATCTTAAAGCCTTCAAAGGTGTGCTTTCTGTCAGAAATCACTGTGATTCCTCTGCTATGTAAGGCTTTGCTAACAGAAGAAATACTTGCCTTGTATGTCAACATTAGCATCTCTGAATGCCAGAAGTACTATCAGTAAATGAGCTTAAAATGCCTATTGAGCTCTGTAGCCATTGGCATTGTAGACCTGCCGGGGCCCCATCAGTGCATCTACCAGGCAGGTATGTTGAGGTAGATGCTGCGAGGCTCTGGGAGTAAGCACAGCTGGCAGAGAGGACTCCCTCCACCCTTGGATAGCTCTTTGGAATCAGAAATTGCATAGCCAGGAGTAGCAGGGACATAATTAAGGCTGAAATAGGCATTTCTTAAAATGTTTCACTGTGTTTTTAACCAAGCAGAAAACTTGAATATGATCAGAAATAACACTCCAAAAATCGCCATCAAAACATCAGAGGAATCCCAACACACTCTTCGAGGTGCTGAAAGGGAACAGAAAAAAAAGTATGCCTTTTTTTTTAATTCAGAATTTTTCTGTGATTAAAATTGTAACTAGTTTTCCTCTAGAAAACCAATTTTGCTTCATCAACAGTTACTCATGTGAGTGCTTCTTTGACAAAGGAAAAAAATTGGAGGGAATTCTACATTGTGGTAGTGCACAAGATTGCATCTCCTCTGGCAACACTTGCTGTTCTATTGCAGACTACATCTGTCACTCCATTTTAAAAGTCTCTATTCTGCCCTGCCTTATATCCCCACTGATTTAATATTTTTTCCCTCTGAAAAGAGAATAGTGCTACAGAATGCAGTAGGTTAGGAATACATTTATTCAGCACCACCTCTCGAGCTGAATTGAGAAATGGTGCTGAATACAGAATTCCTGACCAATGCAGAGAAAACCATGTAGATGGACAGATGCAGTCTCAATTAAGTTAGAAAATTTATGTTCAAATTCACTTTTTTTTTTTTTTTTTCATATTCATTAAACAGTAAGTGCTCATGGATCTTTATTCAAATAACCAAAATGAAGCAAGGAAGGTTATGTGGCCCAGAACTCTTGGTACCTAGGTGTTCTCTGTGAGAACCTTCACAGGATTGATGGTCTTGCCTTGTGCAGCTTTGCAAGACTGTAAAATGAGGAAAACATGCAAGACGCAATGAGATGGATGTTCAGAATCCTATCTTTACACGCAGACTAGCAGTCATATATGGATGTGAACTCTAGAGAGAGCATCAAGCTATCTCCACACAAGTATCCGTCAGGGGAGAAGAGATGCAGTGTAAGTGCATGATGCAGTGTGTCATGCAGAATACATTAGCTTTAGCCATAGATAAATAAATCTTGTCATCAGTGGTGTTACAGCTGTGATGATCCAAAGACAGAAATAAGGTAAGGCTTGTTGGAAGAAGTAGTATCTTCCATTAGGTCTCCAGCACAGAGAAACTTCCAGGTGCACGGACCTCTTCCTCACATTTTGTTTACTTCTATAAAGCAGAAGGTAGATCCATTACCTACGCCAGCAAGGGCTGGAGCCCTGACAGTTGCTGGCTAGTGGGGAAGAGCCTCTTTTAGTGAGACCACATTAATATAAGAAAGAGGAGGAAATAGCGAATGGACAGGAGACTTCCATGTAAAAGCTCTTTACCTGGAAAGATGATATAAGCTGGGTGTATGCTTTATTAAATAGTCTTTTTTTTCCCCCTTAAAAAAATCTTAGGAGGTGTCTCTTTAGAGTGACTGTGTAGCTTAGTGGAGTTATTCAGACATTCTATCACCTCATAAACATGTTTTGCTTTGGGTTGGAAAATGCTATTTCCTGTTCCAGAAAATTACTGTTATCTTTTACAATTATTAGCGAATCACTGCCTTACCATCACCTTCCCCTTCTAGATTTTAAACAGGGTATTAGTTGCAAACTACTTTATAATGCAGAGGAAAACTTGCTGGCTCATAAAAACACCTGGAGTACTTCTTTCATGGTACAAGAGGGAAAATATTCTTATTCTGAACTCATAACAGTTTTGATATATTAGACCTCAGATCAAATTAAGTTCATTCTCCTTTTTTTTTTTGTTCAGATTTTGCTCTGGACTGTCACTTTATTGCAACTTTCAGAAGTAACTGGACGCTTCTTTCAATAAACTGTTCTTTCTAAATGGTCTATTTTTAATATTATTCTTCCTTTCATTAGCAATTTCAGGTATTCAGTTCTATCTTTAATAATATGTTGAGGAAAAAGTTGTAACAGCAAAGGCAAGTGGTCATCGAGAACACAGACATAGTATTTAACCTAGTTCCATGTTCCATTATAAAATATTTTTTACTAGAAAAAGGACTCTTTCTTTTTCCCCCCACATTTTAAAGAACTAGCGCATTTTTAAGTGTATCTTAAATAAGTTTGTAATTTGGGGCATCTTAAGGTGCCGGAGCAGAGAAATGAACCATAAATGAGAAACATCAAAAGTAACTTAGAGAGAATTTTTTTTTAATATTAAAGCGATGAATCACAGGCCAAATTAACAAGTAAAGGAATCCGCCTATAATGAAATCTTTTTTTCTAACATAACACTTCATTATAAAGGGAGTTTTTCTATAATAGTAGCAAGTGTAATTACATTTTTATATATAATTAGGACATTATTATCATTTCACCATATCAAAGTTCATTATAAGACATCTCCAATGCATTTTTCATAGAGCAAAAATAAAAAGAGAACAGGGGTCCTTCAATTAGACTAGTATAAGGACATCCACAGAGACTGTGAGAAGCTGATCAAACAGTTTAGCCCAAAAGGGACCAGGTAGAAACTCATTGCTTCTCTGGCACAGGGAAGTTGCGTTTTTACATGTGCTACTTGGTATTAATTATACTTTTCACCCTTCTGATATTCCACTACATTGTTTGGGAGAAAAAAATGCTCTTAAAGTTGTAATCCACCAGAACTGAATATGGAAGATGTGAATTCTTTGTATTCTATGAATCTGAGTCATGAGAGTTCTTCTACCTTCTTGAGCATGTTGCCCAGGAAGATACACCTGTGTCACCAGAGGGACATGCAGATGGAATCCATGTAATATGATACATTTTCTAGATTAATTTGAAAGTGTTGGGGTTCTCTTTTTTTCTCATTTGAAAAATAATTTGACCCTTTCCTCTTTCAAAAATCTCTTTCTTCCTGAGTAGGGTGAGGATTAAGGAACTGTGCTGGCAGGAGGCTGTAATGCAGCCTGGCTCAGGGATGAGGCAAGAGGGAAAATGTGTGGAAGTCCCACTTGCCCAGCAACCAAAAGTCTCTTGCTACAACTCTCTTCTAGAGATGGTCTATATTCAGTGTATTTCTAATAACAACAAGTTGTTGTGTCAGGTTGATTTCTGCATGTGAGCTGAAGAGAATGCCTGGATATGTAAGAACTGTGGTGACTCCAAGTCTTACTGGCTTTATGATATTCAGTGATTGCCAGAAGGTAGCTGACCGATTGCCTACTCAGATCGGAGGCTGCAGGGAGCTGACTCTAGTGATTAGCATTTTCATTTGCTCATCTCAAATGATACCTTTGGTTGTGAAGCAATTGCTGTTGTAACACTTAATTGTGCTCTGTTTCATGAGGCCTTGCCGCTTTTTACCTAGAAATATTAAAAGAACATATTACTTTCTGCTGTCTATTGCCACATGGAACACCACTGACAATTACTTAGTCATTCCTGAAATAAGAATGACTTTCAGAATGGTGTAAATGTTTTTTGTGGCCAGCTGTGTGTCAGGGTGTGAAACGTCACCCAAGTGGTACATGCCAGACTCAGGGTGTTTGTTCACACTGCGCAGGCAGAGGTTGGGTTATTTGCATTTAGCTAGGGATTATCTCCTGTTTGCTTGTTTTCTCCTTCTCATTTCCTCTGCAGTTCAAACCCTTCTATATAACCATCTCTATCCATCTATATTATCCTCCCTGACTTTGCCAGATATCACCAGGTTTTTTGTCCAGTCTGTACAAAAGTTATAGTTCAGTTGTTATAAAATGAGGTAGTATTTGTTAAGGATCTGCCAGATCTTCTATGGGCCACAAGAACTGCTAAGAGATTTAAAACAGAAAACTACAAGTGGAACCAAAAGTTCTAATCTCAGTTCCATTGCAAATACCACAGGCACAAGAGTTTCATTGCTTTTATATTAATGGTTTCTGTGTTGCTGAAGTGAGCGAGAGAGAGCAACAGCATTCAGAGAGTTTATATCTTACACTTTCAAAAAGGTGGACTTCTCTGCTTAAGTGGAATCCTCATGAAATCACTGGGCACTGTTGAAACAGTTGGGATTCTCCCCAACGTTGATGGGATATGTGAGACGACATAAGACACATAAAGCAGAAAAGACCAAGATGACAAGGATGGGACAACAGGGTCTGTGGACCACCCATGTGCGTATGTAGACAAGGGCTAAATGTAACCACAAGTTCCATTAACCTCACAGTTGTCTTTGGGGCTTTCTGCAAACATTATAGCACAAATTATTTTTAAAGCAGGTCTAGAAGGAAACAAATCTGAGGATTTGATCTCAGCTTCAAGTTATGTTGCATCATTTAGTCTGACAAAAGGGCTGCTCAAGGCCACTGTTAAGCTTTTAAATTCTTGCTATTTCAGAAATACAGAGAGAGTCCTTTCTTCATTTGCCAAATCAGCAAAGATAAAATCATGAAAATATTACCTGCTATGTACTGCCATTTGAGTGAGGTTTGGATGGCTTGGGAAATAAAAAAGCAGTGAAGTATATATACTGTCTTTACTGAGGGACGTCTTTTAACTGCTCAAAAAAAGTAAAGCATGTCACTTCATCTTAGCAGTACAAACTAGGTGAATCACCATTTTTAATTGCATATAAAGAGACGTTAGACAGATTTCCTTTTTTATTAAATACAAGGATCTTAATTATTTTGTGGCACTCACAGTCAGGAAAAAAGAATGATGATGTGTAAAACTCTCAAACTTCTAAACTCCTGCTGTGCCTTCTCTCTACAGCACTTTTTACCCTGCCCAGTGGCTTCAGTCTTTGAAAAAATAAGCTATTCATTTTTAGAGAGAAAAAAGGGGACATAATAATGATTTGGTATAGAGCAAAAATGTGTGAAACCAACCACGAGAAGAGGAAGAGAAGACTTCTGTAACATTGTATTTATTTCTGAGAGAGTAATGCAACAGCTGTTGTTTGGGATATGTTTATGAAGTCTCCACAATAGAATGAGAAGTGGATCTGCCTGTAGTCTGGGCAGCTGAAGCCAAATAATAACATCACTTAGTGTGAACCTGACTGCAGAGCCTGTTGCCCCTGGGTTCATCAAAGCACTAACCATGGCTGCAGGATTTCAGTTTGGAGTGATCCATGCCTGATAAGCTCAGAGAGTGTCTATTTGAAAGACTGTAGATGTCCCCATAACCATTCGTCACTTCAGAGACTGACTTTCAAAGTATTTATTCAGCGGCTGTTTGCCCTTTGGCCTTTTCTACAAAAGACTTTTTGCATTCACAGAGATACATGATGGCAGCACTGTGAATTTCTGGTGCAGGAGTGCTGAGCTAGAGGAAATCAAACCTCAAAGACCTAGATATGATGCTCAGAGTCCAGTTTCTTGCACTTAAGCTTTTAACACTTGGGATTCTACATGAAATCATTTGAGTTTAATTTTCTGCAATGCTGTACATTGATACAACTCTTCTTAGCTGTAGCTGTGGGAGCACAGAATCTTTTCGATGAAGAAGGAGGAGGACAGCAGGAAGAAATATAAACCTGGACATCCATAAGGCAAGGCACCTAAAATAAAGACCACTAATAAATTTTTAGTCAAAACTTCTGTCTTGGTTTTGCCTCTCTGTAAAGTCAGGATTTTTATAGTTACATCCCTCAAAAATTGATTTTAAGGATTTCAGGATTTGTTAAAGCCCCGAAGAAAATATCTTTTCTCTTTAATAAAGTTTTTGAGAAGAAAGCAAGTTTTGTGTTAACATGATCGTGTCTGCCTGTCCTTCCCCTAGAGAGCTGTTCCCATCCCCAGTAAATGGACCGCATTGCACTTCAAATATGGCAGTTAGAAAAACAGCATGAAATTCGGTCTATGGGAGCTTTACTGTTTTTCTTAATGTCTTCTTGCAGCAAAATAGATGTTTGCCTGCAGAGGAAAAGGGATGTGTTTTAGTTTGTATTTTAAATTAACCTTTGTTTTCAAATGTGGGTGTCATGCCCATAATTTTTTTTTTTCTTTTAAAGTGATTGCAACAGAAAGCATTGTCTCCCTGGCGCAGCTTCCACCTGCCCTTTTGCTTGTTGGTGCCGGAGCTCTGGTGTCACTGCCTTCACAGTGACAAGGATGGCATAAGGCAAGATGGAACCATACCTGCCTCATGACATAGGAAGGGCTCCGGTTCCAGCTCTGCGATGTGGCTCTCTCCCCTGCCCTGACCCTGTGGGCCTCACACACTCAGAACAAAGGTGAGCTTTTGGAAAAATAACCAGAGATCTCCTCTCCCTCAAAAGAGTGGCCTTGTTCTTTAGGAGTAACAGGAGTAGGTAGCAATTTGGGTCTTCTCTCCTCTTCAGGGCTAGATCTGTTCTCCTACTGCTGGGATGTGGTTTGCTTGCCATTTAAAACAGTAATGACAATAATAAATCAGTTTTTCTCACACACAAATACTAATGCAGTTCTCTGCAAACTTAGGCAGGTATCAGTGATTTTATTTAACTTATATCATGTTCTGGAATTTTTCTTTATGGCCAAGAGTGTTAAAGCATTTTATTTTAATAAAAGGTGTGATTCTGCTGTACTCACAGAATTCATGAAGGCTGACTGGGAGGTACAGGCCTATAGTTCTTCCTACAGCCACAATGCACGGTGTATCCTGAGGACCTGCTGTCCTCTGTGCAGAAAATACACCCTGGCTCAGGGAGGGTGGGATGGATATGGGAAAGGAGCAGCATAGTGCACACCCATCATTGACTGGTCCACTAATTACACCTAATTTCTGATATCAGTTTCAGGAAATTAAATTTCCATTGTATTCTTCCTTTTACTAGTCTTGATCTTTAGACAGTGTCAAGACAGTGGTAAGAGACTTTTCTTTTTTGGAGGAGAGGGGGTTACCTTTTAAAATCATTATGGCCAGAGATATAACATTCTCTCTAGAATTTGCCCCACTGTTGGGATTCTCCTTTCCTAGGAGCAGGTTTCAGCATGAGCTGATTGTTTTGATGATGACAGTAATGTGTCTCTAGTGACTATTCCTCTTGAGGCCCCCCTCTTCTTTCTGTTACTATCCAGTAAAGCCAATCCGCCAGTGTCCAATATCTCAGAAAATTCCCAAGCACGCTGAAATTGCACTGGTAATTGTAATATTGTATAAATCTTTACCCTGTTTTTGACCAGCTGAATCACTGCTCAACTGCAGGGTGTTGTCTCAGTTATTATAATAGAACAAACAAACTATAAAATAAACACAGAAGAAATAATATCAGTCAAAGCAAAATATTCACCTTGGAACAAAGCTATTAAAAGATTACTGAGAGGTACTTCAAGGACTATAATGTCTGTCAGACATGTAGTACTAGAACTAGATTAAATGATTCAACTGATGCATTAAATGCTTTCAGTATAAGCAAGTGGAAAAACTCAGTGAAGAGATACAGCCCTTGAGTTGGATAAGCAGCATGACAGCTAGTGAAAAAACTGACAAAATACATTTGCATAGAGCAATTCATTTATAGAGGATGGTACTGAGATGAGCTCAGTAACAGATGCCTGCAATTGAGGAAATAATATCTGAGTTGGCTGGCAAAAGCACCGACTGTCTCGCAACCAGGCAATTTTGTATTAAGCAACCAATTACTTACCCTAATCTCCACACTACAGCATGGAAATGGATGGCTGAGAGAGACAATATGGATTAAACTTGCTGTAAAAGAATATTAATGCTGCCAGCCAAATATGCTAAGAGGACTCTCTGAGATAAATATCCAGGTGATCAGCATGGTCAGGTATAGTAATTTGAAGTTAGCAGACACTCAAGGTAGATCATGTCTGCAGCATGCTTTTGCTTCTAAGAGCAAGCTAGGGAAGCATCACTAAAATAGAGGAAAAACAAGAGAAGCAGTGAGTGCTAACAATGTTATACTGGGGTCACTTGCTGTCTGAGTATACCTTGAACCTGGAAAGGCTAAAGCAATGCAACCACTGCCCATACCTGAAGTATGTCATCTTCCTCATGAGGAAGGACACTAAGAGACTATTAATATCTGTAAGTTTTCTGAACTAAATTACTTCCAAGCATTTAAGGTATCAGTGGAACAAAGATGCAATGCAGACATAACTGCTTCAGCTTGACGTATCCAGTATGTAACTCTAGGAGCAAGTGACCGGTTGTTTAATGTACAAATACTAGTTTCAGAAAGGAGGGACAAACAAATCATGGGATGCCAATGAGAAAGTGCCTGGACTGTTGCTTCTCCGAAAAGGACAGCAGGTAGCTTTCGTATTAACCCTGTTGTTCTCAATGGAATGCAAATTATGGAAGTCATGAATGGGCTTTTCCAATGCAAAATTTGGCCAGTTAAATTTTGAAATTTGAAGATTGCAAAACAATTTGAAAATGAGCATGACTGGCCAGAACTTTTCTTAAACCCAGTAGGAGTGGTTTCAAAATGCTTTCAATACATGCAGCTAAAATAGCTGTGTTATTTTTATGACACTATTATGCTCTAATTTAGATTAATCCAACAAAGAAAATATTATGGTACAGATCCAATCTTGAGAACAGCAGAATTAAAATATTGTAATAGAATATGTCTGAAATTTTCAACCTGCAAAATAGAAAAAAAATGTGTAAGGCCTCCAAATCTGTCAACGGACTAGTTATAAGGCAGTTTTAAGAGAGGCTGAAAACCTCCAAAGATGTAAACAACAAGAAACAACTAAATGTTCATCATTCAGTCTGGCCAGACAACAGGGACAAAGGACTCCATGCACATGGCAAGTTCAAAGAATAAAATCCTCTACGCCAGTAATTCCTTGTAATACCTGGGTCACTGAGAACCTGATCTCTGAAGAATGAGAACAGCTCTCAGAACTGTGAGTGCTCTGAGGAGACAGAGTCACCACATGCTGGGCCAAACATCACCCAGGTTAGCAGTGACCTGAGAGGGGAGCTTTCCCATTAGCAAAGCTAAAGCTGCCCAATCTGTATTTCTTTCTGGTGTCCAATGCATGAGACAAACGTGACAGCAGAAAAATAAGAAACGAGGCAAAAATTGTGTGAGGTGTTGTTTCAAAAAAGGAGGTCTGGACAGCTGATTCCATGGTCTCTTTGCAGCCTTGCCCTCAGTATGAAATGTTTGGTTCTCAACTGTAAAGCTGTTTGCATACTTTTTATTGTAACTAATAGATTTCTAATTATCATCTACCATGGAGCTGAGCTGACATTTCCTAATTACCTTTTTTTTCCAGTTATCTGAACAAGTGTGGCAGTGCTGTTTAGATTAGGTTTGTTCTGTTTCACCAGGATATTTTAGAACAATGTGATTATGCATGGTTGCACCTAGCTACTAGTATCATGACAAGTACAGAAGTTAAATTATGAAGCAAACGTAAGCTTTGAAGAAATTTTTATTTAATCTGTATTCCCCTGTTTCATCTGCTCATCCATCCAGCACAATCTGCATCATTATTAACCACACCATATTTCTAAAAAAAGAGTATAAAAAGTAAGACATCTGTGTTATAGCATTAATATATTCAAAGGTTTTTACTTTCATCTTCCAGGCATTAACACTATGTAAGTGCAATGTAGGCGCAACTTACAGCATCGATGATATACCACAAGAAAAACGTACTAAGTGGCAAAAAAAGGAGAAAAAAAAGATACAGGTAGACTGAGTATTATGTAAAAAGAGGACTTTTATTCATAAATAGAGCACTTTTGCCTATTGCTCCCATATACCTTTATTTCTAATTGCTACCACAATTTTTAAGACACTGAGGCAAGCCTCCAGCAGTGTGCTGAAGGTGTGTTTGTGCTGTTATGCCCTCTGGCTTTGCTGCCAGCCTATTCCCTTAGATCAGAGCCAGAAGGCAGACTGTTTTCGAATACCGATCACCTCACCCGGACCTAATCCTTTGAGTTCTCTTTGGCATCTATTCCTTCTGCCAGTTTCCTCTTCTGTTCCTCTCTTTTCTTCTGAAGTTGACAACAAAGACATCCTCAGGGCCCTCCTTGATGTAAGACCACTCTTGATGTTGTTACAGTGTGGGTTTTTTTTCTGTACCCTAAAGTTGTGCTACTTTTATATTCAGCTAGCACAATATTTGCACACCAGAAGATAAAGAAAATGAGAATATGTTACACAGAATGATAGTTTCTTTTTTATTTGTACACCTTGGTCCTTTCCATGGAAACCTTTTTTCTTTTTCTGTCATTCATCTACATACCTGATCAAGAACCTAAAGCTATCTTTTTACAGGCTGTGCTGCTTATATACCTTAAATTGGCCTGACCTGCCACTTTTAATTTTAAAAAGATGGCTGTATGGGATGTGGATGAATATGGAATTTCTATGAAGCACAAAACTTTTGAACGGTTCCTGTCCTCTGTGATAGTGAGTTTTAAAAGGGAAATCTCCAAAGAGCTAATTAGTAGACAAGTAGAGCTCAGGCTGAACAAAGCTGAAAAGATAGCAGATAACTAAAAGGACCTGGCCATAGCTGACAAAAATCAAAGCACTGACAGAGAGCTGGCAGTAACCTTGGGCTGCTAACTGACAGGGACAATAAAAAAAGCCTCTGAGTGTGGCAGAGAGTGACAGCCACAACCACAGGCTCTCTAAAGAGCCTGAAACCTCCACCAAAACGAAGATATAATCTTCTGCCTGGCAGCACCATACACTTTTCCCTCCCATTCCAAATGGGGGAAATTGGAGCTTGTCTAAATAATTCTGCTCCATGAATGTGAACCGAGAGTGGGAATGTCTAAGACTGGCATGCAAAGTTTAGTGGCAAACCTATGGTCTGAGGGGACATGTCTGCAAAAATGTAAGTTTGATTGGGGGACAGCAAAGGTTTCCTTTTCTTACCCTGACACTTTTGCTGGAACAGCCACATAGCAGCTTGACTCTTACTCTCTGTAAACCTTCACGAGATAAACTTAGAGCACAAACTGTGAAAGACATTTAGTCACTGTATGCTCCCTGAAACAAAACATAAAATGGAAAACAAAATTAACTTCTCTGCAGTTGGTGGGGCAGGGGAGATGCTTATTGCTGCATAATGTTCATAGAGGAAAATGTGCTTGATCTGATCCTAGAAGTCTGCTTAATAAATTGTGGCAATTCTTTATATTTGTACGCCCTCACTGATTGTAAAGATTTGCACACTGTGATCTGCAACCTGTGAAGTAAGCAAGTAATCATACGTGAACTAAGATGCTGAGGGAATATACACATGTAGCAGGTAACGTATTGGACCAGCAACTGTGCAAATGAGTTACACAAGAAAGCTTGGAGATTGTTTCATAAGACAGTAGAGATGGTAACTGCAGGGAAACTAAGGCTGCAGAATGCAGAGAGCATTTATGAAGTGGTGTCATCATTCCTGAAATTACCATGACAAGAGTTTGGGTGTTGCTTTTGGCCATATTCATGTTAAGACAAAAATTCTAAAACTTGATTTTCGTATCTCAGTGTCCTACCTGCAACCAATTTATTTTCTTTCATATAGTGAAACAGGGACTGACCTTTTCCGGAGGTGGCCAGTTTCTTCTACCCTACATGCTATAGTGAGTTTACTATATATCAGCAGTCCCCATGAGCTCTAGAAAACTGTAACATGATTACTTGGGAAATCTCTCTTGTTCCGTGGAAGGGATGGAGATGATTTTAAGGTTAAAAAAGAGCTGAAATTTTCTTTATACTCTCCAGAAAATCTTGACAGCATTTAATAATCCTTGGTTTACCCAGTCCTAAATCAGTCGCTATGACACACTGTCTTGGATATGTGTGTGTAACTTGATCTTTCAGCTAAATGGTCAGTTCTGAAATGTCATTAATTAAAGCCTTAAATAAGGCTCAGAAGTACTATCTGCGCAAGACATGCAAGAAAAATTCATATATATCAGTATTATTATTTCAATTTGCTTAAAAGCTTAAAAATATCCTGCTTTCAAAATTAACAATGCTGTTTAATAGTTTCCATATATTTTCAAGCCAGAACAAATACAAAATCTCATAGAAATTGGCCTGCAGCTTCTAAATCTCATAAAAGAGATAACTTTTTGCTTCATTTATGTCTGTAATTTAGCAACCTCAAGACTGGGAAATTCTTTTATTTAGAAACTGCAAATATAAACCAGAACACTCAAAGGCTGCTTAAGAGAGCCTCTGTGTGGTGGGACAATTACATGCAACAGGGCAACCTGCAGACAACCCATAGTTTATCTGTCAGAGCCATGATCCATATGAGAATCTTGATTAAAAAAATACCATGAGATCCTTTGAATGTTAATATTTTTAAAAATTTTATTCATCCTATTTTCCAACTATTTTCATACTCTTTTTCATATGACCAAAATAGCGTTTGGCTATGCTTCATTTCTCCTTCTTTTAAACCATGTCCTCCATTCTTAGTCTCTGGCCTGTCCTGTCCCCCTAAGATTTCTTTTTCCCCTCTTTTATGCTACATGTCTTAAAGTCTCTTTTTAAGCCTCTGAGTTCTTCTACATGGCTCCCACCTTCTTCTCTGCAGGTGTTCCTCATTCCTCGCCTACATACATTTCCCCTGTATGCCTAGCACAGGATACATTTCCCTTTCCCTTCCTCAGAAAATAACTACTCTTCCAAGTGCGTGTTCTTTATTCATTTTATGACAGAACTCTGTAAACACATATAAACCAGAATTACATAAAAGGGCGAGCAAGAATGTGGTCATTTCAGGCCTTTTCTTGATTATTCTTCTCCAGTAAAATTTGCGTTGACCATTTTTCATCCCTTTTCTTTCTCAAACTGCAATGTTCTTCTCTATGTTACGGCATTGTATGAGCAACTGCCCCCACTTAAAAAAAGGTTCACAGCTTCATCTTCTGTTCTTAGGCTGATATAGCTGAAGAGATAAGCTTTTAAAATCTGATTTTATTAACCTTAGTGGTTTAATTCCTCACTGGCTAAAGGGCTGGTACAGGTTAACTTACTAACACACATATATACTAAAAGCATCGTAAATTGGTTTTGGATGGTAACATTGTACTGCGTTACTCTCAATGCATTCAAAATGAATAGTTTGTAAGGGTGACATTCATTTCTGGTAGGAACTGAAACAAAATTGGACCAGTTTAACTGAGATTGACATTAATATATCACTGAGCAGTTAGTTATATCACATGAATTAGATATTACAAATTCAATAATCATTTGTTATGCTTTTAGTACAAATTTTCCTGACATGAGATAGAGATAAATAGCCAGTCACAAAGATGTCATTTGGTCTCTTGGGGCTATATTGATGATTCCTCCTGAGAAACTCTAGCAGCAGTTTACCATGCAATAAAATGTGGAACTGGGCATCCATGGTTTTTGTAGGGGTCTTTTAAGATTGGTTCCTCACATTTAATATTGATTTTTATGAGGATTGTGTGTGTATGTTTTGGCAGAAGAAACTCCATTGAGAAACTGGAGTCTTCTCAATTTAACTGACATGAAAAGAAATGTCATGAAAAGATGGGTTCTACTTTGTTACTACTTCCAGTGGAAGGAGAACAACTCTAGGTAATGAGGCTGTATTTTGAATATTACTCAGCTATATCTTTACTTTTCTCAGATCTAGCTGCACAGCCTTTCTGGATGTCAACATTCTCACAGTTTCGGTAATTACCTTCAAATTGTCGATACTTAAAAAAAAAAGGTCAAAATTTATTTGCATGATCTTATTTTATTTCTGTAGATCGCTTCTATATTGTTATATTATGTTGAATTGTTCAAAATCTTTTGTCTCTGAGGTTTGGGGGAATTTAGTAGCAAATTTAGAAAGGCTGCCTTCTTGTTCTGTTTCAAGACAAAAAGAAATGCTCAAATATTCTCTTGGGCAAACATCCTATCTTCTAATGCATCCAAACACTGATGTTAACCTGTGCTTAGGCTTGTGTATTCTTTCTCAAATACAGTTTTGTGACTCTGGATCTTGTGGACAGCACTTGTATTCAGTAAGCATTTATATAGCCAGTAGACAGGATTTGTTCATCTACAGCAGTATGGCAATCAGCAGGTGCCCTTGCAGCCCACAGGCCTCCTTTCTTTAGAGAAAACTCAAAAGATGCTTAATGAAGGTAGTACCCATTTAGAAATGTCCACAGGAAGATGTGTATTACAGAGGAGTTATTTTTATTTATTGTACCCTTGATTGGCACGATGTGAGTCTTACTGTTTAGCTGTCTTTTACCCATGTCTATACGGTGGAAGCCTGTCTTCCCTGAGCCTCTCTGTGCACACAGAACTCGTTGGCATTGATGAATAACTAGATGTGTGGCTGTGAGCCTGCGAGGACTCAGGCCTCATGGGCCTCATCTTAGTCTTCTGAAACTACTTCTACATTCCAGTGATGTAAATGAAGGCGCCCCTCATACAGTAGTGCAAAGGCAAGAGCAGCTATGTGCTTGAAGTGCCTTTTCTTTTAATATGCACATTCCTTGGATGCTGCCTGAAATGACCAACAGCAGAATGTAAAAATGAAAGCGGAAGCTTCTGCCAACGCAATCCCAACTCATCTGTTACAGCAGGACTGAATACTTACTGAAGAAACACAGGCACAAAATTAAATTAATATGAACACTGCCAACACAGCCTCACAATGAAAACACAGAAAAATCTAAAAATCTCTTTTCTCCTAGTCATACTACACTGCACATCCTTCTGTAGTTTTCTTTCTTTTTAAGGATAATAAAGCTACCATACACTGCATGCATACTTTGGTCCAGTGTACAGAGATTTTTTGGAACCAGGGGTATCTTTAAGCAACAGCTACAAAGGATTATTTTGTGTATATCTGGTTTGTGAGAAATGTGTCTTGAAAATGAATGGAAATTTTCCTCTTCACTTATTATAATTTTGAAATAATTTGTGTTTCATTAGTTGAATGGGATCTTTGTCAATTTTTTCATTAAAGGAATTTCCTTTCTTAATAAAAAAATTTATTTTAAAAAAATAACTCTTGTTGAAATGAAAATCAGTAAATCCCAAGTTGAAGCTATTGCTGCTTAGTGCATTTTAGAGACACAACAAACACTCTAATGATTGCTAGAGTTTGGGGGTTTTATTATGAGGAAATGGCTTCTGGTAAAATATACCTGATGGAAAAGACATATTTTTGCTGGAAATGTGTGCAAACTACAATTTGGGCTATTTTTGATGGACAAATAATAATATCAAGACCCAAGAGTGTTTTTCTTCATACATTTATTTGGCAAAGAAAAACACAAATTTTCCTTTTGGAGATTCATCTCCACCCTGCAATGTATTCAAGCTGAGCTAAATCTGATGTCTCTTCATGTAGTACAGGATGTGCTTGCTTGCTTGCTGTGGTAGGATTGCTCACAAGGAAGCTTGCAGTTGCTTCCAGATTGTTTCCAAATACATGAGCTTTATGGCTTGAGTTACTGATTAAAGGTCACTTCTCTATTTGTATTCTACTTTGACACTTCAGATGAGATGAAATTCTTGAATTATAAAGCTATTTAGGCAGCTATGAATTGTGCTGAGCAGTGAGAGCTCAGAGTTCAGCTCCCTGCTGACTAAAAAAGCCCCAGATTGTTCCCCCAGAAGCTTCAAGGGCTGATCTTTTTGCAGAGACTTTGTTGAGTCCATAAACTGCATTTTTGGAGGAATCTTTTAATTGACAGTGGCTGTATTAGTCTAATGTATTTTAATACCATCCATGCTTTTAGTCTCATAAGCGTATTTTATAAATCAAAAGGCAGATGTGCTATTGTATATAATACATTCAAAGAGAATATTAACACTATTTAAAACAACAAAATACACAACATATGGCAATAAGTATGAAATAAAAATGGGATTACACAGTAACCTCTTCACATTAAAAATGTTACTCATTCACATGAAAGTATTCACTGCATTGAAGTGTAAACTACAATCAAATATCAACATTCACCATCCTTGTCTGTTCACTGACTGCAGTAAACTGATTCCTGAAATGGATCTGTCCTAGTGATACTCACATACCTGTGCCTAATGATTTAAAATGACACTTCTGGTCTCAGGTCACAACAGCCTCATGGGGCAGTGCACTGAATGACAACAGGACTATCAGAGTGCTCACCGTGCTGGGCTTGTATCTCTTTGCCTTCCCCAAGGATTCATCAGATGAAAATTGATGTGAGGGCAACAAATAGCCTAGGCAAAAGGATCTTCAAATCATGTAATTTAAGTCCATTTTATGTGTTTTCTTTAAAAAGTTTTCTTAAATATTGCTGCAGCGCAAGTTTGTAGTGTACATTTCATTGGGGGGGGGGGAAAGGGTAGTTGAAAGACCTTCCCACTCCAAATAGCCATCAGAAAGATGTTTGTCAGAATTTCAGTGAAGACATCAATTGTTAAGGTAACTATTCAATAGCACACCTGCAGGTTAGCTCAACTGAAGTTCTGGTTAACTTCCATTGCTTTCCCCAAATTACCCCACATGTATGAAGAAAAGAGAATTCTCGCACAATAATTCATGGAAGTGTTTGCTTTACTCCAGTGCAAGGGAGACAAAAATATGCTCTGCAGAGTCTACTTCTACACTTGTTTGGTATCATGGCTTTTGGATGCAGAAGCCAGAAGTGTTAACTTGACTCTGTTGTGCAACACTACAATATTAAGTGTTAATTCAGCAGAGAAATTTTCAGTGTGCTTAGCCTCATGGCAATGAACACCAGTGAAATCTTTTAAATACCTTGTAAGTTAGATAGAAAAAGCAAACAGTTAAAGTACCAAAGCTGTTCAGTATTACATGTGGCTTTTAAAAGTTACTTATTGCCTTTCTTTCCATTTCCAATTGTAAAGTGCATGCTAAGGAAAATTACAGTGATTTGACTATAGTTACCTGTTGCTAACTGCTCCATTTTAGTGTGAAAGAAACTTGCTGCATTTATTCATCTCGTGGCTCCACAAAGACAAGAAAAAATTGTGTTTAGATTGGGCAAAAAGCAATAGGGAATACAGGAGCTGCAGTTCACTTTTTTCTAAGTTTTTATTGACATTTGTTACAAAGGTGATGTTTATATATTCTGATACTTTGTGATCTTCAAAGCTAAGCTTTCGGCAAGTATAGGCCTACAAACATTAAAAAATGGCATATATGTTGGGGTGGGTTTTTTCATTTGCAAATTGGCTGTTCTATTTCCGTTAGGCTAACCCAAAGAGTAACTTGAATTAAATCTGGAAAGGCACCCCAGGTAGGCAGAACACTTCTCAGTCTTTAGGAGTGTATGAATTAAGATAGACTTTGGCTAATCGTTTAACAAGATTTAGAGCCATTGCATATTTAGTTGCTGACTGTCAACCCTGTCAGCAGACAGAAAGACCAACATGATGAACGAATCTGATGTTGTCAGTGGCTTTTCTCAACTACCCTCAAAACCGGGCCTCAATATAAGAACAGTCGGAAAAACACAGAAGAGCTAAGAGCAAGAGGTGCTAAGCCCAAAAATGCCTTCAGTGAGAGCTGTTTGCATCTAAGAACCAGACAAATTCTACTCCAAGCAACCCTAACAATCAGAACATGTTGTATGATTTAACAAAAGATGGTATGTTGGTTCTCATCATAGGTGTTACAGTGCTCATCTACCTGTCAATAGTGACATGAGAGAATTTGGCCCACAATTCTTGACAAATTATTGACTTAAACGTTCTGTCCTCCACTAAGGTAATAATAGTGATATTCCATTAATCTGCCAGATACTTTAACAAATAAACTGGTCATTTTCTTGTAAGTTTGTTTATATTTATCATAGGCAAGGCATCAGCAGTTTAATGGTCAATTTTAAAACCTGGATTATAATTTGAAAATTTAGGACAAAAACTTACAAATTCTTAAAATTTGCCTGGGAGGATGACCATGCCAATGAACTAATAATAGACATTTTCAAACATTAGATGTTCATATGCTGCAATGAATATGGCAACACAGTAATTCCCCAAAATAATGACTTTGCACTCAGCTTATGTTTTATTTATAGACTTATCATTCATTTTGAAAAATGACTACCTGTTTCTTATTTTAATTAGTCGCAATCCCCAGAATCGAATGAAGGGTACTAGCAGCAATAGACAAGGGAAGCATATTTTTACCCACAAATAATCCAACACAAATTGCTTCACAGCCATCAAACACTACTTCTCCAGCTCCATCCTTCCAATAGATCTACAAACTCTTAGTGATAGTTGCAAACAGGCTATGGAAAGCAGAGACACACTGGCACCTGCCACTCTTAAAGCTGTTGAGTTGAAAATCACTTTTCCATCAGTCTCTAAGTATTCCAGAAATTGCCTGTCCCCGCAAAAATCAACCCCAATACAATCACACCCCAAAACATATGCAATGTAAGAGACACTTTTAAAGATGTGTAAAACAAGTGTAACATAAAAGTAAGACAAATTGTTCTTTTTCTCCTTGTATCATGATGAAGGCATTATTAATTACCAATTCTATATCTTTTCAGTTAGCAATTTTGTGTGATGTGTTGCTAAAGTCTTCTACCAAGATCAGGGAATTCAGGCTCTGTCCTAGTTCTATCATAACCCTTCAGTATAAGATGGAGAAAATTGTTTTCTTCTAGTTCTTCAGTGATAACTGGGGATAAGTGTGTTTCATGACAGATGGATGTTGGTGAACATTTACTGATAAGCCTGATACTCACAGGCCAAGAGCATGTGCTTTAAAAATCGTCTCCCTTCTTTGCTAGTGTTGATCATCCTGGGAAATGGGTAACAGATGGTTTCTTGACAGTATGGAGGTGAGAATGTCTTTTTTTGTTGTTGTTGTCTTTTCGAAATAGTTTTAGAAAAATGTAAACTGGGGGCAGGGGAGATTCTAAGCTGCCAATAGTACTTATGAAAACAATAGTTATTAAAGAGTGAATGGTAAATAAAATTGTTTAAAGGAAAACTGAGGTCAGATGCTTTCCTAAAATTAATCTGCGCTTTTTAACATCAACTACACATTGGTCTGAGCAGTTTATGCTAACCTATCTGAATTCAGATTAGGTTATCTATAACAGAAGTTTTCAATTACCAGAAGATTGTTGCAATTAAACCTGCAATGGGTAAGCAATTTTTAAAGATAGTAAATGGTACCCTTTCCCTGATATTGCTGAAAGCAACCTCTGCTAGGGGAAAAAAGTGATGTATGCTCCTTGCAATTTTTTTCTGGGAAATCATTTACTCTTAATCAATAGTGAAAATAAATGCTACCTTCTACAGCCAGGTATACTGAGTATCTGGCATTTGTATCTTAAAGACTGCAGAAATGCTGATGGAAAAATTCTGAAGCTATAACAACTGCCTTTTAAAGAATCACTTAAGTGTTGATAAAAATAAAACTGCACAAGTAATTAAGTATTACTCTGATCTAGTTGATTCAACTGAAGATAATTTGGGACACAGCTAAAGTGACTCTTGGGGCTGCTTTATTAGCAATAAATGAACAAATGGAGGGAAAACATAACAGGCTGTTGGAAGAACATTAGTTCAGTAAAATGGACATGAACATAATGGAGATATTAGAGTTTCAGAGTTATTTTCAGAAAGGAAGGCTATTAAAACTGTTTTCACTAGTAAAATCAGATGATGTACCCTCTTGTAAACCAGACAGACAGACAGATTACTTGCACATGTGCCAAGACTGCACTGAGATAAGGATCAGAATAAGGGGAGTTAGATGTGTCGTGCTGGATACTTCAGAGATGCTTGTGTGTTATTTATAAACAATTATGTTCAACAGTTACTTTAAATGGCCAAACCTAGATTTCTCAAGCACAACAGTACCAGGTGTACCATAGAAGAAGAAAGAAAAAAGATAAATAATAAGATAAAAAATGATAAAAGAAAAAAGATTAAATTAATGGTTTCATTCACATGGACTTAAGTGTTCTGTCTACCCTAGTGGCCTCATTCACCCCGTGAAAGGTGTTTCCTAGATTTAGTCCTTGGGATTCAGGTGTAGTTGATTCAATTAAAAACAATAGCATCTATTTCTCTAAAGTGCTCTTACCTATTTACAAATAAAATGAAAGTTATTATCCAAGTGCTACAGATGAGGAAACTAAGACACTGAATGCTATGTAATTAGAATAAGCTTGTCCTGCAAACTAGTGACGGAGTCCCACCAGTCAAGAATGCAACCAAACTGGGTGCTATCGCCTGTTGGTCACGTTAATTCCCCCTACACAAGGACTGCATATATGAGGTAAGACAAATGCCACACTGTTTTTAATGTATGGGATTAGCTGCTTAACAGAATGTTAATGCTTTGGGTTTACAGAACAAAAGTGAACAAAAGTGCTCACTGACTCACAAGGGTCAAGATCAAGCCATATGATAATAACTAACATATGTATCATGTATCAAAACAATCTGGAACTTCAGACTACAGAAATTCCCCATGGGGAAAGAAATATTGGGTTACCCGTTGTCTACTACCTGGTTATGACGCTTTACTACAGAAAAGGTTCCTTTTTTTTCTTTTTGTTAGCAGGTCGAAAGGCTTTGTTTTCTCTTTCTCCTTCACTTCTCACCCTCCATCTCGCCTCTAGTTCCACCTTGAACCTCCCATCTGTGCCTTCATACACTTCTCCCTGCACCAGATTCACAGTTCTGAGGCTCTGTAGGACTCTCCCTCTTTCCCTACCCAAGATACTGAAAGACATAGCACAGTGGTACAAAAGAGGCATTGTTGGGAAAAGGGGTGGGAGGCACAGAGCTTAATCCAGTTTCTAGCACTGTCTCTCCATTGTCCCACACCATGGCGTCAACACAGCTCTACCCATGCATGGAGGTTGGAGAAGCACTCACAACGCCAGGAGGGGTGCCATGGCTGATGAGTCTCCATTCCTCACTCTTAAACATTCACTTATGACAGAATTAAGGAAGACTTATACAGAACAGGTGAGACTCTGTTGTTCTCTTCCCATATACCCTAGTAAGACAAGAAAATGTAAGTGTAAGAGTACTAGTTATAAAGTGTATCCGCAAGTGTTGTTTTGCTTAAAATACAAATGTTTCATGTACTTCTCCAGTCCCTTCTCTATAATTATTCCATTCATGTCCAGTGATGCACATGTCTCAGATCTTATTAAATAAATTTTGGAATTGTAAAGCAGAAAGAGATATACTCATGTGTAGGTTTAAAGGCCCCACTGAAGTCAGCAGCTGTTACACGCACTGTGCTAAGCCTGCATGATGAACAGACCAGCAAATCTGAAAACAACACGGGCAGCCCAATTCATTTAGAGCACTTAGACACTCATAGGGTTTGAATGTACTGAGCTGTTGTTTTATTAACAATACTTTCTACTGGAAGACTTATATGTACAACTTTCCAGAAAATGCTCTTACAAATTTAGCTCATATACTGTATGCATCCTGTGCTAACTTTCCTTGCTAACTTCACTGACCTTCACAATAACAGACAGTACCTCATACTGAAGCAAAACCATTTCATATCTCTTTTTAAATTTACTGCTGCTATTACTCCAAATAATTAACTTCAACTCACTTATTCCTATCAATTAACCAATAGAAAGCAGGATATAAGAGCTATAAAATAATACTGAAACAAGATATATTATTTAAGCAATTTAGCTTGGGGTTGGCGCTAGAATTTTGGTCAAGTTGGGGACTGAGATTTTAGACTACAGCATTACAGAACAGGCTAACTGCAAGTTTAGATCCAGCATAAAGACGTGGCATAGTGCAGTTCACATGACTTCCCAGGGAAAGAGAAAGCCATTCTCATTTATGGAGATGTATTTTACAGAATTAATCCAAATGCAAAGAAAGAATTGACAGAAACTGGAATATTATTTTTCCTCTTTTCTGTTTACACATTTGCTTTGTAAATGCAGAAAGGGAGATTACATTCAGAACTTTAAAAGTTTTCCCAATCTTGTCCAAATTTATCAATTAAGCATAATCAGTTAAGATGTTTAACTCTGTCAAAGAGGAAATCAAACAACTCTTCCTCATCCTTTTTTTTCATTCTGAAGGGAAGATGTCCACTGTTCCATGTTGTTTCTTCAGAAGGGTTTATTTCTAGTGAATGTAGTCAATATTTCCCTTACGGAAATTTATTTAGTCATTTTATTTAAATTAATGACCCCCATCTCCAGAGCTGAATATCATGGAAGTGTTATTAAGTTTGTAAGATAAAGCAGCCTTGCCGCACTTGGAACCAAGAAAATCCAAGCGTACGTTGCTTGTCCTACAAGCCCTGGTGTAATTTGCAGCATTTCATCCCTCTGTTCTGTTCTGTGTCTTGCTGGGGCAGCAGATCAGGTTCTGTGACTGTTTCTCAGCTGCTTAGTTTCCCAGACTAGCATATTATTTTAAAAGGCTGATGTGAAAATGTTTATGCTAAGATTTTGCCCTGTGGACTGATGCCCACCAAAATGTTCTATTCTGCTACACATTTGCTGAAATATTAAACCAAGAGCAGAAAGTTAAAACAAGAGGCAATTTGCCCTAGGTTATCTGTTAGAGCCCCTCCAAGAATATTGGTAGTATCTGAATGATCTAAAGGTTCTCAGGGAGGAGCTGATTGTGACAGTAATGCCTCTACTGGAAAAGAAACTTATTTTACCAGTGAGAAACAGAAGATCGTGGCAGGTGGAGAGTTAATGCTTAGACCTTTTGTTTTCAGAGAGATTTTTGATTCTGAACATCTACCAAAAGACAGTGCTAACACACTTTATAATGCCTGCTGATGTATATGGAAGTGACACCAGAAGAACTTACCAGAAAGGATAAATAAAACACCAACTGAATGACACCAAAATAGAATCATAAGATTAATTTCAGGCTAATGAATGAGAATGATGTCTGGAAAAGATCTAATCAAGAATTAGGGGAGGTCTATGAAGAATGATGATACATTATTATAATGATGTAAACAGCACAGCAAAGTATGTCTGGGATACCTGCCATTTCCCACATGACCTAGGAGAAATGGAGGAATTATACTGAACAAGAAACAGGAGTTTCTCATGTTGAGTGCCTCATGTTACTAGTTGAGTTACTAGTAATAGGAAAAATATTCTCTGACAGAAGAAAGTGAGAACAAGTTTTGAGGTCTGCCACGGACTTCTCAGAATATTCAGTGACAGAGACCAGCACAGCAGAAATAAGAGGACTATATATTGTGTATTTACTGCTATACATTGCTCTTCATAGTAAAATTCTTGTTCTTTAAACACAGTATCTGTAGATTGGGGAACATACTGTCTGAAGGTTTCACAGTTACCTTCACACATCTCTCATGTTCTTTAAACAAAAAAAGGTAAGGGAACTTTAAAGGGAACAGTAACACACACACACACACACACACACACACACACACACACACACATATATACACACATGTTCATGCATGGTTTGCCTGTCTGCCTTGACTGCTCACCTAATTTTCAGCCTCTTGAGACAGGAATTATTTCCTTTCTTACCTAAAGCATTTATATACCAAATCATTTTACAATCATTCTTGTCCTGCAGATTTCCTGTAGGCAGTTTGTTAAAATATTTTACTGCTTTTCTGTGGATACTGAGTGAGCTCATGTGCTTATTATTTCTTCACTGGCTAGGAATAATTTGTAGGCGAGTCTCTGGTGCAAATGATAATATTTAGGAGTCTGCTACCTCCGTGAAAGTTCCTACCAGAATGCCTGTGGAACTCAATTCCTCAGCTGAAGAGGGTGGGACAAACAGTTGGAACAATCAGATTTTATTTTCTGCAAGCATAAATGTCTTTTCAAAATCTCTTGTGCTTATTTCTTTAACTGGAAAATGCTTTCCACTGTAACTGGAAGAAATTAACATGCCAGCTGAATGTGTTCCTCGAAGATTGGATTCATGATGGAATGTAGCATTTCAAGGAGGCTACACCTACTGTAACATTGTGATTTCATTTCACTACATCTGAAGTCTTACTTGAGTATGACCCAACATACAGTCTTCAGCAATCTTAGACCAGTCAAAATACTGCCAAGAAATTGTTGATCATAAATTACCAGCTAAAGAACACTTATATTTAACAAGTTTGTGTGGTTATCAAATGAAAAATGTGTGGAGGACAGATTGCTTAAGGAATTCACCAGCAGACTGGAGAAAAATGGAAATTCCTCTAAGATTTTCATTATTTTCAAAAGTAACTAGACTACTCAAATGCAAAGATGCAACTATTCATTTGCAGTTAACAAATTCACATAAAATGATCCCTTTTTCACTCTCCATTTGGACAACAGGATAGTGCAGAAGAAACAAGAATGTTTGTCTGATGGGCTACATGTTCTTATTCAAATGTATCCAGATATAATGGAACAAGACCCTCAAACTTTCAAAAAAAAAATTTTCATCCAACAGAGACATGAACTATGAAAATTTCACCTGGCAACCAGAAGTTTTCAGAAAGTTATGAGCTGCTGAAAATGGGGGTAGCATGGAAAACGTCACACAACCTGAGCAGTAGTAGTCATTTTCATTCCTACTGTGTTACAGTATAACTTATTCATGTTCCAAAGTATATTAGGTAAAAGTAATGAATTCTTAGTGCTGGAAGAGTTAACTCAAATCTATAAAAGTCAATACAGTGTCTCACATACAAGATTAAGGTGCGGGGTTTGCCTCAATTAGCTGTTTTCCAGTTGTGCTAAATGAGCAAGATTCCATTTTGGTTGGAAATACAAAGTGCTTGTCAAAATGCCATTTCCTACTGAATTTCAGTTTCCTGCCCTGGGAAAACAATCCCTAATAGCTTCCCCCTGGCCCCATTGACGCTCCCTTCACATTTTCCCTGCTTTTTGGAATAATTATAGCAATTCCTAAGCATAAAAATGCTTGCTTGCTAAGTATATTGTTTTAAATTAATTCTTTAGACAGGAAAGCTATTCGGAAATTAAAACATACTGTTCTCTAGCTATTGTGCTATAGTGCCTCCTCCTGCTTTTTTTGTGATCATCTCCACTTTTCATACTGCATTGAGGTCCTTTTGTTATTCGTTTCAGAGAATTCTATGGTTTGATTTTTTTTTTATTTGGGTTTGTTTTGGGGGTTTTTTTACACAGAAATTAAATTTTTTCACTCATAAAAATCTGTATACACAGGATCAGAATCAGAGCAGGGTACACATTTAATTACACAGTACATCTTACCACTGAAATGTTAATGGGTAAAGACAAAGTTTATTTTCACCAAAATAAAAGTTAAGTCCCTAATGTATTTAAATCGATTTGAGTTAATAGGCAGCATTCACTGCAAAGTTTGTTTTTATACTACCTTTTCTTTCTTGAAACCTCAGAAATTTCCATTTTATAGTAAAGACTGCAGTCTGTTCTAAGCAGGCCAGGGCTTCCAAAGCATTATTTAAATGCCTCAGCTGAACACCAGCATTCTTTCATCCCGTTTCACACACTGAAGTACCAAAAGGGTAAATAACTTGCAATATCATTTTTGACTGACTTGACTTTGAAAAAGGCACAACCTACATAAACAACTGAGCAATTGTTAGGTGCTTAACTGGATCTCTAAATGATCCCATATGCTAGTTTGCTAATGCTGGTAATGATTATAAACACCTCAGTTCATCATATTAATGAGTTATAGCCAATAGAAAAGGACAAAATCTATAACTTTTCCACAAACTTAGTTAAATGTCAAGGTTTTTAAAGGCCTAGTTAGCAAGTATATTAGATGAGATATGTCAGTTTCCCAATTTACGACTCTGACTTGTCTCTTGTGATTCCTTATAGCCTCTAGCCATTCTCCTCTTACCTGAGGCATTCTCTGGCAAAAACCTGATGCTTCCAGTCATTCTGCATTCTTGTGTTCCTTCAAAAATAATTGGACAGGCACCTCTCCATAAACAATCATCATTAGTCACATAAGGTACACAGATAAGAATACCATACAAATAAGTTTCAATAGAATGTCTCAAGCCAAATAATAATATTTTGGCCAGCATGTTAAAAATGTGATTGACAGGGAGTTAATGCACTTAACACTTTTTCCAGCAGCCTGTTAAAATTAGTTCCTTGATGCTCAAAAAGTCCTGCTCCCAGAAAAGTGACACCGACATTGACCAGTGAGTTTGTTGCTGTTCAGTAACCTGCTCCATTTCCAGACTATATGATTAAAGTCATTATGGGAACTGTCAGTAGGAGGGAAAAAAATGAAAACTGTCATAAGAAGCAACTGTTGGAAATCTTAGGATTTTTTTTTTTTTTTATAATGCTAAACTATTTTAAAATATTGTCTCTAATTTTAATATCACAATATCCAACCATATAATAAGGATCCATACAATAAAAGAAATCCTTTGAGGTTATACCATAAATGGTATACACGTCCTACTTTATTACTTATATAGTAGAAAGTAAATTAATCATAAATTTCCTTTTATACCAAAGAAGAGTGAATTAGCTTACAAAAAATAACTCCCATTTAAAAATATTACCATCATATTTAACTCCTCTAAATTAAATAAATAAAACTAGAGAGTGGGGGAAGAAAAACAAAACAAGAACTCACAGTTGCAAGAATTTTGTTCAAAAAAAAAACCAACAAAAAAGCCTGTTGACAACATAATCGTTTCTAATGTCAGTCCTACAGAGCCAATTAGTTGCTTCACATGAAAGATAAAAATGTCCTAATTTCAACTTAAAACTTTCCTAATTTTAATATTTGATGCAATTATATAGGAATAATTTCACAGAATAGTTTACACTCTTAAATACCCACTAAGCTCTGTTTTAACTGACTGTCTGAATGCACTGTAAATTGTTGTTAGTTATATAGAGATCACAAGACTTACATTATGCGTTGCTCAAATAGACATAAATTACAGTATTTGTCTTGTATTTGAATATTTTGGTAGGCTTTGCTGATTATTTTAACAAATTCACAAATACTTAAATCTTAAACTGTTTAAAGATTTGGGGGTTTTTTCATATCAACATAAAGATCTGACCCTTTCCTTACTTATGTTTTAAATATTTTTATAGATCAAGAGGGTCCTTAAGAAGATAGTGGTTTTATCCTTATACAAAAATACCAACACTATAATTTTCTTATATTTATTTTTCTTTTCTCACCTGCTATGCCTAGGTTTTGACATTAAGAATATTGTGTTTGATATTTTCAGCATTAAAAACCACTTTCTGCTTTGGTTCCATTTTACTCCCAGTCAGAAAGATCAGAAAAAGCTCAAGTCACATAGTGAGAAACTTTATCCACTGAATGAGACATTATCTATTCCACCAGACTACAAATCAAAGAGTATCTCTTAGGCTGCTTAAAAATTCATTTTAAAATCTGATCCTGATTGTACTTTTATGGTAATTTCATACCATCAATCATCCTTTTACCTTTAGTCTCTAGGTCCACTGCTTTCCCCATAGATCTCATTCACTCTACCTCATTATAATTCTTTAGGTGAGAAAACAGGGTAAGAAACCTTAACAGAAAATGAGAGAAAGATGTAAATTTCTCAAGAAAAGTCAGGTTCACTAAGAAGCATGGATAATGTTCTGATCTATATTTAAAAAAAAAAAAAAAAATATGGAGGGGGGTAGAGTGAAAAACACATTTGCCATGCAAATAATGTGTTTGTAATCTGTATTCTAACTCAACAATATCATTTATACAACTAAGCTGTCAAAATATCTTCTTAGATGGAGTTCCTTTAAAAAAGAATAAAAGAAAGATTTTTGGAGCTCCATAGAACTTTTTCTAATTAAGCACACTGAACTTCCTACAATTCTGCACTTCCCATTACAACTAAGGTTGACCCGTCTTTGCTAATATTATAGATTACGTAAATTGTAATAATTAGGAAGCAGAACTAACTGTAGAGTGCTAGAAACATACTGATCAAACTCCTTTTTTTACACCTAAACTTACACTACATTGTTATATAAAATGAATATATAACCTTGTTTATTTCTTCAGCAGTGCTGATGCCTTCACCAAGAAACAGCTGATCATAGGAAGGGAAAGCTACCATATATTGTTCTGTCAACCAGTTCTCAGTGGCAGCTAAAATTCTTGGAAATGTTGCAATCTAGTCTACGTGTGGTGGTTCGACATGACTCATACTTTCCCAGAAGCCAGTATTATAGTTTCACTCTTTTCATTTGAATCTTGGCCATAATGAAAAGCCTTTTTTACAGCATTGAGAGATATGACAAATAATGAACCCACTATTCAAGACATCTAGACTGGAAGAAAAACTGTTGTTAATCACAAGGGAAAAGAATTATTTTTCCGATACTGTTGGCCCATCCATGTTACAGCTGCTAATGTCTTTAACAAAATGTAGCCATAAACCACTGAATACTGGTAATAGCAATAATCCCTCCAAAATGGTTTGTTACTAGCAGTTAGTGACCAGTTTCTTATTTAATGGCCTGAGGGGAAAGGCTTTAAAAAAGCTGTATTCACTGTTTCCTCTCAGGCAATTTAACTGGGTGCATTAAACTGTATTTTCCTTGAGCTTCCTAACATTTGTACTCTGATAAAATTCTAGTCAGGGAAGAGAATGAAGCGGCAGTGGAGTATGTCATCATCGTACTTTCTAACAGAAACATTTAAAAAAAGAAAGTTATTGAGTGTCTTACTACTCTGAATGATGTTAGGATTTGGTACTGATAGTAATAATAAATTTTTAGATCTTTAAATATCATATAAAATTAAAAGTAATTAGCAACTTTATCTGAAGAAAGATGAGAGTCTTCAGCTTTATGGTATGATACAATGCCCTTGAAACAATCAGGAAATACAAGAAAAAATATTATGTGCTTTCATGAAAAATCAAAATGCTAATCTGAAATGCTCATTTATTTTCATAAACCAAAAATAGTATCTTATTTGGAAGAGTATCACATGCTAGCATGATACATGGTAATATTAAAAAGTTAATAAAACATGAGTACAGGAGGGCATATAAAACAATTAATATACAGTATTCATTTGTATTTTACTGAGTTAATACATTGTTTCATAAAGTGCTTCCAACTATGTCATTGACGTACAGGCTTATGCAAGCGGGATTTTTTTTTTTTTAAATATACATGCATTATCCATACTTTATAGAAAACATTTTCAGTAGATGAAAATATTGTACAGCACAGTGCTCTATTAAAAGGTAAAGCAAAAATATTCCTTCACTATTTCAGTTGTGTAACAAGCAGTAAGTCAGTCAAACACATAAACAACACTCTGCCTGCCTCCACAACTCACTGGGTTTAAATGGTATCTCTTCGGTTTTTGCTCACATGGGTAAAAAGATTCATTAATCAGAAACTTTTTCCCGAGTATGGCAATAAAGTCAAAGGAATGATTGGCATTACACAGAACACTCTGTAACATACACACAGGAATATAGGCTCTCATTAGGCACAGCGTATTAAAAAAACTCAAAACAAAATACTCTACATCTTTGCTTGCACTCCATACGATGAAGGAAGGATAGAGAAAAGAACTGTGCGTGACATGTAGGGAAGTGGGGGCGACTGAAGAGAATTTGAGGTTTCTGGATTCCTGGCATGAACAGAAGGAATCAATTCTGGGGAACTCTGACAACCTGCCTTATAGCTTTGGTGAAAGGCTGTAGATGGCACAATCCTGACTGAAGTTACCTTTGTGCAGGAGATTGATGTGAGGGTTTGTTGGAACAGAATTATTCCGCTCATGCACAGCCTGCTTGAGACACTCAAGCAGTTGGTACCACTACCTAGCTGCATTATATGCAGTAAGACTTAGTGAAACTGTCTTTTTCATGAACCTTGCTTTTTTTAAAGGGCTGTTGGAGCACTTTTTGCTGTCGGGTCCCTGTTCAAGTCTCTCTACCACCCATCATAGGGAGAATGCTATTCCCAGCAATCTTGGATCTACCATAACTACCATATGCAGTAGACTATCATTTTATAGAACTATCAATGTTTTACAACTGCTTTCTCATACTGAGATGGGCTGTTCATTCTAACTGCATCATCTAACTATAAAGTCAACTGAACTGTGGTGAGTAGAACGAACTACATCACACACAAAAATTTAGAACTAGACAGGCATGGTGTTTGTTGGAAATACACTGTTCATGCAGTTAAATCAGTCATAGGATGTCTTAAGTAAATAAATAGTGGTAATAATCTGCGTTAAAAATGACTGAAATGGAACAATTAGGTAGCAACACTGTAATTTTAATATAGTTAGGTGGAAATGTGAAGGGAACAAAGAAAACTAGCAAGAAGTAGAGAGAAGGGCTTATGATTTGAGAGCAGAGACAAAGGTTTTCATGGGAAGCAAAGACTGAATACACTTGGGAAAGGACCTAATCAGGAAACATACTTATTTTAAAGAGGGGATTCTATGTCACATTTACAATTTACAATTACAACAAGTTTAAATATTTTTCTTATATAAAGAGTAACTGCACTTTTTTTTTCCTTTGCATGTTATATATAAGAGGAGCTTGAAAACCTTTTGTTTTCTGTGATTTTCTGAGCCTATCCTCAAAATTTCAGATGTTAATTCCAGTTTTGCTGGAGGACATCTTTGTGGATGTACCTCCTGTACCTTAATTGAACTGATAAGAGAGAAGGGACTGAACATTTAATAATACATTCTTCCTGCAAAAAATTAATGAAACAAGAGTATGAAACATTAATGGAATTACTTCATATTAAACTATCCAGAGAAGGTGCTAAACATAAAGGGCCTCATCATTCAGGTGACTGTATAGGTTAAGTGCTCTGTTTGGATAGAAGGGGATTGGAGGAAATCTGGGCTCCACTGGACACTATTTCATCTCTAACCCCCTAGAAGGGGCTGAGCTGTTACACCCACTTGTCTGAGGCCAGGCAAGGTTTCAAAACATCAAACTGAAGGCTAGGTCTTTTGAGCTGAGGGGCTTCTCAGATCAAAAGCTGTGCAGAGGAAGGAAAAGAGAGTGGACTAAAAGCAAGAGAAAGAGATGAGAGAGAAGAAAGGTATTTTCTTGGCAACAGAGCTGGCTTACTGGTGTCTGATTTGGATAACTTGAAAGCAGGATTATTTACATGCCATTTGGATGATCTCCATTCAAAATAAAACAATTTGTGTTCATTCTGAATAAAAAGACACACGGAAGCTGGGGCATTTCTCTTTTGGCTGTAGAAATCTTAATCATTGTAAAATCCTGGTTCTGCTCTGACTATGGTTGCAGCAGTATTTGTTTCACACTACACTGACAATTTCTTTCAGATTCACCACAAAAGACATCTGACATCGGAAAAGTTCCTAGGTCTGACTGTCTCCATAGAAAGAGCTGGACTGACAATAGCAACTTGATTTCTGGACAATTTTCTTCCACGGACGATAGAGCAATAGCTGATGACTGGGGTGGGAATTTGAAGAGACTGTTGCTGGTGGATTTTGTGTTTAACAGTGTTGTGGCAATTTACAGAGATATAGAAACTGCCAGGTACAAAAATAAACATTTTAAAGTTACTTAAGAGTATTTTGTCATAAGAATGACTGTATTGCCTATCAGCTGTTTTGCAGGGAGGTGTTTGCTCAGAAAGATTGTCTGACAAGTGCCTTGCTGGTGCCAAAGCAGTGATTCCTTGCTTACTCAGTTTGTTCCTTACATTCTCCAAAGAGCTCTCAACTTGTTTCACTTCCCAATGTTTTATTTAAATCTCAGTGAGATGATGGAGCATGGAAAAAGACCTCCTATTTCATGGCTGATCCTCCTTTCAAATCTCCAGGCTCAAACAGAATTGCATAGTATTATGTGACCCTTTGCACTGATGTTCTGTCAAAGCTTCGGCCACATACTGCCCTAGTGGTCAGTAATGAAGTGACCTCTACCATGATTTCTGCAATACTAGCAATGGTGTGAGAAATATAGCTCTTCCATTAAAAAAAAAAACAAAAAAAAACAAAACCACAGAGAAACACAAAACAACTTGGTTTTGTTTAAAATCTTTTTCTACTTTACTCTTCATGCTAATACATTTGTGACAAATATTATTTTCCCAGATGACACTTGTACAGTAGGTCTATAGGAAATGTCAGCCAGAGAAAAAACTCCTGCATTAATGTGCATTCTGAAAGCCTTCTCATTATTTCTCATGCCAACTAGGAGCTTACTAAATAACAAAATAGAATGCAAATAATAAAATAATGCAATTAAGCCCATATAAATTTGGGGTACTCCAGAAATAGCAGACAAAAATTGCACACAATATTTATGGATATATGATTCCCTTAAGAAACATAGGGTACTGATTTTATGCACAATTTATATTCTTATCACTCAAATCATGTGGAAAAAAAAAAGAAATTAAGGTGATACTGTGCTATGGAACAACATACAGCAATGAGTACATAGAATCTGTCAGGGGTCATCTTTATGGATCCTTTCAAAATACATTTTTGTATTAGGAACTGTAGTAAGGCCAAAAAGAAAAGTTCAGAAAATTTATGAGATTTTTTTAAATTAATGAGGGTGATTTCTTAATCTTTTTAACCAATGTTTGCAAGAAGTTCTTCTTTCCCAAATTTTTGTTCTGAAAGAGACGATGACCACTTTCTTCATACTAGTAACGATTATACAGGCCTCCAGCTACTCTTCTTTTAGTCAACTCTTTCCAGTTGATGTAAGCCTTTCCCTCACAGAAACTATTCCCTACCCTCAATTGTCTAGATGATTATGCACAGATCCAAGGATGGACTTCCACGGGGAATGTCACAGAGAACAGGAAGACTACAGACACAGTACTAGTCCCCTGAAAAATGATGAATGCCCCGCATGTCATCCAGTCCATCCTGCTCTTAGGAATATAAAACTCTGAAGTTTCATAAATGCGCTGATCCAAAAACTGAAGCACAGTATGACACATTACAGAGAATATGCAATTTTCTTTAGCAAGAGAAATTACTGTAATCTATTAAAGGGATTTTTCTTCAGATATTATTTTAACCAGGAAGGTTCAGAGTGTTCCTGATACCAAAATCAAAAAAGGGTCTAGGGCAAGAAGAAACATTCTTTTAAGTATCTTAAATACAGTCTAATTTAAGTTTAAAGCAGAGAACAGAATCAAAAATAGCAAGTTCAAGAGATTACACTTACTGCTCAGGGAACAAAAATATGTGTGACCTGGATGGCCAGTTAGAGGCAAGAGTCCTTGTAGTTTAGAAACTGGAAAGGAAGTAATTGACAGAATATTATTAAGAAACTCAGTGTAAATAATTTCAAATAAATTAGAACATGCCTTCACGTGACCAAGTGGCATTTATCTAGATAGCAGAGGCTGCCACATCCTGAAGTGGAACTCAGCATCATGTGAATGGCTATAGCTACAAAGGAAAATCTCCTACTGTTACTCAGTATTATGAGGCTTTTTATCAAAAAAAAGGGTTGAGTCCCCACCACATATACACAAATATGTTATGAAATTAATGTCATAAAATACTGAATCTTACTGGATTTAGTAAAATTATTCATTCTTCTTTCTGTTGAAGTATTCCTTTAGAGAAAAGTCTCTATCATAAACATGATAGCACAAATGTAAACAGTAGAGAAATATTTAGTTTAAAATATAATTATATATAGATACTTATTGACACATACACATCATTACAGCCTCTTGCTATTTGCTTTTTTTTTTTCTTTAGCAAGCTACCAAAAAAATTTTTAAGGGGGATTTTTTTTTTGAAAGCATGAATTTGGAGACCCTTCTTTAAGTAAAGTTGTAAAGATCACACAGTCATGAAACTCCAAGAAAGGAGTCTTGGAGAGAAATCTTTCATATAGCTAAGAATTTTTAAATAAAATTATTTTTAAAGTTAATAACATTAATAAAATTTAAACTTCAGATAATTTTATATTTAATCTGTAGTGTATTTAACAAGTAAACATCAATGGGACACAATATACCTGCAGGAATTAGCAACATAGGCCATAGCTAAGGAAAAAAAAATTAAGCTTTCTCTAACAAGCCACAGAGGATGAGCAATAGTTTTAAATAATTTGAAGGGGCTTAGATGCTACAGTAGGGAACAATGAAGTAATAAGACACAATTTTCTGCCTTCCAAAGGGTCCCTCATTATCTTGTGTATCCTCCTTAGATTTGCTTGTTGGATCTGACTATAGCATTCTAAGTAAGAATATATTTCTTCTAAAGAAGTGGGATTATATTTTCAACACATTTCTTTACATACTGTTGCTCTTTACCATCCTAAGAGGTTTTTTATTCTAGTCTGACATTAAGGACTTTAGAGGGAGATTTTTAGAAGGTGTATTAAATTGTAATTGTTTCTTCTTAACTTGTTATTTTGTCAATATGCTGAAAGAAAGATGGAAATTACAGGTATTTATAAAAGGATTTAAAAAAAAACAAACCACCACAACATACAAATTGGCATTACTAGGAATGAAAATCCTTCATGCACCAAATCGTGAGCAACATGCCCAGACCTTTTTAGACAGCTCAGAAAAGTACTTCAGAAGTCTATGTTCTACAAAGACTCTGTGACACTGACATGAAGAGTGATCTCACCTGAGAAGAGCAACAAAACTACTGGTTGTAATTGTGCTCACAAAGACAAGTAAAACAGAGGACATGGGAAGTTACTTACATGGGAAGTTACATGGCGTTAGCAAAGGTCCAAGCGTGTGTGATGCACACCCCCAGTAGTTCCTCTGCTCCAGAACAACGGCAACAATGTCAGTAACGGATAACCAGTCTTACATGTCTGAAAACCCACAGAAAAAAATGTTATGAAGACAAAGACTGTTGTCTAGCTGTGCCCTGAGAGTTACTTTGCTTTTCAAGAGGCTGACTGCATTCTTTGGTTTTTTGGCAGCATCACTAAAAAAAAAAAAAAAAAAAAAAAAAAAGAGTGCAGCATTCTTGGATCTGAATTTTGTTTTCTATTGTTGAAAATTATTTCTGAAACCAAAGCAATATACCTTTGCATCTTTTAGACAGGATCTACAATGTTGAAACAATCAAAAACTTATTTTGGCTGGTGAACTGAGCAAACACAGTGTGGAATTTTAAGAGGAAAAAAGCTATAGAACCTGTAATTTTAGACGTTAAATTTCTGAGAGGCTGCATGTCTTAGTGTAAAAGAAATTTAACACACATTTCCATTAAGTCTTATTTATAATTTTTTAATTGCCTGTGTGTATTTTAGGGTAAATTCAAAATTTAACTCAAATTTGAAAAATATAACTAGCCTGTTTCCGTGATACGATATCTCCCTCCTCCCTATTTGGGGGGGCTTTTTATCTGCTTCTCCTGTGCACTGAAAATTTTCAGTGTAATGTTTTTCTAGTGTCTCAGATGTGACCTTGATCACCCTTCTTCTGTTAAGTCTTCAGAACACTCTTGTCACAGCCAGCCATACTTTTCCAGAATAATACTAAACAGCTTGAGAATTTATTCAGTCTTCAGTTCTAACTATATCTTTTTCTGCTCCCTCTGATCAATCTGTCTTGAGTGCTGCTTTACCCCAGTGTATTGTCTTCTTTCCTGCCCATATTTCTGAACAAGTCTATTTAGATAGTCTGTTTCATCAATTTTAACATCAAACTCTATCATTACCTGTTTTGCCTTAACCCCCCCCCCCACACACACACACCCACCCAACTTCCTGTAATCCCATAACATTCTAACTTCAGAGCACCTGTCTACCTAGTAAAATAGACATAACTTCATTATCATGTCCCAGCATCCCTGGTTAGCTAACCCAGCTAGCACTGGAAACAATAGCCTGCAAAGAAGGATGCCGCACAAGCTCTGTGCAGCAGAAGCCCACAGGATCTTTTCCCAGGATCCTTGGAAACATTGTATTTTGGTTGTAGAAGGCCAGCACAGCCTTTGATCTGACCACATAAAATTGAGAAACTACCCTTTGACGGGGGCCTTATTCAGTATTCTAGTCTGAAAACTTCTTCCTGTCTCTGCCACTGCAGATCCCACCCACTATCCTGAAACAAAAGCAGGAGTTGTGGGCATGGTCAGATACTTTGTTAATAATTATTTTTATACAAAAATACCACACTGCAGTATCATAATTTTTTACTGAAACTTTTTCTGCACTGTTTATGTAATATCACTTATTTATCCTCATAAAAGCATAACACCTGCCAAATCAGGCAGAAACAGATGTTTTCTCTTTGTGCTATCATGTCTCTGGCCTATTAAAAAGCATATGACATCTCAGGGCAGAATTATGACACAATTTCCTCCGTTTGGATGTTTCCTTCTCACGCTTCTACTTACTCTTGGTTTAAGCTCTGAAACAGTTATACGAAGTCTCTACCCTTTTCAAAGCCAGATAGAGTTCTGTGGTTACTAAGCTATTTCTTTTTAAATTTACTATTTGTTGCTCCCTACCTACATAAAAATGTTTATTCCCTTTTAAAATTCTATTAAGGATGAGCTGCTAGACTTATGTGCATATGAAACCTATATATATTTATATATGCTAATCCATTTTGAACATCCCTTATTTAGGAACTGTATTATTAATTGCAATCTCAGTAACTACAAAACAACTAAAAAGCAATGCACTATGAACCATTCTGAAAGAAAAAATATTTTATTTCCTAAAAATATTCTTTAACAGGCATAAACTCCGAAACATCTGTTTTCCTGAATTTACTTATTTAGAGACTAAATCTGAAAATCTCATTAATATCATTTGTTTCCATCACATGATAAAATAAGTGAAAAGATGTCATAAGGCATCTTCTCAGCGGGCAAAATATGACATAGCTAACAAAGAAAGGCTTTATGCTAGCTGAGAATCTAGCCCCACATTTCTAAACATTACTTACTTACTATTTTAAAACATATTTTGAATTTAAAGAGTATAAGTCAATGGAATTTGGTATATATAAACAGAAAGTCGTGAAGCATACTGCCTGTAATTACAGAAACGAATATCAGATTAACACCTAATATTAGTCTTTGCTAAGATAATCGATGTTCCTTCTAGACAAAAGAAATGCAAAATATTTCCTACCTGCACTTTAGAACAGAGCCTAATACAATGCTACAACTTTTTACAGTGGAATTCACAGAAGTATGTAGGGAATTCACTGAAGAGGAGATGGTGACATACTGTGTTGAAGGAGAAATAGCCAAGCTGAAAAGAGGCTATATATAGGATTTATAAAGTAGTGATGAGGGGATAATCACATGTATTACTTTTAAAAATGGTCCGGACAATTAGAAATAAATGAATCAAGCCTGAGATGAAGTTTTAAACGCAGAGTAGGATCCAAATATCCATACAAGAAAATCACTCTGAAGGCTGGACTGATTTCAGTGGCATGAAATTTAAAAGTACAGAATAACATATTTAGGGACTACATATGGAGAATGTTTCTGCAAGATCGAGTTAAACTCCTGAGTGCATTGAGTATTCCGAATTATTTTTATGTAAATATCTAAAGCCTGGAGAAAGAAGTTGCAGTCCATAGGAATGACACCTTTTAGTGACAACTCTGGAGGCATGAAGTCCAGGGCATTTGGTGTAGAAGCACAAGTTCCTTCCACTCAGAAGAGAAGAGCAACAAACCACCACAGGGTTCTGACTGGAATCTCATTTGAGATCTTGCACTAAAAGGGATTTATCGGTGTCACATTATTTGCACTTTTCTAAGTCACCTTCAGCTCAGCTAATCCCATCTCTGGCAGGAAGAAATAGGCTACCTCTGCATTCACTGGCTTGTCAAATTTCCTCTGATGCGCTGGCAGCTCATACCATGCTAAGACAATGAGGTCTGTAGGGCTTGCTTTGACTTATCTTTATCCCTGGCAAAACAGGTTTGAAGAACTGGGCTGAACAGCCACTGCTTTGCCGCTACAAATCTGGATACTGGGTTTGAATGTTTGCTGGAATGTTCTTTATCAACATCATAATTTTACATTTTCTGCTTAATTCCTCTACCAGCCATACTGATCATATTCTATAGCAAATAACCTATTAGAAACATACAGTGGTATGATGATTTTTGCAAAAATATCTGTCACACCAAAATCTTACATAGGGATTCTTAAAGAGAAATCCTCTCTTCTCCTTTAAGTCTACCTGCTCTACTGGAATTTCCCTCTCAGAGAGAATTTCTTCTTCCAGCCTCAGCCACTTCATTATCTCAGTTCTTGTGATGCTGCATAGAAAAGGTCAGCTCCAAGCAATGCTACTTCGTGGCCTTTTCTTTACCTGTTACTGGATATCTCTTCTCATCTCTGTTGGATGCAACTGATATATGAAATGTTGAGAAAATTTAGTGCGTAACTAGTAAGATGGTTAGTAGTAGTAGGCCTAAGAGTTGTTTGTTTAAGCTAAGGAGTTTCTGAGCTGTGGGAACAAAGAAAGAACCTCACATAAACATAGATAAAGGCCCCCAGGACAGAAGATGTGGAACCATGGTGACAGAAGATAATGTGCATTTTATGACCCAAAGGAGTAGGCCCAGGCCCTGGCAACAGAAGATAATGGACATTTATGACCCAAAAGAATGAGTCCAGACCCAAGGATGCGCATCACACTTCAGATAAGGTGGGCGATGAAGGATTTAGTCGGAGGGGTCCAGCTTTTAGGGGCTGGCGATGTCAAAATTGAGGAAGAGGTGATGAGGAAGACTACTGGCCTTCATCCTGAAGACCCCCAAAGACCACCACCTGGAGGCGATGCGCAGGTACAAGAGTGACATGATTGTTTTAAAACTGCTGATAAAGGGTTTTGGACTAACCACGCCTTATAATAAATATGTATGCTTGTGTTGTGCAATCCTATGAATATGTATAAGGTACCTGCATTTAAGTGGTAAACCTAAGGGACTTGGTGTGTACGTTAGGTGGAGAAATCCCCCGTGCACCCAGCGCTGCAATAAAGAATGCCTGCTTTCCAATACTCTGATTCTGAGTCTTAGAGAGTTTTTCTTCAACCGGCCTTTTCGCTAGCACAACAGTGCTAGTTTCTCTTATTTCTGAAGTGGCTGAGGAAGAGCATACTTCTCCATTTCAGAATCTGCTTCTTTCCTCTTTTTATTTAGGAAATGATGAAGTGTAAACATCAGCAGCGTCTTCTAAAACAGCACAGTTTCCCTGATACCCAAGTATATAAATCAAAGCCACCACTGTTAATGGGTTTTTTTGCAGCTGAGATGATATGCTGAAAGGATACTTTATGTTTCCCTCCATAAAGAGAAATGCCATATAAAATTGTTACTCTGTTTAAATGAAACCTGAATGAAGATCTTGTTAACATGTGAAATGGACAGAGCAAAAAGATGTACTCCCTTTATCAGGATATTTCCACCTCATAACTCAAACCTATCCTACTGAAACTAGCTAAGAATGTTTACATGTTAAATCTGCCCTCGACATCTCACCTCTTCAAAACTGCCAGGCGCTGTACTTGGCAACACTGGTATCAGTCCACTGGATATCCAGTTGTATTCACCTGCATTTTCACTCTTTTTTACCTCAGTCAATACCTAGCATAACAGTGTTTCCTCCATCTTCTCTCCAGAAGTTTGTTCAACAGGTTTTTAAAAACTTACCTGCTTCCACTAGCATTAGTTATGCCTTCTTTTCTTCACATTCTGTCTTTAAATCTTTCATTCTCCTCCACAATTCCTGATCTTTCTTCAGAAGTAATCATTTGTATTTCCCAAATTACCTGTTTCATGTTAGAAGTTTATTCTTCCTCTCCTCCTCTTTCAGTCTTTATCTCAATGTCAATCTAAATCTTTATCTTTTTCTGAAAACTCATTCTCAGTTTCCACACATTTCCTTTTCCAAAGGATTTCTAATCAGTTCGCTAATCCATAGTTATATTCCTTTCTTATTTCTGGAGATTGTTGTTCATTGTTCAGTTCTTACTGTCTGTCAGCATCACACCCAGCTTGACATCTGCAGCCACTGTTAGTTGTTTAAGGGAAATCTATGCATATATGTTGCTATGATATCCAAGTAGCAGTAAGAACCCTACCACTTCTTGCATCCAAGCAGCCAGGAGCCAGGGCTCTAGTTCTGCAGTTGCACCACTACACTCAGGGAGAGCTAGAGCTCTGATTTACGTAGCTGTTAATGTATGTTTACATGCTGTAACTCAGCTATGAATGAAAATCAACTAGGTTTTCATAGCTAAGGACTATCACTTTCCACATCTTTTGGTCTTCATCATGCTAAGTTTCAGGTCAGCTCAAAATATTGCTGAAGGTATACAAGTTTGCACTAAAAGTACCGTCCTGTTACAGTGAATCTTGTGAGTGTTTGAAGTCCCTTCCTGTTTAAAGAGTTCCTTTACTACATTTAACTGTAACACTGCAGAGAGGCTTAGCACGAACTGACAGCATCAGATATAGAGGCAAATTATGTAGTATGCCCGATGGCAAGGGTAAAACTGCCTACACCTAAAAGCATACTATGTGAATCAGCCCCTTATTCTGGTCAGATCTGAGCTCTGCAGGATGTAGCAATGGCTCCGTATCTTACACTGCACAGTACAATGTTATGCTACAAAAAGCAATCTGGATATCTTCTCCCTACTAATAACTAGCGGGATCTCACCTGTATGTTAAAGAGCAATATAACCACTTTAAACTTAACCACTTAACTTTTAATTTACTAACCATAAGCATATATTACATTTTTTAATGTTAAATTCGGTGAGTCAGTTTTATAGTTTGTGCTTTTATAATACAATAAAATTCTAGTCAAAATAACCACAGAACATATATACAAGGTGAAGACACATTATCACAGAAGAAAGAGCCCTCTACCTCAATGAATAATTCATTTGTGAACCATGGAGGTCATAAAATCTGAGAACAATAAATAAATTTAATTTACATCACAAAGCTTGGGAGTGCTGAGTGGGGTTTACTCACCTGAGCTCAAAGATAGTGGAAACAGTTTGGTTCTAGATGCCCTGCTGAAAATACCAAGCCTGTTATCTACTGTGTTAATATAATCAAAGCTATGATGAGGGTCTCTTCAACCTCAGGTGCAGAGAAAATGCTACTGCAGAAAAGCAGCTTCAATTGTTTCTAAACCAACTGAAGAAAACAAGTAGAACACGTTGCTAATCCAAGCTGATGACAAGAGTGTAGAAAATTAAGACACCTTTACTCCAAAAAGTTCTTCAGTGGCTGGAGGCAGAGAATGTAGGAAATTTACTGTGGGCTGTAATAATTGCTGTCTGCCCTGGGAAATGGCATCAAGGCCAGAGCAGTCATGGCTCCATGCAAGCACATCCTCTAATTATTGAAAAACCTGTGTAGAGTCTCGATGTTAATCAGTCTCTTAGAGACTTCAGTTTTATGTGGTTAGTGCAGATTTATGGCATTTTTCTTTTCTTGTTATTAAAACTGATATTTCACAAGGAAGAAACTATCTCCAGACAACTGTTAAAATGCAAAGTTTCAGTCATAAAAGAGAACTGCAGGATTATTCTGAGACTATTCCACAGAGAACCCAAACAAGAAGGGTAAGAAACAAAACATCAAAGGGGCGAAGAAAAATGGAAAAAGATGAGATTTTAAAATATTAACTAAAGATGCAACAGTTGGCCTATAGATTCAAGAGGTTATAGTGTAATTAATCAAGTGCTTGTTACAATTAGGAAAATAAACAGTGCAAATACTAATGCAACATGAATAATACATAACTATAAAAAAAAGTATAACAAATTGAGAGGTCTGCATGGCTGCATTACCAGAGTTATTTTCATTATTGTATCAATGATGTCCTTAGAAAACAAACAAACCTAGAACTTCAAAATTCTATTAGACGCCCACATTTGCTTTCTTTTACTCGTGCTGTAGTAATAGCATATCATACAATTTCTGATCAATCCACTGGGACAATTTTAAATTATATTTTGGTCCACAATGCTGAAGCAATTTTGAAACATTATACACAATGGTCTTTGGCAAATAATATATTTAATCAATAATGTTTCAGTTTTCTACCAGCTGTGTCTGCAAATTTCTGGCAAACAAATTGGAAGAAGTTGTGTGTCTCACGATCTTTTCTCTTACTCTTACATATTACATCAACCCCTACTTTCCAGAAGTGCCTGCCACTTCATAAATAGTAGAACCCTGGGAAAGTTCACAGAAATGAAACCATAAAAATTGCAAACTTCTATGTCACTGACAGGATTTGAGAAGGGCTGGGGGGTGGGGGAGGAGATAGACGTGTTAGTCACACATCATTTAGTTGTTGTCATCATTTTGAAGACTATGAAATAACAGACCAGATTTGTCTATAGGTTTTACTTTACTAGTCATGGCTCACTGCTCTTCAGTGGCTTAAATTAGCATCGAAATAATCTTTCAGAAAAGACATGCGTAACTACTCCATAAGAACGGACCGTAGATTGTACTTCTAACCCAGAAGTGGCATGTTTACTCTGTATAGAAAAAGACTGTGCAAGATACTCAATTATCTATATGGCAACAGGAAGTTCAAAAGATGTAACTGGAATAAGCAGTGGGAATGCCTGAATCAAGCACAAGACTAGAATCAAAGAAGGATATGCAAACTGACACCTGACATCAGCTCTTTATTCCGCTTATGATGATAATGCTTGAAAAGAAAATAGGGACTAATATACCATGGATGTATGTCCAGAAAAGATGCAGAATTATTTAAAGTACAAAAAATTGTATGGAAAAGCAAGCATTGTGTGTTCAAGAATTCTCTCATCAGCATACAAAGCTCTTAGCTATAAAAACATCTAGGACACTATTTTAGACTAACTTAAGGGTCCATAACCTTAACTATGATAGTATGATATCATAAATTACGTCACATGCACTCAAAAGTGAATCACAGCTGCAGTTTTTACTGCCTGATTTACTCCAAAGATGCAAACAATCATGTACAACAATCAAGAAACATTAAAGCAGTTAAGTACTCTATCTTCTATCAGGATTATTACCAAGTCCAACTCACAATCAGGATATGTATTTCTCATTTAGATTTCAATTTGAACAAATACCAGCTAATCTTGGGAGGAAGAACAGGCAGTGAGGTCAGTATTTTATTCCCAGAATGGCATCTGAAAAATGTATCCCCATATAAAGTAATTGGTTGCTACCAACACAACTAATATTGCAATAATGGTTATAATAGCAAATAAAAATAACAGGGGAAGCATAAACAGCTGTGCATGCTGGTGTGTTTGTGAGACAGGAAAAAATAGATTCATGATTACTAATTACGGATTATAACTCAGACATCTATCAAAGAATAAAACCACTCTGTAATACTTGATGTTTTGTATATAGCAGTTTAGATCTACATATTCTTAATATATATTTCTGTTCTCTCTACCTTAGTAATAAAGATGCATGTCCAGAAAATTTGAGGGTTTCTCACCCTTTTATAATAACATCATGCAGAACTGCAGCTGTGAGCAGATTATATATTAGTTATAAATATAGACATAAAGGTCTAGGTTTTCACACATTTCTCTATCTGCATAATTGTAGTTGTGCACTTGAATATTGACATGTTCACTTTTTAGCACATTAATTTTAAAACACGAAAAAATGAGTTTTACCGGGTGAAATATGATGTGAAGTGTCACCTTTATAAAATACAGTATTCTACAGTAACTACTGCAAACTGCAGTATTGCCATTGTTACTTATATTGTCTTAAATTGTGACAGAAATCCTGTAGTAATGTTTTTAAAAAGGAGGAGAAAAGACTGATTTGTACAGGTAAATATGATCTGCATTCCCAAAACTTCTTTAATGCACAGGAAAATGAACAATATTTAGTCAATTTAACTTTCAAATCATACATACAGTTATGAGCTGTACTTATCCCTTGCTTCAGCTATGCAAACAGACAAAAGTATAACACTCCTATTTATTCTATGATACATTATTATCAATTAGTGAAATACAGTTGACAGCATGTGGTGGTGCAATTCTTACCCCTCCCTGCCCTCCTTGTTGGGCTGCTTGGTGCCAGGTGTGATTTCATCCACATTTCCCCAAGCCATACACCAATCTGTGGAGATAAGGACTGATAACCTTGACGAGCCTGACTCCTGCCGCCCCCAGTTGCTTGGAAAAGGTTATAATGGCCCATCATCTCCTGATGGCTGGCCTGACACACCTGTGCCTGGGATGTGATCAGATGGAACAATAACAGGGTTGCATGTTCATCGCATTCTTGTGCAAGTGCCGGAAGGCACCAGATAGCATTTGACAAAAGTCAATCATCTTGGACCCTATAAACTGCAACCACCAGAGAGACCCTTTGAGCTCTCCTGGATCGCAGCGGGCCTGTGACCAGCATCTCCCCTGAGCTAGGATGCCTCTCAGGTGTCGTCTGCTCCAGACGGAAGGCCAGGGCGAAGTCCACCCGCTCGAGTCTCAATTATCGCCCGTTGAGGAATGCCAAGGCATTGTGAGTATTTGCTCTAAACTCAAGAGGGAAATTTTCTTTGAGCTAGCTTCTATTTCACCTGTTTATTGGTGGGTGTGTGTGTGTGTGTGTACGTACCTTTACCCTTGTTCCTATGTGTTCTGTTCATTTTACTGAATCCAAATACCTTTGTTTCTGTATGTATATGCCTGTTTTGTGTATGTGCATGTATATATGTATATAAATTAAGGTACCGTTAAGTAAGTTAGAGTGAATATTGTCATTTTAGAACCTGAATAAGTCGCTTTTCTTTCTGAGTTATTTTGTATTGACAAATAGTGGTTAGTTATTAATAAATCTAGATTATTTTTCTAAATCATTACCGTGTCAATACTTTCATCCGTGACACAGCATAAAAAATATAAAGTGAATTTTTCTAAAAACTTTGTTTGCTGTTTTTCTAACCTGCCACTTACCAGCCTTATAATAATGAGATATTATTCCATCTTTTAAGATAAATACAAGATTTTTGGATAAGAAACTATCTAACTGAGCAGAATCTTATAAGGCTGAATGACAGGTTTGATTAGAGCTTCTTCACTTATAAATAAAGAAGATACCCTGCAAAGACTTAAAGAGTTTAAATCAAAATTGTTCCATTAAACAATTAGTGGCTATATAAAAACATATGTATCATTTTCTTTTTATTTCATTCATTATTTAATGAATTTGCTTCCTTTTATTGATAAGTCAGCCACGATTTTATGTTGATAACCTACCTTCACCACTATCTGTACTAGACACTGTAAGTGGTGTGTTGATGTGTTTTCATGTACATAAAGAAGTCATCTGTGATGAACAGACCTTGACTAAACCTTTCCTGGGAAGAACGAAATATGTAACTCTTCTTTAACTTCCACTGTGCCATAAGCAGTATGATCTACTTTTCTGGTCATGCCTGGCTGTGTACTAAGTTTCCACTGTTTCTATGTGTCCCTGCAGTCCTGCTTGCCTACTCCCTATCTGTATGGATCCAGAATTTTGTCCCTCTTCAAGAGATGATGTAAACATACTGAGAAAAATTTACTAAGATAAAGACGGCAAAACCCAGGGACTGCTCTTACAGGATTAAGGCCTATTTTGCTATGAGTTCCAGGAAGAATCAAGAATCAGCTGTAAATGAAAGAAACACCAGTATTGAAGGAAAATGCTAGGTGCAAGGAAGGAGAATCATTAGCTCTTTAGAAACATCTACTTGAAAATAAGCCAGATAACTATCTGTGTGTCATACATTTTTGTCCTGCTCTGTATATTGTTAAAACTAAAACCAATCAAGTATAGAATCTCTGCAATGCCTGTATTTCATATACTTCAGTCATCACATTTTTCTGCTATGATACTTCAAGAACCCATGCCAATTAATTCACAACTGAGAAAAGAAATATTAAATTCCTGAAGGCTCTTGGGGAACTTGTCTTTGTAATGAGTCCTCCCTGGTTGGCTAACAGGGACCCAGCTCTTCGAGGGGCATGCCAGACAAAGAAACTGCATGCTAAGACTGAATACAGAAACCAAAAGGCAGTGCCTAAACTTCACCCTGGTTGAAAGGGGTAAAGATTCACTATGAGGCCTTAGTGAGAGTTCAGGTGCAAAGTTACAGGGTAGACAAGAAGGTAGCTGTTAAAATTACAAAATTATGTAATTATAAAATTACAGTGTAGGTGATTATAAACATACATTATGCAAGATGCTTAACCCTGTCTGACCTTTTTAAGGTATTAGAGCAGAAAAGGCTGGTTCTGCAAAGCAGATAGGACGAATTTTGTTGATTTCACAGCACTACTGTCCCAAGGCAATTCTGTCATTTTTCTCTTCTTCTTTGGTTAGCTGCGGTTTAGCAATGCAGTCATGCTGCTGCCAGTTCCAAATATGCATCTGAACCCTTTCCCCCATCAGACTGAGCAGCTCTAGCTAGCTCTTTCCATTCTGTCCCCAGAAATGAGACACTTCATTTTTGGGGATATTGTCCTATGACTTTACCAGCTACTACTGACCTTCAGTAAGCAGAGACATAGGCACATCCTGGCTGAATCCTCTATACTGGGTTCTGGAGACCAGAAATTCCTCTTGGCAAATCCAAGATCAAAGGCAGATGGGTGACATTACAGTGTATCATCCAGCAGAAAATAATGTTGAATTTCATTATGGTTGCTAGCTTCTAATCTTTCTTGCAGTAACTCAAAATATCATCTTGAATACTGGTGTAATCCATCTCCCAGTTGATCCATGTTACTGAACTACAATTTCAGTTCAGCATGTTTTGAGACAGACCTACTATGTACTTAGCTGAAACTCTTTAAATAACATTCGAGTAATCATTAATCACCCTGTAAGAATATATATTTGGCAACATTTAAGACAAAACTAAAGACTGATGTTGCTATGACATAAATGTAACAAATTGTTATAAAGATTCTGAATTCACAATCAAGTCCCAAGAAAAGGAGCCCTTAATGTCATCCTCTCTTCTTTCTGGGGTTGAGAGATTTAAAACTCAGAAAACCTGTGTATTTGTGGAAAAATGATGGTCAGGATAGAGCAAGGTAAACAATATGTCTGAATTCTGAGGAAACTGTAGGGTAAAAATGTATACTACAATCACAAGAGTGTGAAGGTCATCCACAGAAGAATCAATGCCAAGAACATCCATGTTCAATAAACAGTGTGCTCTCCCAAAGCCATATTCGTAAGAAACTGTCAGATACAAACTTCTGTTTCACATTTAGAAAAGAATGTGACTCAACAGTTCTGGCCATGGGGCCACCACACAACAAAGGCATTTATGTCAAAGCCTACTGCCACTGCACATAGATCCAAGTTCAGCAATTAGCATAGCAATATGTCTTTTTCAGGATTTATGGTCTTAAACTGTCATTGACAACTGCTGTCTTCTATTTCACTCTCAAAAAGATGTAACTTTGACTAGATGAGCAAGCAGGAAAAGGGTAAGGCTGGACTGGACCAGTATTTACCTTGAGTTACACTTCAACACCCCCACAGATTGAGGGACAGTAAATGCCACTTCCACCTCTGAACACTTTGTTTTGAGGCAGGTCCATAAAGAATGAGTGAAGCTCTTCTTCCAGGGGCACAGGGACAGTGGCTTATGCAGAGGAACTCCTGCTTCCTGTTCTGGACATCTTTCAAGAAGCTAAAAATCTTCCTTCTCTTTGCATGATAGTGAAGAAAATCAGGCAAATATTTCTGATTCTGGTAACATATCATTCCAATAGAAGCTCTGTGACTTGGCAGTACTTCACTGAATTCTCTGGCTTCATCAGTTCAGTTATTATTTTTTGTATTATCTAGTAATTTAGATACAGTTATTGTAGGTTCTTCAGCTTGTGTTAGATATTCTCTATACTCCCCAGAGTTTTGTATCCTGTTTTATACTTCTTCTCTTGTTTTTATCAGTTGTTACCTATTGTGTCTCAGTATTTTACTCTCGGGCGCTTCAATTATATATGAATGTGATGTGCTTCACAGCAGCTAGTTTCCATTTGCCATCTAAATATCTTTGTACATAAATGGAGTAACCTACATTTAACTTCACAGACAGTTGTGCAAATTTACTGTATTTCAGCTTTTGGGGTTGCGGGGGGGTGGGGGTGGGGGGGTGGTGTTGTGTTATGTCTGCTTGCTTTTATTTGATCATTGATTTCTACCTGGTTTTTCCACTGCTTTCCAAAACAAAAAAATAAAATGGAAAAAGGGAGATTTAAAAAAAGAATTTTTAAAAAAAGGTTAAGAAAGGAGTCACAGAGCCTACCCCTAAACCAGAATGAGAGAGGCTAGCTTGGTAGCTTGGGGTATTAGAGGGCCTGCCTGACCTAAGAGGTTTGGTCATACTGGCTCCCTTGGTGGAGTTCAAGTACTTAAGCCTGGCAATTTCTTTTAAAAATGTCTATTACAAGACAGTACATGTCTGGTTTTAATGTCTTAATAGTAGCAATAATCATTTGCAAAGCTTTGGTAGTACCTCAGAAGACTGATTTTCAGAAGTGCTTTCATCACACAATTAAGTATAAGCTATTTTCCCAGTTCTCCTAAAAATAAGACACTTTGAAAACAGAGAGGCAGGATCTCTGCTCTAAGAGTATTGCCTAGACAGGCAAAAGCCAGGTAAAGGAGGCAGGCATATGGATTGGCATTGACATTTTTTTGACTTATTTTCAGAAAGTGTTTGCAATGTCCAATACACATAAATATGTTTGATACTTGTGTAATGTTTTTACATAAATATAAATATACTGAAGGAAAATCAAGTATACCTCACATCATGTTTCCCTATGCTCTTTATACAGTATCACAGGATAGTAAAATATAATTTAGTATCAAAATTTTATGATTCTGAGGTTGGGCTGAAAGTTTTAAAATAATATGAAATAAGAATAAGTGCACTTCATTATCAAAACCATCTTTCTTTTTACCAGGTAATTTTTTTCCTCACCTACTTGTCAGATATCTTTGCCTCAGTCTACATTATTCAGAAAATATAGTGGCTAGAAAATATACATTGAAGAAAAATGACCTTTCCACAAAGCTTATGGCTGACCGCAAGTGTTTTAAGGGTGTTCCCACTTCTCAAAGCTGCTTCATAGAGCAGATAGATCTCTTCAAACTCATGGAAAATATGGGGGCTTTTAGAGATCATTGGGTATTAAGACTCATATAGTATTTCGTTAAGCAGTCATTTTGCTGCTTGCATCTGAATTTCATACTCAGACATGCATTTAATATAATGCCAGTGCAATAAGAATGTATTCATGTAGGAAAAACAAAATCTCCGTTCTAGAAGAACAGAAAATAACTGCATAGGGATAAAAATAATTCAAAGCAGAAGCCTTCAATATATAGCAATATAACACTGTATTTGTTTTGATTTTTGTTTTTCTGAATCCCATGAGCACCTAATGGACCTTTTAGACTATTTTGAAATAATTTTAAAAGTAAACAATTTGGTAGGACTTTTTTAATCGATCGTTAATCCATTATTTGAGTGGCAGTCTCACTAATCGGGAAAGCAGCATGAACAAGTGGTAAGAAAATACAAATCAAAATGCATCAAGAAATAAATGTCAGAAAAAACCAGCAATGCACTAGGGGATTTTCTGACTTCCGAATCTGTGCAAATACAGACTGAGCTTAAGATGTGTGGTTATTGGTTAAACAATTTTTAATGAAATATAAAGACCTATGTGCTCTTAAATAGATAATTTATGTGCAATGTTATTGTCTCTCAAGGTTTAATTAAATATTTGCCTTGTGGCTAATCAGCTACAATTAATAAATGAAGCCTATACTCATGTCACTGATAGGGAATGTTAAAATGGCCTCCATTAGAATTTCAGTATGATAACAACAATCTAATATATCAGAAAATTCCACAAAATAATTTGGTAAGGGCACTAAGACAAAATTACATCAATATAATGCAATGTTTTTATCACAACGCATAATTTTAAGTTCGGTTTGGAGTTAAGTACCTACTTAATGTAGAAGTGTATACCTACAAAGTGCTTTTCATCCCCGAAGTTTCCAAAGTTCACCTACTATAGCTAAGAAGAGCAACACTTCCTAGCCTTACAGATGAAACAAAAGAGTTTACACAGTGGAGCAAAAGCATCCATTAATCACCAGGACTACTGAACCCAAAGGATTTGAACTATCTCTAGCATGATACACTAAATGTTGACTTAGAACTATGTAACAAGTCATTATTTTCCTAGTCAGGCTTTTCCATCCCTTTTTTACTCCTGCTACTTTAAGTTATAAACCTCAGTAGGTAAGGATTTAAAATGTAGGTAAGCCTCCTCTGGGTATTCTCTCACTTGAATACATTATATAAATCACAGGCCAGCAGAAAACAGGCCAAAGGCAATGCTGGCTGTCACTGACAGTGTTCCAGAAGTCAGCTAGAAAGAGAATTTCAGATCTCCTAACCTCAGAAGACAACTGTTCTACACAGTTATTGTATTGTTATTTATCATTTACACTGCAGTAGTGCACAGAGGTCCCAGGGCTAGGCTCCACTATCAAATGTTATCTGTAAATAATACGTAGTTACTTGTATGTGTTGGTGTCTAAGATGAGATGCAATCAATGGGTGTGACCAGAACTAGAAAACACTAATGGAAAAAGACTTTAATAGTAATTAAGAATAAACAGTCTTCAAGGGGCCAAGTGCAAAACTTTAGTTTCAACCTACTGGTGAAAAAAATTCTACTTCTGCGCAACTTAATATGAGCATCATTTGCTGGCAGTCTTCTGACTATCTCAGATGATTTTTTTCACCACTTTAAGCATAATGTGTCAGATAAGGAAGAGATCTCTACAGGATAATTCTATTGTCATTACTTAAGTCACTCGTGATTGCACCTCCTTTGATTTAGTTAGATTCTCATTCAGCCACAAGTCAAACCCCATGCAGAATCATGAAATTCACTCAGAGGAATCTGAAAGACTGTAAATACTACCATCTTCTATTAGTATTAAGAAAGGCATAATTAATTACAGTACAGTAAGGATACTGGCTGTATATTTTGTCTCAGGAAATGAAAACTTATTTAAGAATAACATTTCTCTTGGGCTTGTAAAGACATCTTTATCTGTAAGTCACTGTTCTTTTACACAGACTTCCATTTATTGCAGAATAAAGACTATATAATTTAATGCATTAGAGCTGTTTAGCTCAGTTCTCTATGAAACAAAGCTTGTCGCAACATATACCACAATAAACAGACAATGACACACTGAATACACAAAACATAGTAAAGTTTGCTGAATGTAATTACAGTGGCTGTTTCTATCAATTACTACTATCAGTTCTACACATTTTTTTTAAATGCTCTATAGGATAAAGAGTCTTAACCTAATTCTGATTACTATTTTCCTTTCAGTCATGAAGGAGACCTTCAAACTCACTTGCCTGAGGCACTGAGAAGCTCCAGGTCTTTGACGCACATGAAAGAAAGATAACAATCACTCTTCAGGGGAGAGAGATCTTATTATACATACCCCGTGGGTTTTTTATCCTTTATCAAATTGCACCTTTGTGGGCCTTTAATTTCTTAATGGGTTGTTTATCCTTTCCCCCATAATTCATGATGATAAGCTAGATGTCACATAGATATTGTTATGGTGATTAAAAAGTTGTACTGATGAGCCAAGTCAGTGATGTAGTTTGATTAACTTTTTATGTAAATCTTTCTAGACAGCTTTCAAAAGAAGGCAAAACAATTCAGTTGGTAATGTTACAGATGTTTTAGTAAGTGAAAATCAATCTGAGGCACACCTATAAATCAATGAGCACTAATACTTGAAATAAGTAAACATTGCCACAGAATCAGAAGGATATATTCATGGGATAAATTTCAGTTTATTTTAAAGAGAGGGAGTGGGAAAGGGAGTGGGAGTAAGCATATAAAGTACATGCTGGGGAATTTTTCTCTGTAATGCATGTAGACTATAGGGCCTACAGTGGCATGATATAAAAGATGTAACAGCATGAGTTTTGGAAAGCAGTATTGTTTGTGCCTCTATCATTCATGAATAAGTTTATTAGGTGATCTCAGGCAAATGCTTATAAAATCTTTGTACAATGCCACCTTTTTTTTATCCTACACATGTCTCTCAGGTTAAAGAAATACTGATTGAGATGTTTCTGAGATGTATTAGGCTACCATTAATCCAGTTATCATTTGTAATAGCCATAAAATTGAAGTGCAGTATCTCTGGACCTTCCAGGACTACAAATGAATGTTTCTACCCTCTTTTTAACAATGCAAAACTCATATTTCTAGGCATGCATAACAATAAGGCCTGAAGGGGATAGTTTTTTTGCCCACTGTAGCCTTTATTTCAGCAGTAAGGAAGTACTACTTTTGAAAAAAATAAATCTTTTCTCATTTTTTGTGGCATATCCTCTTGACTAGTACCTATTTCTACCAAGGCACATTCCATACTTTCATAAACAGATGAGATTGTCACTGAAATAACCTTGGCTTGATTTAGTAAACCATAATTATATTTATCATCCTTTTAACTATATCAGCCCTCAGAGCTATTTGTTTAGAGCTAAACTAGGATGGGTTGTTACTTACATTAGCACGGTTTTAGTCATGAGTGGTTCCATTTGAAGTGAATGCTTACCAGCACCTGAGAGTAGTGTTAACGCAGTCCTATTTTGCTCACTTTCCCATTACAGTGTTTGAACTGACATAAGCAAAGAGAAACGGAAATCCTGATAAAACAAAAGTATGTGGTGTTTAATCCTTTTGCTCTAATGCTACTGTGGGACATTTCCATCTAAATACCAGCTGCAAGCTCCAGATGAAACATGACAAGAACCGTGAAGTTAAGATTTTGGAGACTTGTGTTCTCTGTCAAATATCTGGCTCTTTCCTGAGCCTATTATACCAGCAATGGAACTTGAAAATGATCTAGTATATCAATGCATAAGATGTATATAATGAACAGCAAGGCTAGAGATCCTTATAGTAATTTTTACACTGTAAGTTTGTTTGATCTTCATCAGCACTGCTGTCTCCATCTCATCACTCAAACAGAAAGCTAAAAAAGGAGATACATAATGTAGAGGCATTGCCGAGGTTGGTTAAACAGGATGTAAGTGCTGCATTAGAAAAACAGTGGAAATCTGTATCAGTATGGTACTACTTACCCAGATCTAAATATGTATTTGCCATAGAGAAAAAGTCAGAGGCAAATCCTTCAATTCAGTTGTGTATTCCAACTGCCTCTGAAATTAAAAGAGACGGCTCTTGTAGGAAAAGTAACTTTTATATTCAGTAATATTTTATTGCTATCAAAAAGAGCAGTATGAGGTCTTGCCTGACACAGCTTTCCTTGGCTAATTACACATGCTAATTACACCTTTGTGTGACAGCTCTGTATTTACCCTGCTTGCTTCTTCAAGTGCTAGCTTCATGTTGGTACCTGACCAGCAAGTTTTGCAGCATCACCACTACATACCAACAAAGCAGATCAGTCCACAAAATCCTCGTGTTCATCTCTAAAGAAACAAGAGGGGTTATCACATACAGAGTTATTATATGAGTCAGGTACCTAAATATGATTTTGAAGAGTCTCCTGTGAAAGAAAAACACTATAATGTACCTGGGGAAGTGTCTCATGTGTGTAACAGAAAACCATTTCTGGTGGTACTTAGCCTGTGGTAACTACTTAGAACAAGTTACACATTTCACTAACATAGGAACATCAGAAAGGTAGAAATGCTGTTTACCTCTCACGTGTGTAGGGAAAAGATGCATAGGAAAAAAGAATCATTTTATGGAATGATAATTTGTTTTGAGAGACGACAGCTTTCCTGTTATTTGGCTTTAAAAGGAGTTCAGACAAAACATTGAAAACTGAGGTATTGACTGCAAAACCTTACAGGATCTGTCTCCAGAAATTACCTGCTTTTCTTAGTTCTTGTGTATTTCACTCAGTACAAAAAACAATAGTAGCACCACAGGCAGCTTTTGCTTAAAGTTCATGTCAAATCAGTACCAAGTTTAGTATGCCATCCACAGTCTCAACAGCTACAAAAATCTTCTCATTCACCTCCTTTTGATTCTGGCCCTGGGCCTGGTGGAGGGGGAAGTTTGACTGAAGAAATGCTGGCAACTTCAGAGATTATTTCTGTTCCACCAGCCTACCATGTCTCCACACCTGCAGCCCACAGTGGCCAGCACTACCTTTTGTACTTTCTGTGTACTTTGTACATCTTTGTACACTGATTGCTGCCTGGTAGTGTGCTCAGAGTTGTCCCCTCCAGCTCCCAGGTTTTGTATTTTTGACACTTTGACATTTTCTTCTTTTTTTTTTTTTTTTTTTTAATATTTTTCTCCATGATCACTTTAGAGAGAGAGATTTGGTGAAAACTCTTTCCCCTCTTCTAGCGTGGAGGAGTGGGGACCCCAAATTTGTTTTTCTTCTGAAGTGGACAGGTTAACAGGTAATAGGAAAATAAAAACTACCAGGCCCCAAAGATGGACAGCTAGGCAGGAGTCAAATTTTTTTTTTCTTTTTTTTTTTTTAATGCCGTTAAAGTAATAATGCTCAGGTTCTTAACTAGTTTTATGAGTGGTATTCAAGTATTCAGTATTTAAGAGTATCCAGATATGTTCTGGTAAGTTTTTGGCACTGCCTCATTTAAGCACAGGCAGTATATTAACAATTCCTTTTTCACACAACCATTAAAGCTGCACAAACACATTTCCCAAGGGTACCAGCTACTCAAAATGATCAATATATTGCACTTCAGATTACATTTTTGAATATGCCAATATCTGAACACCAAGTTTTGCTCAAATGAATTAATTTTTCACAAAAACAGTTTCTGCAAAGTTGATCTGCTATAAAATAGTATCCTTCCTTGGACATTATAATTGCTTACAGAATTGGAAGAAGACCTACACCCAATGATAAGGACAAAAAGTGCAAAAAGTGTTAGTAATTGATTTTTTTTTTTTTCCCCATGGACAGACACTCTTTCCCTTCAGGACTTGCATACCAAACATTTCTAGACTAACTATGTTGGTACTACAACACAGCATCGTAATAGGAGTTGGTTTCATCCTCAACGACAAAAAGCTACTGCCTCTTCATATTATTATATAGATGTAGACTCCTTTTGATTCTATGCTAAAGAGCGTCCTCTCTCAGTTACATATTGTTTGGCATGCAGGATCCTTTGAACACACCTCCATTAAAAAATTCTTACTTTGCTTCCAAGTTAAATTAATTATATATGCGTAAAATGGTTGCTTGTGAAGTACTTCAGATATTATTCCAGAATATTGCCAGTAATTTTAAATCTGATGGTTTATCTTTTCAGTTTTTACAAGTTCTCTTTGTAAGTTTAGGTATAGGATACAAATCAGTGTGTCATCAAAGTGCTTCATCCATAAAGTCATATGATAAGTCAAATGCTTTACTGAAGTCTAATTACATCAATACCTGAAACCTGCAGCCCCATTAAGAAAACAAAGTCTGTTTGCCAGGCTCTATTTTTCTGTCAGGATATATATATATATAGATATAGATATAGATATAGATATATTAGCAGAAGAACATGTTAATTGGAATTACCTGTTATTTTTTAAATTCTTTGTTAACTGAGTTTTATACTGGCTATGTGACCAATGTCACATTGATAAACTACTATTATCCCATTTATTCTTTTAAAGTGTTAGAACAATACTAGCTTTACCCTCTTTATGTAGATGTCTTAGTGTTCCAAGAACTTCTGAATATGAACACTGATAGTGCATACAACTTAACACGTTCATTCAAAACTCTCTAATGCCAGTTTTCTTTTAGTAATTGAAGTTGAACTGTCCTCCCACATTATCATTTGAATAGAAAACAACTCTTCAATACATACAACATAACTACATCAGCTGCCATCTTCCCAAATGCACAGAAGGAATATGTCTGTTTTATTATTCCAAGTTTGTCACTAATTATGGTTAAAGCTGACATCTTCCTCCCTTAATAGAGTCTTCTTGGTATTCACATCATTTTCTGTATTCTAGACTTGAAGAAAACTTTCATTTCCTCATTTTAACTGTTGACCATATGTATATTTCCCTTATAACCTTTTACTTCCCACAGTAATTTTCTACAATTCCTAGCTTCCAGTGTACATGTATGATACCATATTCCTTCTTCCGCTTCATAGATGTTTTCCTTGTAAACCATCCTGGCTTTTCAGCAAATGTATTCCTTAGTTGTGAGATTATGGCTTTCTGTGTATCTGGGCTAACATCCTTAAACAGTTTCCAATTATCATTCTCCCATTTCAGATTTAATTCTTTCTCCCAACAGATTTACCTTATAATAGTATTCACCTTTATAAAATTAGCTCGAAGCATTAAGTATATATATTATTGGATTTGACTTAATTCTGTTTGCACATAACAAACGTGATCAAATCATTATCAGTTATACATAAACTATGGCTAATTTTTAGCTCTGTGATCAATTCCTTTTCATCTGACAAGCTGAGGTCTAATATAGAATTCTCTTGTGTTGGATGCAACACTTTATGAGTTAGGAAATTGACATTTAAAATATTTTGAAATTCCAAGTACATTTAAACACTGGCAGCATAAGACCTCCAGCATATGTCACTCAGATTGAAATTCACTGCAGTAGAACAGTGTTTTCCCTATATGTTGTAGGTGGGTAAGGCATAGGTCATGCTGTTCTCTAGTGTGATTTGATATCAGCTAAGTACCCTGTCAACTTCTGACTTATCCGTTAGAACATTGACCCATAAATAGTCAAGATCATTTGCTTCCGACTGCCATCAACTCAGAACAGGTAATGCCGTTCTTGAAGTGCTTTCTGTCCACTTGATCTTTCCAAAATAGATAACAATCGATTTTTAACATTCCGGTTTTCCAGCCAGTTTTAGCAATAAAACCTAGGTAAAATCTGTGCTAAAAAATGCCCTCTTCTGCTGGTGTCAAGTTTCCAACAGTAAAAGAGAGGCTACTGAAAAATCTCTGCTCTTTGTATTCTTTAGCATCCCAATTATGGTTTCTCTTACGATTTCATTTGCAGTTACCAAAAGCTCACTGGTTCCTTCTCACTATTTTTATTTCTATTTCTTATAAGCTCCCAGACTCCCTAGCCAATCAGTCCCTTAGAAGAACAGTTCCTTTGTTACAGCAAATTAAGCAGTAGGCTCTCATCAACAGAAAGCGACAACATTTTCCACAAACCAAAAGCCACCATGTTATGTCATTTACTTAGAGGTTAAGTCTAGTCTTTTCTACTTGCTCTTTTCTGTTCGAAAGTGCTGAAGGATGTTAGAGATGAGAGGTCCTGTAAAGAAAAAAGCCTTGCTCACTGCAAAGGTTCATCTATAGTCGAAGACTGCCCACAGACCTCCCTATTAGTCACTGATTTTTTTTACTTCACAGCTTAAAGACTCCCTTAGCTTTGAGAGACGCTCCCGTTTCAGATAAACTCATCTGAGCTCTAGGAAAGCACACGAACACTTTCCACTAGCTGGAGGACCCACCCGTTAACGCTGTGACCCTCGGGCTGTGCAGATTTCTCCCAGCTTCCACGTTTTTCACCGCCTAAGTGGCCCTTCGCGGCTACCCTGGCCCGCAGGGCTCCCCCAGGAGGGAACCGCGGGCCTGGTTCCTCACAGCGCCAGAGGGCCGAGGTGCCTCACCTCCGGGGCGGCCTCAAAGGGACGGCGAGGCCTGGCGGAGCGGGAGAGAGGCCGGCGGGCCCTCGGCGCCGCCCGCCCCTCAGCGCCGCCCGCCCCCGTCGCCATGGCGAGGCCGCGGGCGTCCGGCCGAGCGGCCCGGCTGTAGGCCTCGGCGGCGGGGAACGGAGCCCTTCAGCACCGGCTGCGGTGGGCACGGCAGTGGAGACCCGGTTCCGCAGCCACGCCATGAGTAGAGGAGGTCCGTTACTCTGGAAAGTTCAACCAATTTTTTTTTTTTCTTTTTTTAACAGGCTGAGACTGTATCGGAGCCAAGGGTTGGGGGTATGTAGTGTATGGGGGTGGTTAACAGGTGAAGGAAAACAAAAAGCATTCCTGGTGGGTGATTCGTGAAGGGTGGCTGGCTTTCCGCAACCAGGGCTGGACAGCCACAAGGCCGGAGGAGGTTCAGAATATGGGTCGAGTGGTGCAGAACCACGCCCTGGTCGGGGCTGTGACCTCATCCAGGTTACCTGGAACAAATTACATTTATCATGCTGGCTATAGATTTTTAAAATTAATTGGGTTTTTAATCAGTCGTATCAGCACTTCCAACACAATAAAGCAGCATGACTCTAAGTCTGTCCTGTCACACTCTGACGTCCTTTTATTTTATGAGGTGGCAGGTAGCAGCAAATACATCCCCAAAAGTAGCTGGATGTAGCCATGCCTGTATCTCAGGCTGGTTCTCTTTCTGGAAAATCCTCAGCCTCCAGTTAGGTTTATGCATGTCCAGAAACATGCATGGGGACAGCTGAGTGACAGCAAACAGGTTTCCTAAATCATGCCAGGAAAAGCCATTGCAGTCAGCTGGCGTTTTACCTTTAGCTTGCATGCAGGTTGGAGTGATTCCAGTCTGTGGAGAGATTCCCTTGATCCTGGGATTAGATATAGCACTTCCTTAGAAACAAACTCAACTGCCTTGTCTTTGGCTAAATTCTGTGGGTGTTTTGGGCCTTATAATAAAGGAGTAAGATGTAAAGGGGTTAGTATTCTTTAAATGATCAGCAATGAAATTTATGTGAATGTAATAGCATGCATTTCAGAAGGATGTGTTGCTGACACCTGTCCTGTGTCTGATTGCAATTTACCTGTAAGAATTACAGTTACCTTGGAAATAAGGGAAAACCACCATCCATTTCACTGTGAAACTAACCTCCCAGCTCTGAAATAAAAATTAATTTGACGTTATTATGAAGCAGATTTTTTTTTTTTTTAATTCCCAAACTTTGAGTTTGAAATAAAAGTCAAGGCAATAGTTTTAATCCTTGTGAGGCAGTAATGGACTCATAAAAATGTTTGCATATGTGTCTCATTTTAGTGTGAGACCTGCGTGTATGCCAGCCTGTCTCATCATATACTTGATTTCTGTGGGGTGGGAACCTGGATCATGTGGGCCAGTGAGGAGTTATTGTATGCTCCAGCTAGGATTCATGTGCCTGAGATCTGTGGCACACCACAAAGTACACCTACCCATTGATAGCTTTTCATGGTTACAGTGGCTCTACCAGGGCTTTCGGAGTCTCCTTTTAGCTGCTTAGCCCTGCCTTTTCTGTCTTCTAGCTGCAGATGGTCAGCCCTCCTGCCTTGCCAGATTCAACACCTGCCATTAAGACATGGTCTGTTTGCTCTTTCTCACCTAATGCCTCAAGACTAAGAGGCTTGTAGAGAGCTTTGCATCTTCTCTGGACTTCAATACTGTTGTTCCAAAGTTTAGTTAGTATTTCTCACTGAATAGTAACTTCCTAAAAAGAGATTTTACTTTTTATATTGCTTCTGGATACAAACCTGTCATTTTCTATAAGTTTTATAATTTTTTATAGTGATGAATTACCCATGTTTTTTTCTATTGATTTTTTTTTCCATGACACACTTGTGTAAAATGTTGCTGCCTCTGACTGTAGATTAGTTTATTTATAATTTTTTTTTTTTCTTTCTGTAACAAATGTTAACATTAGTACTAATCCCTAAAAGAATGACTTAGGGGAAATATCATATTCTGTCATCTTTTAAACCTATATTTGTCTTTGTTATTCTATTCTAAGTAACACCAAAAAAATTACTTCACTATAACTGTAGCAAAATATTGCATCAATGAAACGGGTTTTGATCCCAGGAAGGCTAATATATAAAATATCTACTAGTCTGGTGCTGATCATTCAGTATCAAGTTGATTAATAACTAACATTTATTTCCCATAAAATAAATGTCCTTTCACTAAATGTAACAAATAGTTAAATTCTTCCCCTCCCCCCCCTCCCCATTATATTCTATTTTCCCGTCCCTATTAAAAGTTTGTGCCTTGAGGCCTACCAGCAGGGCATGCAATACCTACATTAAACCAAATTTAAAAGTAAGGGTGCTCCTGCTGCTAACGTCCTCAGATCACAGACATGCAAAATGAAGGAACTGGCAGCTGAAACTTTAATGGTAGGAAGTGTAGACTGAATACTTGGGGAAAAAACACACTCTATATGACAAAAAAGTCCTATTATCATTTATGTACTTCAAAATGACGAGCTATACGATTCTACATAACTGTGGGGCCTTTGGCTTTTGTTTTAAGTAAAACCCTGTGTTGTAAGTATAGCATTGCCTACATTTTTTATTCAAATGATTGTTACTATTACGATTATGTATTATTTTGAATGTTAATACAGTGCTTGTTGTTGCATTGCACACTGCACGTTCAATCATTTCTCCACCTTCTGTTTTAACTTAAAATATTGTTAATACTTGGACTTGGATGACTTGAAGAAGCACAGAGAATCACATGCAAGTTAGATTCCTGAATCAGTTATCCCTGTGCAAATCAAAAGCACTCCAATGAAAGAGAGAAAACTATTGAAAGCAAGATCATGACCATTCCTATGCATTATGGCCTACTCAAGTAATGCTGAGGCCTGAAAAGATTTGTGTGGGAGTTCAGTTTTACACATAATGCACCGGAAGTAAGAGAGAGTTGACTGGAAAGCAGCACAAGAAGAATAAGAAACTGCATCACTGTGAAGGCACTGTTTCAAGTAACTTTGGGGTTTTTTGTTTGTTTTAGTTAAAATGAATGTGTTGCCTCAAGCGATCCTACAAGGCTCTGGGGAGCATCCCAGGTTCATAGAGCAGACTTTTTGCTCCTCATTAGACTTTGCAAGGTATGTACCTCTTTTCTTTCAGAGTATCGTTTTTTACTGTGAACAGCTTCAATCAGCTATGGCGAGGTGACAAACTATGTTTGGGGATTTTTTCAATATTTAAAACTGCAAAAATCAGAGGCAAGAAAATTCTTTCTTAGGAAAATTTCATGATTAAAATGGAAGAAAAACAAAATAGAAAATCTGTTCTGTTTACAGTAGGTATTTCATCCTGATTTTTCAAAACCACTTCAAAAGCCATAGCAAGTTATTTCCATTTAGCACTGATATGAATGTAGGTCATTGAAAATGTGCTTATTTGGATGAAAAAATAAGATTTGTTTTTTCATTCAGGCACAAAGCAGTTTTGCATCTCTCAAAATATAATGAATAAAACTGGCTTGAAAAACATTATCCTGTACTTAATAACTGAGTTAACAACAATGCCATAATACTTTCAAGCCATCATCTTGCACGTGCCTACATGGCTTTCTGTTCTGTTGCACTCATTTCTCCTCTTAGTTACTTGTATCCATGTATTTTTGTTTCCCTCAGTGCGTACTGGTGTCTCAGTTACTATTCTGGCCCGCTGTGCTCTTTTTCCTGGAATCACCTCCATTTCAGAAAAAAATGTGGTTGTTTTCTTCTTCCTCCTATTTTTTTTTCTTTTTTTTTTTTTTCCCCCCTCTTCTCTGCAATCCTTCATTCATTCCCCTTAGCCTTTGGCATCTCAGAATTCAGCAGCTCCATGTCTGTGTCTAAAAGCAGTAAGGATCTGGAAACATGATATCCTTGGGCCAAGCCTTTCTGATGGGCTCATGCTGATGTCCTCTCACACATTGATAGAATAAGGACATACAGCAATGTCTTACAATTTTATATATTTTTAAAAATCTTTTATGGCCAAAGCCATGTTCTGCAGCCATCACTTTTCCCAATATCCTCATTGCTGAAGAACTCACCCCAGAGGTAGGCTTGTTTCTTCCCTTTACTTAGGGAGTTTCATGTTCAAGATCATTCTGCAGCAGTCTTATAGAAGTTGTGTCTATTTGCAGCACCAAAGTAATGGTTTAGACCATGCTGTTAGATGCCTAGTGATTAAAGCAAGACAAGTTCTGTTTTCTTTGATAGGAAATGTTGAGAAAACTGGAGTCTGAGTTAACAGAATAAGCAGTGGGGATAGAAAGTTAATGTGAGCATCAGTTTGGTCCTTTATGGGAATTTGTTCTGTTCTTTATTTAAAAAGTCAGGTGTACTTATCATGAAGTTTATTTCTAAAAATAATAAGTAGTTATATTTTTTCTGTATAGACTCGTAAGAAGTAGTTATAGGAATGCATGGTGTAAAATGTTAACTCTGGAATAGGTGTCTATTGGATTAAAATATATTTGTCTTTAATAAGTGAGTGATTTAAAATTAAATACGAGCCAATTTACAGGTGAAGTAGATTTTTTATGAACTATTTATGAAATATGGTGAGTCATCATGGAAACACTGGCTAAAACAGTTTGGAAAAAGCAAGTGACAATTTCTGGAAGAAAAGAAACAATGTCTTAGCCAGTGCCATCCTCCCCTCATTTCTCTATTACAAAACAATATCCATTCCAAGCCACAGTCTCAGTTCTTCACATTAATTACATCTATTGTTTTTAATTCTCATTGCATATAACAAGCCATTTTAAATAATAATTGAGTTAATGGAATTTTCTACTGTGTATTTTTTCCTATGTATCATCTGCCTGTCTTTTCTTTGTTATTGCTCCATTAACATCATTGATAATAACAGCCAGGAGATAAGTATTTATTATTTTTAGTAACTTAAATTCTTCATGATGTGTCACCATGTTTGTAGTTTCATCAGTCCAATGCAGAACTTATGTAAACAGTAATTGGTTTGCAAAATGTTGCTTTTGTTTTTTTCTGCTTGTCTGTAGTTGTCTTTAAGTTAGAGGGTGTTACCAAACGGAACTCAGAAATTTATACCTTGACTATAAGGCAGATGACATTTTAAATTGCAATGATTCTAGGGGCTTTTCCCCTGATGGATTTTTATTAAAATACCTTTGAGAAGATAATGAGAAGGCATCAGGCTTTCTTGTGTTCCAGTTTGAGATTATTTTTAACTGCAGTGTAGATTAAATTGCAGCAAGCTGATGGTGATGCTTGCCGTTGTAGTCGACTGTTTCAGTTTGGAGGTTTGCACTCCCCTCCACCCTGTCCCCCCCCATAGCTGCTGTGTTCCCTTGTGCTACTGACGTGCAGAAATCTCATTTTTGCAGTCTTCGAATACAAAGGTCAGCCAGGGTTTTTTGTGCTGTCTACTGAATATATTTAATTACCCAGAGATACTAGTTTTCAATTTTTCTATTGCCTCATATAAACCTATAGTACCTTGAAATATGTTTTACATCAGTTTAAAATATAGAATCATTACCTTATCTTCATTATCCTAATGACATTAAATTGTCACTATTTTGGTGTGAAATTTTTGATACTGATTAAATTTTAGTATTGGTTATAACCAAATTTTTGTGACAATATCCATAAGTTGTACATTTTTCATGGTCAGTAGCAACTCACGTGGACTGTTATGTGCAGCTTGCAAGCATAAGCCTCTGTTGGTGCAGCTCCGTAGTAGTAAATTCTGTAATACATGCCATATTTGTGTCGGAAGTTTTCACTATTACATTGTTTTAAACACAGACATGTCAAAATATCTCTACATTCCTTATCTATTTTGTTTACATTTAAATGAACTTTATGAAGTGTCTTTGGTATTCTCAGAGCAATAAGGAGCATGATTCTTATATTAGCTAACATTATGAAAAGAATTTACTCTCATCCCTGTAATGAAAGACAGCAGTGTAATACAGACAGAGAAAGAGGAAAGTAATAGATTTATGTGGAACACTAATGTTGAATTTCTTTTATCTTTGAGTGATTAACCAGACAATCTTTATGCTCTTTTAAAGAGGAATAAAAATAAATTCACATTACTTTTATCAAGATAATGCCCTCTACAGCTGGGATATCAGAACGTATTTAAATACACCTTATGGTCAGTAAGTACATATTATTCTTTAAAATTCAAGGCCTCTCGTGTATCAGAGTGGAGATGCAAAAAGATGATGGCTCAAGTGAAAAGTGAAATAAGATACAGTTCAAATCTAAAAATTGGATCCATGCATCCTGAAATTTGCTCTTTATTCTAATGCTCTTTGGCTTACCCCTTTAGTGGACCACCTTTTGCAATATGCTGCTCAAACTGTGGAAAGCTGAGAGCAGTATTAGAAATCTGCATTGATCTAAGGAAAGCATTTTGGGCTGGGGCTGGGAATTTTTTTTGTTGATTTTCTTGGTTTTAATTTTGAAAAACTTAAATACAAAATAGATTGGCCACTCTACTTCATACTGATAATGCAAAAATATAATGGTTCTGGTTTAGAAAACAGTTTAAATATGGATAGCTTAAGCAATTTTTGATTTAGGTAATACACAATTTCTTCTAGTTTAGATAGAAATATCAGATAACTAGGTCCTTGAAAACTAATACCAGCTCTGTTTTCTTTCAGAAATAAAGACTTGAAATAGCTACAGACCAAAAATTTTTTAAAATATTTGTATATGTTTATAGAATGTCTGATATATTACTTTGTCGATATTTCAGTTTTTAGCTCTACTTGGCAATGCTAATATATTATATATGCCGCAGAAGTCTATGTTAGCACCTCACAGTGTTTCTTTTAATTTTTTTTATTTTATTTAAATTTAGGATTCATTTGATCAAAGACAAAGATGACATAGATGATTATTTGGCGAAGAATATCAGAGGGTTGTCAAAACAAGAAGCTGCTGCGTAAGTCGGCATTTTAACATCTATAAGTTTATTGTTTCCTTTGTTTCTAGTCATCATAATAATTTAAATTTAAAGTTCCCTAGGCCCTACCCTTTTTAGTGAAACTTGGCATTTAAAAATTGAAGTTGATGTTAAATAATGATGGTTCATTTCTCCTGATCTTAAATATATCAAAGCATTTAACTGCTTGGTTTTACTAATTTGTATATTTACCAAAGTATTATATCACATTTGTAACATTACTGTTAAGACTGTGTAAGTAATTATATTTGAAATTGTGCTGGGTTTTTTTTCTTTTTTTTTTTCTAAGTCTCTGTGAAATATCTCCTCTGGGGTGGAAGCTTAGTATACTGACATACACGTTCTTGTAATTCTGAATTATTATTTAGCCAAGCCCAAGTGCTGACTTCTGCCGTGAAGCATTTAAGACACCATTAGTTATTTAAAAACCCAATGAATGAAAGAAATTTAGATAACTTTTGATTTCTTACAGCTGAGGTATTTACATTTAGAAGTTACAAAAGATTATGACTGACTTATTCTTCTGGAGTCTTTTAACAGATCTGGGGTTCAGCACCATCAAAATTGATGAAAGAATTCTAACAAATCTGAATTGCTGGTTGCTTAAGTGAGATGATTTATTTATTTCAATATTTAAATAATAAAAAGATGCATATACAAGGGCTCCAGGCACCTTAACAATTAATATTGCAAGATCACCCTTGCAGCACAAAAACATTCTATCAATCAGACAGGAATTCAACCAGCTAGTTTCTTGCAAGACATGCTTCTTTTTTCCTCCCTAGCCTAAGAATGTACCTGTGACCTTTCTCTAAAAACTTTCAAATGAAAATCTGGAAAATTAACAGATTTGAGTTCAGGGGTGATAACTTTGACAGCATCCTAAGACCATACCATATAATTCTCAGCCAGCAGACACACTTTCCTTTCCTGTGATACATATCCAATTTGCCTTCACAGTGACAACATGATAAAGCTGATAAGTATTCTGACTGTCAGTACAAAGATTGGAATATATCTGTTCTGATGATGTAGGAGAGCAGTCTAAAGCAAACTTGTACTGCACTTCTTTTATTTGGATTAAGACGAGGTTCAAAGACGATGGACTAAAGATTAGTTCAGTTATGGAACTGGGCAGGACCTACTCAATATGTCATCCTAGGGTTTGCAAAGTTCAATTTGCTCCTTTGTTTCTGTAGGAGAGACTCTGTTATCATGGTCACAGTCTGTGGGAGAGAGCAGCCTGACAGTGACAGGAAAGTGAGTTAGGTGAAGCAGTGGGAAGTGGCATGTTACTGCTCTGTGAATACACGCGGTGGATGTGGGACAGTTACCTTTGATCATGCTGTCATACTAATCATGCTAGGTGTCATAACTGGTTTAGATGTTCCCTGCTTAAAGACAAGGAATCTAAGATTGGTCTGTGACTTGGTCACATTCTGCATGAGCTGGACCAACATAAGGAACAGATCCTTCCCAAGCAAATGCTGTGTTGACAGAGGTCCTGTCACCTGAATTAAGGGTGGCGTAGTTGCACTGTGAGGGGGGAAAAAAGTACCAGACCTCAAGGAGCAAGCACAGAAATAAGTACATTCACCCTAGTTCTGCACTAGGTGCCGCTGTAGTTATTACACTGTGACAGTTGTAGCAGACTGACTTGGCTTCCCAGTGAGCTGTTTCAGTCTTCATTGCTGGTGGATTTCCGCAGGACACACACTGTGCAACGGACAGAAGAGTTCTCTCTGTGGTCGCACAGGAAGTCACTGCTATTTAGGAAGGCCTTGGGGCTCCAGAATGCATTTTACAGCTCTGATTTGATCAGGTCAGCCTTTTACTGCTATTAAAACAAAAAAATCCACAAACAAACAGGAAACGAAACCCCAACCCAAAAACCCCTCCTATACGATTTTTCTTTTTATATCCAAAACCTAAGTCTGGAAGTTGTAGAAAAGGAAACCAGCAAGGAAATCCACAATAAAGTGAGAATTTTATAATCTGTTCTGCAATACCTACACAAAGTGGGGTGTTTCCTTACCATATAGTAATATGCTGTTTTTAAGTTATCAAAGCCTCTTAGAAGATTAAACTGAAATATATGTTTTCTGGTTTATTTCTATGGAGCTTTATTAAGTGCCTATTTTAAAAGACTACGTTCATGTTCTGTGTATTTAATTATTCTCAGAATTTTTGCTTTTGATAATAGGTCATCAATTACAAAATTTCTATAGTATGTAATTTATTAATGCTGTTCCACAAACCTGATACACTCATTTGAGAGCAAACAAATGGCAACAAACTAGCAGCTACACACTTATATTAGTACTAGGCTAATCTAGTTATAGAAAACTAAATGCATCAGCTGTAATTTTAAACCAATTTATAAAGCAAGGCAATGCCATATCTGTAAATGATCTTCCTGAAATCGACGGTGTGCTTTGTATGTCTCAGCAGACAACAGATGTTTTTATTAAAAACGTGTGAGCAAAGCTTATGCTGTGTAGTTTTTAAAATATTGTTTCCATTCCAGAAGTAGATTATTTCACTTCTTTATAAAAGGACAGGATATATTTCTTTTGCCACCAAAATATCTGTACTTTTCTCTAATATGGAGGTTGACTTAATAAGTCAGTCATGTTTTAGTCAAGACAGATTCTTGTAGCCACACTTTTTTTTTGATGCATGTTAGGCAGATATCAAATTTATTCCTAAATAAAGGAATGTATTGGTAGTATCACATTTATGGAAATAAGCATCATTCTTTAAAGCTGGTCCCTAAAATCGTATCCTTCACAACATTCTTTAAAATTAAGATAAGCTAGTTTCTTCATAGTTGAAGGAAGCAAAGGTATCTTTCTGTTATACATTATTGTACTTTGTTCCAAACTTCAGCAAATGAGAATTCCATTAAGTGTCCTTATGTTATAATATCATTTTTTCGGTGAAAAAATGTGGAGATGTTTTTCTTTTTTTTTCTTTGTAATAATTTTTTGTCCCAGGGTGATATGATATAAGGGGAAGAAAAAACAGTGCTTAAGAAAGATAGTACTTTAATTATATTAAAACAGTATATTGCTTTGGGTTTTTCATTGATTTTGTTTTGTTTCCTTCTCTAAGACTTTAACTTGAAAGAAGTGAATGTGGTGTAAGAAGCTGGAAATGAAAAGAAAGTAAATGTTTCCATTAATGTAGAATGTGAGTGCTTTCTTGCCACAGAAGCTTTTGTAAGCTTATGACAAAGTTGGCTGTCTCCACTGGCCTTCAGGGTGCTTCCCCTGATACTTTCTGTTCTTGTCTTGGTCTTGACTCACCAAATCATTAATGGCTCAAAATCAGGTTGCAATAAAAATTAAAAGTTGTCCTTATGACTGATCTAAGAGTCAAAAAGTTCATGAACTGTAAAGTAAAGCATCAAAAGATTGATTCCAGGGCTGAATCTTCAAATGAGTTTGGAGCCTAGAATGGACCGGAATTTTATATTGTCATTCCTGTTTTCTGATCTTTTTGTCAGGGCCATAAAGATCAAGTAGCAGTTCTTTCCACTTCATACAAATGAAAGTTGTTCAAAGATGACCCTATCATCAAAAAAGAGTTAAAGGCTAGAAAGAGAGACTTTGAAATCTTTTTGATGAGAGGAACAGCTTTATTTGATGAGAGGAACAGCTTTATTTAGTAGTAATAAAAAAATATTACATTAGCGATTTTGCTAGATGTATTTCTGTGATTCATATGATGGAGTTCTAGTGTCCTCACTCAAGACTCATTGGTAGTCAGGTGACATCTAAATTATTATACAGAGATGGTACACACTGACCTAGAGATGCAGAAAATTTGTATTTGTGTTTTCTGTCTTGTCAGTGGTGGATCAATGTGTTGTGGAAAGCTTGTCTTGATAAATTTGTTTCAGTAACGACATGCTCTGATATGACTTTTTCAGGCAGGAGACACTATTATCTTATATGCATTTGATCAGATGTTTGTGAGATATAGTGGGTTTTTCTGCTTAGAATTCATCAGAAGGCAGGTCCACATCAAGATTATCTGGAACACAAAGTCAAAGGCTTTCATTCCATTTTTAAAAAAGGTTAAAAATGGAAGACCCAGGGAACTACAGGCCAGTCAATCTTGCCTCTGTGCCTAGTAAGATCATGGAGCAGATCCTCCTGGAAACTCTGCTAGGGCACATGTTAAATACGGAGGTGACTGGTGACAGCCAACATGGCTTCACAAAGGGCAAATCATGCCTGAAGAACTTGGTGGCCCTGTGACAGGGTTACAGTGCTGGTGGATAAGGAAAGAGTGACTGACGTCATCTACCTGGACTTGTGCAAATCATTTGACACTGTCCAACACAACATCCTTGTCTCTAAATTGGAGAGACGTGGATTTGACGGATGGACCCCTCGGTGGATAAGAAATTGGCTGGATGGTCACACTCAAAGAGTTGCGGTCAGCACTCTCAGGTGGAGAGCAGTGACGACTGATGTTCCTCAGGGGTCGGGGTTGGAACTAGCACTGCTTAACATCTTTGTTGGCGACACCGACAGTGGGATCAAGTGCACCCTCTGCAAGTTTGGTGATGACACTGAGCTGTGTGGTGCGGTCAACAGGCTGAAGGGAAGCAATGTGCCATCCAGAGTGTCCTGGTTTCGACCAGGATGGAGTTAACTTTCATTGGAGTATTTCATACCATGTGATGTCTTGCCCAGGGATACAGATGGGTGGGCTCTCTCGGGCATGCCTGTTTTCGGTTCCGGTCCAGTCATGTGTTGCTGTGGGGGGAGTTGCCATGCTCGGTAAGCCACTGCTATTATATATTTTACCCATTTCTTTCTGGACTCACTATTGTTACTGTTGTTCTCTTGTTATATTTAGTAAATTCTTTCTTTTTATTCAACCTATGAATTCTCTTCTTTTTGTCCCTCCCCTGTTTCACTGGGGAGGGGCCAAGTGAACAGCTGGCCCTGTGGCATCTGGCTGCCGCCTGAGTTCAAACCTCAAGAGTTTTTGGCACCTAACATGGGGCACTGAGGGGGTTTTTTTTGAGATAACAACAAAATGGGTAAAATGTAGATTTCTTGGCTCCTTAAGATCTTATCACCTCATTTGCCATACATGTTTCCTATGCTGTTGCCCACCTTCCGTGAGAGTTATGTTAAATTTTGTTCCTATTGTACTATGTGATGCTCATCTATGATAGCATGCAGTCATTGGCCCTGGGGCTATTTACAGTTGTGTTTGAGAAATTTGGAGAGTTCAGATATCTTTGGAATATTGACATAAACATGGTTGCTGTGCTGTTAGGAGCTAATGTGTTCCTGCATGTGGTTCAGGTTTTCTTCAGGGTTAAGCAACTATTTAAGAGTACCACTTGGAAACCTACCCCAAGGGTGGAGAATTATCAGTGGCTGGGGGTGTGGAGTAGAATGGGCAAGTACCTAGAACAGTGGGCACCTCCAGTGTACTGGAACTTCACTCCTGCACAGGTGCAGAATCCTGAAGAACTAGGTGGAATATTTGGAAGAAGTATGTTGTCACCCGGGTAATTCCAGGGAGGCACAGCTCACTGCAGCATGCTGAGGCATAGGCCATGCTTACCGAGTGCTATTAAACACTATTCAGCACCCTCAAGAGCAAGAGAAGGGCTCTGCACCTGAAAACCAAGTAACAGAAACTGCAGCCACTATAACCTGAGGACAGGCACTCCAGCTGAACCAGAGGACCAACCCATAACAGTGTCAGTTGCTTCCATACAGAAGAAGAAATACACAAGAAAATCCCCTTGCAGTGTACAGGGTGATGATGAACCAGGCCCATCATGAGAACAGGAGAAGGAGGCAGAGCCAGTGATAGTCACTCGATCCTTGTGCTTGAGTGAGTTGAGACATAAAGAAAATATTTCAGCCACCATCCAGATGAGCAACTTGTTACCTGGCTGCTCCGGTGCTGGGATAGCAGGACCAGTGACATGGAACTAGAGGGCAGGGAGGCAAGGCAGGTGGGGTACCTGTCTAAGGAAGGGGGCATTGACAAAGCCATTGGAAAGGAGACACAAAATCTCAGTCCCTGGAGGCAACTTCTGTCAAGTGTGAGGGAGAGGTATCCCTTCAAGGAAGATTTTGCATGTCTACCAAGTAAATGGACTACTATGAAAAGAGGCATTCAATACTTGAGGGAGCTAGCTGTGCGGGAAGCAGTTTACTATGACCCAGATAGTGCGTAGCTACCCACAGATCCAGATGAAGTCTGATGCACCCGACCCATGTGGAGGAATTTTGTCCCGAGCACACCCTCATCATCTGCCTGTGCATTAGCACTAATAGACTGGAAAGATGAAGAGGGACTAACAGTGAATGAACTGGCTTGCTGACTACGACAATATGAAGAAAGTGTCTCTTCCTCCATCACCATGCTGTGAACAAATTATCTCAAGGTTTCCAGCAATTTAAAGAGAGCATGTCCTACTCCCTACCTGCACGGACTAGAATCTCGGCTATTAGGAGCAATCATTTTTCCACTCAAGAGAACCAGTTACACACCATGGGGGAAGCTGTGGCATTGCCTGTGTGACTATGGAGAAGACATGAAGAAATGGAATGGAAAACCTACCTACCTCCTAGAAGAACAGGTATGTGAGCTAGAAGGAAGAACAAGTACAAAACGTTGTCCCTTCAGGAGAAATGCTGCTCCGGTTTCCAGTAATCAAGTGCCCAAACAGAGCAGAGAGGTTAACTTTGCTCATGATCCTGTAAGAAGAACTTCTGACTTGTATTCACAGGAAGTAAGTGATCAAGATGAGGCTGAAACCCATGCACACCACGCTAACACATTTGTCGTTAGTGGGTATTATGACCATCATTAGAGGGGCCCTGCCTCCAGCCAGGTGGAGGACAGGGACAACTGAGTTTATTGGACTGTGTGGATTCGATGGCCTGGCACATCTGACCCCCAGCAGTATAAGGCTCTAGTGGACACTGGTGCACAGTGTACCCTAATGCCATCAAATTTTAAAGGAGCAGAACCCATTTGTATTTCAGGAGTGACAGGAGGGTCTCAACAGCTGACTGTATTAGAGGCTGATGTGAGCCTAAGTGGAAAAGAGTTGGAAAAACACCCCATTGTGACTGGCCCAGACGCTCCATATATTCTTGGCATAGATTATCACATAGGATGGTATTTTAAGGACCCAAAAGTGTATTGGTGGGCTTTTGGTATAGTTGCCTTGGAAACAGAAGGAATTAAACAGCTGTCTGTGTTACTCGGTCTGTCAAAGGATCCTTCTGTTGTGGGATTGCTGAGGGTTGAAGAACAACGGATGCCAACTGCCACTACAACCATGCACCAACGGCAATATCGCACCAATTGAGACGCTGTAATCCCTATCCACAAACTGATTCATCAACTAAAGAGCCAAAGAGTCATCAGCAAGATGTGCTCCCCTTTTAACAGCCCCATATAGCCTGTGCGAAAGTCTAATGGAGACTGGAGATTGACAGTGGACTATCGTGGCCTGAATGAAGTCATGCCACCACTGAGTGCTGCCATGCCAGATATGTTAGAACTTCAATATGAACTAGAGTTGAAGGTGGCCAAGTGGTATGCCACGACTGATATTGCCAATGCATTTTTCTCCATCCCTCTGGCAGTAGAATGCAGGCCGCAGTTTGCTTTTACCTGGAGGGGTGTCCAATACACCTGGAACTGACTGCCCCAGGGGTGGAAACACAGCCTCACCATTTGCCATGGACTGATCCAGACTGCAGTGGAACAGGGTGAAATCCCAGAACATTTACAGTACATTGATGACATCATTATATGGGGTAATACAGCAGAAGAAGTTTTTGAGAAAGGGGAGAAAATAATCCAAATCCTTCTGAGAGCTGGTTTTACCATAAAACGTAGTAAAGTCAAGGGACCTGTACAACAGATCCAGTTTTTAGGAGTAAAATCGCAAGGTGGACGTTGTCAGATTCCAAAGGAGGTGATTAATAAAATAACGGCTCTGTCCTCACCAACTAGCAGAAAGGAAACACAGGCTTTCTTGGGTGTTGTGGGTTTCTGGAGACTGCACATTCCAAATTACGGGGCCCAGAGCAGCGACAGGCTTTTGAACAAATTAAGCAGGAAACAGTTCATGCAGTAGCCCTCGGGCCGGTTTGGACAGGGCAAGATGTTAAAAATGTGCTCTACACTGCAGCCAGGAATAATGGCCCTACCTGGAGTGTCTGGCAGAGAGCACCAGGGGAAACTTGGGGTCAACCGCTGGAGTTTTGGAGTTGGGGATACAGAGGATCAGAAGACCACTACACTCCAACTGAAAAGGAGATACTGGCAGCATATGAAGGGGTCCGAGGTGCTTCAGAGGTGATGGGGACTGAAGCTCCTCCTGGCACCCCGACTGCCAGTGCTGGGCTGGATGTTCAAAGGGAGTGTCCCCTCCACACACCATGCAACTGATGCCACGTGAAGTAAATGGGTTGCATTAATCACACAACAGGCTCAAATAGGGAGCCCCAGCCATCCAGGAATATTGGAAGTGCTTACAAATTGGCCAGAAGGCAAAGATTTTTGGAATAGCACCAGAGGAAGAGGTAGCACCTGCTGAAGAGACCCCACTATATGATAAACTACTGGATAATGGAAGCGATATGCCCTGTTTACCAACAGGTCCTGTCACATTGTGGGAAAACATTGAAGGTGGAAAGCAGCTGTATGGAGCCCCACATGATGGGTTACTGAAGCTGCTGAAGGAGAAGATGAATCGAGTCAGTTCGCAGAGGTGAAAGCCGTCCAGCTGGCCTTGGATATTGCTAAGCGAGAAAAGTGGCCGATGCTTTGTCTCTGCACTGACTCGTGGGTGGTGGCAAATGCCCTGTGGGGGTGGTTACAGCAGTGAAAACTGAGCAACTGGCAGCACAGAGGTACATCTATCTGGGCTGCTGAATTATGGCAAGGTATTGCTTCTCGAGTAGAGAATCTGGTTGTGAAAGTATGCCATGTACCCAAGAGCTGGCCCACTGAAGAACATCAGAACAACCAACAGGCAGATCAGGCTGCCAAGATCAAGGTGTCTCAAGTAGATCTGGACTGGCAACGTAAGTGTGAACAATTTATGGCTTGCTGGGCCCATGACTCCTCAGGCCCATCAGGGAAGAGATGCAACATATAGATGGGCTTGTGACCAAAGGGTGGACTTAACCATGGATGCTATTGCCCAGGAAATCCATGAATGTGAGACATGTGCTATGATCAAGCAAGCCAAGTGGTTAAAGCCCGTTTGGTATGGTTGATGTATAAATGACCAGACAATGGTCAAAGTATAAATATGGGGAGGCCTGGCAGATTGATTATATCATGCTCCCACAAACTCAACAAGGCAAACACTATGTGCTTACAATGGTAGAAGCAGCCACTGGTTGGTTGGAAACTCATGCCGTGTCCCATGCCGCTGCCTGGAACACCATTTCAGGCCTTGAGGAGAAAGTCTTCTGGAGGCATGGCACGCCAGAAAGAATGGAGTCAGATAATGGGACACATTTCTGAAACAACCTTATAGATGCCTGGGCCAAAGAACATGGCATTGAGTGAATATATCACATTCCCTACCATGCACCAGCTCTGGGAAAATTGAGCAATACAATGGATTGCTAAAAACTACACTGAGAGCAATGGGTGATGGAACTTTCAAACAGAGGGACATGCATTTATCAAAAGCCACCTGGTTAGTCAATACCAGAGGATCTGCCAAGCAAGCGGGCCCTGCTCGGTCAAACCTCCTACATACTGTGGATGGGGATAGAGCCCCTGTAGTGCGCATTAGGAATATGTTGGGGAAGGCCATCTGGGTCACTCCTACATTGGGTAAAGGTAAACCCATGCGTGGGATTACTTTTGCCCAAGGACCTGAGTGCACTTGGTGGGTGATGCCGAAGGATGAAGAAGTCTGATGGGTGCCTCAGGGAGATTTGATTTTAGGTGAGAATAGCCAATGAACCGAACTGTCAAATAACCCTGTTATTGCAATCGGTGCCTTGCAGCATTCCCATGCCACATCCAAAGCCTCCTGCTCCACTGACTGAGCCAACTCTGCCTTATTCCTCCAGCCTTATAGACTGTCATAACAGATGGAACCCGAGGAAATGGACTAAATGAACTCAGCAAACATTGTGGAAGGATGGACCATAGACTAAGGGAATCATATCTGTGAGTCTTGTGAAAAAGGGGTGGTGATTCCTTAGGATGTATTTGGAACCTGAACATGACATCAGTGGTATGGAATAAGGAGTTGAGACTGTCGTGGTTTTGACCACGATGAAGTTAACTTTAATTGGAGTGTTTCATACCGTGTGATGTCATGCCCAGGGATATGGGTGGATGGGCTTTCTCAAGCACGCACCGTTTTCAGGTTCCAGTTGTGTGTTGCTGTGGGGGCGGTTGCCGTGCTCGATAAGCCACTGCTGCATTTTACCCATTTATTTTTGGACTCACTATCGTTACTGTTGTTCTCTTGTTATATTTAGTAAATTCTTTCTTTTTATTCAACCTATGAATTCTCTTCTTTTTGTCCCTCGCCTATTTCACTGGGGAGGGGGGAGAGGTGAACAGTCGGCCATGTGGTGTCTGGCTGCAGCCTGAGTTCAAACATCAACACAGAGGGACCTGGACAGGCTGGAGAGGTGGGCCCATGCAGGGCCAAGGTCAAGGTCCTGCACATGGGTCGGGGCAATCTCAAGCACAAATACAGGTTGGGTGATGAGTGCATTGACTGCAGCCCTGCGGAGAAGGACTTGGGGGTAGTAGCGGATGGAAAACTGACTGTGAGCCAGCAATGTGCGCTCACAGCCCAGAAAGCCAACCATGTCCTGGGCTGCATCAAGAGAAGTGTGGCCAGCAGGTCGAGGGAGGGGATTCTCCCCCTCTACTCTGCTCTCGTGAAACCGCCCCTGCAGTGCTGTGTCCAGCTCTGGGGACCCCAACATCAGAAGGACACAGAGGAGGCCACAAAGATGATCAGGGGGTTGGAGCACCTCCCCTGTGAGGACAGGCTGAGAGAGTTGGAGGTGTTCAGCCTGGAGAAGAGAAGGCTCCGGATAGTCCTTAGAGTGGCCTTCCAGTACTTAAAGGGGGCTACAGGAGAGATGGGGAGGGACTTTTTACAATGGCTTGTAGGGGTAAAATGAGGGGTAATAGCTTTAAACTGAAAGCAGGCAGATTTAGAATAGATACAAGGAAGAAATCCTTCCCTGTGAGGGTGGTGAGGCCCTGGCACAGGTTGCCCAGAGAAGCTGTGGCTGCCCCCTCCCTGGAAGGGTTCAAGGCCAGGTTGGACGGGGCTTTGGGCAACCTGGGCTAGTGGAAGGTGTCCATCCACCTGGGGGTTGGAACTAATGATCTTTAAGATCCCTTCCAACCCCAAACCATTCTGTGATTCAGGTGACTGTGACCCCCAGGGCAATTGCCAGCCATCTCAGCTAATACTGGGAAGATCAATCATTAAACTACTTTGCAGATTGCATACCAAAAACTGGAATATAATGTTTTTGCTCTAGAAGTGATTACTGGTGCTTCCATAAACCTTTGTCCTTTGCAAAAAGAGCAAAGGGGTTTTCATATAAGTTTAACAGATCCAGAGGACTATGTTAATCACCCCATATAATCAGTGGAAATAATTAAGAGTAAGTAATTTGATTAGTAGAGCCCCACCTTTTAGGATTCAGACAACTGCTTTAGAATACTACTTCTGAAGCATCTGTTTTTCTCCATTGCTTAGAGAGAGAGTTTAGGGTGACCAATTGAGATGTAGACATGTATGTTTACTGCTGAATCCCACACTGGAGAACTATTGAATTTTGAAGGCTAAAGCTAAAGAAGGATACAGCAGCAGAAGGAGAAAGGGAACTGTTCTTTCCCTTTCATGTTCAGATCCTAGCAAGATTTTGTTGTTCTTGCTGATGTCAATCTTTGGATATGACCTGTGAGCACCTTATGACCCTCTTTGTTCACATTACTCTGGTTGAGAACTGGTGGAATGTTGTGTCAACTCATTTACATCTTGTGAGGATATTTCTTCACTTTTAAATACTAAAAACTATGGAAAAGGTTAAATCAGAACCAAAGAAATTTATGCTTTCATGGTAAAAGAAATTTTAAATTAAGGCACTCTATCCCAAACTCCCAGCTGATTGTGGAAAGGGAGATGGCACAAGTCACTTATTGAGCTAGATGATAAATTTTAAATTTCTTTCACAATATTATTTAAATATGTATTTTTTCCTGTCTGAATAATTCCTAACAATCTTGCTTGCCATGACCAGGATTCGATGTTTATTAAACAACTTTCAAAACGAGATTTTAGCACTTAGAGGCACACATTCTTTTTGGTCAAATAAATGATCTCTGTGAATTTCAGGCCTGATAAACGTATTATTTAGTGTAATTAGGCAGTGATCTAAAGACCTGTGTGAGAAGTGAATGGTTTGCCTTTCCTAAAGAAACTTCTCTGTGCATTTGTGTAATGTGAAAGGTTTTTCTTGAAAAGGTTAAAAAAAGTTCTAATCAACTTCTGTACATTATGTAGAACTTCATTTTCTAAACTCTGCAAAAGAAAGTTTCATATTTAATGGGAAATCATGAATTATTCCATTTATTATCTACTTCCTCCTTTCAAAGACATGATCTGGATAAAAGGCGGGGTGAATAATTTCAAAAAATACAATACATTTTTAATGGGAAGGTGCAAACTACAGATTCTCATGACTATTAGCAAGTATAGAGGAAACAGAATTTTACTTGCAAAAACTCATCAAACTCTTGCAAAGATAAAATACATGACATACTTTAATAAAGAAGAACACAGTGAGCTGAAGTTTTTCCTTTTTTATGTAACTTGTTGTTTTTACTAAGTTTGGTCTTATGGTTTTCTAGTGCTTTCATTTCTCAATATTTCAACAATATTTAGTACTGAAGATAATGTACAAGCAATACACAACTGACTTCTATTTTTAAAACACTCCATAAAGGTGAAGCAACTCTAACATACAAAAAAAGAGTCTGAAATAAAGAAAGACAGTCTAATTTGCCTCGGTACAATCGTGTCTACACGTGTTCTCACAGTGAATCCTTCTGAATTGTGTAAAATCCTCTTAATCTCTATGTGGTCTATTTGTCCTTACACTACTGAGTAAGTTCTGTTGGGGACTTGAATGAGGTTTCATAAACAAAAGCATAAATACTGTGGGAATTATCCTAGCAGTAGTATAATAAATGCATAGCCTTGTATAGGGTTTTATGGTAATTCAGAGCATCAGCTTGAGAAGACACAGAAAGTAAATAATTATGATTTTCTTTTCCTAAAAATAATTTTGCATACTGTGAAAGAAACTTTCAGGGAAATATAATGACCTGTCTGATATCATGCAAGTCAAATGGAAAGCATTCCAAACTCAGATGTCTCTAGCTCTCAGTCCATTAGGGCAGCTCTGAAATAAAAGAGGAAAGTTGAGAAATACTTCATTTTGATAAATAATGGTCCATAAAATATGGTTGGAATTACTTTTTGTTAATGAATATAATTCATTTAGAAAACAAAGCAGAAAGAATAATGAAAATAATGTTTTTTTCTGATTATGCTTGACATAATCACAGGTGTGTATGCTCTTGTATGAAGAACATTTTTATAAGGGTAGCACTTCTATCTTTATTTTTAGTGCTTTCTTTGCATCTATGTTTAGGGACAGAATGTTCCAAAAGTTCATTGCTAAATTTATATTTCCATTTTCTGGGTTAATGAGGATTCTTAATTATTACAGTACTTTTATTTTAGAATACTTTTTCTGTGTCATCCTTTGATGTTTATAATTGATTAATTTTTCATTTTATGTAGTATTAAAGTGGCAGTGTAGCTTTGAACAAAAGGAACTGAGTTCAGTATATGTGTTCTTTACAGGATCTAACTGACAGGTTATGACATCCACGTTTGATTGCATGATCTATGTTAAAGTATTGTTTGACAACAGTCGGAGACTGTGAGGCAGTAGATGAAAAATACTGCATTAATTACTCTGAAAGTTATTTTACCTCTGTATGTGGTATAAAGTACCTATATATTTATTTTCTGATATACTTTATTGTCATCTTAATAGTTCTGAATACATAGCTCCATAAACTTTTTCTTATTTATAAATATCTGAATTGTCACAAAAGTCAGCTTCAAGTAGATGTTCTTCCCTCTCATGATATGTAAAAGTTGTCATGCAGTATGTTTTATTTGCTATTAAGGTTAGGGAGTTCTTTTTATAGCTTTTGAGGGTTTGGTGGATTTCATGCTTTTTGTATTAGGAAATTAGCTATTTCATCTTTATAATTTGGAATTAAATCACATGCACTCCACCCCAATATAATATAATTCTCAGCCTTAGTAATCAAATATTCTGATGTGTAAGCTAACTATCTATTACTACTTAATGTATTTTACTGTACTTTCAAATCTTTCTTTAATGAGGTTACTGTACTCTACAATTTAACATATTACCATCCAGTAAATTTTTCATTAAAAGAAAAGTATTTAAACGGACAGTATTTAAACTAGGATTAAAGAGGGCTGTGCCCTGATTCAGTTAAATAGCTTTGTATCAGTAGCAGTATGTGGTGAAAATGTGCTGAGTACCTTGACCGACTGAGATCTTGACTCACCAAAGTACTTATGTATATAAATTTTCACACGGAACTCAACTACTCAGACAATTCAGATATATTTTCAAGTTAGCTATGTACCTAACTTTGTTGGACTGCAGCCCAGACACATGACAGTGTAGATTTCAGCAGTGCAAGTACATGGTTTTATACCACCGTAACCTGGGTCATAGCATCACTGAATGCAATAGCCAAATCTTCAGGTTCCATATTTACCAAGTATTTGCATAAGTGCTTTTTGTATTCAACAAGACCCTGCAGAAGTTTCACCTATATTTTAGATGTGGGTCACTAACGGTGTTGCAAAGATGTTATGGTTTTTGACTGTTCAGCTATAACTAAATAATAATTCCTCTTTCTATTCTTAGGCAGAACAGCCTGGAGTTATAAATTCTTACAGCTTGCTTGACCGTTTAGTGTTCTATATAGTATATCTGTTTTTACTTAATGCATATCTTTTTCAGATTTTAGTGAGGAAATTGTCATCTTCTTGTTTATGCTTTGTTTGCATATACAGAAAGTAGCTAAGTATTCACATACTTGATGTAATTTTCATTTTCTTGTAGATTTATAGACAGGAAATGTGGGGGAAGAAATAAAATGTATTTGTTTAAATAAACTTAAGCAAAAATATCTATTATTTTTTCATAATTTTGTGATCCTTATCTAAGGCGTTTATATCAGTCATTGACTTGCCAACTGCAGAAGGAAATCCCAAGTGGATGAAACCTATCTGAATACAGTTTTTAAACATTGTAATAATTGTGAGAGTAATTATTTTACACTGGAAGTACATTTTAATATTTTATACACTATCGTTGTTTAATCCATGCCTTTTTGTGCCTTACAAAATGGGATTGCTACAGCACACTTGTACTGTAATCAGCAGCTGGCATTAACCTATAGTACTAATTAAATCCTACAAAATCTAAAGATATGAACCCTGATACTAAAAAAAAAAAAAAAAAAAAAAAATCTGTCAGCTGAAAATAGTAGACTTTTGCACTTATTTTGCATGTCTGTAATTGACCATACCAGACAGGAGGCATGGAGAATTAAGCTCATGATAAATAATTGTTATGCTATAAAGACAATTTTGATTATTTCTAACACCAGTATCTGACTCTTGGCCTCTTAATTTAATTTTTTCTTCTCTCTCTTTCAGTGTAAAGGGTAGAATGCAAATAGCTTTGTTGTGCAGGATTATAAATTAAAGGGAATGTAGTATAGTACTGTCCTGATCTCACACCATTGCCTAAGAGTCTTGTACAATACCCTAACATAGGAAGGTCCTTGAGATTGCACAAAAGTTGTAATTTAATTAGCTTCACTGAAAGTTAGTATTTATGGGGTTTGCACGGGTAAAGGCAGATTAGAGTCATGTTTCTGTGATTCCTCAGCATGGCTCTTGATTGATTTAGAATAACAATGATAATAAAATAAATCCATATAAGAAAATTACATAAGTATCTGTATAGTTTAAGGAAAGTAAAATGCCTGTAGCAATATGCAGGTACACTTAAAACACAGTGTTAACAATAGCAGTGCCTTTTCAAGCTTGCAGATCCCCATTCAATAAAAAGCTGCTTCCACCCATGTGATATTGTACTGCATGAGATCGTCATCTAGAACATGGTATCAGTAAAATGGCAACTTTAACTTTTGGTGGTTATTTATTTGGTGCTAAAAATTCTTATGACACCCCCACCCCCATGACACACACAGAGAATCACACGGAATTTCCAGCAACTCATGCATAAAATTCTGCATGGACCTGACTGCTGACGTAGGACAAATGCATGACACCCCGACCGGATCCACTAAGGGGACCTCATTTCACTGTTTTGCCTGACCCCTGTAAATAAACACGGTGCAACATCAACAGGGTTTCAGTGATGAGTGTATAGTCAGAGGAAGATTGGATTCTCAGCATCGTCTCTGATTGTGTTAAGTATTATGATTTTTGGCTGTTGAACTTCCTGGCTTAAAAAAACCCACAACAAATCTGCTTTAAATTAAAAACAGATTGACTGGTATTTTTGTTTTAACCAAAAATACGTAGGTATGCTCCAGATTTAATAAAAAAATAATTTATTTTTAAAAAATCCATCTGGAATCTTTTTCTTCTAGCATGCACCTATGATCGTCCAGAGGGGAACGAGGACTTTAGGTTTATATTCATAGCACGGTTCAATTTTAAAATTAAACACAACCAACGTTTCACAGCCGCCTGCTCATTCTAACTCGAGTAGTTTAAGTGCCTGCAGGCAGCCTTTGCCTGTTTCTGGCGCTGGGCTTTGGTGGCGCCGCGTAAGGCGAGTTCAGCGGCCGCACAAGAAGCGCCACTCCGAGCTTCTCCTCCGCGTTTGCCCGCGGTGCTGCGCGCCCGGCGTTTAATCCGTGCGGGTCCCTTTGTTCTGCACTGACAGCTGTGTGATTAACATGTCCTGGCTGCAGTTTTCCACATTTCCAGTAGATGCCCCCAGAGACCATTAAACCTCTTGAACGTCTCCAACCAAATTAAAGGCCGGTCTGTCTTCATTCGGCTTCTCCGAGTAACGGAATTGTTCAAAGGAAACCTAAAATCGGCGTGGACGCAGTGCAGAAAAACAAACTTGCTTGTTTAATAATCTATCATCATTTATTAGGTAGTAAGTCTCAAAAGGTTTAGTGTAAACTAGTTTTTTAATGTAGTAGAAACATACCATTAGCAGTTGAATTTTATAAAACAAGTCATGTACATTTAATTAGGTGTCAGTTTTTGATATTGATATTAGAAATAATCTTCGGTTATGTGAAAGATGAGGTGTTCCATTTAGCCTCTCATTTTACGTGCTGCAGGCCATCATAAAACACAGTATGACAAGGATCTCGAGGATTTTAGTTTATCTCAAGATATTAGAAGTTTACTTCTGTCACACACACTACTCTAATTTTTATTGGGAAAAAAGGACACCGGCATTTTCATCTGGAAACACTTTGATAACTGACAATTTCAGAATTTATTGCAAAATTCGTCAAGCTCTCGAGTGTGACGAATACCATTCATCCCCATAATATAATTAATTTCTAGCCCTATTTTATTGTTTGTATGTGATCAGTCACTTGTGGCTTAAATATTGCAGAAACTTAAGGAAACAATAGTATTATTATTTTGCACTTTGTGTATTTTCTGGTTTTAATTATAACTGAGAGATAACTTTTTATGCCTCTAAAATCTGAATGGTTATACTGTAGATATCTTCATTGCTTGTGAGTTAAAATCAGGTATTATTGCCTAAGAAAAAAATGTGCTCTGTACCATATGATTTCTTCAGCATTATTTCAATTTCTTTATTAATTTGGACAGGATTTATTAAAAGAATATTGACACTCATTTTTAAAACTGACCTATTTTACCATATGTTTTGTTTTCCTCTATTGGTTTGCTAATAGTGCTGTCTTGTGGGGAAAACGTGCTTTGACTTCAAGTAAAATGCATCAGTCTACAGGAAATAACATGTTATATGGACACAGTTTTTCTATCTATACAAACATTGGTGCTGTGTTCAATGCATATGCAGTGGGTGTTAAAAATTAATTGAATGATGTTTTGTTTAGTCACTGTTAAGACCTTTTAGCAGTACTTTCTTGTCTACTTCCAACACATCTAATGATCTAATGCACGCGCACATGTACACATATATAGATCACATTATATAAATAAATATGCATGTATTTGTGTCTGCTATACAGATTGTTATTCCACCGCTCTGAGCTATATTACTGCAGGATTCAGTCCTAGGCCCTTTGGAAGTTGGTAGAAATTTTTTACCTATACTCTTCAATTTCCTTTTAGTTAGAGAGAAGTTTAAAACAGAAAAAAGAAAACATTCCATATACATTGTACTGTATTAACATAATATTTTAATAGTATTTTTAATCTATATATTTTACATCTGATATATGACAAATATCGCATATTCTGGCAAATTAAAATTTAAATGTTTAAAGATATTTCTCATTCACTTTTTAAAGATAAATGTTGTGAATGTTGTCTGGTACAGAATAGCATATATTTTCCCTTGTCTGTGTGAACAATGTGTGCTTTTCAATCTCAAAAGCCACCCATTTATATATTAAACATAAATTCAGTACTGTCTAGTCTAAATCATGTCAGGATTTTGTGATATTTTTCTGTTCGGTTTTGCGGCTGAAATGTAAAAAATACATATGAAGGATTAATGTACATCTGTGTAGTAATTAATAGATTTTATTTTAATCAAATATGAAGTAATGCAGATTACTTCTTACATCTCATGTTACTGTTCATTTCATTGGCATCTAGCTAAGAAGTTTTTTGCATCACTTCCATCTTATCGGCATTGTTAAAGAACTGCGGTAGCTTTTTTTAGGCTGAAGTATGAGTCTCATTAAGCTATTGTTTAGAATGAGGTCATCTGAATTTATTACATACACTGTAAATATCAGTTTTCAGAATTCCATATTCTAAAGCTGCTGAGAATTTGAAGTTAAATGGATTTTAATCTAAAAAGACAGTCTTGAAAGCAGTTTGGAAACTTAATGAGATATACAAAATCAAATTAACACATCTGTGTCCTTGCCGTTTTACTGGGACAAAGGTTTGTTTTCTCACACTAGATACCTATGCCTGCAAACCTTTACATATGTGCTTGAGTGTTGCAGGCAGTCCCACTGGAGTCATAGTTTTTTTCCAGGATAGGATGCAATGATTGTTTCATGCCACATAAAAGAAATATTTTTATTATTTCCATAAATAATACCTCAAAAGATATATTACCTCTTGAGACTATTTGATTACACAACTTTTTGATAAGTATATCTTATAGGAGTCTATGAATGAGATAACTTTGATATAAATTCATCCTTGCATCATTTGATTTGAAAATTAAGGAGAAATTATCAAACTTTTTCATCAGTAAACCAGTCCCAGCTGAAGTTATATGCTAAAGAGAAGCAAAATAATATCTAATGATTATGTTTCTGGCATAGCATTTGTTTGACGTTTTAAACCAAGCCATCATATCCTACAGCAAAACTATTTAACATATACATTGTTTTGACATGTGGAATGTGCCTCATTTTTCCCTGTGTACTGTTTTAAAGCAAACTAAGAGTTCATTGTATTTTCATGAACTAATGTAAACATGGGGGGGGGTGGGGGGGGGTGGGGGGGGGTGTGTGTGTTTTCCCATCAGTCAGCCTTTTTTACCAATGCCAGCTAAAGAATACCAGTATATATTTAACACATTTTCAATGTATCTATTGGTATTTACTCAGTGTTGCCATATTTACTTCCCTAGGGTATGACATTCATAATTGTATTTTAGCAGAACGCTTTTTACGCGGGAGGGAGGAAAAAATCCGTTCCTGGCTGCTGAACTGCAGAGGTCTCTTCTTAAAGCCGTTTTAGTTATCTGTACTTATTTGGTAAGGTGACGAACAGAATACAGGTTTAAAGGCTTAAAATCTCTCTTTCTTATTCCCAGTAACAGGAATTCGTACAAGAAGAACATCTGCATAGACATGCTGCGACAGGGTTATCACGAGTCCTTCTCCGAGCTCTTCGCTCTGATACAGAAGTGGAATGCCTTGAGGGAGGCTGCAGGGCCTGGGTCAGCCATATGGCAGCAGAAGTCCCTGGAGGAGCAGCCTGATAAGCTGCATCAGCTTTGCCACTTCCTGACCAGGGCTGAGGCAGCCCAGCGAGCAGGTAAATGGGGGGATTGTGGGTAGCACAGCAGCGGGAGCCGCAGTCACAAATGCCTGGGGGAAGCTTCCAAATTGTTTCATGTATGAATTTGAAACGTTACTGCATCTTAGCACATTTCAGCCTTAGTCAGCTAAGCTGTATTTATGGAATATATGATTAGTAACTGCAGCTATTGGGAGAGGTTTTGTGAAGAGAAAACATGTAAAGTGCATTATGATATCATCAGAAATGTTTGATGTATTTATAGCTTTGATAACATCTCAGTTATTTTTCATAGTTTCATTATTTACTGGTTTTCTTTCTCTATTGATTTGAGTAGCTGGTTTTGTATTAGAAAAATCTAATAGGTGAAATGCTCTTTCACACAATAATAGTTTTATAAATCTGATTTTATTAAATACCCTGTCTGCTAACTGTGTTTGGATTTGTGACTGACTTAAAAAGGATTGTGAACATGTCAAATAAAATACAACACACAGATGTAACATGCCACCTGTGAATTACTAGGTATTAGTGGAGACATAACTCCAAATTACTGTATTTTCTCTTTGCCTTCTATTTACTAAGTTCTCATATTTATCATTTCCTTTTACTATAAATAGTAACGTAATGTACTCCGTCTTCCTCCTTTGGAATAATTTTAGGGATGAAGGCAGATAAAGCTCTAACTGCAATCCCATTTCATGGCTGAGCTGATTTCACTATATTTGTCTTGTTTCAAGTTGCATTTTGATCATTACAAATAAGAAAATCTACCATAAAGTTTGTGATTTTGGCACCTAAGCTTTCTGACTGAAATTGAGAAACAGACAACTTCATTTATAAAAGGAACAGCAAAAACACCCTTCCAGCACTTCTAAAATAAACAGTTTAAATGAACATTTTTTTTTTATTTACTATGAAAGCCAAAAGTTGAGTGTGTTTATTTAATTCACTGTAATTCTAGGCAGGAAGTCTAGCCAGCCCATGATTGGAAGGAATCTTCAGATTTGTCTGGAGTATGACTAAAACCTGAATGGGCACCCCTGTAGCTTGCAGGAGTACGAGAGAAGTTTTGTGCTCAGACTGCCCTGACAGAAACATGCTGCCAACCCTTTGATGTTCAAAAAGTAGTAGATATGGCTTATCTTGATGGGCCTGCTTCCTGCAGCTGCTTGAGGAGAGCATTTTGCCTTCCTCCAGTGCATGATTTTTTTCAGTGTTACAAACTGATCTGTGACAACAGCACTGGCAAATGCACTCCCAGAGAGTCAAGATGCTGCTGACTGTGCAGTTTCTGCCCGACAAAAGGCAGGGGCCCTGTCCCTCACCAAACCCAGCAATCTTTGTGTGCTGGGCTCTAAAAGTCTTTCACCTCTCATAGACAAGATACCATCAGTTGTCTGACTGATTGTATCTTGCCTCTAGGAGAGAATATATCCCGACCTTGCCTGTTAAAATGGAAGATGAGAAAATAATGACACTGTGCCAATATTGTTGGCAAGCACCTTCACTGAATTGCTAGATCAAGGTATAATCAGTTTTGATTTTTTTTCACCAGTTTCAGTGCAAACAAATCTCTTATTGCACAAATTTCTTATTTGTATTAAGTGAGACTTGAGTCACCTGGCACATGAAGGGGTGGATGCTAATTCATGTTGCAGGTGTTAGAGCTAGTAGTGCTGTGAAGATAACACATGAATTATACAGCTCATCAAATACTAATTCAGTAGTTCTGCTAATCCAGTTACTCCTTGATTCTAATCAAATTGCTTGGGGCTCTGGTTTATGATCTCCTGACAACTCTAGTTGACACCATTTAAGAAGTGTTCAGCAGTTCACCTCAGCTGGAATTTACCATGATGTAGCAGTCCCAACAGCAGCTGACCTGCATTTGCTCTTCAGCGACCACAGTTCAAGCTTAAAAGGCTGAGAGTAACATTTGGGGCTGCAAATTGTGAGACTTTTACAGTGTGGCTGATGTCACTAATACTGGACTAGCTGAAAGTTTATCTGTTTCAGGTGTGGTGTCCTGAGCTAGCCATTGTGTTAAAGAGGAGATAGCATGTATAAATTCAGAAAAAAAAATCTTCATGACTTCAAAGTTTTTGGCTTAATTTAAGCCTCATGAAGAGATCAGTTTTGAACCTGAAGTGCTAAGTGGAAAACAAAACCTCACTATGTTAGTAAATCATTTCCTTATTTGCTATTTAATTTTTCTCACCTGATATTTTTGTATCATAGAGTGTTGCTGTCTTAGTTGTGAATATAGCTTAGAACTGCTGCTCCTAAGTTTAGTTTTATGGTTGTTATTGTAGTGCACAGAGAAAGCTAGGTATTTATTCAGTTCCCATATTTATTGGTAGAATATGCTAATATTTTCTCTTTTTTTGATAGCTTGTACTTATAGGACACTATAATGCTGGACATAAATTGTTTGTTTGAACAGAATCGGTGCCATCCATCACAATGTGGAGGCTGATATCAAAGCACAATTATTTTATTTACTGCTAGGTTAGAAAATAGTGACATTTAGCAGTGTTACATTGTACAGACCATTCACCTTTAACATATACTGTGTCCTCTCTGTTTTAATTTGCTAGTTGAGCGTTTTGATTGAACTTCGAATCATACAGGAGTTGTCTTTTTTTTTTTTTTTAATGGGCTATTACTGATATTATACTGTGTGCAAAGAAAATGTAGGTTTTTTTCTGTCCAACTTAAACTCATTGTTGTTATATTTGAATACCTCCCAAGTATTTAAACAGAGAGAGATAGCATTAATCCTTGAAGCTTTTCAGAAAAATAGCTGACAGAGTTATTTTGCCCTAGGTACAGCATTATCCCAAAACCAGTCAGAAATATTGGCAATACTTGACTGCATTTATATTTGGTCTTTTTTGATGCAAATAGTATAAATATTTCTGACTTAAAAATTGAGTTGTTTCTAATTATTCCTTGATCTTCCTTCATTATCATGGAATAACCTCTCTTTTTACTAGTTCAGGTCTCAGTAGCTTAAAAAAAACAAAACAAAAGTTTAAATATGAATAGTTGTAGGGTTTTTTACAGAAGAATGCAGGATAAATGCTAAAGCAATGTAACTACATAGTTCAGTATTTGCTCTATAGAGTTCTTTCTTGGCATGTGTATGAAAACACTGGGGTTTTTTTCAAAAGTAAAGTTTTGAGGCTGTGGAATGGCCTACCTGATTGCCTGCTTGTCCACATGATTGTACTGGTCAGAGTAATTTCACTTAAAGTTATAGCTGTCCTCGAAAGGTGGAATACAGTGCTGGCAGGTTGATGTTGCTATCCCTTTGAAGAGTCATAGCTCCCAAACCCCTACACAGTACTACTCTGAGAGTTAGCAGGAGGGAGAGTTTGAAGATGCAGTCCATCCTTGTCTGACACTGAGGGTTGCTAATCAAATATCCTTTGGCTGCTGACACCTTGTGAACAAGTGATGACCATACCCTGCAGAACTGTGCCAACTAAATAGAACTCTTTTTGTCTGTCTAAGACCCAGACAAAATTTGACTCTATATCTCTGTATGTTTGGGTGGGTCATGGGAAAGAAGTAGGAACAAAGGAAATCCAAGTATTTTACTCATATTTTGGATTTTTTGAACAGCATCCAGTGTAATGTGTGCCTGGTATAGTGGTAATGTTGCTGTTCCTCAGATAAAAATATTTAAAAGTGAAATTAAAATCTTTAAACTGGTATTTGCACAGATTTTACCATATGAATGTAACTGAATCTTTAAACCTCTGCTTGGCTCCTACAGTCTGTCTTATTTTTTTAAAAATGCATTGCTAAATTTACTTGGGTCTGTACACTCATTAGACTAAGCCACTTCTTTGAATCATCTCATCAAAGTATTGTGTAGTTACTTTTATTTAGTTAGTTAGCACTGAGCCTACCAGAATAATGATTGACAATATGCAGATTATACTGTAAAGCATCAATCATGTGTTTTAGACTAAGGCCAGACTCTCAGTGATAGCATGCCAAATTTGTTTTTTGTGAAATTTGAGGTCACCAGTCCCAGTATTATTTCAGAAGGACTTGGAAAGTGTTGCTCTTCAGATTACATCTGAATTACTGAATTACATATTAAATGTAAGCTTGAACCCTAACTGAATCCTTACCTAGGACTAGCAGGGGCCTCGAGGAGCTGGTATGATCAGTGAGCTGGTTTACTTGTATTGTACAAGTTGAAGGGAATGCAAGGCAAGTTACAGCTCAAGAACAACTAGAGGAAGAGATGTCTCAGCCATTGGCTCTACTTTGGCAGAGCAGGGGAGCAAAACCATGGAAAATGCCACAGTTCAGTGGCTGCAACATGTATTGAGCACTCAGCACTACAGCAGCAGATCACTGTGTTCACTGTGCCAAAGCCAGCGCACAGAACCTGTGCTTGGGTATGAGCGTGTTGCAAAGGGGTGAGACGCTGCTTATTAGCTGATCATTGGGATAGCTGCTGGACAGTAGGAGTTAAGACCTAAAAGCTGTTGCCTCTCTCAGATTCCACCTGCTCCTGGTTCCTGGCCCTGTTTGTGGTATGCTAAATGCTGAATCTCTGCATGTGCTACAGGCTGCTAACCGTTCTTCTAGACAATACCAGGCATACACAATGAGAAGGAAGTACTAACTTGGCTCTTTTTTCCTCATTTCAGTGTAGAGAAAACTTTTGACAGTATGAGTTATCCTTTGTTGTTGTTGTAAAAGATGACTTTTCATAAAGTCTATGAAGAAAGCATGAGTATTTGATGTGTTTGCATTGGAAAATCTTTCTTTGTCTGAAGTACTTAAGGTTGAAAACAGAGTTAGGCATTTCACAGTGGAAAGCTTTCCTGTAAGATTTCACACTTACGCCTTAGGCTGAGCTAGAAACATTGCAATAACCACATTACCCATGCTATTTTGGAAGAAAAAAAAAAAAAAAAAAAAAAAAAGAGGAAAAGAAGTTATGCATTAAAAAAGAAAAAATACAAACATGCAAAAACCTCTTTTAATGTTTGCTTGGAGGAGGCATAGTTTTGTTTGGTTTTGGGGGACTGGGGGGAGGAACTGTTTCATTTTCTAAGCAGGTTTGTCATTCTCTACTTAATATTTTACCACAGGAAAAATGCAACAGTTCCTAGAGACCGATGGAGGAGTTTATTGGTTTTGTAATTGTCTTACAAAAAGTGAAGTGATTCTGCCCAGGAAAGAAGCCAAGCCTTCTCCAAATATAGCAACTGTAGAACTACTATTGACTTCCACAGAAGTGGTATTTCTTAGAAAATTTCACTAGTGTGTTTTCATTGCAGTGGCTTGGAGTTCCACTTTAGTGTCCCACACTACCAGTTAATTGCCTTATATCATAATCATTAGATAGCTTTATCCTTACTTGGCAAAACTATATCCTGACTGTTTCCTTACTGTCTTTGTGTATATTTTACTTTCATTGAACATATTCCCCTTATGTACCTAGCAGTGTTGGGAGGAGTGTGCTCAGTGTGCATTCTGTCTCATGATATCTAGGAAACAAGAGACTCTGCCTGAAACATGATAGTGTCAACACGCTAACCCACAGCAACCTTTCTTCATTGGCGTGTGAGTTCAGCTTATGGGTAAACTTTCTGGAAAAAGGAACGATTGGCTGGTCCTCTACTTGTCAGTGTAGAGGCATGATTGTCCTGAACAAGCAAATGGGACTGATTTTTTTGCCATGCATGGATCCAGGTGGAAATAAATCAATTGCAACACCATATTCTATTATTGTTCATGTATCTTTTTGGCCCCACAGCCTCCATGCTCAGTCTTTGTGGGTGAATTTTCACAGCATCAGCTCTCTTGCTACTAAGTCACTCGTATTGATCTCTCTGGCAAAAGAAAAATGAAACTTCCAGGATTAATGGCGTCTCATTCTGACATCAGAAATGACACCTAGTGACTTAATTCATCTTAGGCCACTGCTTTATATGTCTTCAAGAGTGAATGGTCAGTTATAATCAAGTCATACTTGCTAAAAACAACTAACTGAACTGGCAGAAGAGTGTTACCAGCTGTTGAAAAGTTTCCATATGGCCTTCATCTGGCAGGAACAAATGGCTGACTGGTGGTTTTCTGAGTGGAAAATATTGAGCCATAAATGGATGTTGAAAAATGTCTTTCTGATACCTGTATTTCAAAAATAGGTACAAGTTATATTTTCCATTAACAAGAACAACAGCCTCTCTCTTTTCTTCTTCACGGAAAATACCAAGTCAGGATGTCTTCATGATGTTGTTTTCATCTTTTCTGTAAAGACAATTTCTGTACTTCTCTTCCTTTCTTCCACAACATCCTGTCACAAAGGACATCATACAGATGTGGCAGCAGTTGTACTTAAATCACACTAACATAGCTTGCAGATCTTCTATAAGTTTTTCTTCTCTCATCTTGGCTCTGTTGGGACTGTCATACTCAAATTTCACCTCACTATCCCTGTGCATTGCACTACTTAGTAGTTTCCTAGCTAAACACAAAAAACATGAAGACCATGGATCTGAATGATCTTCTGTTCCATGTGTGCCTTTGCTTGCCAGTTCACGAGAAGAGACGGGAACAAACAAATATATTGTTCAGTGGGCCAGTCAGGGACTATAGCTTGAGCATAATAAGGAGAGATCCTACTTGACAGTTGAGATGCACCTGAAGAGATCCTGATGAAGAGGAGGAAATACTGTATGTGTTTAATATATGAGGTTTAATGTTTAAGCTCAAGTCAATGGGATTTTTTTAAAAATCTGTTTAACAAAAAGATCTTGGTGAGATTTGATAGGGATACTTTATTTTGTGCATAGACACCTGATTTCAGAGTCGTTTTCCATTGCAAAGGATAATGAAACTAATATATTTTTTAAAATTAATATTAAACAAAATGAAAGAAGTCCATTTTCTGAAATGTATATTCTATGACAAAAACCTAAAAATACTATAAAACAAATACTACAACATAGCATGACTTTTAATTTGTTTTTTGCTTAGTTTTTTATTAAATATTACTGCCTTCAATTTGGTAATTTTGCATTGAAAAGATGTTCTGTTAGACAATTGCCCATAAGATCTGTTCTTAACCCTCCTTCAGTTCTTCGGTTAAGAGCAAATCTATAAATGATCAGGCCTCACCATCTGCTTCATCAAGTTCTGTTTGTTCTGTGTAGCTGCCATTTTGGGTAGAATTTAATCTTTACAGTGTTCTCACAATCCTTTGACTTAAATGTTCTGGAAGAGCTGAATTTATCTTCCAATGTTTTATGAAATTAAGGTAATTTTTGAAAGATTAACAGGATCAGCCTTTGAACATTATCTCTGTGGTTTCTTCATTGTTTCTTACTTAAAACCAGGAATTTGTCTTGCAGGAACCGTTTTACAGTTGCTCATGTGATTCAGACTTCTCTTTCTGTTCATTCAGTATCACCTTCCAGTGCCATTATTCCCTCTCTGATAGGTGGTGCAAAGAAGTTTGGGGTTTTTTTTGTATTGACAGATATATAAAGATGACTTGTCTTATGTATATTCTATTATCAGTTGTAGAGGACTTTGTATACAAAATTAGAGAGGTCAAAGCTTTAACAATGAACTGCCTGTGGGAGATTTTATGGAAGATAGTATTTACCTAGTCTAATATTTTTCTTCTCCTGGGGAGGTAAAAGTTCACTTCTGTTAAGTCTGACATGCTAGCTTTACCCCTGTCAGAATAATCTCAATTAATTTCTTGATTAGTAAATCACGCTTTGGATCCAGAAGACAATACAACTTCTAAAAGTCTATCATTTAGGGTTTATTTTATGACCAGCCTATCTGGTCAGCCACTGTCCAAGACAATTACAGAGAAACGGTTGTCTTTGTGCACTTCTCATTGTTATTCACCAGCAGGATAGTCATCAGAGGGTCACATTAGAGTTCATTCAATCAAAGCTGTGGCAGTAGCAATAGTCTGCCTCAGGTCAGTTCCATCTCTCGAGATTTGTAGGGCACTACGTGAAGTTATTTGCGTAATTTTATGTAGCATTAGTGCCTTGATACTTCGTAGCAAAGATTTCAACAGCAACAAATCTGTATCTAGTGTTCTACCCCAATGACAATCCAATTATCTTTCCCCTTACTGTTGTATTGTAAATGTATGTATCCTCTGGTATCTTCTAAGTTCATTTTCACTTTGCTACAATCTATATATAATGTGTATTGTTGTCTTTATGTTAATGGTTATAATTAGGTTTTGTATTTCTCTGTTCATGTGGTTATTTGTTTATGTACTTGTAATCATCATGTGAACCTCTGCCTTTTCAGGTAATCTTTCATGCTCCAGGTACTCCAGCTCCCTTGAGCTGCCATAGATGTTTAAGTTGGGATGAGATAAATCACAGCCAAGAAGCATCTGGGGTTTTTTTCATTGAGTGTAAAGGGATCCTAGGTAACCCATATTGGTATCTAATTGGGTTTGTTTGATGAATCCCAACTATTGACTTTTTTATCTATACATACATATAAATATGCTTAGATATATATATAAGCACATACAGATAGATAAATATATTAAGCCTAAATCAGTTCTGTTACTTCCATTTCAGTATCATTCCCAGAGATCTTTATTGTACCAAAGTAGTCTAATTTCTAATGTATGAATGTTTTAAATTTCTGATTAGAAATATAAATTTCTACTGTATATATATAAAAATAAAACTAGAAATTCTAATTTTATGAGTTATTGTGTGAAAATAGTCTGGTTGCTAATATATGAATGAGTTTCATATGGTGTACACTCCTAGATATTCTGAAGAGGTACCTAAGAGATACTTTTTCAACCTTGAGGAGGAACAGAAGGCATGAAAACTTACAGCCATGAAGAATGTTCTGATAGGAATACATGAAGTCTATACATTGATAATTATTCCTCTCAAAGCCAAATTTCTAAACTTAAGATGAAGTTTTGGTATATTTTGGTATAATCTCATCATTTGTATCAAAGTTTTGATACTCTCAGGTGTAATTTCTTGGGCATTTCTATTTTGATGAGTCTAAAGAAATTGTGAAACCTTATTTCTTAGAAGGGGTGTTATTTAAAATACTAGAAATGGAAAAGTATATAACATGAACTTGTTCAAAAATCATTATTTTATATGTTTTAAAGGGAATTATTAAAAAGGTAGAAATATGAGGTACTGCTTCATGGAGGAAAAACTCTTGAGAAAATGAATAGGAAAGCAAAATAATAAATAAAAAAGCACAAGCAACAAGTATTGTTTACCATTAAAGAGGAGGAATGAATCTGTAAATCAAAAGACAAAATCAGAGAGTGTTCAAGAATGGGGAAAAGAGACTTCAGCTTGATTTCAGAAAATTTTAAGTAGGGAAAATTCAGCCAATGTTCTCCAAAATGGCCAAGATAGATAAAAATGAAGAAGAAACAAATACTAGATAAACCTCTTGACTGCAGACGTGATTAGGTGGTAACAGTTATTTCAGGAAACAGAATATAAATTCTTGGTGTTGTGCAACACAGTGAAGGGCTTTATCAAGATGTTCTGAAGTCAAAGAACTTAGTCATGACAACAGACAATGAGAAAATTACTTCCTATTAGACCACACGTAATCTGTCATTTTTAATTTTGAGACAGAACATGCTGGAGATGAGGCTGAGGAAACACTCTCTTGTACGGTTTAGTGATGCATTCGGAGTACTTTTTGAGTAATTGCTGCTCCTTGTGTCAAACAATGCAAGTAACTCACACAGATGATAGATCTCACAGCTGAGAAATTAGTCCTTTTTGAAAGTTGGATTTTGCCCAATTCTTCCTGCAGATACAAAAGAAGATAATTTAACTGCTTCTTTTGATCAAAGTATTTTGATATGGTATCTTAGTTTTAAAACACTTAGAAAAGACCTGGACTTTGAGTGAGACCTTGCCTGTATTGAAGCAGTTTTTTTCCCCCAGTTGATTTCTGTGTGGTACTCCATACCCAGGAGTAAGAGATTTTTTTCTTTCTTTTCTCCCTTTTCTCTCTTTGTTGAGCAAAGCTTACAAATTGCAGAACTCCTGAAAGCAAAGCAGTTCTGTTCACACATCTAGCTTAACCAAACAGTCTCTCACCTGCTTCAACACTTGTGATTCTTAACTCCTTCTTTACCCAACTACATGAAAATTCTTTTAAGAACTTGCTGTTTGGCTTACATTCATTTAACAGCCATAAACACAGTAAGTAGCTCACAAAAACTGCAATGGAATTTTAGCTAATTATTCCCATTCACATCTGCCATGAGCAGAGTTTGGAAAGAAAATTAATTTAATTTAGCCAGCTATAAATTTAGATGTGAAACATATAGCATGTGAAACATGATATACTTTACTATCTCATAGATTCTTCAGTGTCATGTAAGGATTATATGTTTCAAATTCCCTTAGAGAGAGAAGCAGTATGATAAGAATTGTCAGATAAGTTTTAGATATCTACTCCAAATTAATACGGTTTTGGAATAATCAAAAAAGAATTTTTTGTGGATTGTTTTTAAAAGGTACTTTTCTGAAAGAACTCTAATTCCACAGAAGATCTCATTCTGTGATTTTTAAATTGTGAATAATACATTTGTTGATAATTTTGAGGTACTACTTAGATTTGGGACTTGCAGTGCTTTTATAAATTTTAGGGATAGTCTGTGTTCATTTAACTGTCTGAGATGATAAAGGGTGGGGACTAAATGTGTCTTTTTTTCTTCAGATCATAAAGGAGATACATGACTTTGACTCTCCTCTGCTTTCCACCTGTGTTCAGAAAGCAATACCTTGGTGATCTGTCTTTTTCAGGGCAAGGTGTAAAATTTCAATTTGTCCTTATTTTCTAAGAGTGGTAGGGTACTGAAAATGGGAATATACATGAAAACTCAAAGGCCTTCTTGTTAGTCTTACTCTGAACATTTAAAACGGTATGAATCAATGCATTGTGTCTGCAGAGTGTTCTATTTGGTTCCTCACCTCCATCACCACAGTTGCTACCTTAGACCTCTTTTGAAACGTCCCGATGCCTTCTCGGGTCTCAGTGTCTCAGACAAATGCTTCTCCAGCACTGACTGTGTGGGTTTTTTACTCACTCTAGCTTCTCTCTTTTGACTAGCCAAAGTCTTATCCAGGTTTTGCATGTTTTATTGAACTGAATTTTGGTTTTGAATATAGAAATGAGAGCAATTTATTGTGGTTTTGCTAAAATAAATTTTCAATTCTGCCTAATTGGTAAGGTTATCATTTTCCCCTTATCATATTTCTTTGAGTGGACATGAAGGAGAACTTGATGGTATTTGAGTGATAGAAATATAAATAGCTCTTCAGTTTTCATTGTATGGTTATTGCTGTAATATGTAAGATTTCTGAAAGCTGATGATAATCTAACATTTTGATTGTAATTTTTGTTTTTAAAGGGCACTATGAGGAAGTGTATGATAACCAGCTTAACTTGGCCTACTATTGTTTCAGTGACCCTGAGGACAAATGGTTAAGTAATTACTTTTATGAGCAATGCTTTAACACTGCTCAACTAATAAAAATTGATGGCGGGAAAAGAGAGGCACAAGCACATGCAAATATGGGCCTCATCAGTGAGGAACAAGGTAAGTCACTGAGATCATAAAGCTATATTGTATCAGCACTGAGAGAGTCATATCTGACAATTTATGTTTCATTGCAGGTCACAGTATTTCAATGTAAAATTGATTTGCAACCATAACTTAAAAGAAGTTTTTAAACTGTTGCAGTTCTAATTTTTGGAGCAGAAATAGGAAGACAAAGAGGTCTATAATTATGCACAGACCTCTTTCCTTTGACAATCCATCTAGAGTTGAAAGTACTCCATCAGATGAAAACCAAAACACAAGTTTAAAGAAAGTATTTGGTTAGTGCAGAGGTTCTTTGGGTTAGATCTTAGTTCTTTTTGCTTGTTTTTGGCAAGAGACTAGTAATGCTGCCTCAGGCCCCAGGTGTTTGAACAGGATGGTATCAGTAGGTACCTCTTTTAAATCAACCCAGTTTGTGTATGAACATGTAATTCAGTTTAATCCTGCCTCCAATTTACACTTGGATGAAACAACCTATACTTCTGTGTTCTTTTTAAAAACTACCTTCTGTTTCTCTTGGCTGAAAATGACACCCTCTTTGTATGTGACTGCCACATGGATGTTTCCTTCAGATTTATACCTTATCACAAGCACCATTTCTCCATTCATGTATCTGTATCCTCAAACTGAGTCTCTGAAATTAGAAAAGATATTAACAGAAGTAACTAGAATCATAGAACAGCCCAGGCTGGAAGGGACATTTAAAAATCATATGGTCCAACCTTTCATGGGAAAAGGAGCCTGGATGAGATTGTTTTAGCACCCTGTCCAATTGCATCTTGAAAACCTCCAGTGATGGGGACTCTACCACATCCCTGGGGAGATTGTTACAGTGAATGATTGTTCTCATTGTAAAAAATATTACTTTCTTATATCAAGATGAACCTTGTTTCTATATTTAAGAACATACATTATCTTTCATGGCAGAGTATATGTGTGTGTATAGCAGTCTCGATACAAAAAAGGTGTTTTCCTATGCTTATATAAAATTCTTTCATGTTGTGGGATGACAAGCAATGAGTGAGCCTCAATTAACTGAATAAAACCTATCTTCCAGTTCCAATTCCAAAGCACACTGAATGCCTAACCATTGCTTCAAATATATGTGATTTGTATAGTCATTACATTTTTGTTTTTAAGCTTGACTTTGTGGGTTGAAACCATTCCAACTTTGAGCTCAGCTTGTGGCTGGTTTCTCAAATAGAATGGCTTTTCTCAGAAAAAAGAAGATTCACGGAAATTGAAATATTTTGTGGAAATAGTGTGATTCCAGTAAATGTCTGACAGAATGGGTGTGTTTTGAAAGATGGCCTAATTTCCCAGCAAAAACCTGGACATAAAACATAAAACCTGAAGCTGCTTTTTTTTTTTTTTTTTCAATTGAAAGGTTATCATCCTGGTTTTCCCCATGTTCTCTTAAAGCTGAAACATCACACCTTTTTAAATATTTCCTCATATTTTCTAGACTGCTGGTCATTCACATTGTTTTCCCCTGAACTGTTGCCACATCTTTCTTGCCTGCGACACCCAGAGCTGCATTCAGTTTTAAAATTTGAGTTCATACCAATGATCGATGAAATAGAAGAATTACTTTTCTTACAAGCTGTGTTTTTATTTGCGTTCATGTATGACATCTGTATTCTTTGTTTCACCATAAATTGAATACTCCTATTCAGTTCCTGACCTTCAGTAATCACTAAATTATTTTCTGAAGAATTGTTAACTAGCTAGTCTGTTCCCCATTCTGGGATCACCAGTTAGTTCTGCCTAAATGCAATACGTTGCTTTCTTTTTGCCCTGAGTAGCATCCTGTGTTTTGTAGGTGGTTTCAGGTAATTGTAAAGATATTGTTTTGAATTCTGAAGTTGTCCTTCAACACACTTTCTCTTCTTGCTAGTTTGGTATCATTTGAACATTTAAAAAGCATTTTTCTATCCTGTAATTCAGATCCCTAATGAAAATACCAAGTAGTAAACTGGACCTAGGACAGGCACCTGTGGAACCTCACTAAGTACCTTTTTCCACACTGACAATCAACTACTGATAACCAGTGTCTCTATAGGATTTCCTAAGCAATTTGCACTCATCTAACTATGGTTGCAGGTGAGATATGCTCCCCTAATGCTTTACAAGAAAGTTGTATGACAGTGAGAAAGAATTTACTAACTTAAATAGAAGATTGATTTGATGACATTCGCTCTTGATGCATTGGTGTTGGCTATAATATTTTCATATTTTCTCTAAATGCTTGGGAATAATGTTTGACTATTCCAGTATTGTTCTTGAGATTGAAGTTAAGCTAAATCCAGTTTCCCAGTAGATAAAATAGCACTTGCTTAAAGCCCAGCCAGACACAACCAAGTCACTTTCATTTTGAGTGGAAAAATCTTAATTAGGCTATCTGTCTGATACTTGCTAGAATAAAATGATTGAAGTTGCTGGATTTTTTGCAACCTTTTCACTTGGTCCTTCAGTTACTAAAAGATAATATTATTAAAAGGTGCATGAAAGCAAACATCCCTATCTATTTGTAGCTTCAAAGGCTCAGAGTGTGACTCACTACTGTTATCCAACCACTGCCTAAAAAAATTCAGTATTTCCTGCTTCTGTGATGTGTTAAGCAAAAGTTGTTGCATACTTAAATATCTTTAAGCCCATTACAAAAGCACATAAGTAAAGTTATGAAATACACTTTAAGATGCTCAGAGGGGAAATTTATTTTCCCTGCTGTAAAATATTAGAAAATTCCAGAAGAGATTCTTCTTATTAACATTGGTAAGGAGAGATAAAGCAAGGTGCACTTTCACTGCCCAGGGTAAAGCTCGACTGAATCTGTAGGGTCTGTCTTTGCAAATATTTTCCTTCTATAGAGAGAGGTGAAAAAATGAAGAAGCTGAGAGCCTGAGTGTAGGATTTGCTTTGAAGGACCACTGAGAGAAAGACAGCAGATGTATTCCATGCAGTTTTCATTTTCAGCTGTTGAAAAATTAAATCACAAATCCTGATTATAGAAATAGTGTAAGAGCAGATGTTGAGTTGGCATTGTATAAAATTACATGAGTATTAATGGCATTGTAAGTAAAATTCTAAACATGCTATTTTTTTATATTAGAACAGATCGATATAGCTTGTAAATTAAATGGTCTCTTTTTTTTTTTCCCAGTTATTTATAAAGCTGTAATCTAATTTGTTTGTGTACTGAATGTGTCAGATGCCTGCTTCCTATGGGAATATATACATACAGAAATAGGCACACATGTATATACATGTATGTATGCATTAATATACACATATAGGAATATGTATGTGTACCTATATGGTATAGGGACCTGTATGTAGGTATGTGAATGATGCCTAACATTTAAACAATACTTTCATCTGATTTAAATCATTGTATCTATATTAACTTCATTGGTTCACAGTGCAGCCAGGAAGATAGGAGAATTTATAAGAAGTTAGTTTTGCAGGCATTCATGTGTGCGTCCATTTAGATGTAAATATCTTGTACCAGTTCTTTTCAGTTCTCTCACCCAACAGTGTATTTTTTATTACTTGTGAATGGAAGCTGTCTATATATGCTTAGGACTGATTGCTTGGGAGTATAAAGTTAAACATGTACTTGTAAAGATTGTTGTTTGCCTTGGAAGAAAATCAATAAATTTGCTGGGTAATTTTTGTGTAATCAAATTTAAAGTTCTTTGACTTTCAGCCTGGTCCCTGTCCTAAAGGCTGGATATAGTCTGATGTTCATTAATCTTCAAAGCTAAATATCTGAGGTGTCGGCAGTGTAGACTTCAGTCATGATATCTGGATGCAGGCGATTAGTGGTTGTCAGTACATAAGGGAAAGAAAACAATAATAATTGAGTAGCCTGCTACAGACTGGAACATTTTGCTTGGAGCAAACAAGATTTTAGTGGCAGTTCTTTGCAGAAGGAGTTTTTAACCTCTTCTTTAAAAAACTCTATAAAATAAGGTCTCTGTTTACAAGTTACCCAAATGAGATGCTGCTCAATAATTATTGTAGGAGTATCCAGGTTATGATCCTGTTCAGTTAGCCATACTCACCCCATAATTTTTCTTTCCTCAGGGGGCTGATAGTAAATTGGTTTTTTAGTTTGGTCATTTTCTCACCTAGTCATTTTCTAATATAGTTGTTAAACATAATTTGAGTTATTAAACATGCTGATGTTTTTTTATACACATTGAAAAAGAAAAGTCATATCTTAATTTTTTTGTCTCACATTAAATCAAGCATTACTTGTCATCCAAGTAAGCACAGGCTTTGTGACAGAATCTCAGATAAGAAAAATTAATTTCAAAACCCATTTTTATACTTGTGCTTTTAAAGTGTTTTTAGAAGTACTATCAGTCATTATAAATGTATGCATTTTTCTGCATATCAGAGAATAAGATTATCACTGTAATAGTTCTATTACTGTAAATTCTGCTAAAGTTAAATGTGGACTTCAGGTTTACACTGTTATATCTTGCAGAAGAAACACAGACTGAGCGAACTGATAAACATAATGACTAGTGCTAGTTTGAATGGATTCCTATACTGCTGGGGCTCATCGTTACAATATTTGAGTGCTGTCTGTTTTGTATTAAATGGTTAACATCTATCATGCATGAAATTATGTAAATCTTAAATATATGCATCCCAAAGTTTCGGATAACTTATATCAGTTATAAAAGCAGTCCAGAGGATACAAGGAATTTGTAGGAGCTATTGCCTTCAAATAGATTATAACAAAATTAGATATATTTCTATATTATTCAAAAGCATGATAAAACCAGATATCTGAAAGTGTACTTCTTCTAAAAGCAGTCATCAAGGCCATTGCAAGTAATACAGGTGTTTGTATAAATATGTGTGTATATGGATGTGTAGGTATGTACATATATATATATATATGTACACATCTATATATGTTCACATCTATATACAGACATTACTGCTCCTCACTACAAAAAGGCCATTGAATGACTCGAGTGTGTCCAGAGAAGGGCAACGGAGCTGGTGCAGGGTCTGGAGCACAGGTCGTACGGGGAGCGGAGTGGCTGAGGGAACTGGGGGGGTTTAGTCTGGAGAAGAGGAGGCTGAGGGGAGACCTCATGGCCCTCTACAGCTACCTGAAAAGAGGGCGCAGAGAGGGGGGATGGGTCTCTTTAACCAAGTAACAAGCAATAGGACAAGAAGGAATGGCCTCAAGCTGCGCCAGGGCAGGGTCAGACTGTCTGTGAGGAAGTATTTCTTTCCAGAAGGGGTTGTTGGTCGTTGGAATGGGCTGCCCAGGGCAGGGGGGGAGTCCCCATCCCTGGAGGGGTTGAAGAGTCGGGTTGACCCAGCGCTGAGGGATCTGGTGGAGTTGGGAACGGTCAGTTTTAGGTCAATGGTTGGACTGGAGGATCTTCAAGGTCTTTTCCAACATAGATGATTCTGTGATATGTATGAATATATATGTACACACACACTCAAATATAGCCAGTGCTTTAAAGCAGTACTTCAGATACCAACATTTAATTGTAATGTCAAGCAGCTCTGCATTTGAGAGAAGCTTAAAGATGACTAATTAACCTATCTGTTGGTGGTTTTCTAATACAAATGCATGACTGTTCTTTCCTTAAGGCAAACCCTTGCAAAAAGATAGGTTAGTGGTCCATTGTCTATGGGACAGTGGAGCAGGACGAATGATATCAAGAAGAACTCTGGAGGAAACAATGAAAACATAATTTCTACAATCTTCTTGCAAATATCTATCCTCCCACCCTCAGATAGTGCAAGGATCTCAATGCTTACCTTTCAGATATTATCAGCAAAGGTAAATATTCACAGTGGTTGCTTTCCAGAATGAGTAAATTAAGCAGTGCACAGGGATGTCTATGAGCACTGAAGCACACACTAGTTCTGAAATGGTGTTAATAGTCCTGCACATGCTTTGAGCTCCTGCCGACTTGGACTTTCCTGCCCTGCAATTATTCATGGGCACAATTTTGTAATTAGGAGTGTTGCAAGGACTTTTCCTAAAAGGCAGTTTGCAAGCAGTCACACTGTTTGAAGGATAAGAGAGTTTACTAGGATAGACGCCCCTTTCCATACCTGTTGGTTGCAGTGCTGTACATTTCTGGATACATTTAAATAACTTGTTTTGAGAAGGCATATAAGTATCACAGTAGAGTCCAATGAATAAAACTTCCACATTGAATTCCAAATGTAAATCAGTACCATGCCAAAAACTGCATATCCCCTGGTATGAGAGCTGTGAGATGCGTGAAAATTATGCCATTAATCTCAATGCAGTGGTGACTTTGAATTAGTCATCAGATTTATATTCTGCTAGCACATAAGGATCAACAAAATTGGAGGTAATACTTTTTCAGATATGCTTTCAGACTCTAAAGACAGGCAGAACTTGTAAGAGAAAGGGACAGAATGTAAAGCAAATAGCAATGTTAGATATCTCAGTGCTGATTTCTATAGCATGCAGCTAATCTATCAACCAAATTTTGTCTGTCTTAGTGTGTTTTTTAGATTGAATGTCTTAAAGAATTCCTGATCAGGTGTCCTTAGTTGTTTCTAAAATAATCTTAGACTTTTCAAAAAATCTGCCATATTCTGCAAATTAATTAAGGGGTTTTAAGTGTTCAGTCTTAATCCAGTTAGGTCTTAATTATAAACAATGTTAAATTCCTGCTGCTTTTCAGTCAGAGCAATGTTATGTCAGAGTTGATCACTTCTGAGCTCTCCGCAACCACCCCAAACATTTTAATAAATTGGACCTAATTCATGAAAAAGTTGTAATTGTTCTACCTGTAATCATGGATAAAATACAGTCTATTTCATAGGTTAGAATTTGATAGAGACTTTTCTAGTTGAAAGGCTTACTGAACACAAGGGATTTATAAATAAATCTAATTAATTTGTTGTGGAAAAAAAAACCCACAGGGTTCTCGCAGACTTTGACAATCTGGATTAAGACTGAGGAGTAGGATTATACCTACTGTTTTACCATACTGTTGAAATTTAAGTTTTTAATCAGGGCTTTATAGCAGTTGGTGGAAAGATTCCTATTGAGTTTAATGGACATTTGTTTCAAGCTTGTGAAGTTTAAGTGTTAATTACTAGACATACTTGGTAAACAACATCTTAGAGACAGTTCATAACATCATGTTTTTGTTTTGGAACATAAAAAGTCTAAACTGATTATTTTCTTGGTCTTGGTATGTCCTATTTAGTCCACTGCTAATAAATTGTTGATTTTGTATTTTGAATTGTTTATGGCAAGTGTTTTTCAATTAAAAACTGTAATGTATAAATAATTGAGAGAAACTGAGCATACATTCATGAGTATCTATGCAGAGGAAATATGCACGTTTAAGCAGAATTTCCCCAATCAGTTTGCCTTAAGGCAGAAGTAATTTATATTCAGATGAGACAAAAAATGTTAATATTGCAAAATGAAGTACTAAAAAGGTTTAAAAAGGCAAAAGTTAAAATTGCTTATGAAATTTCTTATGCTTTTGTATGTGCGCATTTTGCAGCTTTGTTTTAATTACATAAACATATAGTGTCTTTTGCTAGGAGATTCTTAAGTATTGCCAGAATAACATTCACCTGTGGGATGGATGGCCCATGCACACCTTCTACTTTAATAGGGCTTTATATTATTATCTGTGTTGCAAGTCTGACAAGAGCACTTACATAGCAAATCCTCATTGTGCTGTGTAATGTAGAAATGAAAAGTGCTGCTTTACAATCTGATTGCAAAATTAGAAACAGCTGGTAAATAAAACAAACCAGTAGGACAACATTTGTGAAGAGTGATAAATTTCTTCCTTACTACCTGTGGAGTGCAGAACTGTTCCCAGTAACAGTATTGCTGCATTTAAACTATCCAGCCTGCCTAATATTATGTTTTCACCATAAGATGCATAGCTGGTATCTAGAGGTCTCCACAGTGTTGTGTTCCCAAGTGCAGGTCTGACACTGGAAGAAGCAACCTAAAATGGATCTCATCTCTTTGTTCAGGAACAAAAGCAACTCAAATTACTAGCTAATAGCTACACAAGGCATTTCTGATCTCATCTACCCTTGTGTCTGTGTTAGAGATTCCTTTTTGTAAGCAACTTCTTTTTATTTAAAATGATAGCCAGATAGGTTTGTGATTTTTGATAAAAGATTAGATACATAGTTTCCTTTCCTTTTATTTTTATAATGGGATTTTTCGTAGTGTGAGCCAAAAAGAGGAAAGGGATTTAAAGTTATAAATGCCTATGCAATTTTTTTCATAGGGAGCCTGAGCGCAAGGCAAAATCTGGCAGTGGTCTAAAGGAGAGTCGCAGTTCTAGATATTTAGAGGCTGTATATCCTTTGAGGCAGGAGCCACCATTTTGTTTTATATTTATACAATACCATTGCCTGTATGCTTCTATAATACTTGTACTTGGTAAGATTCAGTTGTCCTCTGATAAATTGAAAGCTGTATGTGCACATGCTGCTGACTGGCCAAGCAGCGTGCTGCCCTCTAGAATATATATAGCAGAGTTCTGCCTGGCTTTCTGTCTGAAATTGGGATTAATCTCTATCCTCAAGCTACTGATTTTCAAAAAAGTGGTAGGAACTTACTGTCTTATGGACTTGTTACCACTTCTTACCAAATTTGGTTGAAGTTCACTCTAAATCTAGCTGGAGGACAGGATGATCCCATAGGCTTGATTCCTTTGGAGACTAACGTAAAAATGTCTTTTTGTACTGTTCATTGTTTGGACAAAACATGTAGCATGTTTCCTTTGGTTCATTTAATTTTTCTTTGTATAACAGACCATATCCAGTAGTAAGCAAATACCTTTGATTTTATATGATATCCCCCCCACCCCTCACCCCAGGTGGCATATCCCATATTGCTAACTTTTAAGGTTTATTTCTAGCTGTGATTATTTATTCTTAACAACTTTTTCAGAAAAAGGAGTGTAAGAATAGTTCAGACCTGAAACCTTACATATGTTTCTCCAAATACTATGTGTTTGGCTACATATATCTGTTCCTAAATTTTTGTCTTTAAGTTCATGTAGAGACATATGCTTAAAAAGAGTCTCTGCATCAGGGAACTTTAGAGAGAGAAAGAAATCTTTCCTTAATGGGACATGGAATTCTGTGTATCCAGTTTGACCATTTAAAGCACTTCCAGTCATTGATTTTCATTATATCAACTGAAGCTAACTCTTCTTTGTTCTGCACTTACACAATTTCACAAAGCAGTTATACTGTTTTTTCTGGTTGCTTAAGAATTGCATACATAAATTAAATGGGTAAAAACTTGATTGTAGAGCATAATTTTTAAAGTTTAAGCAGCAAATTGCTAGTCTTCAGATATGATGCTTTTCTCTGTCAGTCAGTGACAGACAGAAGCAGCCATAAATCCAGATAGATTCTTGGGGAGGGCAGATTTAAAAGGTTTGTTAAATAATTGAGCTCATCCTCCTGCAAGTGCAGAACGTAGTTCCCAGATAAATGACATCTTATTATTACAGGGTTGTTACTGGTTTTGAAATAGCAGGTACTGTATTGAAATGATGTCATAGAAATTAAGTATGGTTTTGGTTCAAATTAGTATACTCTTAAGAAAGTCTGAAAGAAGCTTCTGAATATGCAACATGGAAGCAAAAAGGGCCTCTTGAGTTAATAAGAATTATTCTTCATGTAGTTATTTTTTTTATTCTTATTTTTTAAAAGGTGTTGGTAGGTAATGAAGATGTTTTAAATAAAAGAACTTGAGGAGAATTCTGTAGGGTTCTTATTTTCACTTCTGAAAATAAATGCTGTGAAAACTTTCTTCATGCTTTTCCTTCAGTTGATTTAAATCAAGGTTTATTATTAAACACGGGGAAGTAATAATATTCTTTACACTAGCAAAAAAGTAAGCAGGCTTGCCAAAAGCCTCCTTAATCCTTTCACTGTCACTGCCACTTCTTCAAATAGCCTAATTCTTCAAATAGACAGTCTTTCTGTTCTTTTCATATAACACCTGGGGACAAGTCTGTATTCTACTTTGCAATGAGAAGCTCTTCAGAATATTCACAGCAGTGCATAAGTGCTAATTCTACATTTTGTAATTTATGTTTTCCTTAAAAGTTTTGACATATGCAAAAAAAAAAAAAAAAAAGATATTTTAAATTAGTTTCTGTTCTTGGGTATTTGGTGATTGTAAAGTTCATTTTCAAATACATCATACAATTACTGAAAAAGTATTGCTGTTTACATTGAACTATGAAATATATTGTATCAGAAATACTTTAGAAAAAACATTTTGTTTACACTTGAATATAACATGTAGCACTCAAGTGAATTGTTTATATATGCACTTCTGTAAGAGTCATATTTTTAATGTTTTCGGTATTAAATGTTGCTCTGTTGGCTTTATGTGCATGTTCGTAAGACTATGTCATTTAATGAAGAGATCTTTTTAAAGTATTGATAGCCATGAGTAAATTATACTATGTTTGATCTGTGTTAAAGATTCAAAGTCCAAGGTCTTTGAATAGAACTTAGAATAAAAATGTAATTAGGTTACATCCCTAAAGTCTGATATATCTTTAAACAAGACTGCAAATGAAACTTTATTAAAACTTCAAATGAATTATTTCTTTGCTTTTTTGAATTCTTTTTCCCTCTCTTCTCTTTCATGTCTGTTACTGACATTGCTGCTTGTATTTTACCTGTCTTTTCCAGGGTTTTTTAATTATTTACTGCTTAATGAGTAGTACTGAGATGAAGCTTCATTCAAAGCTGCCCGCTCACTAACAGATTCTTTTGCTTCAAAGCTTTGCAAGGTCTTGGACTACTGCAGCTGAACCGGCAGTTGTCATCATAAACTTTTCTGGAGTCAGTGTTTCCCTTTAGGAACTGATAAAGGTGGTACTGTTTCCAGGGGTGCTTTCTCAGCAGGACTGAGAGCTGATAGGGGGTTACATGTCCTCAGCCATTATCAATAATCTGTAGAAGTCATAGCTAAAACAAACATTATGAAGCTATTAATAAAAATATATATTACTCTTCAGAGGATCATAGGATGATTCAAGGTGGAAGGGACCTCAGCTGGTCATTAGTCCAACCTGCTACCCAAAGCATCCTTCTGAAGTAGATTATCTGCACAGCAGAACAGCTCCAGTGCTGGAGCATTGCATTTGATACTAAATTTGTTAGTGGAAGCTGGGAAAAGTAAGGGGAATGGGATAGAATCTGAATAAAATGTAATTGCTACAAAAAATTATTTGAACTGAGGCAAGTATTTGACATGAGTTAGCAAAAATGTAATTTAGTGAAACTAATCTGCTTCAGTGTCACTTTCTGTATTTAAAAGATAATGATCATATTACTCTTTGAGATTAAATAGTAATATAGTTTGTTTTCATTTGGTCCTATTGAGCTAAAAAATCCCTCAAGCTCTGAAAACCAGAACTGCAAAGCATGTGCCATTCTTCACTATTCATCACTCAGATTTCACCTCCCTCCCCGCATTTGGAAATCTGCCTATAAGCCGTGAAATATTTGTGAAACCTGAAGTGTGAGCATCCCACTGAGTGTGGGCCTGTTTTTATTCAGAGCCTGGAGCCTTACATTGTGAGCTTCCTTGAATACATTTTGTATCTTAGGTAGACTTTGCGTATAGAAAGCACTTGGATGCTTTACAAACATGGAAGGAGGAGGTTTGAACGTTATTGTGAAGTGAGAATTCCATTCTCTTTAAAATGGGTATGTTGTCATTCAGCCTGTGTTCAACATTGTTTGCAGTGTTCTCTAGATTAAAATTGACATATATCAAAAAGTGTTTATATATAATCAAACAAGTCAGAAGAAGGCATCTGACAGATGTTGCTTTCATAAAATATGTCAACCAAAAAAGATTAAAAAATTTAAATGATAAACCAAATTTTTCTGTGTTGGCTCATTTGAATATGAATGTAGGACAGACAAGTTAGTGGAGTTTTCATATGGGACCTGTTCAGTTGTCAGGTTTTTTTCCTAAAGCTGGACACTGGTGTTGGAAAAGTACATTCTTTATTCTTGTTTCATTGTGAGCAAAATGCTGCTAAACCAGTTTGTCCGATTACGGTGTTGTAAAGTCTTCAGAGATTCTGGATTCTGATTCAGACATAAACTTCTGTGAAAATGCCTGAAATATGAATATTTTTTCCACAGTTAAGCCTAAAGCAAAGGGTAAAATCAGTGATATGTAGTTCAGGTAGCAAGACAGTAATTATAGGTATGTTCCTAGCTTTTAGAGTTAAGGGTTACACTTAGCATGAAATCACTCTTTGATTTATTATTGTCTTCACGTATGTCCATATGTTATACTTCATACCACTCTCTAAAGTATATGTGAGATCTGTGTGGATATAATTTTGAGGGCAATCATGTAATTGACACCAGATATTCTTTGTGGTTACTCTGAGTAGTTGGTCTAGAGAGTAGCTGTATGTGTCTTAGAGAAAATCTGAGAGGTTTTGTGGAGAGCCAGAAGCAACAAGAAGGCCTGGAACTAACCCAGAATCTTTGAGAGTACAGTATAGTAACTAGAAGAAAGGCAGGAGGAGGATATCTGTTTCAGTCTCCCCTACAACAGTGCCTGGTCCTCCTGTACATTTCATGCTTCCTTGTAAGAACAAGATTTTTCACAGCAGTTCCTTTTCTGGTAATACGCTCTTCAGTTAATTACAGTTTTTTTCTCTTGCTTGTCCACAGTAAACTATCCCTGAAGCAGCTGTCATTTCAGCTGCCTGTGGGAAACCCTTCTTTGCAGTTCAGTCGTGTTGGCAGCAGCAGGAGAAGGGATTAGAGAGCAGACAGGCAAGCAACCAGAGAAACTACTGTTATCTCTAGCTTGTGAGGTGTCTGTCAGAGAACCCTTTAAACAACAGCTTTTTAGAGCGTTTTTAATATCATAATGTGCTGATGATGCGATATTAGATACCGTGAACAGTCCTACTGTTCTCTATGCACTGCCCTCTAGGTATATTCTGAGTATTTGAGCTTTAAGGCAAGTAATTTAGGTTCTCACAGGGCAAGACTGTATATGATCTAATGCTCACCGGATTCCTCTTTCTTTCTGGACAACAAATGCTTGCTTAACTAATGTCAGCAGAAATAATATAGTATTCTCTAAACTGCAATACCAAGGCTTAGCCTAGCAGTTCTTGGCCCAGACAAGGGAACATAAAGTACCATATTTTTGCACTGCAGTCTCAGTCCACCAATGCCATATCTCAGACTGTGTGATGCTCAACTTTCCTTTTATCTCTACCCTTCTCTTTTATGTCCTCAAGCCTTATACTTCTCAGGCATGCTTTCAGCTGACTTTGAGCAGCTGACTCTAGGGAGAAATCTACTGGTGTATTGTCAAATTGGGGGAATTGTCAGAATACCCCATGATCAGCCAGCATGTCCATTACAATATTCATATGAACCATCTATGTCATTTTGCTAAAACTCCCTGTTGGCATCTTTCTGAAAAGTGTTATCAGCTCCTCTATAATAAATGAAAATAACTTTTGATGCTTTATCTCAAAAACACTCAACTTGATTGTTGTCTGATGATTGGTTGTGGTTTAGAGGAATCTTGAAGAGTTATGGAACTGTAAAATTTTATCTTAAATCTCTTCCACAATTTTTGTCTTGCTTTTGCAGATGGCACATAAACTCAGTTCTTGCATCTGAGATCAGTCCTAGTGACTTCTATACAATTAATTTCACCTCAGGAGTCCAGAGTGGTTCAAGTGTTTGCTGAATGAGAGCCTTGTTTTATGATTCTTGTGAGCTTTTTGTTCTACCTCCCAACACATCTCTGTTAAAAGACTTATAACAACCTCTGTAGATAGTGGCTCACATTGGAAAGTGTGACAGATTCTTAACTATTTCAGCATGAATAATGCTACCATAATTATCGTAATTGAACATAGGAAACTAAAAATAATACAAGTAGTTCAAGCAGTTAAACTGAAATGTAAGCCTATATCTTTTAAAATAGTAATTACATTTTTCTTTTTTTACTACCATTAACTGTTGCTTCAAGCAGATTTTATGTCCACGTTGTACAGTGAAATAACTATTACAAAAGATGTCCTAGTTCTAGATTAAAATATACCATAATATACATAAAGCTTTATTGTTCCTTTAGGTTGTTCTTTTAAGCCAAAGTAGAATATTTTCTAAAGTCCTCAACAACTGTTTACAATTCAGAACTAAATGTGCTTTCTGCTTTTACTAGTGCTGCTGAAGAAATGTACCTAACAGACCTGTCACTTTTTTGTGCAATTGTTTCGGTGACATTATTTTCATTGGTAAATGTACAAGCTGATAGAAAAGGAAATCATTAGGTGCTCTCAGTATTGCTGAGGCATGGAGCTAGAACAGGTCAGACACTGCATTTTCCAGATTGTAACATTTTAAATTACCTGTACACTACTGAAAGCAATCTGTGGACCTAATTAACATCTCACCTAATTAATTGGCAGGACTGTATATAGAGCATTCTAGATAGTTTTGCACTGCCTTTATTTATTAAATACCATGTTTTTCAAATTTCTATCTCTAATTTCAGTATTGAAACTTCAGATTTGTGTGCTGTTTTCTTAAGTGGGAATAACTACTTTTTTTCTTCTCCTTCAAGTAATCAATGCACTGCTGAATGAGTTCATTTTAATGCACTCAATCATGCCTCTAATGTTTGTAGCTTACGGGCGCAAGCATCAGTAATGCAGGAATGTTATATGGCTTTAGTTTGGGCCATTTCATAAAATATTCATGGAATCAAAAATGTGCATCAAAATAGCGGCTGGGAGAATTACATTTATGTGCCTGCTTTTATGGCAGCTTCACATTTAAACCCATTTGTGTTAATATCTAGTCAATCTTTCTACTTAAAAAAAAAAAAAAAGGCAAAATAGTAGTCTCCATATATACCCTTTTTTGGTTTGATATCTATTTTGATATAACAAATGTATACTTTTGGAGTGGGTTTTAGGAAGGGGAATAAAGAAAGTTTTAGATAATGTAAAAACATTTCTCTTTGGTATTTACAAAATTACACTGAGTTCTTTTGCTTGAATGAACAGATTTATTTTTTTGACTTCTAGGCAACTCAGTGAAAACTGTAGCACAAATCTTTGTGCATATGTACATAGTTGCTATGAAAATAAGAGTAATTTCAAAAATTTTTGCGGCAATGTCTTACATTCATATAATTGTTTAAAACTGATTCTTTACTCCCAAAATTATATTGTGACAATGTTTACCTCCCATGTTTAAGATTAAACTACTGCTGACAGAGTTTCTTTTGTTATACCCTGAGCTACATTAAACTATAACATTTTAGTAGTGATAGTATATATGTTGTAAGAGTTATGTTTCTGGTTTTTGATTCCTTTTATAAACAGAGAAGAGGTATCAGAGATTCTCAAACTTCATTTAATATATACTGAGCTAATTTCTGCATGGCAGTGGGAAAAGAAATATGCAATTGCTGTTAATGCTGCCAACTGAAAAAAAGCTATACTGCTTTGTGTAACATTTTGCAGATAGATTTTTTTCAAATATAGATTTCCTAGAAACACCTTCTGGATTTTCTCTTTGAATTCCTAGAGATATAGAAAACAGATTTCTATAAACTATTCCAAGTGATTTTCCTACTCACTGGTTGTTTAGTTGGTTGGGTTTTTTACTTCCAGTTGATAAAAGTAATTTAAAACTCTGCCTTGTCACTGCTCAGGTGAGATAAAAATATTCTTACTCTCAGAAATGTTCTGTAATGGGTTTATTACTTTCTTTTCATGTTTTTGAAGTTTGTCAGACAGCATCTACCTATGTCTGCACCTAACAGTTTCAGTAGTTCAGTGTTTAAAAATTGGGAGGCACTGGCCAGATCAATTCCAACTGAACTGACTCATGACAGTGAATAAACTTGCCACTCCCCTGAAAACCTTTTTCCACAATATATGAGGATCACATAAGCATTACGGATTAAAGAAATAGGCTGATGTGTCATTTGCCAATGAGAACAAGGGATTTCAGATTATTTTGATGGAGGAATGAATTCCAAAGTCTAAAATGTTTTACCTTCTATGAATCTGAGAGCTCTCCAAATAGCTACTATTATTTGAAAGAGTCTTCAATAAGCAAAATCCCAGCCATGTAAGGGCTTTCAGGGCAGGAATTCCATCTCTCCCTAATTTAGGAAACTAGCAGGTATTTTATTCTTTTGCTCAGTATCTTCTTTTTGGTATTTTTCTAAGAAGATAGTATTACTTTTTACTTCACAATCTTTCTTGGAGTCTTAGTGAAGCCAAATACAATTTAGGTCCCATTTCAACGCGACCAAAAATACTATATTGCTTTTCTGTTTTGAGGCTTGATGTAGATGGATTGTTTCTAAAGAGGTTTCACTGAGATCTGGCAAAAAGGATATCAGGTCACAGCTCTTATGCTTAGGTCAACTCTTAAGAACTATAGGGTACATGGAATATATGAGTTCAATTTCTAGTCTGACAGAAACTTTCTCAAGGGGATACTGCAAGTGAGAACGCATGGGTAAAAATTACCATACCTGATAGTTCTAACAAGCTAAACAATAGTTCTGAAGGTTGCACATATATTTATCTAAATTATGTGTCTTGTTAAGAGATTATATTAGAATCTTAGGAGAAACTCAGATACTGTGTTCAGTTTCCAATTATATATCCAAGTGATACCATTCATTTGTTTGCTGCTTCCTCTTCTTACTAAAAGTTTTTGATTTTACACATGAATCAAACTCTACTATTATAAAGAATCCATTACACATATAGTGAAACTAGATCACTTAAATGTATGGCAATATCCTTTCAAAAGGACAATCAGTTGATTACTAAACTTGGGGGCGGAATTCCAAGAAGAAGTCTGTGTGTGCTTATGAGTATCCAAGTGGATAAAATACTAGATCTAGCTATTAACATTAAATTTCCACTCCGTTTTCTGTCATTTGTCACAAAGACAATACCAGCTTCTTCAATTGATATGTTAAATCTGCATTCAGCAACTTGGATAACTGGAATTCTGTTGACTTCTGAGTTGGACTTGCCCTAAGAACTTACTGTACTGGATAGGCAGAAACCTAAATTCAAATTGGAAGCCTCTTTAGGATGGACTAGAGTTTTCATCTGGTTTTAACAAGTCTCTGTTTCCTGTTACAGGTACTGTCAGTGAATCCTTAAACAGCTTGTACTGGTCATGATAATTTCACTTTGCATTTCTGTTTGCTCAGTCTGATGTCAAGTATGTGATATATTGGAAACAATGCATAGATCTTTTCCTGTCTGTTTACAGGGTCTGATAGCTACTCTGGCAATAAGATTTTTTCTGACATTTTGGGACATCTGTCTGATTCCTGTCCCTAGCTAGAGTGGAACTGAATAAAGCCTGCTGTCTCCCCTTTCACCTGACGCTTCATTCTTCAGCCCTTTTTGTTGTCTCCTCTGGGACTCTTACATGAATCATAGGTTGCAGAGCCTTAAAATTATTTGTCTACGAAACTCACTTAATTAGCTGCTTCTTTGAAAGTTTCTCCTGCTTGTCAATTTTAGTTGAACTCATTTTAATAATCAGAGAAGCTTAATATTAAAATAAATTTAACTAATAAAGATAAGAGTTATGTTTTATATTGCAAAGTTGAAAGCATAGTTATAAAAGAGTAACATATGCAAAAGACCAATCTAAAATAAGTTAATAAGAGAAATCAGTTGTAGCTGTTCTGCTGCCTCTAGATTGGCTGGAGGCCTGGGGAACTAGCCTCATTTTCTCTCAGAATTCTTAAAGGTCCTTCTCCAAGCTTCTCTCCCTTCCTTTCCTACAGCTGGGAAACAACTTTTCTCCTGCCTGATTCTTTCTGTAATTTGAATGCAGCACCGTAAAAACAGTTTGCAAAACTAATTGTTCCTTATAAATCATGTTTCGGAAGAGGTGTAAACTGCAACTGCATCTAAATAAACTTAGTTTATGGTTTGTTTCAGCTTTTAATAGAAATAGCAGTTGATAAATTGGTGATCTACGGGGCAAGATTCCTCCATAACACACACACAAAGTTAGGAAGGAAGGGTCATATTCATAGTTTTCCCAGCTATAGAATATTTTTTGTAAAACAAGGTACTGGTGACTAGAATGTTTGGGGGTTTTTTAAACGTAAATGATCTCTTCTCATCTTATCTGTCCCAGCACTTTTTCTGTACCCATTATGTCTAAGGAAAAGCTTTTCTGTTCTGTCAAAGGGCTTTGAATTTCCACTGTCTAGAAAACGTGGAAATCTAGATTGCATGTATACATGGAGATAAATCTAGCTGAAGGTAGAGGAGAGAGAGGAAATAGCATGGTAAAATGAATTGACCTTTATCTTCAAACTTTCATTTGCCTTAAAGATGTTTGAACATCTTTGAAAGTTTCAACTTGCATTTGAAGACCTTAAAGTGTATTACTTCAGGCTCAATAATTAATCTGTTAGTGGTTAAAACCCTTCCAGTAAATGTACTACATAAACTCACCAGAACTGGCCTAGTAATAACTGTTTAATAAATTACTTTGCATAATAATCCTTCTTTCATCAATTAATGTATTTAAATATTCCCCTTCAGTTTTGATACCTCTATTCTCCACGTTTCAAATCTTTCAGCACAGGTTTTCATTATTGAAAAAGAAACTTGAATAGTTTTAATTGTGATTATTTATGCATAGATGTGATTTTGAAATAAGAGATCCACAAAGGCTATATTCATTATCATTAATCTATAATAGATGTATATTCTAGAAAATTCTGACTTTGCATCCTTGAGATCCCACACCCCCAACATTGTGAATCTACTAAGGAAAGCTAATTTAAAATGCAATAAGTCTAAATTACAACATTACTGGTAACTGTGAGATTTGGCAGTATTTTCTAGTGATCTGTAAATTACATATTGGAGATTCTTGAAAAATCTGTGATACAATTGGCTGCAACTTACTTTCTAATGAGAAAATTATTACAGAGTAATAACTTTTAAAGATTTTGTTGATTATACTGATTGTAGTTATGAATGACATTTTTCAGGTCATGTCATGAAAGCTGCTGAGCATTATGAAGTGTTTTATCAGCTAACAGAAGGTTCAACGTGGAAGGATGAGACAGGCCATACTTACAATTCACTGGCATGTGAACATCTCTGGAGAATTTATACATTACTAGCAGACAAAATGCTAGAAAATAAAGAACACCAACAGGCCATCAAAACGCTAATAAAAGCTTTAAAAATGGCAAAAGAAGGTAGGTGGAAAATAACACTTTCACATTCCTTTATTTGATGTGCATGCCATGATTTTCCCAAGAGTAAAGTAGAAATTCTGAAGTGTTTGACTGGGTGATTATTTCCTATGAAATTCAAAGACAAATGCTGTCAATACAGTTCCAGATCTCACTAAAGCAGAAATGCCTTCTTGCAGACAACAAAGAATCTTTTTGATTCCTGAAAGCTTTATCTCCAATAAAACAACCTTGTGGGAATAATAGTATAAAACAGTGAACCCATAATCAGAAAGTGAGGTCACTGATGGAAGTTCAGCTCACTGGTTTTGATTGGCTAGTCACTGTTTATTTGGCAAATTTTGAATGATACTATCTGCTGGAGCACTACCTTTTCACTCTACATATTTATTTAGTACTTGCAAAGATAGGGTTTCTGTCATAAGCAAACAAGATTTTTTTCTGTATATATTAATACATGTAAATACTTCGAAACCTGAAGTAAAAAATTACAGAATTACAGAATAACTGATGTGGGAAGAAAGACATCTGGAGATCATCAGGGTCAGCTAGAGCAGGCTGCCTAGGACTACATCCACGCAAGTTTTTAGTATCTCCATAGGTGAAGAAACCATAATCATTCTGGAAAATATTTTCCACTGTTCAGATACCCTCACTATAAAAAATACCCTAGATCAGGTAAAAATAAAAGTAAAGAAAAAGTGATCAAGCCAAGTATGGAGATTCTGTCACACACAGTAATTATTCATGCATTTATTCAGTATTGTCTGAACAGGCTTGCCAGAAATATCCAAAAGTTTGGTCTGGGAGAAAAAAGAAACTTACAATTTTTTTTTTAATATCTCTCTTGACATTGTTTGTTTCAAACCATTTTTCTATGCCCTTTCCTCCTCCCTCCAAGGAAGAACCGGTAGAGATGCACCAGCAGGATTCTGTTCATGGAAAATTCTGTTACTGAATTTTGAAAAGTAGGTTTGTCTGAAATATCCATCATAGTGGGTTACACAAAGCATTCTATTACAGAGCATTACATGGCAAAAGGGAATTTGTCTAGAAAAACTGTTTAAGACAAAGATCACAGAATCACAGTATTGTTAAGGTTGGAAGGGATCTCTGGAGATAATCTCCACCTGCCTTGCTCAGAGCAGGGTCAACTAGAGGAGGCCTGTGTCCAGCAGAGTTTTGAGTGACTTTTGAAGGATGGAGACTCTACAACCTTTTCCAGCATTCAACCTCACAGTAGTTTTTTCTTCTTCTTGTGTTGAAATGGAATATCATGTATTTTGCCCATTGCCTCCTGTCCTGTCACTGACCACCACTGAGAAGAGCCTGGCTCCCTCTTCTTTACTGTTGCCTAAGAGGTACTGATAAGATCCCCCCTGGGCCTTCTCTTCTGTGGTCTCAACATCCCACCTCTCTCAGCCTCTCCTCCTAGGACAGATGCTCCCAGTCCCTCAGACATCTTTGCAGCCCTTCCCTGGACTCACTCCACTATGTCTCTTGTACTGGGGAGCCCAGAATGGGACACAGCACTCCTGGGGTGACCTCACCAGTGCTGAGGAGAGGCAAAGGATCTCACCTCCCTCGACCTGCTCACAGCGCTCTGCCTAATGCAGCCCAGGATCCCGTTGGTCACCTTTGCCACGAGTGTGCATTGCTGTCTCACAGGCAACTTGTCCACCGGGAAACCCAAGTCCTTCTCTGCCACGCTCCTTTCCACCCAGTCAGCCCGCAGCCTGGGCTGGTGCCTGGGCTTGTGCAACCCCACGTGCAGGACTTGGCATTTCCCTTCCCTGAACTTCACGAGACTGCCGTCGGCCCTTTGCTCCAGCCTTCTGAGGCTCCTCTGACTGGCAGCACAGCCACCTACCTGCTGGATCAACCATTCCTCCCGGTTTTGTATTTCTGGCAAACACGCTGAGGGGGCGCTTGGTCACACCATCCAGGTCATTAACGTAGATATTAGTCGGTCTTGGTGCCAGTATTGATCCCTGAGGATACCACCAGTGACTGGCTTCTCAGTGGGCTTCATGCTGCTGCTTACAACCCTTTGAGGCCAGGAGCTCGGCTAGGTTTCAGTCTGCCTCACCATCTGTTTATCTTCTATCTCATATTCTATCTGTTTGTATATGAAGATGTTACGGGAGTCAGTGCAAGAAGCCTTGCTCAAATTGACAGAAACAACATCCACAGCTCTTCCTTCATCCACCAGGCCAGTCACTTTATCCTAGAAGGCTATTGGGTTGGTGAAGCACAGTTTCCATGCTGACAACTCCCGATTGCCACCTTATTCTAGGTAATGCCTGTATGAAGCTTTGTCCGTGTGTGGATACGTTTAAAATCGGGAGAAATTAGAACAGCGTTTGAAAGTTTGTATATAATATGAGATGTTGACCAACTAGAAATACCATGCTCTGAAGCATTTCTTACACATGAGAGGGAACAAAAAAAAGAAAGCAAATCTTACGAGCTGACTTTATGAATATACACATAATTTTCCAGATCTTTCAGAAATCTTAGTAATTCTTGTTTCTCAAAAGATACTGTTAAATGTCCACTTCTACACTTACTTTTCCTAGATGATTATTGGAGTCCTTCTCAGAAGTACAATAGAAAGTCCCAAATAATCATCTTTTTCCATGCAAAGTAATTCAAGAGTTATTCATGGTATTCCTTAAGGGGCGTATTTTGCATATGAATTGCACATACAATTAAAATGTAATATTAGTTACATATTTACCACCAGATACATTTGTTCTTTAAATTTAATAATGTATGCCCAATATTACTCTGTTAACCATTTTTTGAGTAGTTGTTAGGATAGAATTAAACTATCAAAAATGCTAAAATAATTGAAAATATTTTCCAATTTTTTAAATAAGTTTTGCCACAAATAAATGTATGACTATACAGGTAGATAGAATACTGCAGCAATCTACAGAAAATATCTAAAGTGTATTCAGTGAAGCAAAGACAAGTTCCTAAAAAGAAATATCTCTGTTAGACCCCAGCAGATACTTTTGGAAAAAATTAATAAGCTTTCAGGCATCTAAGCCAATGTGAGCTTTACCATTTATTATTTTTTAAAATGCCAGCAAATTATTTTTATTTCAGATTTTTTATTATATTGTCTTTGATTACATTAATTCCAGAGAACCAAAATTCCTCATCTTGCATTATCTCATGAAGAATATTTTAAAACACCATTTGAAATCTGAATGCTTTTATAAGGTAATTTTTGAGGAATAAACCAAACAGGAATTTGGGGGCAAGAATTCAATACTTTCCATTCCAAATGTTTAATTTGTGAGGGTATATTATTGTATTTTGCTATTTTTTTCTTTTAATTAAACTACTAAATAACCTCTTTTGGTTTTATCTGCAATTTACATTAGCAGATCTGTTTTGTGAGTTGCCTGTTTAGATCTTTTCTCTTGGAAGTATGTACCCAAATATTGAGAATGCCAATAGTTAATCAGCTGAAGAAGGACCTGTGTACCCAAAAACTTCTCCAACTTTTCCAGCTGCACCTGTTGATCAAATACAAGCTTTTATCTTTTTCTACAGCTGTTGGCTGTAATACATGCTTAAATCACAGCTACGGTAAAACTGCTGCTACTGATATTTACTGTATTTACTAGTAACTGCTGATGAAGTTTCCCATCAACTTCCTCTTGCTAGTGAAAACTGCTGGAAATGAAGATTGTCAAAATGGATCATATGCCTTTCCAAAACTTACTTTGACCAGGCAGACATTCCAGCGCTCTTACTTCAATCACTTTCTTAGCTGAGACATGTAGTAAATACCGCTATGCACAGTATATTTGCCACTGTTCTCTTTAAATTTAAGATTTAGAAGCTCCTTTCAGACAAGTTATCCAGTCCCCATTCCAGAACCATAGCCTCTATCTGTGGAGCACATATTTAACAATTTAGTTAAACCCATACTGGCTCTGACTGCCATCTGTAATATCAGTTCTGTCCTTCTGGACCATCATCTATGTTTATCCACTTTACGAATTAGGATAAGATATTACCCACTTCAGATTCAGCCTGTTTTTAAGTGAGGAAAGAAGTTTTTTATATCCCCAGAAACTTTTCACTTATTATTCCTCTGTGAAACTCTATTTCTTTATCCTTTTGTCTCATTAAGCCTTTTAAGAGATACTGAATATTGGAAAAGACCATCAGGTTTTTGAGTTACAGGCTTTTCATAATTTTATGTAACTTAATAAATGCTATAGATAGAGGATTACTATGGCCTCAGCAATTATAACATTCAGGTAGTTTAGAACTAGATGTAGGCTTCTGTGTGTTTGGACATAAAGAATTTATTAGCCTGTTTTAAGTAGATAGTCTCCCTTCTCATTGCAATTTGTGCATTTTGCAAAATATCTTGACATGTAGTTATGCTTCAGGCTGATTTTCCACTCCATTGTGTTTGATGGATGTTGAGCAACAGAAAGATTGGATTTTTGGCTATTTTTAATATAATGTTTAATATAATTACATCTACAAATTTTTTTATGGATACTCACACTCTGGAGGGAAATTTTTGGAATGTAGTGTGAAATAGTAAGCATTTATATAATTAATTTATTAGAAATTTCAGTATTGAGTGGATGATTTTCTATTGAGGGAGCTGTATAAAAAGACCAGCAAGCCTTGTTTGTTAGATCAGTATTAGTGAAATAACACCTATCATGGAAGAGTGTGATGCACTCCAGTTAGCAACTGCCTCTGCAGAATTTTCTGTGACTATTGCTTGCAAGTATAAATTATCCCTTTCTAAAGCTGTTCTAGCTTACAGTAGCTTGCAAAATAACCATGAAAATAAGTAATATGAACCTGGTCTACTGATAGTTCTCTTGGTGTTTCACTAAAATTCACATTATCAAAGTGTATGGTCAATATATTTTCTGCTTATATATTACGGTGTATTATATATTTGTAGGTACTTTTATATATGAATAGAAAGAGAGAGGCTGCTATGATTTTCTAATGTGAAGACACTGTGAGTAATATTAAACAATTAATGATAGAGAACATTCCAGCATATTAAATTGATTGTACTGCATTACTTACTGGAATATATTTTCTCTGACTTTGCTGAACTTTCTTGCTGAACTTTGTTTAAATCCATAGCCTCTATTTGTAATTGTCACTATATATTTGGAAAGAGGTAAATGGCAAGGGTAAGGAGAAGGAAAAACTTACTACAGCACTTAAACATCTATATGCTATTCAAGAACCTGCAAGAACTGTCTGTACTAATGTAATTTTGTTCAGATTACCCTGGTAACTGTAACTTTAATCCTTTCTTCAGGAGGTGATAAGATGATGGAAGGAGAAGCTGCATATTACTTAAGTTTAGCATACCATTTTGCTGGAGAGCAACAGACAGCATTATCAGTAAGTTATTTTAAAGTTACTTTAGTTTTCTCAATGCCTTTCTCGATATCTCAGGCATTTTGGAGAGTGGAAAAGACTTGAAGAGTATTGGCTCATGAGCCTTTTATAACTGTGTCTAGTTTTGTAGACAGGGATCCATGTGTCTTAAGCAATTATGGTTCCAATAAATTCCAGAACTGATGGAGTCCAGGTTCCATGCTTGGATCTGTAGAAATAATATAAATTGACAATTTATGTTATATGTGACTAGCTTTCCTTTGCCTGTAATCATACATATATGAAACAATTTTTATTTAGTCAGTTTTTTGTATAAAACACTAGTTTTGCAAACTAGTTTGATACAGCATATTTGTGAGCAACAATCAAAAATATATCATATCTTGAGCCTTTCAGAATATCAGGAATTTAGAAGAAATATTAATTGCTTTTGGTATGAAAAGCTATAATGCTGATGCAATCCCTTCTGTTGATACTTGAATTCAAGCTCATCTTCTCATGTTTCCCTTGAGCCTCCCATACATACTAACTGTAATACAATGATAATTCTACATGTGGAATTCTAGTCTGGAAGGAGAGTTCTAGTTTATCATAGGTCAGTGTGAGAGGAAAGATAATCAGCAGCTTCATTTGTCTGTGCCAGTCATCAGTGAAGTCACAGTCCTCCATGATCTTCTTAAAAATGTTGTATGGAAAAGAAATTTGTTTGAATATTTTATCCATGATCATTGTGATTGATCAGCTGGATAATTACTATTTCTACTTCTGTTTGTTCCTTTAACTGCAGAATGACTCAGTATTTTATTAATGAACATGTTTTATAGAGATCATTCTTTGTGGTTATTTGTTCGTGAATTATTTTTTTCAGAAATAAACTAGTAGAAGTTAATTCAGGATGGGTTTCAGTATTGCTTACTTGGCTTCTGCAGTGTAGGAGGGGTTCTAGATTTCTGTCTTGAAATATCTTCTTACATGCTTTTATTACATCTTTTGTGAGATGATTTTCCAGAAGTTATTGACCATCTTCATGCATAATTCTTCAGTGCTGATAGGCCTGTCTTCTGTATAAATCAACTGAATGCCATAAAGTAGAAGCCTGTGCTCACATCAGTTGCAGTCCAAGTCTATAGCTGAATATGAACATCTTTCAAAATTTAAAAGCTACGTATAATTTTATAAAATTATATCTAATAGTTGCAGCAGCAATGAGAAGAGGATATTTAATCTCTTCCAAGAATACAATATGACAGATTAGACTAGAATTTTTTGTACTAAAGTTTATCTGCATCATTTTTTGACTTACAGGTGTGACAGCATTCTCACCTGATCAACTTTTCTGTTGAGTTTCTGAGAGTCACAATAAACTGTGTGAATCATAAGAGCAGCAAGATAAACAAATGTGCTAAATAAAGAAGCTTGCATACATATTTGCTCTCTCAGTCACAGGAGAAATTAATTAATGAACAAGACTGCACAGTCTACATGATATACAAAGGATCAAACTACCCTTGAAAGTGTCAAAAATACTAGATGTCCTGGCATTGTTTCCTCAGGATCTATTTTGCTTACATTTTATAGCTACTCCTTTCCCTTCATTGCTCCCCCATGTCTCCAGCAGTCATTTAGAAATTCCATTTCTTTCTGTCATGTGCAGAATGATTACGTTTTTAAGGAAGATTCTGAAGCCTTGAATTTTGTAATGTACTACTATTAATTCAAAATATTTATGTAATAAATTGTCTTAGTGTTTTTAGTCTTACAAAAACACCTGACGGATAAGGAAAACAATACACATTTTTGTTAAAAGGGAAAGAAAGTCTCTGTAGTACAAAAGAAAAAATATACATTATATTAAGATTATAAAATGTTATTTTAACAGTAATTAAAATACTGGTACTTTTCAGTGTGAATAGTATAGTGGCATTTCCTAATATAATTTCCGATAATATTGCATAAGAAACCTGGGAAGTACCTTATTTCAAAAAATATAGTGTGCGCTATGGAACTAAGAAAAAGGGGTCAAATTTTAGTTCCTTTTGTCCTTAACAGTAATCAATATAGACAGCAGAAAAATATCAGTGGTTGACGGTACTGTTGAGTGCAAGTTGTCTTCACTCTCCAATTAGAAATCATTGCCTAAAATTTACCCTTCTGTTCTCAGTTTAATGGTCTCTGTATCCAAGGGGAGCTCAGATGCTTACGGAGATGAAATCATTGCATCCTGTTCCCAGAGGACTACTGGTTATCATTACACATAACATGCAGACAATACTGCTAGGAGCCAGTTTGCCTCATGGTAATATGTAGTTCATCACCAGCTTCTGTAGCATGCTAAAGAGGTCTTGCCACACAGCTTGGGACTATTCGGATGTAGGCTCAGGGGTCTCAGCAGTTATTTTCCTGCTTTGCATCAGTTTTCATCTTCTTTATCCTTTGGTGCTGTGGTCCACCTCAGGCAGTCTCCTTCTAGGGGAATCTGAAAGGAGCAGCTGTTACAGATACCATTTCCTCCAATTGTTGCCACTTGGTTCCTTTTGCTGTTCAGCGTGCTACTCCCTCCCCCAACATGCACACACAGTACCATGCATATAAACTTGTTTCTCTTTCATTCATGTCTTCTAGCAGAGTGAAGAAGCATATGTTCAAAATATTCATTATCTGATGCAGTAATTAAAGGTTGAAATGATTAAGCTGCAGACTATTATATCAAAAATATGCAGTCACTTTGTATCAAACGGGCTAGTTTTGTGGAAGAAGGTTTTTTTATTTGCTAGGCACTTGGTGTATAATCTAACATAATCTGTATAAATTAATTTTATTTGATATATATGATTGATTTCAACATACCTACAGAGATGTAAAAACATTAAGTGTGTGCAAGTTTAAAAGCCTGAGAACTAATTATGGTCTATAACAGTGTGGTATGTTCATAACATTTTTCATATCATCTGGTTTATAATCAAGCCTAACAGCTTTTCCCCAAAATATGACACAAAATATTAATAGCTCACATTATATAGATTTTATCTTAAACATTATAGATTTTTGTCAGGGAGAGTTCTCCATCTAGGCTAATTTTAAAGTAAAAATTGCTGTTTACTTGGTTTTCTTCAGACTTCTGTAACAAGCTAAGTGTTAAGTAAAACACTTCTGTGTCATTAGAAATCTCACATAAGGTATTGTAATCTAATGCTTGATGTGGGGATTCTTTTTTTTAAAAAGGGGCTTTTAAGAATGCTTCAAAGAGTTGGGCATCAAGGGTTTTTTCTCTTTCAATTAGAGTTGCATGCCAAATCATCAGGAAAATTCCAGTCCTCATCCCTGGCCTGAGCATTAGTTTTTGTTAAATGTTCCTTTACTTTGGATATTGAATCCTGTGTTTCAGATATGTTACGTATTTAAATAATAGAGGCAGTGTTCATGAGTACTGATCTGAGACTTATGCCAAAATAAATGTGGTAATTTATGACATAATGCTACATGCATGAATTGTCAGAATTACAATATACAAGCCACAGGCACAAAATTATTAAGAAAATTTATGGACTTACAAAGATATCTTCACATTCAAAATGACCCTATTAAAGTAATCAGAGGTGATTTATGACCATAAAGTTAATTTCTGAAAAAGTCTCTGTCAAAACAACAGAAAATTTTGTCTCAACTCATGCAGCTAGAGAGAACGTAAGTAAATGTATCTGGGATGCAGATATTCTGAAGTTAGTATGCACGATATATCTTATCTAATTATATCCATTATATCTAACTGTAGAGATTACACCCATATGTATGTATGAATTTGGTGACTCAAGAAGGATCTTAGCAAGTAAAAGAACCCAAAAGGTAGACTGAATGTTATCCTCTTTTCCTCCAATCATTGTGAAAGATAGTTGAGAGGAATGAGCATCATTCCTCTGAGATTTATTCTAGTACTTTGCTAGAAGGCTGAACTTCAAGGCACTTTTCTGTCAATGGTGTTCTGAGTAGACCCCTGAGTTTAGGTTTAGGCTTTCATTATTGTTACTACAAACAGAAACACTGGAATGGAGCCTTGCAAAGCACATCAAAAGATACTATTCAATGGAAACTATTTCAAACTTCCTTCTTTTAAATCAGCCAGATTGTCCTTTATTCATCTATAAGTGATATTTAGCCATTAGTAACGAAGTGTAACATTTTCAACTTAGCAAATGGCATCACATCCTTGAAAAAATATTTTAGCATACCAGTTTAAGAAAAGGTCTCATCATTTCTAGAGGCTTCACTTTTATTAAAAAGATTTTTAAATTTTTCCTAAAACCATACTCATATAGAAATTTTGTATTTTTCATATCTGAGGTATAAAAAACCAGACAAAACTCTGAGTCACCTTTGAAGGTAGGCACTTCTGATTGATCTTGACACTGACAGTGGATTATGTACAGAGAAAGGTTTTCTTCTTGAAGGCCTGGATTTAGTGAGCCAATTCTGAAACTGATTAAATTTCATGTTTCTGGAAGGTCCCATTGCTGCTAGGCATTGGTGAAGATAATACAAACAAAATTATGTGAGAAAAATTAGTACTGGTAGTGAACTTTTTCCTGACAAAATATACTTACTCAAATACTGATGGAATTAAGAAATTAGAAATTATTTGTGTTGAAAATCTTAAAGAAGACCTGAAACTTCAGGAAAGAGGTGGATGTCTGATCATTCAATTAATTTCTTGTTGTTAATTTAGCACTTAATTCTTAAAGTGAAAGAAAGATCTAACTTTTTGTTTGGATATGAAAGTTAACAGTCTTTTAGTGAAGAAAGGATTTATTCTGTTGGTTTAATTTAGATAGTAATTTTCCTATCTTAGACAGTTTCTTGAAAACCTGAAAAAAAACCCAAAACAAAACAGGGAAAATGTTCTGAGTAGCTCTGAGATGTAATGAGTTTTCCTTCGGTAATTTTCTGTATACCACACAGATTTGCACCTTAGCGATATGGTGTCCACTACCATTGCCTTAGAACAGAGCATCATTTTCCTTTTCAGTCTGTGGTTCAAACTACATTTTGCTTAGTTAATGGCATCAGAATAACTCCCCAGTGACCTGGATTTTTGTCAAGATAAATGTACCACAAGAATATCCTTTGTAAGAAAACACTCTTAAATGCAGTGCTGCTGCAAAATTACAGTAGTCAAGTTATACAAAACTTATAGAGCATGAGAAACAAAAAGTGAAAAATCTATTACTTGATGACAGGTAACTCAGATTATCAGATTTCCGTGTTTTCCCATAGAGACAACGAAAATAAATGTACTAGTAACTTGTTGATATCAGCCTTACTCTTCAGGAGTCCCGTGTTCCATAAGACTGGCTACCAAAACACCATAAATGGGTGGACTTTCATACATTACAGTTTTAAATTTAATCATTTATGCATACCAAAAAAGCAAGACAACTGCAGTGAGCTTCAGATTTGACTGCATGTTCCATTAGATAAATCTATAGCACCTTTTCAGAATTTTAGGACCATCTAACCACCGGTGTTCTCAGGAATCTGAATACAAGTTGGTGACAAAAAGTTTAAAACCCCAGTTTTGGAGTCTATGCATGGAGGACATTGTTTTGTTTGCATGCTTGTACTTAATTCCCAAACAGTATGAAAGTTGCTGGGTTTATGTATATTTATAAGATTTATGTAGTCTTATTTAAAATATATATATTAAACATCCTGTATTTAAGACTCATGCCATTTAACATATCAAATGTGGTTTCCCATACTTCAAACTCTATTCTTTTGTAAGATTTTGACTTGGGATACCTATGACAAAATTAAAAGTTTTATTATTATCTTAGACACACATGCACTTGCACACACACAGACTCTCTGTGAAGTTTGCAAAAGAACTGGAGGGGGCTACAGTGCAACATTAATAAGCATATTTAGATGCTTCTGAATTAATAGTAACAATAGATATTGTTAAATCAAGAGTTCTTTGTATGACTCTAAATCATTGCCTTGAAATTGTTGCTAGCTGTTATGTTTGAACTCAGATGAAGCAAATTGTCCCTTACTGGAGGTTTGCTTAGCTCTAATATTTTGAAACATTGAGGACAAAGCCATAAAAACTCCTTCAACTGTCCTGCAAGGGAATAAAAATATCTTTGCATCTATTTTGCACCAAGGTGTGGAGTGTAGAGCAGTTGGCAATCATGGAGCCTTCACTCTGGTTCTACCTTTTTGATGTAGCTAATAGGATGGAACAATCTCTGCTATTGTTTACATATTCTCTGCTACGTATGGCCAGAGGGGATGACTCTTCCTTATGCTTTCCCAGGCAAGGTAGGAGCCAGGCTGTGACCACAGCTATACAGTGTCTGTTTTATGGGATATACGGTTACAATTAGTCCACCTGCCCTGACTGAGGTTTCTAAAACTAATTAACTGTCTTCTGTCAGTTGAAAGATGTGATTTAGGCAGGTGTTTTCTACTTACTGTATTGAAATATTTTTTTTCGAGTAGCTAATAAAAAAAGAAAAAAAAGATAAAAGTATATTTTATTTTTAAATTACTGCTGATATAGAAGTTTCCATTCGTTTCATTCCCATGGGCTAAGAACAAAAAAGTCAAAGCAGTACAACTGTATGTTATAGAGGTTATTTACTTTATGTACTTTAGACTGTATTGGGTTTCTAGCTTAGGTGTGATAAACCTTGGAACTTAAATGCTGTATCTAATTGAGGGAAAGAGATAGCTACAGCATGTCTAAATTCATAGTTTATATAATCTGAGAAACAATAGCGTGAAAGATCGTAAGAACTGTCAGTACTATGTCCATTAGTGAAACTGCACATATACCCAGGGCTGTAGCAAATGGCTGAAAAACTGTATAAGAAATTTTCTAACTCTGTTAGATAATATATTTACAGAAGTCAGACTTTTTATGTGTTTTGAGAAATGAACTGTTTGTACCCACACTGTACAAACTCAGGAATTTCAGTACTTAAATGCAAATATATTCGTAATCTGGGAGGTTTTGTTTTCCTGTGTATAGTTTAGTTCAAATGAACAGGCATTAAAAAAATTTCTATAAAGTAAGGCTTTTAAAATTAGATTGGTTTCTCAAACTGGTGTAGTTCAAGCTACAGCAATTTATTTATTAAATACATGTTTAAATTTCAATCTGTTGATTTCCATTGACTTCAAGGGGACAACTCGTATATTCAAGTGTAAGCAAATGCTTAATAACTTTGCTTGATCAGAACCATCGATGGCTAGATTGGAGAATAGGAGGTCTTGATTCAGACATCAGATCTTCAGGAATTTAAAATTTATCCTTTAATAGATAAATAACCGGAGAAGGTAAAACACTGAAGCGTGCCAGTATAAAACCTAGAGCTTGCTGCTTCGTTGATAGAAGCAATTTGTTTTGCTGTTTTGCTTTCAGCTTATGTATTATTTCAGAGCTGATCAAAAGAATTGGTAGCAAAGTATGAAATAAATTGTACTTCTAAATAAATCGATTTAACATTCCTTGGTGCTTTAAGTGATTTTAGTAATATTAATATTTAAAATATTTCTGTCTGAAATCTTTTTATGACTACATATAGCAATAATGGCCACCATTTCATTCTGCTGTTTTTCATATTAGAATACTACATAGTAAACATTGTAAAAATACTATCTTTTAGCACTGAAAGGGATGCAAAAGATTTCAAGTGTCTATTTGCATGTAAATGACTCAAGTTTTATTCAGTCATTAAAAACAGTCTATTAATCCTTTTACTACATTTCTTAAATGGGTTAAAACTTAACAAATATGAGGTTTTCAGCTGAATGAGAACTTTTCCTTAACTTCTGTATAGGTATGCAGAAAAGTAATGTTTTCTAACTGGCTTAAATTTTTTGTATGCCTTCCTAGTTTATCTCTGCAGGGGTTTTTTCCATTGTGTTATGCAAATTTAAGGGTTTGCTTGTTTGCTTTTAGCTAATACAACTTTGTGTAATTAAAAATACCTGTTCATGAGTGGACTAAAGATATTAATAAGCATGAAGCAGAATATTTATAGGTGCTTTGTCTAAGAAGTAATGGGCATTAAAGCATGCACATGCATATAGTAGGAAATTAATGTCTTAGGAGGCTACAGCAATCTGACAGCCAGGTACATTCATGTAGACACAGCAGTGTGATAAAAGCAGTCCAGACATCTGGATCACAGTGCTGCTATACAAAAACATTTCTGAACAATTCACATTATTGCACTTACCCAAATTTCCAGTCTTGTCCACCCCTTTCTCCTTGTTTCTTTCTCCGCCTCTGCCTTTGTCTTTTATGTACTTGCGGAATCTCATTTTTCCTTTACAAGTCACCTCCATCTGCTTATGTGTCAGAGTGGCCCTCATGCCACACATCACATTGAGGAATTCTCAAGATGAAGGGCTGTATTCACATCGCTACTTCTGTCTCAGCACTGTTTCATGCTTGTCACTGCTCAGCACTCAGCGCCACACTGCCTTGTTTTGTCAATAACCATTTATTTGTTGCTGGAATAGTAGCAACCATTACATCTGACCTCCCTGTTTCATCAATTATGGATAGATTATTGGATGTGAACATCTGCAAAAGCTTGCTGTTGAACTTACCTCCTGGCTGGGATTAGATAAAGTATTAAACTGTTGTTTATTGTCAGGCCAAAACTCTACTGGGAAGCCAGGGAATTCCAAGACTAGCAGACTCCCATCAGCAAGCACCAAAAATTGTTTAGTATTGCCACCGTTTCCCATAAGATCATAGCCATTTATTATTTACACTTATTACTAGTTGTTATAACATACTTGATAAAAGCTCTTGGCAGGCACAGTGTTTCCAGCTATTGTCACATCTGTCAGGATGGAAAGGATACATAAACTGTTTTTTCCTCTTATATTGCTGTTAAAGGGTAACAGATGAAGCTTCTTCACTCCAGACTGTTAAGCCATGCTTTATTTTGAAGAAATATGTCAACAATGGCTGGTTTGAAAAACATTGCATTCCCGTACGAAATGAAGATTGCAACAACCTTTACTAGAGTAATGTCTCTTGCAGTGAAGATTTCAAAATGTACAATAATAACAAAATAAAATACCTGGTTTTGACTTTTGCATAGGTTTTTGCCATGAAGAACCTGGATTTTTTTTTTCATTTTCTTTTTTATTTTCATAAAACTCTTTAATGATTTATGGTAAATAACAAAATGATGACTGCATTCCTAAAAATTTGTAGGTGTAAGAATCAGAATTAATATACCTGTTAGTGGCACATAAGGCCAGAATTAAGAACAATATTACAGAAGCTAATACAGAAGAAATAAGAATGGGAACAAAAGTTAACATTTGTTCAATCATCTGTACATTTCATCTCTTAAGTTTCCTGTGCAGCAAAATGAAGCATACAGGGTGAACTCCTGACCTCACTGAAGCCAACAGAAGTTTGAAGTGATTCTGGGGAAAGGAAGTTTTTCAGTTAGTTACTTGTATTTATACAAGTATCATCCATTCAGAATCAAAGCAAAATATACGTACTCTGAATATTATGCAAAGCATACAAGACGACACAGGCAAAGAACCCTAGGTCTTATCTTAATAGGTTGTTAAGGAGTGAAATGTTTGTCTTCCCTTCTCTAATCCTTCAGACAGATGCAGTCACGAGTATCCTGAATCGTGTATTGCCCTGCAGGTTTATAGAGCATCAAGGTAAACGTTGCACTTGATAGCCAAGTATAACAGGGGAGGAAAGAGCATGGACTGGGTGGACCAATTGCCCCTCAGAGAGAGTGTCAACCAAGCAGCATGTCAGTGATAGCCATGTCCTAGGAAGAGCCTGTGGAAGGTCTTGAACAAGGGTGCTCCCCTTTGATATTTGACTTGGCCAGACTTCTGAGTGAGTTCTCCTTCATCCCTCCCCTTCTCCCTCTGCCTGATCCCCTTGCTCCAAGATGCTTATGCTATGCATTATCCAAAGTCCCTGGAATAGCAGTTCAGGAGCAGACCAAATTGGCCAATTCCAGACAAATGCTTTTTGTCTCTGTAGGAACAGTGACAAAGCTTGTACATTTCTGGTTTTATTTTTTTCCCATTTATTTGTGAAAACAGTGTAGTCCAGTGTAATTGGATGTGGCTACAGACAAAGAGTTAGCATTCACATTTACGGAATTTAAGTTAATGAATTTCAGTTGTGGAAAAAGTAGGAGAACTAATACTTTTGGCAAATGAGGGACTACTCCCTCTTTCCTCAGCATGGCACCCAGTTTCAGTATCCCTTAACTATGAGCATGCAGACAGAATGTTGTACTGCTTCTACCCTGGATGTTCACTATGTCTGAATAAATTTAGCATTTAACAAGGCGTGGCCTGCCATTCAGTTGATATTGGTGTATTATTTTCCTGGGATCAGTGAGCTCTGCTCATTGTAATCAATACATTCCATGAACAATACAATTTTCTTACTGCTGTTCAACATCTCTCACACTGTGTTTTGGCCAAAATAAGAATACATCTGGGTTTGTATTGTGAAACTCTTTCTTGACCTTACTCAGGATGTCCACAGACATGTAAACACTCAAATTTTGGTAATGAAGAGTGCACTTTTCAGTAATTTTTAAATATGCATTTCTTGGGAAGCTGTGGGAGAGAGTTCACTGAACTGCAAAATCCCTATGCATACTACTGCCTCTTATTTTCTCTGGATTGTATGGAAGGGATTGTTTAGTGACTGTCAGAGCTATGTGGTTTTTTTCTGAAAGTATTTAAGAGGTACTAAGTGGTACAGGGCCGGTAGTCTCAATTGAATTGTCTGTCTACCAACACCTATTGTTCGGTCCAGAAAAATCTCATCAGATGCTGCTAGCCAGGCTGGGCCTTAGCCTGTTACTGCAGGGCCTGTCAGAAATCATTAACTAGTGATCTCTTTGACTAATGTTCCAGTTGATTGTCTGATTCATGTTTGAGATCTGTAAATGAGGCAGAAGCATCTTTACTGCTCACCAGCTGTGAAATGGCTAAACACAGCTAGATTTTCGGAAATCAAAATAAATGTATTTCCAATAAAGTTTGACAACAATATCAAGTGCAAAGCCGAGAGCAGAACTATGGGTTTGTGTTTTTTAAAGTTACAGTATTATAAATCAGTATTATTCCATTGTGGTTTTGTCAGAGTAATGTATTTTACCAAACTAATTAAATACTTCTAGTAGCATTAATCTTGTGTTGAGTTGGATAGATGTTCTTTATTCAACATACATTCATACCTTTGATTTTTACTCTTTTGTCCATTTTCCGCAGATGTATCAATGTTTAGCATAACTTATGTCCTTTTGTCTGAGTGTTCAGCATATGCCAATGAGGTGTGTGCATGTTTTTATGTACGTATAAAAGAAGTACAGGTGTGACAACAATAAAAAATAAAGGGTGGGATTTTGGGGAGGGGGAATCTTAGTGGAGGAGCTGGTGTATCTGTTTTATATTAATGGAATAACCCCAAGAGGGTCACACTGGCATAATGATGAGATAACTGAGAAACAAATCTGGGCCTGAGATCTGACTAATATTTTTCTTGGCAAAGTAGGTAAACATGAAATTCACCACTATCTAGAGAATTAGCGCAAGAGCTATACCACAAATAGGCTCTAGTTTGAGGATTTTAGCAGAGCTTGTTACTTTACTTTACTTTTACACTGTAACTAACTGTAGCCACAATAGACTTACAAAGACCCAGGAAAAAGAGTTTATTTTGTAAATAGATGCTCCCACGGTAGCTATCCTTCTTCCAGATGCAGCTGCATCCAGCTTTTAGTGCTAATCCAGAAAACTAGGGAATTTGTACAATGCATCCTGATTTTTTTTTTAATTTCTATTTTGGAGCCATAAAAACTACTTTTTCTTTTCTTTTCTTTTTTTTTTTTTTTCCCTGCATACACCAAAGTAATAGTGGATGACATGTGGGATGGTTGTATGTAATGTGAAAGACAAGATTGAAGTCTTCACCCTGCCACCTTCCCACATCCTCCAAGAATGACTGAAACCCACTGATCATTTCTGTATTAGACTTTGATTTTCATTTTATTTATTTTTTTAACCAGTATTTCCACTGTGGACCCACAGAAGTAGGAAGTTTGAAACAGTCAGTGTGGTCGGTCCCATAGAGCCAAAAACTAATTCATGACTGGAATCAGTACTTTTTTTATAATTTTTATTTAGTTAAACTTACCTTACACTTTCTTTTAGAGGTAGAAAGAACTGTACATTATTCTAATCTGTTCAACTGCATATACAATGATCTTTTTCCACTCATTGCTAGGAGTATCAAACTCTCTTTGAAACAGTATGGAAATCTTCTAATGGAGCCTAGCATGATCAGGATAAATCTATTGCAACAGCTTCCTTCCTCAGAACAATTTGTACATAGCAAATTAAAAAAAAAAAAAAAAGAAAAAGAAAAAAAAAAACAACCAACAAACAACACCCCCACCCCCCCAACCACAACAACAAAACCCAAGACATATTGCCCCTTCAGTAACTCTAAATCTCTGAAAATTTTGTCGGAGTTTTGAGAAGAAAATTCATCCAGATTCATATAATACTCAAACCCACTCTTTTTAATGTACATTTCCAGTATAGATTCTTATGTAGTCTCATTCAATATTTCTTTACACAATGTTATATATTTTTATTTGCATTTCCTTAACATGAAGGAAATTGCCAAGCTGGCAATTTAAAGCACAATATTTACCATAGAATACTGAAGCAGGAGCACCTTACTTAATAAGAAGACTTCTATTCTATTGTCTAAAACAATTTTTCCATCTTTTTTGGTTTTTTGTGTAATGACAGCTTTATTCTCTAAGACAAATGCAGCAAAACTGCACATTTGTGTAGGAGTTTTCAGCATTAATTATTGACATGTTCCACCTCCTCCTTAGATGTCACTGTCCTCTTCATAGATTGGCCAAAATATATATAAAAGACCCATTTCTGGCTATACTTCTGTCTAAAAGTAGGAAAACTTTAATGGGAGCTGATAAATTCCATTAGATCCAAATGATATGTGTTCCCAATATTTACCCACTTGTCAGAGAGCTAATAGATGAGTTGCCCAGCTATGCCCACTCAAAACTCTCTTGCCACATGCATGTCTCCTCATATATAGTATTCACAGGAACCCAGTTAGATGGACTGATTGTTCATATCCCAAGAAAATAAACAAGAAATTTTTCATGTCCATTTGTTCTTTTCAGGCTCTTTACAGATTTTGGCAGACATCTCTGTCAATTCCACTTGATTTGCCAGCATGCAAGCTTCATGATTTTTCATCTTATATAAAAATTAAAAGTGTGCTGTAATTGCAAGAGGCTATGGGTGAAATCCTCTAATGCTTACATGTTAATTCACCATTTTATCCTGTCCTACCTCTTCTTTTTCTATCCTGAATGCTGAAGGTAAGGCATGCACCATAGGTGAGGAGGCCCCTCTCCACTTCCTCTGCATAAATGGATACTGGGCATCTGTAGCACACAGAGACACTACACAGCTCCTTTCCATCAGGAATGTGTCCCTACATAGTAACTGAAGCTGGAGGAGTTATCTGAAATACAGACATAAAGAGTATCTTTCCTATTGTAAGTTATCAAGATTTCCTCCCTTCGATGTAGATTATTTAATTATTGTTATTTCTGCAATATTTAGAATGAAACATCTGATTAGATGTAGTAGTAACCTGGGATCAAAATTAGCACTTTTCATTAATATGAGTGAGCGGCTTTATTTATTTACTTACTTCTTTCTAGAGATGCAGTGAACCAACTTTTTACTTTAGCTACTCTGTGTATGGTTTTTCCTTGATTTTATCTGTACTTTTCTGATATCTTTGATAGAAAAAAAGTATAGTAGCCTAAGCCTTAGGTGCCTAAGTAACATTTCTGTGCTAGATAGTAATCACTAGAGGCCCTGTGTCCTAGTTTAATATTGCAGAGGCCAGTTTAAAGTAGGAGTGATTTCAGTCCAGTACATAAAATTTTTGAAGCCTCCTGACACTCTTATGTCAGGTTTTCTGGTATTGATGCGATTATTACAATGAATGTTGTAGGTCCTCTGAGTTAAATGCAAAACCAAGAACTGTTTCTTGGACACCTGTGTGCATTTCTGTTACCATCCTGTATTATTAGAAGGACACACTGCAGACCTTGACATCTTTGAGTATCCATTCAGTTTAGGGCAAATTCTGAACTGATATGACAACTTCACCTAACTGAGGTGTCTTTATACGTTTATTGTCATATCTTATGCATTGATGATTCAACTGACAATGACCTTCAAGTATAGGATGCAATGCTGATGTACGTGAGGACATAACTGATGAGAAGGTACTTGAGGGATGATAAATAGTGCAGTGCACATTAATAAATATTACCTTTTGTGCACACAGAGGTTATTTAACTAAAAAATAAGAGCCTTTTCCAGGGATACTCCTGCATGTAGTAAAACTCTTTCAAGAAGTAGGAAACCTGAGTAGTGGAAAGAGTGATAGAAATGGTGACATCCTTAGCATTAGCACACACAGGTTGTCTTCACTGGAGCCATGCACTTTGCCGATGATGGGGGATGCAGACTTCATAGAAAGTGCCCTATCTTTTACCTCAGTATAAATAGGCATCTTGGGGCATGCAGGATACTGTCATATGTCCCTGGGCATCTCCCATCCCCCTTCAGAGCTGGTAAATGACATTCACTACTCCTTTCTTGGAAATGTGCAAAAAGGATTTCCATAGATAGTCTTTGGAGATTTCCTGTTTTCTCATGTGTGTAATAGGTTGGGTCAAGCAACAAAGAGGAGGGAGAAAAGAATAGGATTTAATTTTATATGCACTCTGCTGTCATCACCATTGGAAAAAAAATGGATGAAAAGAGAAATTATGCAATACAGGTGATGTCAGTGTTAAATTAAATTAAGATCATATGTTTTTATGCAGCAGCTATAAGCCTTCTGTCATGGAAGAGGCCATGATAATAGAGTACATTCCAAATGCATGTTAAGACATTGCTTGTGTGCATGAATAATTAGTCATAAAAATAACAACATTATCTACGGTATTTTAAGCCAACATAGTTTAAATGTATAAGCTATAGTTTATTCACTTTTTGGGCATCTGTACTAAGAGAAGATGTCATAGTGACAGCCTAAAGAAAGAAAAGTATGAAGTTGTATTTCAACATATCACTCTAAAAGACTATGAATGCAAAGGATACCGTCTTAAAGTATTGATTATCAGAAATTCATGAAAGCACAGCCTATTAAAGTCTTATAAATTATAGATAAGAATTTTATACTGAAAATCAGGTAATACCTTTTTGGGTTTTTGCAAAGTGCCAAAGTACACGGATTTAAATGCAAGTTGTATCTTTTTAATTTGTAATTATTGAGTAGCTTCCAACAGTTTTAAGTAATGATCAAAAACCTAGTTCCATTACAGCTAATTAAAGAAGAAATATACAAGTGGGAAAACTTTAGTTTTGTGTTTCATATGGACACAGAGATTGAAGGGGAAAAAAAAAAAAAAAGTGGAAATTCTTAGCATTGTATTTATTGGGCTTTATTTTCCGGTTTCACAGATCTTGAACACCTCTGTAAAAATCTTCACAGCACTTTGTGATTCTGCTGGCCTGGGCAGAGCATATGCAGCTATAGCCAAGATCCTGGAAAGGTAGGTTAACACATCCTTGTCTGACTGTCAGTGCAGATTCATTCAACTGTGAAAGACTTAAATTGTTAGAGGTCTGTCGCTTCCCATTACTGACTGCTTAAATTTTAAGCAGTGCCCTTCTTGCAGTAAGTGACCCTTTCATCGAAAGTTATTTTCAACTGGTACACATTTTTTAAAGTGTATGATCTAAGCTTTTCTTTACCTGTAAACTATATGTCCTTTTTTTTTCTCCACATTTTGGGGGCTTTTTAAATACTTTTTTCCACAAGTTTGGGTGAGACCTCACTGGAAAATAGAAATACAGGGACAGAAAAACTTGAAGAATGTAGCAAGCTTCAGCAGGTGTCTCAGTGTAATTTTTTCTGAACTGTAAGTTTCCATTTGTTACACTCACTTCTTCTGTGCAGGCATTTTTGTTTGTGCATGTATAACTAGATATAAAATTGTTGCAAGTAAGATGCTTCAATGTTTTTATTTCAGCATCTGGCATTAAAATCTTCTTCCAGGTGAATTAGTTTGAAACTACTTCAACTTTTAAACAAATAAATTTGACATAAAGTAGTCTAATGCCATTGTCATATAAAGTAGGAAAAAAGAGATCAAAGTGAAGGTTGCAACATATCCTTAATTCATCCTATGTTTGGGGACTTCAGTGCATATGATGCATGATAGAGGTTGGCAAAATGTTTATAGAGAAGGACATGTCACCAGGTTTATTTCAGTGTATGGAACAAATTCTCCTCTTTGAGTTAGATCCCTTGTCTCTTGGACTTTCAGAGCATATAGGAACCAGCCACAATCACAATTCGCTTCAACTCTTCCATACGTAATTCATGGCTACTCGTATTCTGAGCATCCTAAATAAACGCATGGGATAAGATGTTCAAAAAGCCACAGAACAGACTTAAAATACCAGCTCCCATTTTCAAATCTGTCTTAAGCCTAAATGAGAAAGATTTAGTTGCTAGGACACTAGCTGTTAAAATTAGTAATTTTGCAATGAGTTCAAAGGTGTCTGAGCTCTCAGTAGCATTCACAAATGCCTTGTATTCACAAAAAGCAGCAGTCTGGGTAGAGGGTGGCACAAGATAGCCAAGAGGATGTTCCTAGAAAACCATGTATATTAATTTCCTCTTTCTGTGATTTAGGCATTGTGGAATGAGAGCACATAGACTTATTTACTCAGAAGTTTCAGATTTGGAGATCCTTCTGAAGTCAGGTTACTAAACCATTCATGTGAAAGATCATGCCAGCGCAAATTCTTTCTTAAAAGCAGAGCTAAAGAAGGAGTGGCTAGTGATTTTCTTCTGCATCAGATCAGTACTCCACACCTTCTGGGAGCATTCTCTAGCTATCTGGGAACAGTCTCACTGCTTTCTAGTTGTTGCAGTTTGAAAAAGAGGAAAACAAGTAGGTAAGGAGAAATGAGAGGAGAATTGAAGAGCAATTAGACTCCCCAGGTTAGTATTTAAGGCATTCTTCTCAGAAAGGAATATTCTGATTGATTCAAGTGGAGGAGGAACTCATTCTCATGTCTAGGATCAGGGATTTAACTGCTAATTAATCATAAAACCTTCCTCTGGAAAACCGCTGCTGTGGTATTTTTTAAAAAACTTATCTGGTTGTTATGCCCTGAGAGCATTAACCAAATTAGACATCTTACATATGTGCCTGCTTTGAAGATCTTTAGATACATGATAGGCATAAACTGTTTAGCCCTGTATCATGACAATTCTCAGCACCTTTCAGCCATTTGAGAAACTTTTATATAGAAAAGTCTGGGCACCTATGAGTCATAGAATCATGGAACAGATGGGTTGGAAGGGACCTTTAAAGGTCATCTGGTTCCAATCCACCTGCAGTGAGCAAGGACATCTTCAACTAGATCAGGTTGCTCAGAGCCCCGTCCAACCTGACCTTGAATATTTCTAGGGATGGGACATCTATAATACCACCTCTCTGTGCAACCTCTTCCAGTGTTTTGCCACCCTCATAGTAAAAAATGTCTTATATCTAGTCTAAATCTATCCTCTTTTAGTTTAAACCATTACCCCTTGACCTATTGCAACAGACTGTACTAAAAAGTTTGTCCCCATCTTTCCTGTACCCCCTTTAAGTACTGGCAGGCCGCTATAAGGTCTCTCCGGAGCCTTCTCTTCCCCAGGCTGAACAACCCCAGCTCTCTCAGCCTGTCCTCATAGCAGAGGTGTTGCATCCCTCTGATCATTTTTGTGGCCTCCTCTGGACCTGCTCCAACAGGCCTATTTCTCTCCTGTGCTAAGGACACCAGGACAGGACACAGCACTGCAGGTGGGGTCTCACGAGAGTGAAGTAGAGTGAGAGAATCACCTCGCTTGACCTGCTGGTCACGCTTCTTTCAATGCAGCCCAACACACACACTGCCAGTTCATGTCCACCTTTTCATCCACCAGTATGCTCAAGTCCTTCTCCTCAGGGCTGCTCTCAATTCCTTCATCCCCCAGCCTGTATTGATACCGGGGGTGGCCCTGACCCAGGTGCAGGACCTTGCACTTGGCTTTGTTGAACCTCAGGAGATTCACATGGGTCCACTTCCTGAGCTTGTCCAGGTCCCTCTGGATGGCATCCTGTCCCTCAGACATGTCAACTGCACCATTCAGCTTGACATTGTCTGCAAACTTGCTGAGGGTGCACCCAGTCTCGCTGTCTGTCATTAATGAAGATATTAAGCAATACTGTCCCAGTATGGACCCCTGAGGAACACCACCCATCACTGACCTCCATCTGGACACTGAGCCACTGATCACCACCCTTTGCATGTGACCATCCAGACATTTCCTCATCCACTGAACAGTCCACCCATCAAATTCATATCTCTCCCATTTAGAGAGAAGGATGTTGTGGGGGACCATGTCAAAGGCCTCACAGAAGTCCACATAGATGACATCCATAGCTATTCTTTTCTCCAGTGCTGTAGTCACTCCATCATAGAAGGCCACTAGGTTGGTCAGGCAGGACTTGCCTTTGGTGAAGCCATGCTGGCTGCCTCAAATCTCATGTCCTCCATGTGCCTTAGCACAGATTGTAGGAGGATCTGTTTCATGATCTTCCCAGGCACAGAGGTGAGGCTGACAGGTTGGTAGTTCCCAGGGTCCTCCTTTCTACCCTTTTTTAAAATGGGTGCAATGTTTCCCTTTTCCCAGTCACCAGGGACTTCACCTGACTGCCATGATTTTTCAAATATTGTGGAGAGTAGCTTGGCAGCTCCATCAGCCAATTCCCTCAGGACTTGGGGTTGCATCTTGTCAGGTTCCATAGAATTATGTATGTTCAGGTTCCTCAGGTGATCACAAAACTGATCTTCTCAGATTTTGCTCCTCCAGTCCCTGTCTTGTCGTCCATCCACTTGAGAGGTGTGGTAAGAGAGGTTGCCAATGAAGACTGAGGCAAAAGAGTTGTTGAGTACCTTAGCCTTCTCCTCATCCATTGTTATCAGTTTGCCAGTTGTATTCACCCTGGTGATACATATTTTTGGCCTTCCTTTTCTGGCTGACATGCCTGTAGAAGCCCTTCTTATTATTCTTGGCATCCCTTGCCAAGTTCATCTTCAGCCATGCCTTGGCTTTTCTGACCCCATCCCTACACAAGTGTGCAGCATCCCTATACTCTTCCCAGGATACCTGTCCCTGCTTCCACTGTCTATGCATTTCCTTCTTGCCCCTTAGTCTGACCAACGGGTCTTGACTCAGCCATGCCTGTCTCTTGCCTTCCTTTCCTTATTTCTTACCCCTGGGGATCAAGACCTCTTGTACTCTACGGAAAGCATCCTTAAAGATCTGCCAGCTCAGTTCTCCTCCCTTGTTCCAGAGGACATTTTCCCAGGGGGTTTTATTGACTAACTCCCTGAAGAGCTGGAACTTTTCTTTCCTAAAATTCAGGGGTCTGACTTTACCCTTCTCCTGATCCATACCCCTGAGGGCTGCAAACTCTACCAGTACACGGTCACTGCAGCCCAGGCTGCCTCCAGTCTTGACGTTAGCAATTAGCTCACTCGTGTTGGTGGCCTTCAGGTCCAATATTGAATCCCCTCTGGCAGGGCTGTCTATTACCTGGCTTAATAATTTATCCTCAATGCACTCCAGGAGTCTCCTGGATTCCCTACAGCTCACTGTGCTACTTTTCCATCAGATGTCAAGGTGGTTGAAGTCCCCCAGCAGGACAGAGCCTGCGAGCACAGGGCCTCCTGCAGCTGGAGTAAGAAGGCTTTGTCAACAGGCTCCCCTTGATTGAGCCACAAGGTTCCCTCTGTTGCCTGGGTCTCTAATTCTTACCCATAAGCTTTCAACCTGCTCGCAGCTATTCTTCAGAGACAGCTCTTCATGCTCTACCCATTTTTTGATGTAGAGGGCAAACCCTCCACCCCTCCTTCCTCATCTGAACCTTCTGAACAGGCTGTAGCCATCGATAGCCACACTCCAGTCATGGGATTCAGCACACCAAGTTTCAGGAATGGAAACTAGAGTTGAGTCAGAACTGAATTCTGATATTCAGTTGATCAAAAATTCAGAGAATCACAGTTCTGGATATATGCTCCAAAACCTTAAAAAAGTCTCACGTAAGATTAAACTTAAACCTGTTTGTGTAGGTGGGCCTTATGTCTTCTTGAACACTTGAAATATATGACTGAGGGTCATAGAAAATTGAGAAGTTTTCATCCATTCTTTCAATGGGGCAATTTTATAGGAAGGTCTCACAGATGGGGAGACATCAATCCATAAACCCCATTTATTTATTGTTTTAAGTAGAAATGGATACCATCCTTGATTAATTTTAGTGTATCACAAGCAGCAAAAAAACTGGAGTAGGCTGTAAACTATCTCTGACATGAGAAAACAGTATAAGCAACATTTGAATTGAGTGTTGAGGAAGCTAGCCAAAGCAAGGCTTCTTTCAATTATCTTTGAAGGGCTGTGGCAACTAGGAGAGGTTCCTAAGGATTGGAGGGTTACAGACATCTCCTCTGTCTTCAAGAGAGAGGATCCAGGGAACTTCAGGCTGGTCATCCAGACTCCAATCCCTGAGAAGGTGATGAAGCATGAAGCCCACTGGGAAGCCAGTCACTGGTGGCATCCTCAGGGATCAATACTGGCACCAAGACTGACTAATATCTACGTTAATGACCTGGATGGTGTGACCAAGCGCCCCCTCAGCGTGTTTGCCAGAAATACAAAACCGGGAGGAATGGTTGATCCAGCAGGTAGGTGGCTGTGCTGCCAGTCAGAGGAGCCTCAGAAGGCTGGAGCAAAGGGCCGACGGCAGTCTCGTGAAGTTCAGGGAAGGGAAATGCCAAGTCCTGCACGTGGGGTTGCACAAGCCCAGGCACCAGCCCAGGCTGCGGGCTGACTGGGTGGAAAGGAGCGTGGCAGAGAAGGACTTGGGTTTCCCGGTGGACAAGTTGCCTGTGAGACAGCAATGCACACTCGTGGCAAAGGTGACCAACGGGATCCTGGGCTGCATTAGGCAGAGCGCTGTGAGCAGGTCGAGGGAGGTGAGATCCTTTGCCTCTCCTCAGCACTGGTGAGGTCACCCCAGGAGTGCTGTGTCCCATTCTGGGCTCCCCAGTACAAGAGACATAGTGGAGTGAGTCCAGGGAAGGGCTGCAAAGATGTCTGAGGGACTGGGAGCATCTGTCCTAGGAGGAGAGGCTGAGGGAGGTGGGATGTTGAGACCACAGAAGAGAAGGCCCAGGGGGGATCTTATCAGTACCTCTTAGGCAACAGTAAAGAAGAGGGAGCCAGGCTCTTCTCAGTGGTGGTCAGTGACAGGACAGGAGGCAATGGGCAAAATACATGATATTCCATTTCAACACAAGAAGAAGAAAAAACTACTGTGAGGTTGAATGCTGGAAAAGGTTGTAGAGTCTCCATCCTTCAAAAGTCACTCAAAACTCTGCTGGACACAGGCCTCCTCTAGTTGACCCTGCTCTGAGCAAGGCAGGTGGAGATTATCTCCAGAGATCCCTTCCAACCTTAACAATACTGTGATTCTGTGATCTTTGTCTTAAACAGTTTTTCTAGACAAATTCCCTTTTGCCATGTAATGCTCTGTAATAGAATGCTTTGTGTAACCCACTATGATGGATATTTCAGACAAACCTACTTTTCAAAATTCAGTAACAGAATTTTCCATGAACAGAATCCTGCTGGTGCATCTCTACCGGTTCTTCCTTGGAGGGAGGAGGAAAGGGCATAGAAAAATGGTTTGAAACAAACAATGTCAAGAGAGATATTAAAAAAAAAATTGTAAGTTTCTTTTTTCTCCCAGACCAAACTTTTGGATATTTCTGGCAAGCCTGTTCAGACAATACTGAATAATTACTGTGTGTGACAGAATCTCCATACTTGGATTGATCACTTTTTCTTTACTTTATTTTTACCTGATCTAGGATAGACTCATGCAAACTAGTTTAAATTTGATTGATAATATCTTTGTAAAGAATAAATTACTGTTTCCCTAAAATAATGCATTATAATCATAATGTCTGTGAGAGTTTGCACTGATTGCCTTGTGACAGGTTGAGGAAAATGGCTGAGCCCTCCCAAATTGCTCAGAACTTGTCTATGGCCTTGGAATTCTTTGTGAAATCTTTGCTGCAGATGTTTCCACAGACCACGGGAAACTGAAAATCTCTATCATGTGCATTTAGGCATGTCATTTTGCAGGGAAAATCCTGACATAATAGCATCATGTGGTTGAGTTATTCTGCCAGTGTCCACCATGGTAATGACTTCTTGTGGACACATGATTTATACATTCAATTCAATCATATGAGCAATCCTATAAAAGGTGCATATTTTCATAAAAGTCTAATAGGGGTAAAAATCTCATAGGGCATTTTAGCATGAAACTGGAAAACGAGTTGCTGTAGATATGTAATCTCTTCTGCTGAAGTCATCATAACTGTTCTGTGGAATCATGAATGACTATATCTTTAGGAAATTACATTTTATGCATTTACAATGGTGATGTCTAAGGAGATAGAAAGTATATGGCTGTATAAAATAACATGTAGATTTTTGAAGGAACTATAAAATATTAGCCCTTTGAGTAGGAAAGACCTGTTTATCATGTTATCAGGTCTTGTGTAGGATAAAGTGTTTCAGTAATCCTTCTAGCATACTTTAAATATCTCAAGCTGTAGTGCTTTTAAAAGTACTTCCTTTGAAAAATTGTTAAACTGTACCGATTGCTAGTTGGTGTAAGTGAAGTTCTAACAGTAAGAAATATCTTTCTGATACGTATCAAATTGATTTCTGTTTGCTTGAAAGAGGTTATATGCCCTAGCAGTTTTCATATTTTCTATATGTGGAGCAGAGGTTTTTATGTGAAATATAAAAAATGGCCAAAAATACATCAAAACATTTCTATTAATTCATGAAATTAAGAAAACCTTTTTACATTTTCTCCTGTCACTGATTCCATTTGCTTTATTACTTTCAGCCTCTAGCCCACAAACTTGGTGGCACAATCAACAAACCCCTTAGTGGCTGTTTCATCTCTGCTCTATTTGATTTCTCCACTCTGAGTAAATGATTAAGTTTTCATGCATTGGTTCAACCAAAATCTATGTTCACTCAACCACATCCTTTATTGATTACTTCTACTGCAAACAGTAGGCCAAGTGTGATATACATAATTGGACAGTTGTCAGGGGATGTGGGTGTTAACAGTCCTGTTTTCCCAATTGGAAACTGGAATCACCTTGATACACAAATATTCTGCACTGTTTCATTCTCATTCCTTGGACCGAAGAGTCCTTTTCCTCAGAATATATGTTTTTAACTCTCAAAGGTCTGGTTGAATGGATTTAATGATTATACCATATAATATGCTCTTCAAGTTGCACCTGTGCACTGCATATAGAAAACTAGAAAAACTGGAATTAATATTTGTCTAACACTTTAACCTTGTCCTTTAACTTATATAAATCATATGCTGCATTTCTGTGGGGAAACATTTGATTTTCTCTTCTTAGGAAAAGAAATAGGTTTAAAAAAATGTATTTCTAATTCTAAAATTTAGAAGCCTTTTGACATTTGGCAAATTTTTACAGTATAGTATGTTTAATATTCTCATGATGTTAAAATACTTAAATTAGGAAACATTAGTAGATCCAACTCTGCTGACAACTAAGCTTTACAGTAGCATATACTCAAACATTTCAAACATGTTAGTTTGCAGTGTTTTAGCATCCTTTTGTAGCAATTTAGCTCACCTCAGTCACATACAGATAGTCACTGAAATATTGTAAATTTGCAGCCATGCTTTGCTATGTTTCCTGTTCCATGGCACATGCTACCCTTTTACAATTACTCTGACAGTATAAGACAGGGAATTGCAGACTTCTGCCAGATTTTGAAAGCACATATCCCTAATATAGTTTATAATAAAAAACATAATGTAAATAAACCCCAGTCAGTCATTTGCTGCAGGAATATAACTTGATGGTGTTTTAAAATGGTGAGAAAATAAATCACAATTCTTTATCACTTTCAGGAACTTCTGTTTCTGTGAGTTTCTTAATTAAGACTGGATTACCTGTCTTGCTTGGTGGCTTGACATTTAGCATGCTACACTCCTACATTAGTGACTCAAGTTCATGGCTAATATTGAGGTCAGCTGCAGTAGCACTTCAGCCTTAAAGGGAAAAAGAGCACAGTGCCTGACTCACAAGCAAACCGAGATGTCTATCTCATATCTTGTAATCCTGTAGAGATCTTATATTGTTAATATGACTGGCTTTATTAAAAAAAGGAAATCTGCAAATATTACTGTCAAAGTACATTAGCCAATTTTCAACTTAGATTCAGCTGTGACCTCAGGTTGCTCTGATCTCCCTGGGATTTGGGGGGTGACACCTGCAATCCTCAGTTTATAGGTTTGCCTGTATGACTCCAGCAACCTTTGATCCACCCAGCCAAAGTGCAGTATTATGCTCAGGGAAAGGCTGTCATTCCCAGAAGTAAGAGACAGTGTTGTTATGGAGCTGCTGCTGCTGCACCACCAGGGTTCTAGAGTAAGGAATGACAGGAGCACAAAAAGTCTTACTTGAAAACTAGTCTTCTTACCACCTTCCTCTATTTTGTCAGGATGTGAGTCAAGATGTATTGAAAATCTTATCAGCTGCTCAATAGAAAAAATATCAAAAGACTGGAAACTCCAAAACCCCTGTAAAATTGTCACCTGCATTTTCATTCTTGGCTTTAAAATATGACACAATATTCTGAAGAAGAATTTTGGTTTATTTCACTCAGTTCTGCCCTCAGAGGTTCTGTGTGGACTAGTCTGGTCTCAACACAGGTAGAGCCTAGACAACAGTTTGGGAAATAAAGTCCAGTCATGGATGAGTCATCACAAAGTAAAGTTACTTCAGAACAGGGGGATAGATCTTCAGCATTTGGAGAAGCCATCTGAGTGAATATTTAATTTTGTCCTTGTCCTTTGCTTTCAGTCAGGGAAAAGCAGCTGAAACTATGAAGTACTTGGGAGAGTTTATGAAGGTTGCTAAGAACACTCATCTAAGCCAAAGCCTGGTGGATGCATGTGTATTACTTGGGAATATTTATAATGAAAGAGTAAGTACTTGTTGTAGTAATGATGTCAAACAATTATTTTTAACTTATGGTAAAAATCTGGGTTTGCGTTTGAGGTGACACAGAAGGATTTGATCCAGGTATTGTATCTTATAAGAGTTATCAAAGGAGAAGATACTGTGTGACTAAATAAAATGTGCCTTAAGTTTTTGGGAAAGGTGAAAATTTCACATCATATTTAACACACAGGTTTTGTTCTAGAATGGGTGGATAAAACCTCCAAATTCAGATCATGACAAACTTTCAGTGTTGTGAAAAATCTGCATCCAAATTACTGTTGGGGCCACATATGCCCATAAAGAGTCATCAGTTAACACAAATGAAATTTTATTGTACTATACACTGAAATTCACGATTTTTTAAAATGAATGTATACTATATTGCATACCAATAAACAATCTTATCTTGATTTCTTACATTCTCTCAGGAAAATTTATGAAATGGGTGCTAGCAGCAAATAGTTTGACAAAGTTCTGTGTGGATAGTGGGAGGGATTTCTCTTCTATATGCCTCCATCCAGCCTGGTGGCTTTGATTTGGCCTGTTTAAATCGATAGATAGGCAATGACAGACGATATTAAGATGGAGGTAACTAAGAAACTATCATAGTTTCTAAGGTCTTTTGAAGTACTTCTTTCTGCCCCATGCCCCAGTCTCTGAATTGCTCCTCTAGGGTGGCCCTAGAGTTGTTCTGTCGGGTGCCTGTCTGGGTAGAGATTTCCATGCTTACTCTGTCCCTTACAGTATCTAGAGATTCAGCTCTTGCACTAGCGCTTGGTTTTGAAATCAAAAGGGTTAAAAACATTGAAAAAGTGAAAGATTCACATTGAGCCCTTTAACACCTATTTTAGAGCAGAAATGCTACACAAAATTATTTACATATAATAAGTAATAAAATGAATTCATTCTGCAGACTGGACAATACAGAAATTAGGAAGCACTTTCACTATGAACAAAGTAGAAACAGAAATACCCTTTCAAAATGACCCTTTCTAGCTTCTGTTACCTGGGTTTTTTTCAGAAATTATTTTCTATTGGTAATATATTGAACAGGCTACTTGCCCCTTTTCACTTACACTACCCCCAAATGCGTTGGTTTTTGTTTGGTTTTTTTTTTCCCCTGGATTACTCTTACAGAGAACTCCCACTATGAAAGTTGCTGGCCTGTTTTTGCTTCATAAGCAGAACATTTTCTCACTCTGTAATCTAAATTAGTCTGAGAGTTTTGTATTTACATATGTTCTTAGCATAAATGCCAAATTTCCCCTTGAAAACTGTTAAAGTCTTTGAGAACTGGCTGAAGTAACTTTAAAATGGATCTGAAACTTAGAAGTAGGGTGATGTGACACTGTTAAATTATTTTACCCCGAATTTTTAAAAAATTAACTAAATTCTGTTTAACTACTTCTATAATTCAACTATTTCTGCCACCATTACTAACAATCAGTTCAATGAGAACTAATATTTTAAGAATTAGAGTTAAATTTAGACAATCTCTAAATCATCTTTCTCAGCTCAGAATCTGCTGCCTTGAACTGGGGTAGTGGTGTAGAAGGAAAGAAATGTAGTGACTTAACTTTATTAACTTAGATAAAATATGTAATTTAAACATACCAAAAGAAAAATCTCTTAAAGTTTTACAATTCCCCATAGTATTTTTACTGCAAGATCAACAATGGTTATCAAAACCAAGTCTAAATTAACATTTCCTCTCTTGGATCACTGCCTGCTTGGTGCCTGCTGTCATCGCCAGTATTCTCCAAGTCATTATTAGGGTATTTTTATTCAACTCTGCACTTCCCCTGGTGATACAATTTCTGGTAGTCCTGTCCTTCTCACCAAATTAAAGATATCTCTATTTATATCCAGATCTATCCTCGGGGACCTTTAGTAAACCAGGGATATAACTTTTTCTGTTCTTTCCAAAGTGACTTTGACCAAATTTACTTTGCTCTGTCCACGCTGTTGCTGTATCTTTACAGTTCTGTCATCTCACTATTCCATCACTATCACTGCCTTTCTTTAATGCTGTACACTCAGTCCCTGCTTTCTAGGCATGATAGTTTTACACATATGTTTCTTGTTTCTTAAAATGCTTGGGTTTATGTTATGTGTGAGTATTAGATCTAATTTCTCCCATTTTTTTAAGCAGGTTGCTTACATAACATGCAAACTCCAGTGGAGTTAGCATGACATACTCTGTCATTTCTTATTTCACTTTGCTCAAGTTTCTTTGTCTGATTTGCTGTATTCCTCTCACTAATTGCATCACTTAGCCTATTACAGTTCTCATGAGTATGGCAGGTAAGTGTTTCTAATTTTTATCTGTTATCCTACTGCTTTATCATTCTTTATTCATTGCTGTATCCTCATAGGCTGAATTCTGCTCTTCTGCTGTATTAAAGCCTAAACACTACCTGAATTTCTATTAGTCTTTTCTCCTTTTTTAGTTAGAGGCACATTTTGGCAGTTACACAAATTTTGATCCTCAAAAGTGGTATCAAGTGCAACAGATATCAGTTGCAGTCTCTCCTCCTGGTCTCTATACGCAGAAGGGGATTTCAGTCTTACTAAATCTGAGCAAAGAGCAAACCTAAGCTGAGAGCAAAAGGATACCACAACTCTGAAAATATTTTCAGTCAGGAAGTCTGGGCCATCAAGGCAGCCAAATTTCATACCAATGGAAGAAATGGAAGGCATCTTCCAGGGAGCAGGCAGGCTATAATTAGTGTTAATGATAGACATACAGAAACTGCCACAAGAAGTTTGTCTGTCTCTGACAGTATTCAGAACTAATTCCTTCAGAGTAAGATAAAGGATGAACAATTCCATAATGACTTGCTCCCTTTTTTGCTGTGTCTTGTTTGTTGATTTTTTTTTTTTTAAAAAAAAGGATGTCCAACTTTCTCCTTAGTAGACTTGTGATCAAGATTGTCACCATAAATGATCCATTAAGAGCAGAGAGATATCTGTAATTATTTTTAAATTTCTTGCTCTTCAATTATATACAATTCATCCCTATTCTTCTGTTGGAATTGGTAGCAATTTTCAGTCTATTCCTGGTTTATATTTGCTGTTTGGCATATATTTACTTTGTCTAGTTTTATTAATAAACTGTTTACATAGATTGTATCTACTCTAGCTTTCTCCACTGCATTTCTGATGCACCCTAATATTTTGTTTGACCTTACTAGGTATTAGAGCTGGTTTGCATTTAAGAGAAGCCACTTCATAGCTGTCCATGTTATTTCAAGAACACCTGCCTGAGCCTGAGCCAATTAGAACCCCCTAAAATATATAAATAGTTCAGGCAGTATGAATTACCTCTTATTTTTTAGAGGATCAATTTCATTTGCTATCACATAAACAGATAGTATTATGAGGTGCCTCTGAAATTCCTCAAAGTCTTGCAAAAACCTTCCTTTTTTACCTTTTATGACAATCTTGGCAAAATTGTTATCTGATTCTTTTTCTATAATAATTCAACATTAGATAAGGCTGATACTAGAGCATAAAGTTATTGCACACTGCCACATACAATACCAGCACAAAACATGCTACCTTTCAAGACTGAATTATACAACCGAGTTTTAATGAGACATGTAATTTATTTCCCAGAAATTCAATCTCTTTGTCTTTAGATTTCTTCAAATCTTTTATTTATGCTCTGTTTAGGTCTGATGGTATGCCACTTTTTAAATTAGAAGCTTGCTTCTGTAACTCTTCTTTTGAATCCATCTCTGATGGTAACTCAAAGTAGCTCCATGGTAAAGAAGAAATATGCAAAAGATGAAGAAGTATACCAAGAAATACTTTAGCTTTTCAGCAGTATCCTCCAGCCTATCATGATTTTCCTTAGTTTTCTCTTTATTCCTCCTTGGTCAAGAAGTTGAGGAGTTCTCTTTCTATATCTCACATAAAAGATAGTTCTTGTTATCATTTCTAAAATTCCTATTAATGTGTTAACTGATGTAGTTTATACTTTTTACTGGATTCATGAATTTTGGATTTCTGTATTCTGCAGGATGAAGAGATAAATTATTTGGGTTTTCTATTTAGCAACAGTTGGCTTATATTTCTACTATTGTTTTTGGAATATATTTCTCCTACTTTTTTTGCAATTATGAATATCCTTGGGTTTTAGTATGCCCCTTCTTTCCCCACAAATCTGTGAATTTTAATTTATATTCTTTTCTGTGCTTTAGGTCCATCATTTCATTATCCTCTTTTTTCCCATTTTTAAGATTTCTCTTCTAAAATTTAGTGTCACAATAGTAAATTAGGACCTTTCCTCCCAGAGAGATGTTAAACTTAATGAAAGAATGACAGTAATTTCTAAGTGGCCTGGCTGGAATCCTTAGCATTGATATACTTAGATTTGCGTGTTCAAAATACAGACAACCAAAAAACAGTTCAGTTCCTGAAACAGATATGAACAGTGTTATCTGGCTTTTAGAGGTTAGGGAACAGCAAGGGAGAGTGATTTGCCTAATATCATGCCATGAGTCATTCTGTGGGCTGGCCTCTCAGCTGCAACATCTCTGAGGTGCCAGAGGAGCAGTCTCTAATGTCAAGGTAAAATTCAGATGACACAAATAGTGTTTACAGTTCTTTTATTTTTTTCTCTTCTTTACTAGGGGAAATATAGTGAAGCTTTTGAATATTTCAGTCAAGCTTCTGAGGCAGCAAAAGCTTTAAATAATTTGCCCTTAGTGGATGAAACAAAGACTTATTGTGGCATTGCAAAGGCTCATAAACTGATGGTGGCATTTAACAGCCACATAGAAGCAGAAGATCCCGTCAGCCTCAAGTACCTGCTGGCATGGAAGGAAAACAGAAGTGACATGTGCACTGACCCTCTTACAGTCGGTAAGACATTGGTTATGAAACACATTAGTGCTGTATTGTCCTCAATGGTTAAGTCATTTTTCTTGTAGAGTTTTATTAAATTATTTCCTGGGTTTAATTCTTGTACTGAATGGAAGTTAGATTTGCTCCATTGTGTGCTTATTTTAAAGGCTGAATTAAATAGGTTTAAATACAATATAGCAATATATAGAAGTAGTTGCTATGGATGGTAACTTTTTTCAGTGCTGTTTTTTTAAACATCACAGTTATGGGCAAAGAGTAATGTATTTGTTTAGTTAAATTTCATTTTTTTATTTTTTAAAGAAAAAAAAAATCTTTGTTTGCAGTCAGTTTTTCAAGTGCATCCAAAAATAAGTTCCTCATTACTAAAAGTAAAAAGTAATTTCTGCTTGACATAGTGAACATAGTTCTGAATTCAGAAGAACATGCTGGTTTATTTTTGGCATCCTTATATTTGACATTGGAGGGGAAGAGAAAAAAAAAGCAACTCCGATTTTTTTCACTGTGTTTTCTTGTCTCAATTGAAGAGTAGAGCAGACTTTTTGTAGGTAGGCCTCTTTCTTCACGGACTAATTCTTTACTTTTTTCTCCCTGTGCAATATGTTAATACAAACCAAACTGAATTATGCGTTATCTCCAAGTATTTATAGTATTAAACAGTATTGTACTGTGGAAGGAAAAAGGGATAGGTCTGCTCTACCTTAAAACTTTTCTCTCTGCATCCCCATGGAGAGTGTGGATCTGGAGTACAGTGGGAATAAATGACAGCTGGGCATAATACGGAGTTTCAGAGTTACTGTGTCCAAATTCTCTGTTATCATACTCTCGATCTGCTTGTCTGCTGTTTTCTTGTGTATCTTTTTCTTTCATAGACCTGCAACAATTAAGTGTAACTTCAATTGTGAATTTTATATATAATAAGTGATTAATAGCCTGGTAATTTAAGATGTTAGTGGTTTAACAGGAGCCAGGATACCAGAGGCAACACTGGAAGCAACTGAGAGTTGTGAAACAAGGACATTCATTGGCATACTGAAGAAATAACAAATTAGATAGCACTCTGTTTAGAGTTCCAGTGATGGTAGCAGAGTTCTTTATCAACAATAATGTGTTTCTGATTTGTGCCTCTATAAGTGAATATCCAGCACACTCACAGATTTTGTTGGCTGGCAGAGTTAATTGGATGAATTTTTCCTGCAGACGGTGATAGTAAGTTTCTAGACCTGTAGTGCACATGTCAAGAATTCCAACAGAGATGGTCAAAGCAGAAGCAATTTTATATGCATTTCATATAAGGATCATTAGCTATAGCTGATGTAAACAGGATGCCAACAAAAATCAACAATGACAACAGAAAAAAAACAGGTGCCTCAAAGAGATGGGATGATCTTTGTATCTTCTTGCACCTAAGGAGGTCTTCTGTTCGACTTTTATACATCGTCTTCTTCAGCCAGTTGTGAAACTCATTTATATCTTGAAATGATATGTGCTCTTTTTAAGCCTGAGCTTTATGCTTCTCTTTAACATTACTTCAGGGATAAAAAGAGTATGACTAGAAAAGCCCTTTCTGTCCTGGCAAGCATGGTACCAGAAACAAGTTTTGCCTACTGATATTCTCTTCCTTCTGTATTTCTGCCTAGTTTACCCTCTGTTACTTTCAGTATTACAGTTTTCATTTTAGTTCCAGGTAACTCCAGGAACCCTGTGGCTACTGCATATTTAGCAGCTCTTCCAGTTCAATATCATTCTTCTCATTAGTGCTCCAAGCTTACTCTCATGATACCCAGATTACATCCAGGAAAACATAGTGTCACACTGTCAGCACAATCTGTAACATTCTTTATGTTTTGTGTGCCAAATCTCTCGTTAGTACTGGCATTACATTTTTAATATCTTTGTCTGGCAAAACATGACCTGGCACCAATTCAATATTAGGATTCACTGGCTTTGAGTTTCAGGTACAGCCTTTATCCTACCTTCCAGGAGAATGTCTGTACATCCTATGATGAACTCATCACTTTGGAAATTCCTGCTGTGATAATAGAACAGTATTTCTAGCTCTTTCAAACAGCTCAACATCGATAATATACTAGATTTTTCTCAGTCTTTTTGAGGATAAAACAGCTAAAGACACGATACAATGATAGTTCTTAATCCGCAGGGGAATTTAATGAAAGGAAGAAGGAAGATAGTAAGCTTTTATTTCTAACTGTTCTGACTGAATAATTTTTCTGTGACAAAAAAATGAGAGTAGTTTCTGTATTCTTAGGCAAAAGAAATACTTGGGCTAGTGGAGGAACAATGACATTTAAATTCAAGTACTGCCATAAAGCTTATGTCTTTCAACCAAGGCTTATTTTCTAAATCAATCATTTCAATCACCAGGCAGGAAGAACCATTAATTACTCAATTTACCTCAACATTTATTAATAAAATTGATGTTTTGTCCAGAATTGTCATGGACAAAAGAGATGGGATTATCAGAAAATGGTGTTTATAAATGCAAAGGAGAATGTGTTTCTATCTGCTGCATTTGACTCAGTCACCTGACTTCATTTACAACAGAGTTGTATGCTGTTGTGAGATGCCACTGCAAGAACAAATACATTTTCATTGATCTTTTTTATGTTTAGTCAAACGTATAAAAAATAATTATCAGCAGAATCAGTAGGCAAAAAAGCTTGTGAATCCATGCTATAACCTAAAAAGGAACCCACTGCATGACAAACATTGTCTGATGAAAGAGTATTTCATAGGTCTTTCAATACATAATCTCCTGATTTGCCACCTTCTAGAAAGGAGAAGAATAATTAAAGGTGGTGAAGGAAGGAAAATTTTGGGGCAGATTTTATTTATTGATTACATGAAATGCTGACCAAGATTTGTGTTTTCTGTGAGTCTGGCAACTCAGTCCAGGTCATTGCATCTGGCAGAGCTGTGCCTCCACAAGAGACCTTGGATGCTTGAAATCACCTAAACACTTTTAAGAGTGGACTTAAAACATATTGTTTTCCTCGTACTAAAAAGTTTTCAGTTGTTTTCTCAAGAGATGTTATGTACTTTTGACCACAAATTAGGTTTACATTTCATGACTTCAGAGAACTTTTCAAAATTGACACATTTTACCATAGATTTTCTATGTTTGTTCTGTTGGGGTTTTTTATAACAACTACAAATGCAGCATAAATTATTTTCTTACCCACATCATCAGTTGTGAAGTCTTATGATCAATGAAATTGTCTTGTACCATTAACTTCCAGATGATCAGGTCTATTTCTAGCATTCCACACCTGAGCAGCTTTCACTATGATTTAAAATGCATGCACCAGCTAAAACTACGGCTTGGAAAATACAATCCAATGAGCTTTTGTTCTTACTCCCAAATATGTAGTCCCTCCATATTCTTCCTCCAGCTCCCTTTCATAGATTTATGGAATGATACGTTCCATAATGTGAATGTGTCCTTTTTGTTGTGTAAAAAGTTAAATTGTCGTCTTAGCAATTCACATTTTTAAAAGCTCTTTAAGATGTTTTATATTTTTCTGTAAAAGATGTGGCTAGCTCAAAATTGTTAATGTGTTGAAGAACGGGTATCTTACCAGGTACATTTTAGATTGAGCTTGCGTTTAACTTTGTCATTCATTAATAAAGGATTATCCCTGAAGAATGGTGAAGTCAGAAGTGAGATATGAGATCAAAGATTACACTAAACAAATTCCGTTAACATTTCTCTACTGTGACTTACTATAGCCATGTAATTTATGGACCATTTTGGTAATAGTGTCCAACAGTAGAACAGCCTGCTTCATAACGTAATAAACTGCTTTTTTACTGTCTCTTCTTTCTGAAGTACACTAATTCTAGGAAAACTTCTAACATTTCAAATCTTGTCTTTCCTCCTTTAATAAATTATGTTAGTTACCTCAAATGCATGCTAAATAAAACTGTTATGCCATGGCACTGGACCCAAAATGCTTGCCTGTACTTTAGCAAATCAAAACCAATCTTCATCAGGAATGTGCATTGTAAATTATACTTTGTATTTGCCCAGTAAATATTCATCAGTAGTAGCATATTTTTTTGATCTGAGAACATTTAAGAGAAAGAAAATATATGATCAAAACTAAAAAAAAATACCTAGTCTTTGTACCTTACACAGATACATATCCATAAAGTAGTTCTTACATGATGTAGGTGGAAAGGTAGAGGCTTGTGTTAGCAGGTTCTTTCACTGCATATTTCATATATAAAGCTCTGTCATAGATTTTCATGTATCATGATACTGATGTGGGACTACCGGAGCTGTGCACATGCATGTGCTCCCTCAAAGCCACTGTTTGTGTGTCTGTTTTATTATTTGGCTCATTTATTTAGTAAGTTTTATTCTGCAGTTAACATGTGCAGAAAGCAAATATATAGGCTTATATAGTGACTGAAATTAGCATGTAGTCTTATTATTTTCCTTTAACATATTTCTTCTTAATAGTACGTTTCTGGGTTTCTAACTAACTTGTTCAGTAAAGATAATTAAATGTAAATGTTGTCAGTGACAAAGTACCTAGACTGAATTTGAACAAGTCAAACCAATTTTCTTCCCAGTCCGTGCTATAAGAAGATGGGAATGATTCAGACCGTTGTTTGGGGAGGTGGAGAGCGTGCCCATGCCTCCTCCCTCTCAGCAGTCTTTTACCTGTGCAAAAGTCTGGAGATAGGCTCTGTAATGGACTCTGCTTCAAGCTCTATATGCTTATGATTTATCTCAATAGCAAGTTATGCAAACTGAGTGTTTATTGAATTTTTTTAGAATGTATGGTTAATATAACCAAAGATAATGAGACATAGAAATTATCTTAGAGAGAGATTTTGGTGTTTTCTCAGAAAATACAACTGAACATGAAATAAGGGAACCACAAAACTACATAATTGTTCATGCTGTTAAATAATAACTATGATTTTAAATTATGGAAAAGGTATGTGACTAAGTGCATACAGACTCCAAGGCTGTCCCTGTGCCAAAGGCACAAAAGCTCTCTTCTTAATAAGCATGTTTCAAAAGTAGCTGGAATGCTTCTGTGTCCCCTACTGAAACTCACAGGATGGCTTCTGTACATTTTTGTGTGGTTTATCAAATAGAATAATTTTCTCCCTTCTGGAAAAATACAGTGGCTAGAAATGCCAAAATATATACATTTAGGAAAATTATTACCGGAAAAATAAATCTTTAGAGGTGCTTCTGTCATTATTTGGTTTTCCCTAAAATTTTCTAAACTTGTACTGCCTCTTCTTATTCACATCACTTACCACTCATCAGTTGCTGAATTTTCGTTTATCTCACTTTCAATTTTTTAAAAATCTGTCATTTTTTGTACTACTGTAGCATAGCTTTGATATTCATGCAAAACACCTTAAGTAAATGTTGAAAACCAGCATTCTTACATACAGATGTTGATGACATGGAACAGGTATGTTTCAGAAAATCTGCTTATGTGGTTCCTATATCTTATGTTATTTAATATTAATTGGGGTTTGGTTTTAAGTATTTGATTAAATCTGCTTAATGATATACTCTGATATTTTTAGACAGTGAGAGTGATTATTGCTTGGACTATAGGAAGAATCAAGTGTGAAGAGAAGAACTGAGGGTTACAGGGAAGTTTTTTGGTATATTGTGATCAGTGGCCAGATGCACCAGGTTCTCAGTGAAGAGTCTGAGAACAGTATTTAAACATCTGTGTCAGTTTTGTCATTACTGCAGTAGCTTGTTCTGTTTTCTGCTGATGACTGAAGTTTGTCTGGAAAAACATGACAGGGGAGTGCTGATATTCAGTGTTCTTATGCTTTCTATGAATGCACTATCTAGTGGTTTTTTCCTGTGATTTCTTTTTAAATACTGCCTTAAATAATTGGGAGTTGCTAGACAGGATCAGATCTAGGCCAAGTATGTGAATTGGCAGTACTAGGTTTGAGAGGAAGGTTCACAGAATATTTTAATGTTTAACCATGGAATAGTGTGTTAGGAGAAATTGCTTCATAGTCTTTGCCAATTCTTGGAAGTTCTTGCATGTCTAAGTAGTGTTATAACTTCAAAGAGTTCACCATCATCCTGCCTAATGTGATTGTGAGTGTTCTTGTCATCTATAGTTATATAAAAGCATCTTAACCAGAGGAGAATTTGGATCTCATCTAGATTTTTCTTCAATCTGATACTTTCTATGGAAACATCTAAATCTCGCCATGCATTTGCTTTAGACACATCCTGTGCTAAACATTGTTGGCATCCAGCTGTGTTTTCTCAGACAAGCTTTCTAGACTAGGAGAAAATGGTTCCCTAAATAAGGTGAATTGTTCTTTCTTGTGGAAAAAAAAGTTGGAAGTGGTGTTCAAACTACAGTATATTGTCAGACCCTTTAGTGTAGCTTTATGCACTGAACTAGTGTAGCTTTGTACACTGCACTGGCAGTACTTCTACCAAAAGTGGAGTTTCTTACCAGCTTAAAAAGTGAAAATTCTCAGGGCGGAAGCTCAGTCTTGCTCTGATTCTGTAGGACATTTGAATGGTGCAAAAGAAGTTGAAGCTCTTGCCCAACCACACTAGGTCACTTCTGGAGAAGTCCTTGATTTAGAGGCACCTAGAAGTTTTATGTTTGCCTGCAGACTGGAGCATGAGAAATGCATTAACAAAGAGAAGAGTCATAAAGCGGAACAGCTGGCAGCTGATGTGCTCTGGCAGTCCCCTGATGGTTTCAGGGCCAAAGGACGAATAACCAGTTGGCATACTTTGAAGTGGCCCTAGGGCTTCTCCACATGTGCCCATCACAAGCCCCTTTCCTTTGCTGCGTACACGAGCTGAGATGTCTCTGGTGGTTTTATGCTCTTGTTCTCAAAAGGGAAAATTGATCCTCAGAAATAACCAAAGAGCAGACTTTTATGTTTTTGTTTAATGTTGAGAAGGTTGTTGTCATTTAGACTTCATAAAGAACCTTTTATTGGTGCTGTCTGCAAACATGCCAACTGAGAGAGATTGACCTCAGGCCAACATGAAAACAGTTCTCTGCTGCAAACCCTTCCTTACCAAAAACTCCCCAACAATCTTTGGACACAGAAAATCAAAGCCAAGACAAAGAAACTGTATTCAGTGCATATTTTCTGTAACAGAACCCTTAGGTCATCTCAGGAGTCACAGTCAGTGTATCAAACACCTTCCTTTTCCTTGGTCTCCCAAGCCAGCTTTCTTTTCTGCATCTTTGAGGGTTTTGTTTCTGAGATGCCTTCCCCTGGCTAGACATATCCTTTTATGTTCCAGTTTTGTTTAAGTAACAAATTACTGGTTTTATTAAGATTCTGTTGTCTGAACATAGTCAAGATTTAAATGATTTACATTTGGAATCAGCCAACCTAATTTAAAAAGTGAAGTGACATACTTCCACAAGTAATGTATTTATGAAACCGTATTTCTTTTGCCCAAAAATCCACCTCTCTTTTTATTCTTTTCTTTAATCATCAAGAATATTTTGTGAATTTTTTGAACGGTTTCTAAAATAGTTATTTTCTTTTTGTTTCTCCTTCTTTCCTGTCTGTTCTGTGCCCTAATCTTTTGTTTTCTATCTCATTCTTCACTTTTATATTGCAAGTTATTCTCCCTCAGTTTTTGGCCCCACACCTTCATTCCAAACCCCCATTTTATGTATGTTTTCAGTCAGTGTTTAAGGAGCATAGATCAGTTACCTCTATACCCAGTAGCTAGCATCTCAATCTGTACCTTATTAAGTATATCTTTTATGCTTTTAGTAGAATCAGTAGGGGTTTTTTAAGAGTGGTGTTTCATTTTTTTCATACATTTTAGCACTGTTCTTCATGCCCTGTGTTTTTATTATGTTGTGATCAGAGAATACACTGGAAAGAATCACACTTCATATTGAGTATCTTGGTAAGTTGGTTAATAGAAAATTGTGAAGTATCAAAATAGCCTTTAAAGAGATCTTAATCACCTGTGTGAATGGATTGACTAAGTTTAAGTATACAACTAGGTGATTAATTAGCTGGAAGATCCAAATGCATGCTTAAATAGATGACCATGCCCCCAGGCTCATCCACTTGTTTCTTACTCCCTCAGTTAAGCATTCAATATTATCTATAATACAGAATATTCCCATTTAAGGGCTCATACAAGTCTTACCACAGAGCCAAGTAATTATACAGTATTTTCCATAGTGTGTCGTAAAAGTACATCATTTTGAACATGTCCTATAATACTGCCAATAATAAGTATCAGAGTAATTGATCAGGGAAGGCCAATTTGAAATTGTTCTGAAGCAAACGTTTTTGTCATATTTTTTCCATTATTGCTGCAGTGTTTTAATACAATTCATTTTCCTAAAAATTCTGACATATTTTTTAATTTTTGAGTTGTAGCTGCTACGGATGTTTGTCAAACACAATGCAGCTGGTGTCAGCTCCTGTGGGGAATTAATCTTCTGCAGCAGTTTTTGAAATGGGAACTGCAAGTGCCCAGCACCTCTCATATCTAAACCTTTCACTTATTCGTATGATAATGGTAATGTCTGTGAAAGCTGATACTCAAACAGTGTGGTTTTTGTGAAGTTATATTTCATACTGTCTGATATTTACAGATCACGTGAACATAGACATGGAGCTGTCTGATTGTGTCTATGCATCTAAGTGCTGGTACTGTGCATTCAACTCATTGCTGATATGAAATTGAACCTGAAAAATGGAGGATGAGTAATGCCATTATTCGGGCCATGTTGTGCACGCCAGGAATTTGAGGAATAGGAACTCCAGATCATGCCCCAGCAGCTGGTGTCAAGGAAAATCAGAATGTTATAATTGGTAGAAACCAGGAGGGAAGGGGTATATGCATGCTGCATGGTAGTTCTGGGTATCCATTTATTCCTTATTCTGGGTGCAGCACTTGCAGCCCTCTGTTTACTTTTCACTTTTGCTCTCCTGGTGGAAAATGTCATTTCAGGGTGCTGTGGGGCCCAGTTCTTTGACTCCAGAACCTTTCGCTCTGCTGAACAGCATCTTGAGATGTGTAATTCCCCAAGAGTGAGCTTATCCTCACTGGTACCTTTAGCTCAGTTTTGAGAATACTATTAAAGAAAATTATATTTCTTTTTGTTGATATTCATACAAGCATGCACACTTATGCTGCAGTAAGAAGAGAATGGAGATGAAACACTGACAATTTTAAGCATTAGGAAATCAACTGATATATTGGAGAATAACTGGGTTTGTTCTTGTCATCTATTATATATCTTGAAATGGCTCACTGTTTACATAGGGGAAAGCAATACTTCAGTTTCTGCATTAAAACTGTTACTAATGACTGCAACAAGTTAGCTGTGATTACCAGAAAAAGATTGTTTAGTCTAATGACTGAAATTTGATTTAGATACATTTAATTTGGTTTTAGTTCAAAACAAAATATTTCTTTCTCTCACATACTTTAATAAGTTTTAATGATTGTGCTGCAATTATATTAGCTGTTTGGAAGGTGGATGTACATGTGAAGTATACGAACATACAGAGAGATAAATTGAATGGCAAAGAGAGGAAAATGCTGCAAATATGCTAAAAATTGTGGACCAATACTACTTTTTGTTATAGGCATAAAATCTTGTTGGTTTGAGGAGTGTTGCACAAGTGTAACTATGAGCAGAATTTGTCCCTTTTATCTGAGATGCATTATCAAAAACTTCTAGGTAATCAGAGGTTCAAATAATTGGGGGAACTGCTAGGTATGATATTCCCTAGATAAGAGGGAGGTTCTGGTTGAAGGTATTCTAATAAATAGATTTTAGTATCTTATATTTTGTATTTCTAAAAAGTGTTGCTTGATCATCTGTGTTGAGAAGCACTGGAAAATATAATCATAGTTGTAGTTTGTTTAAGGAATGATCGTGCAACTAAAATCCAGAAGATGCAGGAGGAGTTCTAATACGTCCATAGGAAAATATGGGGTTAAAGTGGACTATATTTTAAGCAGTGTTCAGTTGACTTGCTGTGTGGGGAGAGACTGAGCAGTCCTGGCTAATGACTTGTAGGTACTGAATCCTCAGGTCTCTCAGGTGGTTTCACTCGACCAGTTTCAGCAGAATGATGAAAAGGTTGAGATAAAATAAACTGACAGTTGCTACTCATCGCAGGCAGCAAGCTGTACCCTGGCAGATGAGACCCTGGGAGCCCTCTTTTTTAAACAAAGGCTTTCACTGCAGTGAGCAATGAACTCCACACAAAAAGGAAAAAGGAGAGAGAGATTGGCAGCTGGTGACCGACAGGAGGAGGGAAAGGAGGGAAACTGAGAAACACAGCAATTGTTGGCTAATTAGAAGCCATTCCCACCTACTTAATACCAACCCATTAAGCAGAAAACACTTTTCATCTTGCTCTCGCTGCTACACATGACATTATACTCCAATCAATACCCTCCCACTGGCTGCCCCACTGCCCACAAATGAATACATTGCAGTTCAAGAATGCAGTAATTGAGTTGGGGCAGTGCAACTGCAGTTCACAGTCAAGATTTTTCTCTGAAGATACTAATGTAGTGTTTGTGATGCTTGGATAAAGAAATCAAATCCCTATATTGACAGCTGTCAACAATTGGCAAATGGATGAAGTCAGCGATGAATCCATTTTAACTTTGATTCAAGAGACAATAAGTGTTTCTTTTCAGAGTGTTTTTTTCCTATTTGAGTAAGAGATCTAGGGGTTCTGCACCCAGATGTTTAGATTTTGCAGGGCATTTTGAATTCTGATCCTCAGTTATACCTACAGAATACATATATATGCGTACATGCAGCATTACATCTCTGTATCAATACATCTCGCAGCCTTCCCAACTTCCTGGAAGGTTTAGAAGCAGCCCTCACCTTTCAAAAGCATTTACAGCTGCTTGCTTTTGTCTGTTTGTTTTATAGGCTACATATATTTGGGCTATTTTTTTTTTTTTTTAATTTCATTTTAAGTCCTACTGTGATTTTTAGGGATTACCTTAAAATGTACAGTTTGGTCCCCAATAGCACATTGTGCAGCAGATCCAAGATCTTGCATTTTGATCATTAGGATCTTACAATTAAGTTCTACATTTAGATTATTGCAACATTTTTTTTCATATTAAATCCCTTGTTCCCTGAGCCATCTGGAGTTAGTAATACTATGCACAATCTGCAGCATAAAGTAATAGTGTGCAGACTGCAGTATAATTCCTTCTTCATGCCAGTTTTGTCAACACAGAATCAAAGCAGCAGGACACTGTTACTCTCCCTACTTGGTTAGACTGAAGAAGACATCAGTGTTAAGTCCTTTGGCAATGCTGGAAGGAGGTTCCAATGCAACACATGACATCTCTCCATCCCTTTCGGTTCCACAGCGAATTGAGTATCAATTCAGGAGCTTAGATTCCTTACAGTGCAAGTCTGAAACCATCTTTTTGATGCCGATAAATTGTGTACCATGACATCTAATATTTGCAGAAAGAGACTACCATCGTGCATGCTATTCATTGTCATAATAATATTGTGGCATTTGCAGTATGGCATTTCTTCAGACGCTGTTTGCTAAAGTACTCGCATACATATTTGTATAATGTGCTGTTAAGTCGCCTGGCTGAGCCTTGAACCCTTGAGTTAGGCATTCTGTGTGTACAAGAAGTTAATCTACTATTCAGGGCTCTTGCCATTTAACAGCATCTATACTTGAGTAGGAACAGTTAAAGCTGATTATAGTCAATAAGGCTGACAGAGTAGCAAATGTTCCGCATCTTCTGAAATTGTAAGCCAAATAACAACAAACTGCTACTTCATTGCCTCTTTCCTGTTATATTTTAAGCTTATTAGTATAATTATAATTACTTTTCACTCGATTCATTTGTGTCCAAATACTGTAAAGCACCTTTCAGCCATCCTCTTTGTGAATGCTCCCTGGGTTTCTTCTGATACATGTTAATGACAACCTTAGAAAAAGATTTGTCCTCAGTACAGTTTGTAAAGAGGAAAGAATTGTCTTCTGATGGAGAAAGCTGGAATCTTCATCACTTGTGAAGATGAAAGTAACAAGGATGTAGGAGCTGAATATAATAAGGCGTGGAGACAGAAGTCTTATTAGAGATACTTGGATAGGACAATCAAAGCTACCTTTGGATTCCAGTTAGGTACAATCTGCTTTTAAGGTAAGCTGGTTCTAACATTTGTTTCTGTAAACTATGGGACTTTTATTCATTTAAACACAGAGGTGTACAAGTTCAGTCTTACTCTGACTAGATGCCAGTTAGAAAGATCAGAGGCAGACTAGGGAAAATGTGAAGAGCAGTTGGCAGTCTTTCTCTTTCTCAGTGCCAAAGCCTGTGGGGTTAATTTGAAGATACCCAAATCACCTTGGCAGCAGTATCTCAAGTCTTTTCCAGAACTGTGGAATTTAATAAGCCAGGACAATAAACATAGGATAGAAAATAGTAATGGAAGGGACTTTAAGAAGTCATCTCCTCCAGCCCCACTGTAGGAGCAACTGTATTTATGTACTTTCTAAGTTCATCTTGCCTGTTCTTAAAAAATATCTGGCAATAAACCTTCCAGAGCATCCATGGACAATCTGTTCTAAAGGGTAAATGATGCAGGAAAAGGAAAAAAAAAAAAAAGAAAGTTTTTCCTTTATGACTAAAGTTGTCTGTAATTCAAACTCTGTATCTATTGTATCCGATGAGGATTTCAGACTCATTCTTTCCATGTTTGTGGTGACCTTGGAGAAAGGAATTTTCTGACTCATGCTGGGGTTTACAAAAAAAAATGTTATAGTGATTTCTGAACAGGATGGTTATAAGGATGACTTAGTCTAAGTATCAATTAGATATGATGGAATGCAGTTCCTCCTTATGAGCACAACTGATGGAAGGAGGTTGAAAGCAAATACAAGGATCCTGTTTCCTTTTTATTTATTTTTGTCCTGGTTCAGCTAGGATAGGGTTAAGTTTCCCCAGCAGTGAGAGGGAAGGGATCTCCAGGGGGGTTATTCATACCATGCTGAGGTCAGGTCTGGCGCGGGAGTGGGGGAACTTTTTCCTTTGTGGCTTTGGCGACGGGGAGCACATGGCGGGCTGTCCGTAACCATTGTGGTATTTCTCTGTATATCTTTTGTCTTGTTTACTGTTATTGCTGTTTATTGTTGTCATCATTGCTACTGTTGTTGTCCAAATTGTTATTTATCACACTATTGTATTAAATTTCTTCTTATTTTAACCCGGGGTTTGTACCCTACTTGTGTCCGAGGGTGGGGGAGGGACAACAGCAACGTGGTCTCTGGTCCCGGCAGGGCTTAAACCAACACAATTTTCCAGTTATATTGTCTAGTAGGACTAGTCCATATCACTCAGCTGAGCACAGTAGATCAGTATCTGATCTAAAAGAGCAGGAAGAAAAAAGGCTTCACCAGCAGGAAACAAACCAATGCCTCTGCCTGGGATGGCGCTTATTCATAAATGGTCTCTCTAAGTGCTGGGAAGCTTTGTTATTCAAAGTCTCTTACATAATTCAGGACTCTTCTCCTTACATAAGTTTCTAAAGCAGGAAAGCAGCTAGATTTCTGAATTAATTTTATTGAGTTAATCCATTCATATTTTAACTCTTACTAGAGATGCAACTGAACTCAAATGAAACGCTTTATATCCTTATATGTGATTGAGAATGTTTCTTCTAGAACCCCAGATGTGAAATCTGAACAGTCTCTTTATCCATTCTAGACTTATGTTTTGATACTTCAAAAACCACACTCTGATTTTTCTCCAGATTCATAGTTCAGTAATTTAATCCATAGTCTCAAATAAATAAAATTACTGTACTGCTGTGTGCCTTCAGAACTCTCGATTCTCATAAAGCTGTACTGAGTCCCGTTTTGCCAGTCTTTTACAAAGAGAAATCAAAATATTTACAAGTCAAATGGCTCATCTTTTGAGCCCTTATCAAATGCTTTTATTCCCTTTCCATAAATTCTTTTTTTTTTATTCCCATGGCAACTTAATTAAGGTGGGATTTTTTCTGATCTTTGATCCTCTTCTAACAGTCTTATCTGCAATAGTTCCCTAGCTCCAAGTTCTTGAGTCAAATTCTTTTCTAAATGTCTGTCCTCTTTCTGTCCTAAGATTTAACCGTAGCTGCCTCTGTTAGTAATACAGAGAAGCTTCTACCTAAATTAGAAGTTGGAAAAGCTATTGTTTGCATAAGACTCATTCATAACAAAAAAGTCTGAGGCTATATTTGTCTTCTACAGAAGTTATAACTAAGGGAAGAGAGTACAAAAAGCATCAATCTTCAAATAGATCAAATGATCAATAAAACCCACTCAAATTGCATCCAGCAAGCATTCTGCTCAAGGAGACACTGCTTCAGGAAATAGGCTTCATCACAGTTGAGCAGAAAGAGTATCCTGTGGAAACGGTTATGGCCAGGCAGTAAGCTGGTCTTCCATATATTCTTTCACTCCATGTGAAATAGAGGTATGTGTGATTTTCTTCTACCAGCTTCAGTCATCTCGCTCTGCTCTGAATGCTCCAGATCGATAGATGGAGCCTCTCTAGAGAAAAAGGATGTTTCTTTCTCCAACTTATATGTACACCAAGCACTGCAGAGATATGTACTGGTTTGGTTTTTATACTGTGAGATGTTACTGCGTTTGGGGGTATTTGAGAGACGGGTGTTCCTAATGGAAAGAAAGAAGAAAATTGTCTATGAACACTAGCTATTGTCAGGCTTAAAATGAGATATGTTGTCCACTATTCATTTCCGTAAACTTGAGCTTTGTGTTCAAGTTCTCATAATCATTGAGTCTTCAGTACCTCTCTAACCATAAAAATTTTCAGGTATCTGTCTCCAAGGATGCCTCTGTGGGACCTGCTAATGTCCAACATACACACTCATTTAGTTAAGGGAAAAACACTTTTTTCCTGACTTTGTAATTTCTGTGTACACAGAACTTTGTGATCTAGATATGAAGGAGGCTGTTGCATTTTATTTAGACTAGACTAAGATATCCTGTGTGCCTGAGAATCTCAGACTCCATGGATAAAATAAGGGCTTAAGAGCTTCTGAAGTAATCATTACTTAGAAGACTGAAGGATTGTGCTCTACAGCTACCTGGAAATAGATGAAAAAAGTTTCCTTCCATCAGTGTTATTTTAATTGTGATTCTGAGGTGTTAGTGGTTGGTATGTGTTTGCTACAAGGGTTAGCTGAAACTGTATTTTTTATTTAATACTTTAAATTACAGTTTTGATTTAAAAGTGGATTATTCCTTCCCTCCCCCCCCCCCCCCCAATTCAATTCAGTTGAGAATTTGGATTAATCTTAACTCTTCATAGTTCTTTTCTTATTGCAAAGTTGTCTCCATCAGCTGATTTTAGTGCAGTTCTCCAGGCTGTACCTCCAGACTATTAAAAAAAAAAAAAAAAAAAAGTATATGTTTGGCAGCTGCTTATGTGGTATTCTTCCTGTCTTTCATACCTACTCGAGACCCATCAGGTTCTTTCATGTTTGTTTTGCTATACAAAATTCTATTTCTCTAGTTTGAGAATGTAGCCAACTTTCTATATGCCAAAAGTAAGATTAAAAAATTGTTACTAGCAAATACAGTCACCTAAAAAAATTGGCCCTTAGAACGATCTCAGATTAAGCCAGTGGTTCAGTCTCATAGCTGCCTCAGAAGGTTGGGTTTAGCTGGCTGATGGTGCTCGTCTCTGCATGGTGTACCTCCGATGGTGTACTCCTCTGTATTGGCACAGTATGAGACAGAAGTGAGCAACGCTTCCCTGTTGCAAAGTCGCTCTTTCTTCCTCGTTTTCCTGTCATATTAACGGTATTGCAAGCAGAAATACTTGAAACTACAAAGTGTGGGTTTTAAATCAGTTTTAACTGAAACTGCAGCCACTAATGGTAATTTTTTATGTATTGCTTGTCACTACAAGGAAACTGAGAATGTTTCTGAACCTTCAACATCAACCTTTCTGTAAATTTGAGATTCTTTTAAATTTAACCTTAAAGTAATTCAGAATTTCCTGTCTTTATTATGCCCACTGGGGGGATAATTGCTGTTATCATTTAACTGTTTTTACACACAAATTCCTGATACGAACTCAGCCTTGATTACATCAAGTGCAGTTTTATACATGAATGATTTCAAACTTGTACCTGGGTCTATCACGATAATGAGAAAAAACTATGAAACAATTTAAGGCATTACATGTATTTATGACCAGTCCATAGTATTCTTTTGAAAATCACCATTTTTATTATTCTTTTTGAAAAATAAGATCTTTAATAGAAAATTGTTTCTTAATGAACAGAATACTGTCTTGGAGAGCAAAGTAAGTGATTTAACACATGACAGTATTGTTCTGAGGGGAATTTTGGTACTTTTTTGGTCAACTCTTCATGTAATTTATATAGAAAAAATAGCTTAATACTGTTCTTGCCCCTAATTAAATGAAATTGGTATTCTTTCACACAGGTGCTTTATTTAGCAGCAGTGAAATATAGCAGGATGTGAAATATGAGAAAAGAAGAAATAATTTCATTGTAAACTGAGGAATAAGGTCCACAATCCTTCACAAGTAGCCTTGTCTTACCTGATTGACACTTACAGCACAGTTATTTCCATTCAGGAGTGCATCTTTTCCATTCAGTCTCTGTATCTTTTCATTGGAGTATTTTATATTAAGAAATTGTCTTTGAGTAAGAACAATGAGTTATTGAATTAGTATCTACACCTCTTTTCCTGGAAACTGGGGGAGCATGGCTTTTGACTCTGCTTTGTTTCCCCTACATTTCTTTGAAGTCGTTATGAGCTTCATGACAGAGTCTAGCATATGCAAGATGTGGCCCTTACTGCAGGCAGGGGTAAGAAAACCTTACTCTTCATTTTGTTTATGTGCACCCATGCTAACCTGGACAGCAATGCTATGCAGGATGCACTTGCAAAATAACACTCCTTTCTAGCATTTTACATCAAGGCACCGATGCAAAACGGGTATTTTTAATAACACCGTTAATGGCCATCTATGGTCAGTTTGTTCACAAGAGGGCATCTAGGGGCCCAAACAACCCCCGGGTGGGGGGCCGAGGGCAGTGGGGGGCTGGCAGGCGTGCCAGGGTTGGGGTTTAGCCTCTAGAGGGTGCACTTTGATCCCTCTTGATCACACACCGATTTGTGACAAAAGCAAGGGAGTGGGTGAGTATAGCCGCTTCTGCGTGAGCAGCAACATCACACACCAGCAGACACTGCTGAGGCAAAGCTCTCATCTTATGCAATAAACCATTTCAGATTATGTGTACTCTTCAGAGATGGAACCTGCTTCTTTTTTTTTTTTTTTTTTTTTTTTTCCACTGAATTGGGCGTTAGGTATTCAATCAGCATTCAGATTTATGCTTTAGATGCTCATGAAAGAGGATGCTTTCCTTCGTGTGTCTGTCAGTGTTGAAGCTTGCACGCAGTTTTTACATTTTTGGAGTTATTTTCTTAAAATATTAACACAAACATCCTGCCACGTAGACAAATCTGTGGAGATACTGAAATCTGAAGAGTTAAGAGATTTGCAATATAAGGTTTTATTTTACCCTTTGACTTCCATATAAATCTTTTTTTGTTTGTTTGTTTTAATGTGAAAGGTGTCTTCAGGAGCATAGCTTATCATTTTCCTGTGACATATGTGTGCTTTAAAATGTAGTCTAAATTTGCTCAGAGAAAATAGCATTCAGGATCTAGTAATATAGTTGCATTCAAGACAGAATAAAAGGCTTATATTACTACATCTGATTCAAAACAATGACTTAATTGGCCAGGAAAATGTAGTTATCAGATGATAAAGATATGAAGTCAAGGGCAAGATATGCCTGAAAACAAGCATTTTCCTGCCTAAAATTAGGCAAAGTTAATAGGTTAAATTTTGTTTATTGAATAAGAGAACCCAAAGTTGATTGATATAGTAATTTCAGTGTTTGCTATGGCAAATATTTAGCTCATTATCAGTTTTAATAGCATTTTGCAGAACAAGCCTTTTCTTGACATGCAGAAAATACTATTAAATTTCCCTGCATAGATACATTGTTATGACATGCAATAACTACTTGAATATAAAGGGGATTAATAATTTAAAAGGTGTTAACAAATTAGGGCCATCATTAAAAATAGACTTTGAACCATTTTGTAGAAAAATCAGATTGAGGTAATGCTCCGCTCTTATGATAAAGAATTACAGCATTAATTCTGCAAAGTGAACTTATTGCTCCTATTCGTCTCCAAAACCCTGGAGCATTAAAAGACAGGAAGAATGAAATGATCACTGCGTTTTTTCAGGCACAACAGCTCTAATATTTCCATCACAGTTTCACAGCTCAGCTTGCATGGCTGTGCTAGAGGAAAAAGCCCATAAACGTCATGCTTCCCTTTGTTTTGTTTTTGCTGGTCTTATGAAATCGGGTCGAATTTTTTTTTAAGACAGTTTATATTAATATACTGAGAATTTTGCTTGTACAGCATCTGTGCAGAGTATAAAGCAAACATTTCTTCTATATAGAAGCTCTTCATTATTTTAAAATGTAATCCTTGGTTTTCTTCTGCATTTTGTTTTTCCTTTCTGCAACAATTGATGACCAGAGGCATTTCAAGGTTGAATTCTTGTTGGTTTGCAAATTATTAATTTGTTTTCTTTCCAACTTGAGATAAACAAAAATAAGATCACTTTTGAAGGCTTTTCTTTATTGTTTCATACTGCATCCATGAAACATACAGAAAAGTTAATCCAGTTTTTTTAGGCAGAAAGGTATTAGAAAATACATTTGTGATTCTTACTCATGAGAGTAAGCCCTACCCATATGAACAGTTTCACTGCAACAAGGGTCAGGAGTGGACCCTTATTCTACAAACAGTTCAGATGAAAGATTTAAACAAGCTTTAAAAGGCTACGCTTTTATTTTTCCTTCCTGCCTCATTGTTTTTTCAGACGTATTTTGGAGAAAAAAAAAAAAATTCTAGGATTTAAGTAATAAATTTCACATTTGAAGGACAGAGATACCAGGAGCTCTTTCAGGCCCTGAAGGGAGCAAAATATTTGTCCTCTTCCTCTCTCTTATTCTCACTTGCCATGGCAGTCATCTACCTTCATAACATTTCCCTCTTATCCCCCTTCCTGAGTTTTCCCTCCCCTTCTCCTTGCACTTTCTGAGTCCACAGAACCCAGATGGTGCCCTCACTGTTGCCAGGCCCTGGGGGAACTGTTTCTGTTATATCCGCCTCTCAATAGCTGTACTGAGAAACATGCCAAAAGTCCAGTGCTGAGATATGTTTAATTTTTGTATTATTTTCTTTCCAGTTAATTTGTTCATCAGCATCAATTTTTATCCCTAAACCCAAGTCTCCAGCATTGGCAATGGTGCAACATTGAGTTTAAATATAACAATGAGTTTCTAGTCATCTGGTTGTGGTTTTAGCAGAGTCAGATGTTGTTAAGGCACCAATTAATTTTAAAGCATTGTTTATATAGCACCTCTATTCCCGCTAATACTGAAAAATTCATAACACCATGACATTTTTCAGGCAGAAGTGCATATGTTGGTGCAGACAAAAAAGAACATCTCCTTTTATGTACCAATATACCAGTGTTTGATTTTTTTAATTGTACAGAATGAAGTGTGATGGAGAAAGTAGAACATGTAGCAGAGGAGCAAAGATTCATGTGCTGATAAAGAATAATATGAGTAACTGTGCTAGAGATACAGTTAGCAAGGGACATCAAGGATAACAAACACTAGTACATTATTAGGCAGAGGAAGATCAAGGAAAGTATTAGCCTGCTACACAACAGAGGGGAGAAACTCTTAATAGATGACCTAGGGGAGGCCAATGTGCTTTAATGCTTTTTTTGCTTTAATCTTCACTGAAAAGGTCAGCTGGGTTCATGTGGCAAACAGAGTTTATATCTGCCACGAAAAAGCAAGATCCAAGGCTAGAACAGGAGAAAGTAGGCTAGAGAGTACTTAGAGGAGTTGGATCTGCAAATCAGATGGGCCTCAGAAGCTTCCTCCTACAACACTTAAAAAACTGGCTGAACAATCCTGAGGTCTTTAGCCATTTTTGAAAACTCATGGAGGTCAAGTCAGGTTCCAGAGTAGTAGAAAAAGACAAACCTGATGCCTGTTTTTAGAAAGTGAAAGAGGAGGAGCCACCAAGGAATTTCAGATAGATCAACTTAAGATCCTGTCTTGGAAAAATACCAGAACACACCATCAGATATTAATAGATACCTAGGAGAAAACAAGAAATGTGCGACAGCCAAAACGGATTTGCCAAAACTAATTGTGTTGAGCGAAAATAATTAACAGGGCAACAGGACTTCTGGGTAAAGAAGTTAAAATAAGGACAATATATATGATATAGTCTGTCTGAAGCTTTTGACATAGTATTACACACAACATTTATAAGCAAGTGAGGAAGCATGGGCTACATGAGCCTGCTATCAAGTGGGTGACCAATGACTGTAAAAAAACCTGACTATTAAAAGCTATCAGTGGCTGTTGTTAGAAATGGAAGGGTGCTTAGCATGTGCTTCTACAGGAATCTGAGCCTGTCTTATCTTGTATTTTTGTTCCTTATCTGGAGACTGGAATATTGAGTATGCTTTTTACATTTGAAGATAGCACAAAATGGGAAGGAACATAAGCATTCTGGTTCATGGTATTGCAGTTCAAAAGGATTGTGACAAATTGAGGAACACATGTTGTAATGTTCTTGGCATTAGCATATGTGTGTGTGAGTATATATAATCAAGAATAATCAAGTGCATAGTTACAAAAAGGGAGCAAGTACCAGTTCTGTAGAGAGGAAAAAAAAAATCTAGATTTGCATTAAATCACAAGCTGAACCTGAATCAACAGTGCTAAGCTGTTGTAAAAATTGCAAACATCTTACTAGGCTATTAAAAAATGATGACTCATGACGTAATGCTTCTGCTCTACTCAACACTGATAAGGTCTCAACTTAGTATCATAGCAGTTCTGGATATCATGCTTTATGAAGTTCGCAGGCAAGCTGGAGAAAGTTCAGAAAGGTTGAAAAGGAGCTAAAAATCATGACCAAAAGAAAAAATTAATTTAACAGTAGATTTTGAGCTTCTGTGTCTACAGAAGAGACTCAGGGAAGACACAGTAGCAGATCTGAGATATGTAGAATTTGAAGAGGGGAAGAAAATAGATAATGATCTTTCCTCTTTGTCTGTGATAGGTTGAACTAGAAGTAGTGGGCTGGAAAAATGTAATTAATGGAAGGATGCTTCTGATTAGCCACTGGGAAAAACTTAGAACAGTGTGAGGAATGGACTTTGTGATGTCCACTGTAACCACATGTTTCAATGGTTTATGAGTTGCTCTTATGATAAGGGTGATTTTTGTATATATTTGTTCATTCATGTCAGGGAATGCAGACAGCAGCATTCTCAGCATGCTGTAATTCTGTAGGGAAGGCTGTGAAATGCCACTGACAGGATCTTGTGGCCTTGTAGAGAGAAAGAAATTATTTTCTGGGAATAAAGAAACTTGCATTTTATTTGAAAATAAATATTAATCTGCTAGGAAATGGGTAAATTGGGTAAATTGTTTCATTTTTTTGGTGCCTGAATATGCCCATCTGTTAAATCAGCTTTAAGATGTTGGTATTTTTTATAAAATAGCTTTCCAAAATACTTCTTGACTTAAGGATAGAAAGAGAGAGATATTCCTTGCCTACCTCAATTCATCCTCTCATCCTTTCCTCCCTGGAAGTTCTACCGTTCTTTCTTCTCTTCTTATCCCTGCTCTTCTCCTCCTCAGAAACCATTACAAGCCTACCAAGATATTGAATTTTATCATCCATAGATTCTTAGGGCAACAATATTCAGTTTTGTCTATTGCTGAAAAGCCTGAATGCAGCTTCGTACTGAGGTTTAATGTGAGGGAAGGCTATGAAGACTGAGAGTGAAATCCACTTTTGCCTCTTGGGAGCAAAGTTCGCAGCTGCAGTTAATACTCCTCCCTCCTTCCACTGCCCATTTCTCCTCTCTCTGGCTAAAATAACAAACCAACCTTTTCATCCTGCTTGAACAGGCATTACTGTGTGTCCCTTGTCTACTTTCCAGCCCAGGACCATTTTGTCTCTTCCCCTGGCAGGCTCTGGGCTGCCAGTGCTGCAAGTAGGAGCTGCAGTCTTCTGCATTTTCAGCTTTTGTCTCAGTGTTTCCTTCCAGAATATTATCTCTTGGGACTTAAGCCATGTACGTGACCTCATATTAAGCTGCTATTAATGGCACTTGCATGAGTGTGCTGACTACATGGTACGAGCTTTTTGTTGGTTTTGTGTGCATTTTATCCTCAGGTACAGACATTTTCAAATGCAAATATTGACATAAAGAGAACATACCTATTCTAAATTCGAGACCTCTCCTTCTTCTATTCCCCAGGGCTGCATGCCCAAAATCTGACAAGCCTGTCTTAAGAGAGCAGCAGCACACAGTGCCTTCAACACCCTTTCTGTGTAGAACCTAAGGGCCACACTGGGAGCTTTGGCTAGAAAGGGTGGGAGGCTAAGAGTGTCTAGCAGCAATTCAGTATATTCCTTAGGGTTTTTTACATGAATATTTGATTGTAAACAAAATGGGACCTATAGGTACTTGCATGTATGTGTGCATACATTGGTGAACGTTTTTTTTTCTGCAAATGATGAAAAAATTCCACCTATGAGAAAGAGGTGCCGTTACCGAATGCTTTCTAAGACACCCTTGTGCTTAGTCCTAGTATTGTGAAGAATACCAAAGCTCTAACCCTTGTGTAGGAGTTATTTATGAAAACCTGAATATGGTGTCCCTGTATAGTTGGGACATATGTCAGGGAGGAACTCCAGTGCAAATCATTCTGAAGGGTGGTGCACAGATTAAAAAGCATTGCGAACAGTTTACAAGTGGTAGTGCTAGGAACAACAGTAGCTTTGTTGTTTTTAGTACTTTTTTAAACTTTTTTTTTAGTACTTCCTTGTTCTTCATGAAACTTCCCTGCTTCTCCAAGGGCAAGTTAATCTTGCCTTGACATGTTTTCCAAATAATGCACTGTGTAATTACTGTTTCGAAGCTATTTGAAGGTAAAATGTTCTGGTATATACATTTTTGAGTCCTAGAACCTCTGGTAATTAGCATGCAAAGATGACCACATGCTGTAACTGGAATGCTTGATTCCACTGGTTGATATCAACCAAGAGATCTGTTTTCTCATTCAGCATCACATATGCACTCACAAGATGGTTTCTCTTGCTGCCAAGTCTTCTGGTAGAGTATGATTTTAATTAACATTTATTTTTCAATTTAAAAGTGTGTCTATTCAACTTCAGGCATAGGTAACTAACAAGTAAGATGAATTTGACAGAAATTCTATTGGATCTGTAGTGTTTTCTCTCTTTACTCAGCATTAAGGGATCTCTAACTCAAGAAATTAAGGCTTTTGAAGGTAAACTAAGCAAATAGAAAATTGGGGCAGCAGTGTGTATGTTGTAAAATACTACATATCAGAGCATCTGTCCATGTCTTTGGCCTCTAGAAATTACAAATATTTATAGATTTGAAATTCAGAGTGCTATTTGAAAAACTAATTGAGTAGAATACTTCATGGTTAAACGGTATCTATAATTTCACCAATTTCCTACAAGTGTTTAAACTGTTTCATTGCTTACATTTTGGAGGAAGAAGTGAAAGAGAAAAGAGCTATAGAATGATGGAAGTTGGTTCAGAGTCTGACTTAATATGACGATCAAATATGAGGATTTTTGGAAACAGAGATAAGCGATGCTAGCTCGAAGGCTGAACTTAATGTCAAAGAGGGTTTTCATGCAAAGTAAAACATTGTATCTAGTAAACTAGAGAAATATCTTTAGAGAAAAAAAAATCTCTAAAGATTTTATGCCACTTTTAACAGACAACAACAAAAAAGCCCCAGCTGTACCTCAGGATATGATCAGTCTTTTTGAACTGAATTTGTTCAGTGCTTTTTTGTTCTTCAGTGCTGTCTGCAAGCATTCCCTGTCTCAGTCATAAGGTTCAGAGCTCGGCAGTTTTATTTCTTTGTTATATTTCCATCATGTGAGATAAAAAGTCACAGATGAGTGATATAATGGAAACAAATGTTACTTGTGTCTGAGCAGGAGGAAAAAATCCCTCAGTTGTGCTGAATCCGTGCTCTTATTCTTTCATAAAATTGTTTGAAACTTTTTGAAAATGATAGGTGATTTTTTTTTTTCTTCTCTGCTCAGCTAAACTGCCTCTCTACCAGAAGTGAAGTTCAGTAGCCACCTTAGGAATAGCATTTCTCAGGATAGCTAAGGTGGAGACTGTTGTAGGTATGATGTGTTCTGGGTCTGTAGGAGGGGATGAAGGCTGCATCACTCTCGAGTAGCCCCTGGAGGTTAGTTGAGAGCAGCAGTACAGCTTTGGAGGAGGCTGTCAGCCCTCTGAGCTACAAGGGTCTGCTGTTTTTAATAAGTACATTGCACAAGACAGCATCCATGAGTTAAAGTGTATTTTCTCACAATCAAGTCTTTGTAAAAACGACAAATCCAAGCTACATAGTTAATTTCTGAAGAATACAGCATGTTCGAAATATCAGTCCTAGATGTTTCAAATGTGAATAGAGCCTAAAAATGTCTCATCCCTTTCTCACAGATTTGAATTTGAGCTCTATTTGTTTTTACAAGTTGTGAAGAACTTAGAGATATGAAGACCATTTCAATCCATTCAACAGTGGCTCTTCAGCTAAATAATAATTAATTTGATTAGTCGACATATTTATTTTTATAGGAGAGGAATTGAGAGGATCATAAAAATAATAGGTATTATCAATAAGTATGCATTTTCTAGATATCACAATGCATATATATTGCAATGAATTGCTTTTCAGAATGTGGAGTGCAGAAGGGTTTGAGGCTATTGTACATAACTTGTACTTTAATTTCTTCAGTATTTGAGATACGTGAAGTGTGTACTATCACCATGTTTTTTCAAGTTTAGCTACTTATGCTCTTCATTAATTAGTTACTGAAAGACTGGGCTTTTTTTATTGGACACATAGTAATTAAACACATTTTAAAAGTTACTAAAAAATTAAAACTGAGCTTTATGTTATCAACATATTAAGCAAAACTCACATGTTCATGACTAGCAATTGAGTGAGCTAAATGAGACAATACTTTAAATATGACATGACATAACAAAGAGTCCCTTGTATTTTCTTTTACATATTTTTCATTATTGTAAATGTGATGTTCACATTCATGATTCACTGGCCTGCTTATTGAATTTGGGCAGTGTTGTGGTTTAAACTCGACCAGCAGCCAAACACCACGCAGCCACTCACCCTCCTGCACACCGGGCAATGGGGGAGAGAATAGGAGGGGTAAGTGTAAGGAGATTCATGGATTGAATAAGAACAATTTAATAATTGAAATACAATAATAATTATAATAATAATTATAGTAATAATAGAAAATACAAATGAGTAATGCACAATGTGATTGCTCACCACCTGCTGACAAATGCCCAGCCTGTTCCCAGCTAGTGATCCCAGAGAAGAGAGAATCCTGAAGTCCCAGAAGCAAAAGAGAGCTTCCTGATCAACCCTTATATATAGAGAGAGCATGATGTTATATGATATGGAACATTCCATTGTCCAGTTTGGGTCTGGTTCTCTGGCTGCGCTCCTTCCCACTTTCTTGTATACCTGTGCACTAGCAGGACATGAGTAGTTGAAAAGTCCTTGATTTCTTAGCAACAATTAAAAGCATTAGTGTGTTATCAGCATTCTTCTCATATCAAATCCCAAACTCAATCCAAAACACAGCACTGTTCTAGCTACTAAGAAGGGAAAAAAAATTAGCTCTATCCCAGTCAAAACCAGTACAGGCAGTCATAATCAAAAAGTCCTACAGAATATCACTAACAAACTGGTCTAAAATGAGACTGCAAGATTGCCTAGCTTTTTATTTCCAAAGAAATACATGTCTGCCAGAAATTAAGGATGAGGTTCTGGTTGTCCTCAAGTTATTATGAGTGAGAGATTACATGGACATGTATGGAAGTGATGAGCAGAGATCAGAGAGACCAGAACATCAAGGGGAAGGAGAAAGGGGAATTACAATCAAAGATTGTAGAGAAACTTGAAGAAAGTGTTGGCTTTGTCTTCTCTGCCAAAAAAGTGTGGGGTTTGTAGTGAAAAAACTAACAGTAGCTTTAGTTATTTTCCCGTAGAAGTCAACAAAAGCTCTGTAGCTTTTACTGTGCTGTAGCTGAACAAGTTCAAGTGTAGAAGTGAACTGTAACACCTCTGTCCCTTGTCTCCCCTTTTACTTAACAGTAAGATAATTTTAAATGAATGAACAGTAAAAAAATTACTCTGAATTTCTCTGGTTTATTTCACTGAACACTATTTCAGAGAAGAAAAGCCTAACAATAAAGAGCAGCCTAACTTGGGCAAAAATTATGGAGTCTGATTTTCATACTTTTGACGCCACAGAAAGGACTCAAGACTATCAGAAAAGCACATAGAGACCATATCTGGAAAGGATAAGGCACTGAGGGTTGTGGGGTATAAGATAGCAATTTATTTTCCTCTTTGACACCAGTTTGCTTTGTAAATGTTGAAAACTCACTTTTCCTCTCTGATATGTTGTTTTCTTGTTTCTTAAATAATCACAGAAAAGCACAGCTATTCATTAAGTCTTCTCTTAATCTTCCATTATTCAAGAAAAGAACTTACTGATACATAAGGTCAGATCTCTTTAATATTTGTTATTTATAATTAGGCAGTGAAAGCCCTACCTAAATATTTAAAGCAGTTTGAGATGTTAATTACCTGTAACTCCCAGTGAAAATACACACTTTATTTGTAAGAAGCCTAGGGAGAGAATGAAATCTGTGTATTTTTGGAGGTCCTGAAAGAGCGTGTTAGAGAAGTATCTGTCCAAAATGGTGCAGGTGCAGTTGATGCTGAGCAAAATTATTATTCCAGGATCACTTTTTTATTATCTTGTGCTTCTTGGATTTCAGTCAAAGATGTGGCATTAAATGCCTAAATGTAGTACTCTGGTTTTAAAGACACTTTCTCCAAATTATAGCTTTTATATACTTTCTCCTATAAAATTAGCTGAGACTTTCCCCCATCTCATCAGTAGCAGACAAGGCTTTGTCAGAAAGCTATGTGTAAAGAAGGATCTGTGAGAGCACGTTGTGCTGGGTCATATCCTAAGTTCCCTTTATCATACCAGTTTCTGCAGAAGGAATTTGCACAACAGGAGTATTTCACCTGATAGTAGGTCCAGCAGGAATGCAAATTAGTAGAATTCCTCACGCTTGAGTTACATTGGAAACAATTGCTTGTGTTTGGCGGATTATTTTAGTTCTGTTAATTTTCATCTATAAATGTGTGCTGGAAGCCAATGCAACTACCACCAGGTTCTCATCACTTTCTGGAGAATAGAATATATAATTCTTATTTTTAGTACCTGAAAATGTTTAAGAGAAAAACTTCCTCACCCCCAAAGTTTAAAAAGCAATACTAATACAACCAAATTGTAATAACTTTATTTTCTAGTCTTCAGGATAAACCTCCTAGTAATATCCTCTTAAATTCACAGCAAAAGAATAATTTTTTTTAACAGACTAAATTTTCCTCGAGGATTATGTGCTTAACAGATGTCTACTGTATCCCTTATCTAGGGAGCTGATTCTTTGTTTAGTATAAGTAGCGTTGGGATCACAGTAAAAGAGAAGGGTAGCCTCCTTCACTGTCTGCAGACTAGATTGCCTTAAGAGACACTGAGACCAGTAGAGAAAAAAGAAATTACACTGATCCAATAGATATACTGCTGAGAGGTTTCTATTATATTCTTACCTCAGATGTTGTACCACCATTAAATTCACACTTTCAGGCCCTGGGAATCAGGTCAGCATGACAGAGAAGTTTGGCTAAAATGAATCTGCTATATTAGTTTTTGTGAAAATGATTAAGCTCTGCAGGTTCAAGATCAGTACTATTTTTCAAGCAGTCATTGTTTCAAAGCTAGGCAAATAAACCCTAATATAAAAAAGAAAATTATAGGGAGCCAGACAAAGATGAAATTGAGTAGCAAAGTAAACAAACTACCTGAATACATGATCTCAAGTAGAAAACAACATAAAGTCATTTATTTGGCACTGTTAAAAATCAGCTGGCAGGCAAATTCTTTTTTTTTAAGTATTTTAAGTAGGCTGCCCATCAAATAAGCATAATTATAATCAAAATTCTTACAACGTTCTCAAAATTCCTAAAGGCAATCAGCTCTACTCAAATTAGTAACTTGGATAAATCACCATTAATTAGCTAATATAAGCCAGCAGGTGGTTTTGAGCCCAGAGAGATTCCCTGGTTATTTAAATTATGTATACTATACTACACCAAAGACAGAGTAAGTGAAAGGGGAACGACAGGCACAAGTCTATGTAAAAAAAAGGAAAAAAACCCTAAAAACCACCCAAAACTGTTTAAGGATGGTGCTCGGCTCAAGTCTTCTCCCACATCCTGCCCAAAGGAATACAAGGTGGCTTTGACCCTCAGCTCAGATAACATAATCCAGGAATGTTCTGCATAGTTCCTGTTTCAACACTGAAATATTTGCAGGAAACAGAATCTGCATTGGAAGCTTGCTTGAATAGGTTTGTTGTAAAGATATTGTGATTAATAAAGGATGGACATAGCAGTGACTATGTTTTATAAAAATTGAAGCCACAAGGATAGTCTTGTCAGCATACACATTAACCACAAAAATGGGGCGATTCTTTTTTTTTTTAATTTGTGATAGGCTCTTCCTATAAGTAAATAAAATAAAAATGGCATCATTTTAAGCGATTAATGTCCAATCTTCTGTGACCAATGTGTCTTGCTCAGTTGTGGATAATAACTGTTAGGAAACAAACTGAACACTTTTACATTAGTACAGCAGATTTTTTTTTAAATACTGGTACCAATAACTTAATGAAATCCAGAGATTCTTTGAAAAACCTGACCCAAATCTGCATGCAAATCTATTGGCTTGCAATAATTTCTATTTGCATGGTGTGTTACCCCAAAAATACCAGAGACTGCCATAAAATTTTGTCATAAATTACTGCCACCCATAAGATTTATACTTGGTGGTCATGCAAAATCAAGGCTCAACTATATTTTACAGTCTTTGATTGAAGCTAATGACATCATGTGGGAAGAAATGGCAAGATCAATACAGATGTTTGTACTTGTCCCAGTGACAGCATCTCTGAAAGTCTGGACTGTGATGCAGTAACAGTACTTTAAAGGATTAAAAATCCTGCCGGGTTTTACTGAATGATGTGCAGGTCCAGCAGTAATATTTAATCACAGTGCATGCTCTTGGATCATCCACGCTTTTCACATGAATCAACTCAGTGTAATACTCTGTTTGCAAAGACCGAAGATAGCATATCACATTGTATTACTGCCTCCGTGTCTGGCAGACTCATTGCTGGCATATACTGTGTGCTGGGTGATGTATTTTGGTGCACTTGTTTTCATGCATTTATGCAGGTTTATAGTCTATCACACTTTTTTTTCAATGTAAATGATAGATGTATTATAAACATATCATCTAAGAAATTTTTAGCATTTCCATTCAAACACAAGTTTCTGTAACTTGAGCTGGTTCAATACCAGAAAGAACTGCATAGGAATAAGGGTTTTTCATTGCCATATTAAAACCCAAATCCTGAAGTTCTTATTGTTTCATTTACCAGAGAAAACATGAAGCCTGTACCTATCTATGTCCTCCCCGCTTCCACGATAAACACTTAGGAATCGGGCTTATCCCACTTAAATGGGAAGTCAGGGTGGTTCCCAAGTTATTTGAACGGTGCAATGTTGTCAAGCCTCAAGTCATGTTGCAAACTACTGTGCAGTCTTCATAATAACATTTCAATTAAGAACACTATTCTGGGGATTATTTCCCACGGGCTCATAGACCAATGCTTCCTTAGTGGATCAAAATCCCTCACAGAAGAGGACAAGAGATATTTAATAATTGAAAGCATGAAGGTAGGTGCATATTGTCAACTTTCCAGCTGTTGCCAGAGACTCAGTTAAAAGGTGACACAGACAAGAGCTTTATTCATTTTCCTGTGGACTTCTTCACCCATCATCATTCTCCATGGTCCTGCCACAACTGCTTTAAGTCACTCTGCCAGGAATGAGGGAGCCTCAGTAAAAGCCTCTGTGTGTGTGTGTGTGTGTGTGTAGGCCTGGACAGCACAGGAGTTCACCACATTTCAGGGTGATTTTGCCTTGTTTCTAAGTTTTTCTCAACCTTTGCCCTCGCCTTTCACTCTTCCAGTGAAAAACAGAGTTAGGGCGTAAGCAGTGATTTCAGCATGTATCCTCAGTCAAATGCAAAATAAGTAATAATGGTAACAACCATAACTAATTAAGCAGGCAAAATTAATTCCGTGCATACACAGAAGTACTATCACTATTTTTTAAACAATGTGTCCTGCACTGTATTTTAAACTATCTTTTTTTTGTTTTGGTTTGTTTTTTTTCTGGGCATGGTATAGAAGTATAGTTCGGGGAAAAAAAAATGCAGACTTGTTCCTCAACACATGCAACAATGCCCTTTGATATCTTTTTTTGGACTTCATGAAAATGCTGTGACTACTGCTTTTCACAAATATTTTATTTATAAATCTATCCCCCTACAGGTCTGCTTCAAGCTGAAGACTAGCCTGTAATCTCTACTCGCTGTAGAAAATGGTGCTTCTGTTTTTAAATACCAGTGCTTGGGTTGGGATTTTAGTAACTAGTAATATGCCCCCAACTTCAGTATATAGAACAAGGGACCTAGCTCTTGGGTAAAGTGTTGGTAAAGTTTAATGTCCAGTCTTTCTGTGACAATGCTGTTATGCTCTATTGTGGATAAAAACTGTAGAAAAATAGTCTGAGTGCCTTTACATTAGCATGACAGGTAGAATTAATGTTATTTTTGCAAGTAAAAATAATAGTTCAATATCTTGGAAAGATCAGTGCTCACAAAACATCATTTGTTAGTAGATTTTGAATGGAAGCCAAGTAGGCGTTAATGCTCAGAAAATGTCAAGTTTAATAGAATGAGTAGTCATGGCCAAAAATACAAAACAGAGTGATGAAAACCCTGGGATAGTGTTTAGCAGAGGTAAGTTAAGTCTGCTCTCATACAGGGAACAATTGGAAGAGTTCCTATGCAGGTTTTTTATGTTAACCCTTCTCTAATCTCCATGATTAGAGATCATGCTTTTCTAATAGTAATATGATATACTGAAAAAATTACTGTAGTAAGGCAGATCAAAGGCCTGTCTAGTCTGGTATCTGTCTAGCAGTGGCTAATAGATTAGGAAAAATAGAACAATAAATTTAGAAGCAATACTTCTGTCTGGCATTCTCTCCACATCTTCAGCAGCCTGCAGTCAAGTTGACTGTAGATCCCGCTATATTTAATAGGCTTTCCTATTTCCTTAGTAGTACTTGTCCAGTGCTTTTCTAACCGTTGCATAACTTTTGCAGCCAAGACACCTCATTGAATTTCACAGCTAAAATATAGCTTCCTTAAATCTGTCCTTAGCCCACTGTTTTGCAGTTTTAGTTGTTACCCCTCAACTTTTGCACCAGGAGAAATAGTGAGTTATCATTTCTCACTCCTTTTCTTCGTGGCGCTCATGAAAATACATACATCTCTTTATATCTATCAGTCATCTTTCTATCAAGCTGAAGCTCGCAATCTCCCTGTGCATAAAAGATTTTTCCACCTGTGCATTAATTTGCATTTATCAATACTGAATTTTATCTGATGCTTTATTGCCCAGTCACAAAATCTTTTTGAAGTTCTTTAAAGTTTTGATTTTGATTGCCCTGTGTAATTTTGTATCATCAGTATATTCTGTCAGTTTGCTGTTCACTAACATTTTGTGTTTCTTTATTTAAATGTTTAACTGTACATATCCTGCCTCAGATCCCTGTTGAATTCACTACTGATCTGTCTTCATAGCAAAAATCAATCCATCTATTCTTGCCTTTATTTCCCACCTTTAACTAGTTATTAATCCAGAGAAATTATCTGAAGCATTCTGGGAATCTAATCAACCAGGTAATATTCATCCAAATCCTCATGCATTCCTCAAAAGAACAATAATCTCATGAGACCTCTACAAAAGCTATTTTGATTTCTTTCCCTCATTATAACATTTTAATTCACTTATCTATCGTTGTATCCTTTATTAGAGTTGTAGTTAATTTCCCTAGTATGGAAGTCAGATTTTTACTGGTGTCTCCTCCCATGGAACATTCTTGGTTTTAATTAATGTCTTGTTATTCTTCTGTATTCTTCTGTAATACTTTATATTATTCTGGTATTGAGGCTAATTTAAGCAATGACTAAGTACGTGTCCTTTAAACCTCTTGGGCAAATACCACTTTCTTGCCCGCTTCATTTCTCTATTTGTTCTAATCCTCCTCCAGTGGTGTTTCAATTTGGGTCTGTTCCTAGAAAATAGAGATTTAATGTAGGTATCTGCTGGAAGTTTTCTTTAGTGACTACCATCCCAAGAATACATTTTACCTTTCTGCTGTTATCTTCTATTGCTTGAGTCCTCTTTTAACTCTTTGGGGGGAGGATCTGGAAAAAATTTAAAAAGAAACATGCAGTTATGCTTTTTTTCCCACTATTTTATTGCAAGGACACAAATAGAAATAGGAAAACAATACAATCTATGGATATGTGGTACCCGAAATCTGTGCTCTATTATCTTTATGTGGTCCTCATAAATAAAACAATGGACTAAGTTGTATTTTTATGCCCATACCCTGAAATCTTTCAGCTCTTCTGTTTTAGAAAATTGTCTCCAGTATCTTGGCATTGTGAAAGTTGACACTGGAGGTCAGTTTTAAAACAGGTAGTCATCAGCTACACAGTAGGTTCAGTGAGGGTGTCAAATTAATGGTCTTGGGTTGTAGCAGTGAGCAAGTTTCTCTGTCAGTGGCGAATGAGCAGGATACAGAGTGATTGCAAAACAGCTATGTTCTCCTGTTCTATCCAAGGGAATTTCTGGCAGACGTGTCAAACTACAGAGGCCCTGATTTGGCTTTTAATTGAGAGCTATATGTTAGAGACATCTGTACCTTCCTCTTGCATGTTGAAAGTCCAGGGGAAGCTTCCACAGTAATCAGTATCAAAATACAACCTTACATGGTAACTAAACTTTGTTTCTTCACTGTATTATCTTACTCATCAGTCATTTGAAAAAAAATTGCTGTATAGTTTATGATCATTTCCACTCTTTTCTCCTTCATCCTTCTCTTCACATTTTTGCTGTCTTCAGGGTTTTCTTACATCTTTTCCCTGCATTTCTTTCCTCACAGGGACTTCACTCCTAGTTCTTTTCTTACAGCACTGGTTAAATTATCAGAGATTAAGTTTGGCTTGATAGCCAAATGTCATTATTTGAATTTAGAGATAACATCCTAATCAAATTGGGAGAGTAAGAAGCAGCTTGCTCCTCAAGAGACATCATTTTGAGTTGTCTGATGACTAGGGCAAATAACACTGCATTGGTCAATAAAGGAAAAATTTGAACCTCTTTGGGAAAACAAATGGAGGAAATAGCTACCAGTGAAGCTTCAGTGAAGCTATCCTAGAAGTCTTTGGGTACTTGAGAGAAAGGGAGAAAGAGAAAGAATTTGGAATGCATAAATATAGTGAAACAATAGAAAGCATCAGCACTCAAAGAAGGAAAGATTTGTATCTTCTAACATTTTTGTCTGGTCACCCAAAAAGGTGGAGCAGAGATTCAAATGAAATGAAAAATTAAATTTGTGATCCTTTGTGGCTCTTTTTTTTTGACTGATCTTCTGTTTGTAAAGAAATCCTGAAAGGTTCTAGGGTTGCTAAATTGTTTTGGAAATGTCAGAAGATGTGGTGTGTGCTCTGTGGTATGTTGAGTGAGCTTTTCGAAGTTATCTTTAAAGCTGGCATATTACATTTTTGCCAAATTACATTTTCTCACGAGTGTATGATGTATGCTTGAATTAAGATGTCATGATTTGTTTAATGTTTGAAAAAAATTAAAGAATGAAAAATTCATATCCCTTTTTTCAACAGCTTAATTTTAATCTTTTGCTTTACAAAGTCCTAAGCTTGCTGGCTTTTCTATTTACTTTCTTTACACAGTCAAGACCTACACTTAAAAGAACAATGCATAAAAGTATGTAGGTAAAAATGTAACTTTAGACTGATTATTATATAACCTTTTTGTATTAAGGCCTTGTCTGCAGGTGTAAGGCCTCTTTGCTGTCAAGTTATTTAAGTAGCATCATAATGCAATATTAAAAAAAAAAGAAAAATCCAGTCAGATATCCTTTTAAGCTTGCTGGTGTAAGCTCTGCATGCAATGAAATACTTAGTGCATGTTCCAAATCCCACCACAGTTAGCAGAGTGCATACACATACACAGATGAATAAACACCAAGTTAGAAGACGTTTTAAATTAAAGGAAAATGTTGACATAATAAGGGACTTTTTTTTTTTTTTTTTTTTTTTGTATGAACAGGCTCATTGGTATGTTTAAGTCAGGAACTAAAAATAGTGAAGTTTTGAAGAAACCCTGAAAATAAAAAATTAGGGACTTCTGTTAAGGTAGGACTTAATACTTTGATGAACAAAATTATGTTATGCGACTGCTACAGTAGGACTATGATCCTAAAAATTCAGAAGGCATTGATTCAAGCTTGTAAACTGAAAAACTGAAAAATCGAGATTCTCAGGCACTCCTTGATGCTCCTTGATTCAGTGATTGAGTTTTGCGAGAGTAGCTTATGATTCCCTTCATAGCTCCCTTTTATTCAAGATAGCTTATGGTCTATTTTAAGAATCTTGAGGATCTAGTTAGTGTTTTTCATTTCTCTTCCCTTCTCTTTTTCTTTTTTTAATATCTTTAGAAGTGAGGTTTAACCATAATCTTAATATAGCTGGGGAGAGATGGAATACAAATATAGTTTTAAGATTTTTAATTCCCTTGCTGACTTGTGTGAGATAAAGACCTTGACATAACATTTTATAGAAATCTCTAGCTGTACAACAAATATTTAATTAGAATCACCAGGCTTCAGTTGTCATTAATGGAAGAATTCAGTTCAGATTATTAAAATTGCAACCACTTACTACCAATCCCCGCAGTGGTTAATGAAGAGACTTGTGATGTTTGGAAGTCAGGATTCAGTCCAGACCTGAACCACTGATTCGGCAGTGATGCAGCTCACTTTAAGTTGTTTGTTTACCCTTACTTTCGCTGAATAGATATTTCCTTAGCAAATGTATTAGATGCAAAATAATTAATTAACATTGTCTTAATAAATTTAGTTGTCTTCAAAGTAAATCTCTTGCATTTCATAATTCAAGCTTCTCTACTAAAACTACTTTTAAAATGCCAGTAGCTGTAGTCTTTATTTATTTCTAAATCCTTTGTGTGTTTGTGTAATTAAACTTCAGAGTCAGTTATAATAAAAGACTCTGGTTTGTTACAGCATTACTTAAAGGCTCCCAGGGAACTTAGTTGTAAATATTGCTCTTTGTGACATGTTTTTCCTATAAAATAGAAAAACCAATTTCATACTAAACTTGCCTTTTCATGTAATTATTAATTGTGAGGCTTTTTTGCCATTACAAACAATAATGTAAATATAAATACATCAAAAATATGTGTATTTCAAAAGTCTATACTTTTAATATAGGTGAATTTACTTAGTGATCTCTAAACTAACAGTCTCTTAGAAGACCACAGAATGATTCCTCTTTCTGAATTTCACTTAGACACCTAGAATAATGGATTGTAAGAGAGACTGACCAAAATTCAGAAGTGATTTAGCGATCATGCAGGTGTGCCTCCATGGATGTAGTCATTCTGATCTGAATCAGGTAACATTATGAAGAACATAAATAACATATCAAAATGAGACACTCCGTTGTACTTCAAATCAAAGTCTCTTGGTCTGTACAAGTCACTTGCATGTTGCTGGCATTTGGTACTGTCTAAGCTGATCTTTTCCCTTCACGACTGTACCCAGGTGTTACAAAGAACTAAATTTAGACTTAATCCATGTGGAACTTCCCAAGTAAGAGAGCTGGTGCTGGGATTGTGTTACTCTAGAAGTGCCCACTTTTGGGACAGATTCAAACTGTGTTAAATTCTCACTGTTTGACTTATCATGGACTCCATCCATCTTGTTGAGATGAGACAGCAATTTTAGTAGCATCAAATGGTGATGAGTGGTCCAGAGGAACAACTCTCCTGTCTGTCCTCTATGTGTTGGTAAAAGGCAATCTGATCTCTCTGCTTCACAAGCCATTTTGGTTCCATGTCTTGGCTTGAATTTATACTGTACCAAATCTCTGAGAGTAGCTTCTAATTAGAAATTCCTTGTAGCAAGTCTTTGAATATGCTTTCTTATGTCAACTTAAGAAGAGGTTTTGGGAAGAATAGCTTGGCTACAAATGATGTATGCAGGATGAAGATATTTAGTATCAGTAAAAAATAGAGGAGACTATTCCTTTTTTTGAAGAGGTATTGCTTATCTCATCTGCTCTCTGGAAGGAGTAAAACCATACATAATTAAATACCAATAATAATTATAAGATTGGTGTACGTATCAATAAGGTGCACAATTAATCCTTAGATTTAAGATTAGTATTAGAAAACTAATAATTGTAAAAGTTATTTTATTTGCATATTAAACAATTACATTAATGGAGAATAGTACTGTTAAAACAAATACGTAGCTGAAGTTCTTACCCACCCAGTAGAACACACAAAATCTAACACTGACTTTGTTTTCTATTCTTTCAAACAAACTTGCAGATAGGTTCAAAATATTTAATTTGATTACTATTAAAATTGAAGCCAGTGACTAGAAAGGGCATCTACTGAAAATGTGCACTGCAGCTTACCCTAAAGGAAGAAATATGGGGCTGATGAAAGCAACCTATAGAGAATGTGAAATAACAGCCAAGTGCTGGCATTTTAGGAATGTCTGTTCATAGATGTGCAAGTTTTATTTCACATTGTCCTCACCCTTCTCAATAAGAATGACTGATAGCTTCACTTTGTGATTTCCCAGCTTTTAAGAGTCTATTTTTATTTATTTTTTATGACCAACCTTACACTTGTTAAATGTAATTTTTGCTTTATGTAACATAAAAAAGAGCACATCTGCAGTATGCTGTCCCATGAATTAACAAGAATGACTGGACATAAGACAAGAAATCCTTTAAAAACATATGTTCACATTAAATATCTGGGCTATCTCAGTAAAGGAGGTCTTATGGGGTCATTTTTGATGCAGTGCAAGTAAACCATTTCTGCTCTTCTGAAATAGTTTCTTTCAGGTTTATATTGAGCTTGTATAAAGGCACATTACATAAATAAGGGCTTAGTTTGTACATTAGTCTTTTACATCTTGGATTCTTACTAAATCCTTGTTTTTACCAACTTGATGCTTAAGAGATATTGATTTCTTCTACACATGTCTATGGTGTTTATTTTGATATGTCTGGGATTAAAAACAAAATTAACACGCATAATCAATTTTCTTAGAATTAAAAAGGGCACTTTGGTACCTTTGGTTACATTATTCTGAAGAAAAAGGAAAGTAAAAGAGATGTGATAATAAAGGGATCGATTTATTCAATCACTGGGTATAAAAACATTAGCCCTGGGAAAGAGCCTTCCTCTAAGAGCTTTAGCTGCCCAGTCTCACTTGTGTGGCACAAAATAATTTGCATTTTTAGAGAAATTTTATGTCTTCTGTGAGCTCTAGTGAAACATGAATAAATTGCTTTCTTTTCCTCTTTTTCTGATTTTATAAAGCTGAATCCATTAGGGGCTGAGTCAAACTGTAATGAAAGAAAGGCAACAACTGAGATGATGGAAACCCTGGATTAGATTTCTTAGTAGTCCAAGCCCAGCTGTCATGGCCTACGTGTCAAGTTAGTGCTCTTTGGGGAGGCCTGACAGTACATGTGAATATTTTTTTTAACTGCTGTGTTACAACAGGTCTCTAAAGCAGCTAGGAATTAAACAGAGAAGGAAAGATTAAGAATTAAATAGAGCCACAGCAAGCAGTTCACCAGAGAGATTTGCAGTCAGGCAAGTAAACCTTTCCAGGACTGTTAGCCCGCTGCCATCTGCCTGACAGGCTTGCATGTGACCCACCGTGCTCCCTTTGTGCACGCTGAGTTTATGTGATCACCGAAGATGTGCGTAAAGGATAGGGTTGTTCGTGTTACTGAGTGCTCTGGCCTGGCCCTGCTCTAGCACAGCCTGCCGAGCCCATCACAAACCAATGCTCAGCTCAAATAAACCCTCTGAGAAAGGTTGACATTTTTATTCTTTCATATTATAAATATTCTTCTTTGCTGGTTCATAATCAAAACAGAACCCAGAAGAAGCCAAAGTACAGTTTCTAGTTTTACGCCTAATAAATGAATTTGCACACCAGGATCAAACCAGGGCTCTGCTGTTGGAAGAAGGGCATTCTTCAAGATTCGTGTCTCTGAAATATTCCTTCTGATGGAACGAAGCTTTGCTCGAAGACTAAAACCTCCAAGCAGGGGTGTCGTATTATAATTTATAGCAAGAAATTTTGTCTATTATACCTTGATGATGAGGTTGGAACATGATTTGATCAGAACATACAGATTCCAACACAGATTTTAAGCAGGAAGCTGCACATCTATTGTTTTTATTGGGAAGACCTGCTTTCCTGTCAAAGCACTGAACATTCATCTGAGTAGTCTCAGATCTGTTAGATCTGTTACCCAGAGTCTTCTACTTAATGCTCGGAATTTATGTAGCTTCCAAAGAGACTCTCACTTCCTACCATGAAGGGGATGATGGCACAGTCAAGGAGCCCCCAGGTCTGTAGCAGATTTAGATAGCTGAAATCATCTTAAGTTCCACATTCACTCTGTGCATTTGGGGAAATTGTGATATTTTTCAAACCTATGTTAATTTCAGAACAGGTTTCCTGGATTGTGAGAACGGTTTAAAAAAAAAAAAGAAAAAAAAAAAAAAAACAAAAAAAAAAAACAAAACACCACAACAGAAACCAACAGAAAACAAAAACCTGCCAGAATCCCTCTCAGATTTATGCCCTGGAGAAAAATTCTTATTTCTCAGCTGGTGACTTTGCATGATTTACCACATCTTAGGAAGGCATTTCAGACTGGCAGCAGCTGTAACTGAAATGGTATCTGCCTCTGCTTCCACTGCTGCCTTTGTGAGGGACAGAACTGAGAGTCAAACGTTCCCTTAACAGTCTAACCTATGGCAGCAATGCAGAAATAACCCTGTTTCCTTTTTCCTCTTTGCATCATGGCTGGGGAAGAGGTCCAAAAGGAACCAGTTCACCTTGTCGCTGCTCTCCTTCCCTCAGGCCTAGAAGTCCATGCCTCCCTTCAGCCTCATTCAGTCTCTGCCACACTGGGAGTATCTGCTGGTGGCTCTTATCCCAGCCTTTTCGCTGCAGTTGAGGAGTGAAGTGGCAGGATGACATCTTTTACTTTATGAAGACATTTGTTTGCCCGGTAGATGATTCTAAGCTCTGCTGTTGCTAGAGCAAAACAATGTGATTGGTATGGCGTAATTCAAAGTGAATTTAAAATTACTGAAGTCAAATATTTTCTAAAAAGACCTGTTTTGAAGCAATCTGGCAAAGCTGACATAACCATGCTGACTTCAGTGAAGCTGCATTGGTTGCATCGCTTGAGGATTGGGCCCCGACTAGCCAAAGCATTTATTTTTAAATTCTAGCTTCTACTGGCATGTTCTTAGAAGTCTCTGTAGTTCTGTAACTTTCTAAAGTAGCTCACAAGTCTTATGCTGACTGCTAATAAAAGAGAAAATCCATTTCCATTTTTCAGTGTAATCTTTTTTTCATGTGAATCTATTTCTCATCAAAAGAAGCAGATGACTGGCCTGAAAGCTGGAGTTCTCTACTTATCTGTAAAGATGGAAGAAGACAAGTAGTGGCCTTTCAAGTTGTCCCATGTTGTCTGGAAGAACGTGGCCGTAAATCCAAAACTAATAGGGAGAAACCCAACACTCAGTGTTTCCCTGACCAAAAAATGTATTTTTTCCCAATGCCTGGTGAAGGGAAGTAGGTCTGATCTCACTCTGTTGGTAAAATCAGCAAGGAAACCTGAGACAAAGAAGCTTCTCCAAAGTGTCTGTGGAAGAGATATCTCACATAGCATTATATCCATGGCACCACATGTGAATTCAAGGACCCTGCATAAACCAGGACCTTAATTTCCAGCAGCTGTATTTTGTTGTTATTTAAGAGAGGAGTAGGAGCACTTCGCATCAATCTTAGCAGAGGACTTTAGCTCCTACAGAGAACGATGTTCTCCCCAGAAAACCTCAGTCACAAGAAAAAGGATACTTCCATAAGGGATTCTGTATCTTTTTTTTAAAGGACATAATCTTCCAGATGCTTCCCCTACATCTCCTTAGCCAGAGAGGATGCACTCATGCCTAAGATGCATTAGAAGATGTAAAGCTAAAGTCAGATAAGGAGAAAAAAAAAAATTTCCCTGGCATCCTTTTTTTCTGTAGCAGATGCATTGCTGGATTTTCTCTGCTTCACTGGCTTCAGTTTCTGTACCCAGAAGATACCTTTGGCTGAGTTCTTGGAAGACAGTTTCCCAGGCAAAAATACTGCATTACAGAGGCCTCAGATGATAAACAATTTGTGAGCCACCCGGCAGGGTAGTCACCGGAGATGCTGAAATAAAGAATTCTCAACCATGAAGGAGTACTCTTACATATAATTATAGAATAGTAGGTAAGCCTTTAGAGGCCAGAAAAAAGCAGAGCCAAACCAGAACATAAAGAATGAGATCTGCAGAACAAGAAACTCTCAAAATTATGTAGAGCACTCATTTCAAAATACAGAGATAAAAATAACTAAAATCAGAGATGCTTCTAATCAAGCAGTGTGATAGTATATTTAAACCTCAGTATGTTAATGACATAATTAAGCAAGAGGAATTGTTTAAATAACCCAAGCTTTCCAGCTTTCCCTCCTTTAGGGACACCTTTGAGGGACCCGAATTTCAGGAAAAGGGGTGCTAAACACTGTCTGATAGCCAGATCCTTCGAAGACACATCAAGCTGCCTATTAGAAATAAATATCACATGCTACCCAGTGATTTAAATACTGAGCTCCTCTGTTCAGTGACATGTTTTGCTCAATGGGTAGAAGACGGTGTTTACAAAATGCAGTTATGAACTATTCTGCTATCCTGTCTTGCAGGTTTTAATTGTGCCTTTATAACAAGTACTTATCAGACAATGCAGTATGTCTATATGAGTAAAGGATAAGGTATGAGGTTTTATGTGTAGCCATGCAAGAAGATTGCATAGTAGGTGCATAAAGTAGGCTCTCAAGCAGAGTATTTGAAAGTTTTACAGGACAGGACTGGAGTGATTTGGGGGAAGACAGCAAGAATTTTTCATTGTACTGATTCGGGTATGAATGGGTCTTAGAATCATCGCTATGCCTGAAATCTGTGGTTTTGCATCTACTGTATTGTAATTATTTACCGAGCACCTGATATACTTTGCTTTGCTCTAAAATGAATGTAGTGATGATGATTCTGCACACAAACTGGGAACAAATGTGCTGCTTCTGTTACGATCATTATGTTGTCTGAAACATTGGTCCATTTACTGCTTCTTTGCTCTTTACAATGAGATTAGATTTCATTCCTAACTCTAAAGATGCGTGTTAAAAACTTCTGTGCATATATCATTAAGATATACACAGTTTTGTAAAAGCCTATTGGAATATCTTGAAATATGCTGGCAAAAGTTCTCCGGGACTATAAACTAGTGCTGTGAACAAGATAAGGATTTCCTTTTGTAAGGATTTCTGAGTAGCTTTTGGGCTCAATCTTTAGTGGTGGCTCATGGTTCTCAGCAGACACAGAGGTAGTGGAAGTGTTTTTATACTGCTTGTATGTTCTGCCCTCACCAACTCACCAAGGGTGAGTCTGGCTTCTACCACAAGAACGAGCATCCCCCTTTGCTCAGAGCTTTGCTTTCTCTGGAACTTCCCCTGGGGCTTGTCCTGTCTTTAGGATAGAGCAAGTAGGTTGTGATATTTATTCTGCAACCGGGTGGGGGGTGAAGGAAAAGAACCCTTCTGGGAATTCTCCTTTGCATTCTGGAAACCTTGATTAACCAGCTGGGCAGATACTCAGCCTGCTTTGTGTTGCTGGAGAACTTTGTCTTCAAGTGAGAAAGTTTCAGGGTACTGAATTGGAAACATCATTTCCTTAATTTCTCTCTACCTTGGGTTGGAGTAGAGCCAGAAGTGAGAGGCTGTATTGAAACTTTGAACTAATATTTTGGATTTCATGTAAAATTTGTTGATGCTAAAGATAAAACTATAAACTAAAAACTGGCTGCTGTTTTGTTTAGGTTTCTTCATGTTTGAAGTGATCTTCTTGATGGCTGTTTTTCAAAGCTGATTTTTCTGTCACCAAAATTTGTGTAGAATTTTTGTGATCTCTAACTTCCAGATACACAAAAGACACAGTGTCATATTTTGGCCTTGAGAAAAACCCTGTTTCCTACCTACAGTCAATAATCCTACCTGACAGAGCTGTTATTTAAAGTTGATATTCAACAAATGGTTTGTGCAAAAGATATTGCTATACTATATTGTCTCAGACTAGTGTTTTTTCACAGTTAATGGAACTGAAAAATGTTAGATCAAGAGAGATTTCCATTTTTGTACAAATGTCTGGCCATGCCCAAACTAAGTGAGAGAGGAAGATTAACTTGTCTGAGGAGTGTTGAATATAAATAAGTAAACAATGAAAGTTATTAGTCAGGGAAAAAATTTATATTCCTATTCAGTTTTCTCATCCAAACCAGAAAAATCTTGCACTTCCCTTGTAGTGCCATAGTCTAAGTAGACTCTTTAAAAGCGTATAAAATAAATTCTGCTTCTCATTCATAAACTTACCCATCTGTGAAGCCCTAATTCAGAGAAACCTACCTGCTCAAATGTTTGCTGTAGTTCATTAAAGACTCCCATTTGTACACATTCATTGCCCTGAATAATATATACAGTATACTGATAGAGAACCAACTCTCGCTTTTACAATCTAAATTAAACAACTTTGTCTAATAAAAGAAGCAGTGTCTCATTTCTAACTAGGCCATAAGCCCTAAGGGTCTTGGATGTGTGCATTTATTTATTTATTTTTGCCAAATTGTCCTACAAGGATCTGAAAGCTACGTGAACTGGGCTGACTAAATTGTTTCTTTTTCTGCCTGCTTAGAAAGACTGAAGCAAGCATGGGCACAATTGTATTTGAGCAAATACTCATCCATAAACGTATTCTAAAATGCAACTGGATGATCTCCTGTCCTTTTCTTCATCCCACCTTCTAACCTTTCTAATCTTGAGAGTTCATCTCTATTATATGCGGCTCTTACAAATGCCCATGATTAATAACTACTGTGATTCATTAGCCTGCGTTGTTGGTATTGTTTCCCCAATGGGAGCATTTGCTATCTAGTGATAGTCCATGATTACTCTGCCTTGTGGAACAGTAAGATGCTTTCAATCTAATGCGCTGTCCATGTTTTAGCATAAAATAATATTAAGGCATCCACATAATGGAAACGTCTGAAGATCCATTTTATTAAGCACTGAAAGAAAATGTGTGTGTGTTTGTATGTGCAAGGGAAACATAATCAGCAAGTCTTTTTCACCAGAAACATAATTTCAGTAAGCATTTCATGTAAAGACACAGCTATTTTGTGGTATAGTTTCTTTGGATCTGAGGTTGAAAAAATTACTCTGTAGCCAGTATCTTACCTGGTACAATTAGCTTACTCAAATCATATATGGCCTATTCGATGTATGAAAAATAGAAAACAGAGGTAGGTTTACTGTATTTATTCCAGTTTGCGGGTATTTATTTTAAATGCAATCTACCTTCAAGTATAAAGCTGTAGTGCTCTTAAAAGATTACTGTTTCAAGTTACTTCACATACCTTAACAGAGCATGTAACCTTTTTACATTATATGATCAACTTTTTGACAGTGCAGGGCCAGCACAGCTAATGGAATAATAGCCTGCAGGGTCCAGCTAAATGATATACGAATATAATCAACCTTTGTGATGACTATTCAAAAGTAATCCCTTTAGCTTTCAACTGCAACATATATTTCAACCAGGCAAAGCCATATGAAGAAAATCTCTGCAGACTCCACTGATACAATATGGCCTTCATATCCCCACAGTGTGTTTGCTGCTCACAGTGAGTTTTAAATTTAAGGTAATGGCTACTGTATATTCATGCGAGCATAGAACAATACCTTTGATTTGTTGGAGAAATGTTACATTAGCTACCAAGGGCCCTATTCAGTAAACTTTGACACAACCCTTATATATGGTTTACTGCTTATTCTAAATGGAATATGCCTGATAAAAATGCTTTGCATGCCCAAATTGTACAAATTCATTAATCTTTATATTCATAAAACCTCCAAGTACAACTGTCTCCGTTCCAAGTGAACCTAGTCAGGATACATGGCTAAACATGTAGGCCCAATCTACTTTTAAAAAAGCATTGCATCCATTTTCATTTATCAAGACAGAAAAAAAAGTAGGAAGATCTTCTACAAGTGTGGGACGTGCATGTTGTTGGCAGTATCTTTATTCCTACTCCATTACATCATTCTACAGATTATACAGCTGAAAACAGCTGCATGACCTTTAAAAATGCAAGTAATTTTAAAATTACAATAATGGGTTATATCTCATCATCCACATTGCGACAACATGATAGTCTAGCACACCCTGCCAAATCATGGGGAGAGTATGAAGAATATGGTGAGGTAGTCTTGCTTTCTCTTTCCCTTTTATGACAGAAATACAGATTTGGCTAATAGTGAGTCTGAATATGTGAAATTAATTGTATTAAAGGGAAATACATGTAATGAAAACACTGCATTGCCTTATATTACTACTTTTGTATGTACAATATAACAAGAGTTCACTCGCATTAACAGCAGTTGCAAACATGATCTTGTTTGCCTATGTGTCCCTAAATACATGTAAAAACGTAACAGCACTGTTGCTGTCTTTTGTTTGAGGTTTTGTAGGATTTTGTGCCACTTAAGCAAGTTAGCTATAGTGGAAGTGTAGGAGAGGGTACGGGCTTTTCTTCTATTTGTCTGCCATGTCACTTCTTGAACCTGCAGAAAATTAGGGCATCCTCAGCATCCCACAGCTGGGAGTTCCGAGGATCAGCTGGCAATGCACAAAGAACCCCTTTGTCTCCAACCTCCCACTTTCATATATCCTACCTCATTCTTTTATTGGAAGAGACAGTGAAAAATGGTTCCTGGGTCACCTTCTGCATGCTACTCTCATTCTTACTTTCATCATCTCCTCAAGATATTGCCTTTCTTTGTTCAAAGTAGTTTCAACTCCCGAAAACAATAGTCCTCTTATGATTCTTCATCAATTCGTGGAGCTTTTCAGTGGAGTTCTTGTTTAATAAAGTCCCAACAGTCTCTGAAAAATGCAAAACTTGAATTTGAATGCTTTCCCATACAAGCTCAGGAACATGAGTGTTGCCTGTTTCATTTTCTTTATAATCTTCTGAGAGAATGGTGCCTAAAATTCCTGTCCTCTCCGGAGTTAGTGATCATTTTGGCTTCAGTCTTTGTAGGTGTGGCTTTCATTCTTTTATATGACTTTTCACTAATTATATTGTGTAAAGAACAAGCAGCTCTGCTTAACTTTCTCCCAGGAACATAGTGAAATAGTAAGATTTTTAGAAGTGTAATGATCTTTAGATAGACACATGAAATCAGCAAGAACAGAGATGCCAATTCTAGCTGCACTGAAGAGTCGACCAGACAATTTTATTCTATCAACAGCAGTGATAATATGTCAGGATAAACATTAATATGTATTAATAGTATGTAAATATAATTATGAGTAATTATATTTACATACTATTAATACATATTAATGTTTATCTCTGCATTTTGTGCAACACAGTAAGATAGGAGAATGCTTGATGGTGTGGTCTGTGGTGGTATATATGTATTATCATTATGAACATGAGATGCTTTTATTGTTCCCAAATAGCACAGGACAAACAAATGCCAAGAAAACATTTATGTCTCAGTATTCCATTAGTTATCCTTGATATGCTTCATATTTTCTGGGAGGGTAGAAATGTCAATCAGACAGTAACAGCTTGGTGTCTAAGTGTGAAGGCAAAAGGCCAAAAGGTGCATGAGAAAAGCAGTTTATACTGTCATTCCCCACACATCCGCACCATTTTTTGTGAGTGTCACTGTATATAAGATACATGCTGTCAGAGACACACTTTTATGTGTATTTACCTGCAAATGTGTATATATACCTAGTCACATCTTGGGCTTGAGTCACCCGCCTGTCTTGCACCACTTTTTCAACAATGAGCTTCCACTGGAAAGAGCAATAATGCTACACTGAGCTAGCTGGAGTGGGGCAATGTAGTTCAGACCCCCGGTTAGCACTTCTGAACTACATGAAGCTCTCGGCTGCTTCACAGTGGGAGTTCCTAAACCAAACTGAGAAGTTCTAGACTGTGCAGCTGTGAGCAGAGCCCCTTGTATTCAGTTAGGTTTTATTACATTTTTATCTGGACATAGTCTGCTAGTAAAGGGATTTCCATTGATGTACTTTAGGCCTGGTTTCAGAAAATGTTATCTGGAATAACTACGTTGTTGAATACAGAGTAAACTGCTAATGTACATGTTGCCCTCATACAAATTGAGGCTTCATCTGGTAATTTATGCTAATTCTCAGATATTCTTCATAGGTTTACTTATCCTATTTTTACTCGCATACAACTATGGATGAAGTCCTAGTTAGCAATTATACTTAATAAAAGCTTATGATATGGCAAAACATAAATTTTATTGAGTGGTCCAGTAGTTTACATCTGTTCCAGACATCGTATCAGCAGAGACACTGCTTTGAACATTATTTTTCATCTCCACCAGAACTGGATTCATGTATTTATTACAGACATGAATTAAATTTGGGCACCATATAAGCACTATTGGTATTGCTGCGACTGAAAAACAGAGTCCAGTTTTAGGCATCACAGTGCAAAGACGTAGTGACAAATTGAGGAGGGTCCAGCCAATGATTATACAGAGGCCAGAAAACATGAGCTCCTTTCAAACAGTGAAGAGACTGTGTTTGCTTAGCCTCAAAAAGAGCAGATTAGAGGAAGGAAAATAGCTTCTCGGGCTGTAAGGAGTTATTATAAAAGAGGACAGTGTTCCTTTGCTCTTCCTGTCTACCAAAGAAAAAAAAAAATCAGCTTAATTTGCAATAAATATTTATCTTAAGTATTAGAAAAGAAACTGAGCTATAAGATTGTGAAGCACTGGAACAGAGAGATTAGGGATGTTGTGAAATGGCCTTCATCAGAAGCCTCTGAGAATAGATTTGACAAATAGATGTCAGGGATGGACTAGATAGATGTGCACTTTCTTCATTTGAGGAGGTGAACCAGATCAGTAGTTCCCAAAATAGGAAACAATCCCCCAGGGATGGTGTGGTTGTAACTAGGCAGAGGGAGGGAGTCACTGGGAACAGAGCAGGTAGTGCAGCTAGGAGGTGGGAGTTCAGTGAGGAAATGGAGCAAGGAAGGAGCAAGGCTGAGCATCACAGATCATGGGAGCAAACGAAGCGTGTGGCTGCCAAAAGCAGCAGAGCTAAGCCATTGCCTCCCAGCCACCTGCTCTTTTGATCACGTCCCATTAGGAGGACCCCACTGGGAGGTGGCAGCCTTACTTGTCCAACTTCCTCACCCTGCTCTTGCTTTCTGCACTGCTCACTTCTTCCCCTGGATAGTCTTCTTACTGTCTGTCATCTTTCAGTACTGTCTTTGCCATAATCTTCTCCCAAACTGGGTCCCCAACTGGTCCCACCTGGACCTATCCCGCAAAATCGGCCTGTTTGAGAACTGCTGCACAGGAGTGAAAGAAATAAGAACAGAAATCCCTGTCAGTTCTGCATTGTTAGGCTTATATCTTATGTGGCTCACCTCTGCGTTGTCTTGGATTTCCTTCTCTGGTGACTTTTTACCATATTACGTGTTTTTCAAATAAACCTTCTAATCTCTTTTAGAATGTTGTAAGTCTAAAGCACTAATGCTTTTTTTTTTTTTTTTTTTTTAAATAACAGAACTTGATATAAAAACAAGTGCTTCAAAGCCCTTGTGAACCTCTTCCAAAGACACCAGTTCTAGCTCCTTCCTGGTACAGTATTTGCTCTTAATCCATAGTCTTTATACCAATATGCTGATTTTTGAAAAATGTCATTGGTATCAAAATTTAATCTGATTCTGACAGGCAATTGCACACCATCTCTGTTTTACTTTGTCCAACTAACAATATTTTTCTTGCTCATAAATGAACAAATTCACACTTGTTCAGCTTTTTTACTTGTTTTGCCAGTTTTAGATTTTAATTGCCTTTGATCATGTAATTACTTTTAATTTATAGAAATAAGCCTTTGAGATAGAAATAAAAATCAAGATGCTGAACCCAAATATAAAACATGTAGATATCAAAGTATATATAAACTCACAACTTTTTTTTTTCTGTTTGTCATTATAGAGAATGCCTGCCTGCTTACTTACAGAGAAGCTGATAGATGTATCATGAGTACATGATACAGATCCTTGAAGAGTCATGCAACAAAGTAGGAATTTCAGTAGGAATTCTGTCATTTAAATGGGAGCCCAGTGTTGAAGTATAAATATCTGAGAGCTCTAAGTTCTTTTATGACTGGTGTGGCTTCAATGCATGTTCAATGCTTTTAGCAAAAATAACTGGTGTCATTGAAATAAATACAAAATAAAAAGAGTAATATAGAATAGAAAGTTTGCATTTTGTGTTCCTAATGCTTATTGTCTTCCAAAGTGTCAAGATCCTCCTGTTAAGACATTAAACATCCTTTATGCCTGCTGAATGGGAATCCAAGATGCTCAATACCTTGTAAGATCAGGTTCTAAATGTGTCTGGAGTGCTTTCTTTAAACCCCAGATTATTGTCCCTTGCAGAAAAAATAAACTACAAATTGATGCCTTATTCCTAGGGTTGTCAGTGATTTTAGCATCTACGCTTAACAGTTGTGGTTCAAGTGTAACTTGAATAGAATAGATCCAGCCTGGGTGGCACACTATGGTGCAGTTTTGATCTAATCTGTAACACAGGTTGGACCCAAAATATAACTAAATTTGTTTAAAATCTGGTTGAGCACACTCATGAAACTGTTGAAAGCCTGTACAATCAAAGCATCTGAAATGCCATTGACAGTCTCAAGTGCAACATCAATCTATAGGCACAGCTGAAACAACTATATTTAACAATGAAAGTGCATCTAGTAGAATACCTGCATGTCACATTTTCAAAACTGAACCCAAAATTCCCCTTTTAGCAAAGCTTGTGTTCATTCACACAATCAGGTAAACTAAAATTCTGCCTAGGTTTTTTTTTGATAAATAATCTGAAGCACTGATTTCGGAGTGTATGTGGAGAATTGTCTCCCATTTTGAGCTGATGAAATTCTTGACAGTGGGTTCTCCACATGACCCACAGCAGCTTGACTTCTGTGGTCTTCACAGTCCTCGCTGTTGGGCCAGAGAAGAGATAGAGGACAGAAGATGGCAGTTATCACTTTGCAAAATATTCTTAAAAATATGATTTGGAACCTTTGAATTTTATTTAGGAAAATTAATAAGCTTTCACAATTTCACATATTAGAAACCTGTTCTTTCAAACTACATAAACACAGCTTTGTGAATCCCAACAGTCAACCGTTCCTTTCTTTAAACGAAGGTTTCCGGATTCAGAGTTTGAAGCAAGGTCCATTAGACCTGTAATCAGTTTTTATGACAGTCTTTGAGCAAGGAATAGCTTTTGTCATAGTAATATTTCACTGGTTTTCTTCAGGATTGCAATCTGAGTAACAGTTTGACATGTGACAATAGGATTTCTCCCTCTTAAGGTATGGTAAAAATGTATCATTAACTAGCTCTTATTAGGTCATTTTTGATCAAGATGCTGAGTACATGCAATGTAAATACAAATACCTCAATAATTTTATTCTTTTACTTAGAGGTGTTTGTTGTCTGAACACCAAGGTTATTACAGCAACATTCATTTAGAATGTTTTTATAAGGCTGAAAAGTTGTATAAAAATGTTCCTACATGAAGTTATGCACACACATAAGCATAGAAATCTCTGAGTGTTAAAAAGAGGTAAACATTTTATGAAAACCAGGAAGAGAAACAGGATCATAAATTAAATATAAACAATAACAGTATCCAGTTTGCCCCTTATATTTTAATGCTATTGATATGAAATACAAAAGACATCATAAAAACAGCACAATTTTGCAAATACCTCAAAATCACATTAATCTGCAGACTCTTCTAATCTTGATAAGTATAGCTGGACTGCTTGTGAGAGGTTGCTATTTTTAGATAGTTGGAATTTCTTCTCAGAATATTGTCAAAATAAATGTCGTATTTGGATTTATCCTTCATAGTAAAAGAAAATATATGAAACAACATAAACCGAGCAGACATTCTAGAAAATATGATTATCCATTTTTCAAGGGCAAGTTTCTAAATTCTTAAGAGTTTTGAACCTCACATACAATTCTGCAGTAAGTGAACATTCTGTGTATGTGTCCCTAAAGTTCTTATGCAGTTATATTAAATAGCATCCATGATCATCACTAATTTTTGGCAATCTGTGCTTGTTACTAAGTGATAAATTCTGTATGCTTGTAAAAAACTGGTCACAAATTAATCCTCACGACACTTTCTAGTCATAAAGCTTTTAATAAAAATAAGGGGACTTTTATCATCTTATAATAATGTAAATGCAAATTGTGTTCTTCTGAGTTAGGAAGCTTCAGGAGAAAATTATGTTTATTGAGCTAAATATACCTGCCTCCCATCCCAGTAACGATTTGTCTGACAAGTAACTGTCTGGCAGAATGCAGGCGGTGTTCTGCTCCTTGCAGACTTTTTCAGCAGGAAATGAAGGCTCTGCTTTCCCCTTCAATTAATGGGGCAAGGAGGTTAGGCAGAATGTTGTTCCATATGTTAGGCTTTAGACAGGATCCTGGAATAAACCTCTCAGCTGTTAGAAGCAGTGAGAGCTCTGTGGGTCACGGGCAGGCCTCAGTGCAACACCTCGCGTGACCCAGCTGACAGCACACTGCACACTGGTACTTGGCTGCAGCATCAGCTCAGTATTTCTTTAGAAGAAAAATCACACTTACTGAATTACCAATGCTTCTTCCAACATCGCTTTTCTTTGGTGATCTTTTGCCAGACATAGTCCTGCTCGTAAGATCTGCTGAGATCAGAGCTCAAATTAGTATAATGGAACTTTTGTACTTTGTCTCTTTACGTGAGACATGCTCTAATTTCTCTAAGAAGCTCCTCATATGGAACAGAATTATTCTCCACTCTGCCTGGTTCATTATCATTGCAATCATTCCTCCAAGTTTTTCCAGAAAGCCTCTAATCCCCTGACCCTTAAGACTTTGCAATCAGAAAGGAGGACTCATGAGAGAATATGAATTGCAGTTGCAAGTTTTTTCTGTGCTCTGAGAAATTATAGGCATAGTTGACTTTAATGAAGTTAGGAAAGCAGGTAAATCAATTTAGCCTATAATGCCAGTTGGCTGTTTCAAAACAAAGGCTTGTCAAACACATTATAGCAGATGAATCTCTGAGTAGTTCTGAAGTGTAATATTGATGTCTCTAAAATGTACATCTTGCGGGTGCCTAAGGTACATGAGACTGGCAATTAAGACTGCTTTTTTAATAGGGTTTTAGAAGGTTTCACTGTGAATATATCAGATGGCGTTGACTAACAATTCATAGTAGAGGGGAAGGTTGTACCTCAGAAAGGATTCTGTTTATAATTATGAAAAGCATGTTTTCTGACCATTAATATGGTATATCTTGTTAATTATGATGATATATAAGATATTTCACCTGTGAAGCCATTTAGAAAATTAATGTTTGAGCCACAGAAAGGTCATTGCCATTCTGAAAGGAATCCATTCATCTCTAAATAGGCCATCCGAATATAGACTAAGAAATACACTATATATAATTACCTAGAAATAGATGGAATAAATAAGATTGATGATAGATATTACTAAAGGCACATTTTAGTTTCCTGCTAGGAAAAAGTAGAACATAACTGGAAGAAACAATAATATACATGTAAAAATGCAAGGATTAGATTAAAGTCTTATGTAGTTATGTGAGACTCGGCTATTGCACATGAAGTGAGAACTCAAAAGCCTTCAGAAGTGGTGTACATCAAGGACTTTGTCCTGAGATTCAGTCAGGTCTTTCTGAAGACAGCTCCTATGAAGAAGAGAATGAAGACAATTTTTTTTTTCTCAAAACTGTGTCTTGATTGACAGCACAACTTCATAGTATGTATTTGCCACACTTACGCTTACAAGTAGATAAAATGTATGTGCTGTCTTTGAAGATAAACAAATGAACATGTTAATGAATATTTCTATGTGTGAGTCTTCTTTTGACACAGGCATATCACTGAGGAGTGATGCTGAGCGTGAAGGAGCCCAACAGCTATGATGGTAAAGCACACTGCCGGGAGTTTGACCTTAGCTCTCAAGCCCATTTAGCAGAGGAGAAGAAAAAGGTGCGGGGGTGTGCCTTTATGTGAAAGCCTGCTGTTTTACCTCACCTCATCTGTGGGATGAACAAAGTGAGTCTGAGATTCATACCCACCTGCTGCAATGCTGGCTTGGAGGAATTCATCTCAATAGGTGAGAAAGCAATTTAGTGACTAAAATCCCCTGTCCCGATCCCTGCTGAATGAGTGGGTTTGTTTCACCAAGATTGCCAGATAAAATTACCTGTTTGTTTCATTACTCCATGAAAGGCAGACAGCTTTGTGAGAAGAGCAGCCTTCACACACAGCTAATGTGGGTGAGAGCTGAAGTGCTGGCGATGGCCCTTCCTGAAGCCTCTGAGAGCTGAGGGTGGGCAGCCCCAGCAGCATGGCTCAAGCTCTTTGTAGGATCACAGAGTGGGAGGGGGAGGTCTCCAGTTGTCCCAGCAGCTACCCATTCTTCAGCTTGGTTCTGCAGCTCGGCCACCTGCAACATGGGTAGACAGAAAACAAGTGGACAGCAGATTTTCATAGCACACGGAAGCCCAGGGGCTGGGAGCTTGAGCATCCTAGGAGGAGCATCTGGGAGCAGCAATAGCTCCTGGCTCCCCCTGTGCTCTGAACCCAGCCAGGCCTGAGATCTCCTACCCCAGACAAACTGATGAGAGATAAGCCTTGTCTCTGGGAGGCAGCTTCCTTCAATGCCAGCTTTTATAACTGGCATATTTAGCCCCCGATCTGGATGATACATATCCATATACAGAGGTTTATCACCTTTGAAAGGTTGCTGCCTCCTACACGGACCTATTCTATCCCTGGCAACATTGCGCCCTGGTCTTCCAGGACTGTTTCAGAAAACAATGCCCCATCTGTCCACCGTTTGTAAATGAACTGGCTTGAGTCTGGACTTAACCAGTCCAGTGGTGCCTCTAAAAATGTCTTCAAGGAGCCCTCCCTGAAGCATGATGGTCACTGTTATTTTGTCCTGTTTTCTTTCATAAGAGTTGTCTGCCTCCTAGCTCCTCAGTATCCATTGGCTGAGAAAATTACACACTCTCTCTTTCCACATGAGTACCGGGAAATCAGTTTCCCTGGCATTGCTGTCTGCTTTCTGGGCAGACTGTGCTCATGCCAGGCTCACAGTACAGATTAAAACAAAATTTATTTATGATAAGGGAAGTTCAGGATTACCTGGCTTCTGTCTCCAAGCCCCACTCTCTCACAGCAGCCCCTTTAACTTTTACATTCTGAACTGCAATGAGCTTTCACGTCTGCTGAGCTCTGACACTCTCGGAGGAGCTCTGCAATATTAGAATATTTTGATGAATTAGAGCCCTTTGCTTTTATTTCGCCTCTACAAACCTCTGTTCTGGGAGAGCAATATCACCGATGCATTCCCATTTTGCAGTGCATTTGGCAGAAATGGCTAAACAACTGCTTGAGAACGGGACAGTTAAGCAGAAAGGGGCAAGGATTTATGGCACTTTGAATTCTTCCTGTCACTCTGAAATCCAGCACTAGTGTACCCTGTTCACGTGGGGGGCAGGGAGGGGTGCATCTGGCCCTGCCAACAACAGAGTTGATCATGTGCAGGGAGTGAGCACCCACGCGGGCTTGTAAAGTGTAACTCCTCCTGTGCTGGTTGTATGGAGGCTCTAATGGCAGTCAGCAGCTCCCTTAGATGGAAAAAAGATGGAAAATACTCTTTTTTTTTTTTTAATGGCAGCTGTAGGTCAGCCAAGCAACCGTGTACCTACCATGCCACCAGAGCTTGGGGCTCTACCGCAGCAATACAGTCAGTGTTGGCACCGCACACTCTGTGTAACTAAGGGGGATCACCATGAACAACTCTAGCTGATGTGCCTGTAGGGGAAGTTCTCATTAGCCAGACAGTTGATCACCCTTGTGTGAAACCAGCTAGGACCAAGCCAGCTCAATCTCCTGAAACACAAACTTGTGGGGCAGCAAAGGTGACTCTAGCAGGGACAGGAAAGGTAACCAGGATTGGTGTGAATATTTTAAGTGCAGTGGGAGCCAGTTAGACTGTAAGCTATTGGGAATAGGAATCATCTTTGAGATACCTTTTGCGTACCAGGCTTGGCACGGTAGCTGGGGACCAGGAGTGCTGTGCTGGCACAAATTGTGTGCGTGCACACATGCCAGACTGCCTCAGAGCAGGCAGTGTTCAGTCAGTGTTGCTGGTTAGGGTCATTAGTCTAAGTCATGTTCTAGGGTTTTTTCCTCATTTTTCTGGGACTGAGTGCACCCTCAGCAAGTTTACCAACAACACCAAGCTGTGTGATGCGGTCAACAGGCTGGAGGGAAGGGATGTGCCATCCAGAGGGACAGGCTGGAGAGGTGGGACCGTGCAAACCTCGTAGAGGTCAACAAGGCCAAGTGCGAGGTCCTGCCATGGGTCAGGGCAATCCCAAGCACAAATATAGGTTGGGTGATGAGTGCATTGAAAGCAGCCCTGCGGAGAAGGACTTGGGGGTAGTAGTGGATGGAAAACCGACTGTGAGCCAGCAATGTGCGCTCACAGCCCAGAAAGCCAACCGTGTCCTGGGCTGCATCAAGAGAAGTCTGGCCATCAGGTCGAGGGCAGGGATTCTCCCCCTCTACTCTGTTCTCACGAGGCCCCCCTGGGAGTGCTGTGTCCAGCTCTGGGGGCACCAACATCAGAAGGACACAAAGGAGGCCACGAAGATGGCTGGAGCACCTCCCCTGTGAGGACAGGCTGAGAGAGTTGGGGGTGTTCAGCCTGGGGAAGAGAAGGCTCCGGGGAGACCTTAGAGCAGCCTTCCAGTAATGAAAGGGGCTACAGGAAAGGTGGGGAGGGACTCTTGGTCGAGGAGTACAGGGATAGGATGAGGGGTAATGGTTTTAAACTGAAAGAGGGCAGATTTACACTAGATTTAAGGAAGAAATCCTTCCCTGTGAGGGTGGTGAGGCCCTGGCACAGGTTGCCCAGAGAAGCTGTGGCTGCCCCCTCCCTGGAAGGGTTCAAGGCCAGGTTGGACGGGGCTTTGGGCAACCTGGGCTAGTGGAAGGTGTCCCTGCCCATGGCAGGACGGTTGGGACTGGATGGTCTTAAAGGTCCCTTTCAACCCAAACCATTCTGTGGTTCTTTGATTCTATGATTCTTCCTGATTAGAAAATTGCAGGATAGTAGAACCGGCCTAGAAAATTACTTTCTGAGACCATCTGTTCCAGAAAACTTGGTAGTTTATATGCAAAGCAAATAAAAAAACAGGCTGTGATGGTGAGCGAAGTAAAAGAATAAAAAACCTAAACTAATATATTTACAAAAAGTATGCTTGCTTTAGTCACCCCCTCTGTTTCTCCCAGATCCCACATCCCAGTGCAGGGAGCTGTAGTATTTCCATCAGTGAGACAATGCACTTCACCTTGAAAGCTGCTGGGTTTAATCTCACCATCAGACGGTGTGATTCATTTCTACAGTCCCTGTTGTACCTTTCTTAATATCAGACATGAGTGAAATATCTTCAGGACTGTGAGTGAGAGTGGAGTTAACTATTTTTTCAAAGGAAAAAGATGCTGGAAATATATAGTGGTCTTCATCAGCTGAAAGAGCATGTGAAACCAAGGCCAGACTTCTGGGCTGCACATGATGAGCCTGTCATGGCATCAACTAAGTGAGCCAGAAAGAAGCTTTCACACATCAAAAATAGAGCCAGTTGGGTTCAACCAAATCCCAGGTGTAGTTCAGAGCACTGGGCCCAGCACGCAGCTGCCTGGAGGTGACCATATCTGGTGAGTAACAGCTACAGCCCTGCAGAGGAGAGGGCCTGTGCAGCGTGCTGCATGAATTCATCCTCCACAACACAGAGCAGCTTTCCTCTGCTTTTTGTGGTGCTACAGTGGCTCCACAGAGCTGTATGAATGGACAAAAAGTTTAGGTTTTCTCTCATCTTCTGTGAGACCAAGGCATGTACATAGTCTGTTTTAAATATGGTCATCGCATGCATTGTCTGAAATCATTATATAGGTCAAGAAGTCCTCCTGGGAGCTATGTTCAGTGAAGATAGGCTGAAGGCCTTTTAATTTTTCCCCTGGTTTCTGAGCCTTTGAAGTTTTTTCAGGGTGTATGCTAAAGCTCTTTCCTGCAACAGCTTTCCTGGAATGGAAGCTGCAATTCTTAGGTCATCTCTTGACTTCTGAAGCAAAGGCTTCAAAGCCTCCCCAGATATGGCAAGCTGAAGTAAAAATCCACATGTGGTAGCCCTGAATTATGTCTTCACACTTTTGCTTCCTGACAGTTGTATTCTGGCCTTTGAATTCCTACCTGTAAATCATCTTCAACACCTTTGAAACACAAGCATTCATCATGGTGCTATGAGATGAAAAGGTTTATTCGTAGTTTTAAGTGGTCCCGCTATCTTTAGGTGTGCTTTTGCATCCCTGCATAATGATCACCCCTTTGGGAGGAAAGTACTTTCCATGATTTTGTCTGGTTTGCCATGACTGGTTCCTTGGTTAGCAGCTTGATCCTTTTTTCTCAACCTTTTCCACATGCATCACTGCAGCATTAAAAAGAAATAATCTGTTGATCAAGTTGGATATTCACAGCAGAACTAAGACAGAATCTCACTCCCCAGCAGAAAGGCTTTGGATCAAGACCCAAATACAAACTACAGTAAAACTGAGATTTGAGCCCACTGTGTTCTTTTCCCATTTGCACTTTCTTCCCCACTTTTCCTTCTACTCATTTGTTTCCTTCTTCCCCTTCACTCAAAGTCTCTCTTTTGTCTTCACAGTTTTAACATTGGGTTCTGCAGAAGCTTGTTCATCCGCCCCTTGCATCACCTGCCAAAAGGTTGATGTGTGCAGTTTCTTTTTTACGAGGAACCGCTGTCTCTTTTCTCTGATTGAAACTGCTTACTAACCGAAGGTAAGTCACATCTCCAAAATGATCATGTGGTTCTTTACATCCCTAGGAAAAATAAAACCATTCTGCACTGCTGAAAAGTGAGTAAACTCATTGGCTTTGTGCATACAAAGGGTGGATAAGTTCTGTTTATCTGTGTTCATTCTTGACTTCATAACTGTACTCTCCAGTTTCCAGGTGTCAGCAACCTTTGAGATAGCAGGATTTGCTCTGTATTACTGTGGCGTGGGATTTTGGTCTGTCTACTTTGCCTCATCACCTTCCTTCATTGTTAACCTTGTATGCCTGCCTAATGAAGACTTGATACAGATGAGAATTAAAGATGATGAGCTATTTCTAATTAAACTTTGCTGCAGACCTCTGATTTGTAAAAGTTACATTACGCCTTCAAGAAAAATGAAAGTACTTCAGCCTAGAATATCACTGATCTCTGTACACCAGCCTGCTGCTAGCTGTCTTCCTAACTCTGCCCTTCAGAAACTCCGACACTTATCTTCAGGCCTGGCTCTGGGGTGCACTAGTGGGTCTGCGTATCAGAGCAGACCAATCGGTAGTAAACTGGTAGTGCTTTCATCCAGTATCATCCACAACTGCCTCCCCCTTAATTGTCTCAGCCTGGAAGCACCCTGATGTCTCCTTAATAAGGGTTAGCATTATTTATAGCAATTTACAGGTGTGCTGCTAAAAGATGGAACTGTAAATCACCTCAGATGTTCTTCCATGATGAAGTGCCTCTACATTATTTAACAAATTGTCTCAACATGACTGAATGATGCACAATGGAAAAACTTGCCACGGAAGTGTAATATTGCAAAGGCCACAATACTGTATATTCAGTTTAGGTTTGTAATTGCAATTGATATTCTTCTGGCAGTTTTGTACTCCAGGAATATTTTCAGCTTCGGAAAAGCAGAGTACTTCTAACCTGGGGGTGTCAGTGGGGCAATAGGATGCCTAATACATGCAACACTGTTATACAGTTGGCATTGCAGAGGTATTTGGCACAAAAAAGATCGGGCTGCACACATTTTAGTTACAGCTTACTGCCTAGAGTGTAAGAGAGCAAAGTTGTTTTACAGTATATGAAAGGGATTCTGCCTCAGTAGAAAGAAGATTGAGGTGTGATGAAATGCCAGCCAAAAGTGCCTACAGATACCTCAAAATAAAGAACTACACATGTTCTGAGATGTTGGTCTATCGTATTTGGCCTCAATCTGAACACAGTGCTTTCCTGGATCAAGGAAAGGCTTGTAATTTTGAAATGAGAGGAAAGGTGGAGCACCATCTTCTTCCTAGAAAGCCTGTACTGAAAATGAACCACATGAATTGTTACACTGATCCTTTCTCCTGTAATTGCAGGTGATTTTCATCCCTCAGGTGTGCAGGGTGTCACAATGGCTTGTTTTTTCTTTACTTGGAAGTAAAGAAAGTTTAAAGATTGTCATGCCTAAAAACATAGACCCCGTTGAGATCTCACTGGGTGAGATCTGGCACAATACCTAACACAGCAGCCGGCACCAGCAGCTGGGTCAGCTGCTGATTTCCTCTGGGCAAGAAAACTTGCTCACAAACACCCATCAGCATATTTGGAAGAGCAAAGGAGGGAAGAAGGGATCTGGAGGTCTGAAGGGAGGGTTGGTGCCAGTGCTTCCTTCCCAAGGACTCAGGGTTTGGAGGTCTATGAATCAGTCTTTTCTAAAGATGAGAACTGAATAGCCCTGGCAATGTCTTTGTTCTTTTCTTTTTTCAACTTAACCTTTTGAGTTTTCTCAGTTAAATCTTAACATCAGTCAGAGCTCTCTTAATGTGAAGCTCAAGACCTTCGAAAGCTATCGGTGAGGCTGTTTAAAATGTTGCTACATAAACAAAGCATCCCTTTCCATGCGGATAACGGGGCTGTTTGTGTTCACGCATGTCCATCTGCAGGAGGACCCACCTGATTAAAACCGGGTTCAGACAGCAGAGCTGTGTTCAGGCTGCTGCTGTGCTGGAAGGATGAGGACTGTCACAACAGAAGTGGTCTGGGGTGCAGGAAACAGTGAAGGAGACACCCTGGGTGCTGAAATGTTCAGCCACGCAGCATCTCTTCTTCAGGTGGCTTAGTCCTTCCTCAGGAGGCTGGGGGACCACGCTCCACATGGCTGTCCCTGACTGTCTGTACCTCTGCCTGTGCCTCTCCCAGCCTCAAGCTGGTATTAGAACTGTTTTAAGCCTGCTTCAGACCAATGGAACAGATAGGGAAAGGGCTTAACCATGAATATATCCCCACAGATTATAAGCAGCTGACAGAGGGGACAGACCCCATGTGTGTCCCACACAAGGGAAAAGGCAGAAAATCACACATGCACTAGAAATCCTGCTGCAAGCAAGAGGTTTTATTAATGCTCCATCCTCAGGAAAAGCATGAGACAAAGTTTGTGCCTTATTTGACACCAGAGAACCCAACCAAAAGACCCAAATCAGAGGGAAGTGGGCTTTTTCTGTTCCACTGCCTCTCCACCTCCCCACTGCAGTACCCCTGAGGCTGAGCTTTAAAACCGACTGCTGCAGTGCTGCCAGGGAAATAAAACGCTTCTTGCTGTAGTTTGAGGTGAACGGTTGTTTCGTGGTGTCCTGGGGGTAAGATATCCAAGGATGTTACTGGTTCAGCTTTTTGGAGGTGCTGTCAGATGGGGCAGGGTCAGCCCCCCGGTCTGAGCACTCTCCTAGGATTTGGGAGACTTCTTTATAGTTCTTCATCCATCCTCATCTTCTCAGTTTTCCTCTGCTGTAAGGTGGGGTAGCAGCATGTCCCTGCCTCCTGGGGATGTTGTGGGGATCAGTATGCTAAATACTATGAGGCACTCTGATACTACCAGAGAGAGGGGCAAAAAGCACTGAATTGCCATAAAGACCCAGAAAGAATTCTAAAACTCTAGGAAAAAAATAAAATAAAATAAAAACCCAACAGCCAGTCCAGTGGGACACACTGTTAAATACATTGTCACTCACCCCCAGCACAGTTTTCCCTTTTCTGCATGCTGTCTTCCATGCGCTGCCACTTCTCGTGCCATTCGAGCCTGTGACATGTATAAAACAGGACTACTGCAGCACACACAAGTGTTGGAGTTTGGACTGTGCATTTTCCTTCACAGAGCACTGCTGCCTCAGCACTAGAAACCATGTAAGTGATGTGTTTTGCAAAAATAAATAAATAAAGGTGCGAATGAAAATGTCATATACATAAATATGCCACAATAAGTTTAGTCTTTGGATCAAAGTGCTCAAAATGACACAGCTTTGAAACAGAAAGGTAGGAATCAAAATTACACATCCCTGCATATCAGCTTGGCTGCCAGCTGTTTAACTGAGGTGTACGTACCATGGCTGATTAAACGAAAACATTTTAACAGCTGTCTAAAAAGTAAAACCCTCTCCGCATCTTCCTGAGGCTGCCTGGTACATCATCCCTGTGGGCTACCCAGGAGAGTGGCCGCTGGGCTCCAGCCCACTCCATCCCCGTCTCTGTTCATCTGCACGTGTGCGGGGGACACCAGGCACATGGGGCAGCTCTGGGCTCCTCCAAAGGACGAGCACTAAGATCCTTGGCAAGGTCTGGACCTCACTGAGGCTTGGGGCCATTGACTTGCAAACCTGGTCCTGTGCAGAAGCCCATGGGCTGGCTGGCTCCGATCCAGACTATTCAATGAGTTAAAATGAGCCCTGGCTAATTCAGGGGGCACAAAGCAGCTCAGCAGGTTGAGGGGAGAGGCACAGGGTTTTCATATCCAAGGCAAACGCAGCCCGACCTCCCCAGCAGGGAAGGGGCTTTATGGAAGAGAAAGAGCTGTAGGGAAGTGGCGGGTGGTCTCTGGTGGCGGCATCCCTGCCAGTCTGCAGAACCAGCTGGGGACCATCCTCCAGCCCTGGGGCCAAGTGGCAGCGTGTCACTGCTAATTCCACTCCCCACCCCCCTCCCCAAAACCATGTGGGAACAATCGAACTGCCTGTTTGGAGCCGATACTCTCCCCTCAGCTATTCTGGGAGAACAGTCAGCCCCGCTTCTGGCCTCCACCTTGTGTCTGCTTATGGATGGAAGCGGAAAGGAAGAGGGTTTACACTGCGGTCAGAGGGGGAGGGTGACAGGGAGCAGGCAGCCACCCCAGCCGTCGGGTCAGCTGCTTCAGTTAGCAAGGGGATCCCAGCTGGCCCCCATCTCCCTTCTCCGCGAGGAAGTGCCAGTAGGAAAGCTTCGTGGGCATCTTCATGTCAGGTATATACATACAAGAAACTTGGGAGAGTCACATATCGCGGCATCAGGCGTGTCCCTTCACAGTCGTTTCTAAAGATGCTGTGTTTTAAGAACGTATTCTTAAAGAATCTGCATTTTTAAAATGAAGAGCAATCAGGAAAGAAATTCTACAACTCAGGATGTAAAAACAATTTCAAAAGGTGACATCTTTTGCCTTTTTTTTTTCTTTCTTTTTTGCATAGCATCTGTGTGGGTGGGTGTGTTTGTGTGCACCTGTGGGATAGAGGCTTTTGTTATGCTAAGGTTTATGCAAGCCCTCCTCATCACATTCTTCTTTGGCACATGGGGCTTCGTGTTGCTGCCCAGCGGGCACCACCATGCACGTCACTGCCTGAAGTGCCCCAACAAGAGTCACAGCCATTGCTGGGGTGGGAATGGGACACGGCTCATTCACTGCTGCACTTCCACCATTTCTGCCCACAAAATAAGGCAAGAAACTGAACTGCTTTTCACTTGCTTAAAAGTGGTGACGGCTGCTGCCATAAAATGTTGTCACTGTTGTAACACAAGACTTTTCCGTGGCTTTCCCTCCCCATCTGGCATGGGCTGACTTGCCCAGCTATGTTTGACACGATGTTTTTTAATGGCTTTGTTAAATACAGACAAAGCTATCTCCCTGTAAAATTCCGCCCCCCCCCCCCCCCCCCCCCAATTATGTTCTCAATGTTAAGTTTATCCCACCTACTTCCTTGGCTTTCCTTCCAAAATAATGTGGTGCCACAGGCAAAAGAAAAGATACAGGGGCTTCAAGTGAGCAGATGGGTAAGAAAGGGCTTTCCACCACGCAGCAAGACCTTCTCAAACCCGTCAGGCCATGCACATGTGCCCACACGCACCCTGAGGGAACTCCGTCCCCAAATGCCACATGCAAAGGGAGAAGGGAAACCCCACGGCAGCCACGTGCCCGGCAGCGTGTCGCTGTTCTCCATCTCCTCCGTGGTCCTGGTGGCAATAACGATGAGCCCATCTGCAGGTGCAATTCAGCGCATCCACCTCGGGCCTTCTGGTGGCAATTCTGTGCCTCGTGGGTTTTGCCTACCCGAGGTGATGCTTTCGCTCGTTGTCCTGAAGGTATTTTTCTCTGCCCAGATGGCATCTGGGGCCAGCACAGTGCTGGTGTCTCTAGGAAGGGGCTGGCGATGACCCTGCGATGTGCAGAAGAGCTCTTCAAGAGCAGCCCTCTCCCGTGGGGGGGCCGTGACTGCGTGCACCCCACCCCGCACAGATGGGGCACCCCACCGCACTCCCCCAGGCTCGCTGCCCGAGAGGTGGGGAGGGCTGGATGCAGCCACTGCTTACACCTCGCATTCCTTTGCCGGGGAGGGGATAAACGTTCCCACGGTTGTCAGCGTGTGCCTGGGACCCTGCAGTCAGAGCCCCTGGGGGGTACCTGCACCCACTCGCCCTCCCCCCCAGCCCCGGTAGCCCCCTCTGCCCTGACCCCTGAACCGTGTGCTCGGGAGGGGCGGGAGGGTCGGTCCGGGGGTAAAGGGTTCTTCGCAGTGCGTGGTGAGAGCCCCCTCCTGCAGGGAGGAATTATTGCCCCCCCCCCCCTGCGGCCCGAGCGCCGCCGGAGCAGCGGGGCCGTCCCTCCCCGCGGCCTCGGGGCAGGCGCTGAGGTGCTCTGTGTCCCCCCTTTCCCCCGGGGGGAGGGGGGGCCCCGTCCCCGCCGCACGGCTGTCAACCGCCGCCTCCTCCCCGTTATTTACATCCGTCTTTAGCAGTCTAATTACCCGCTTTATTGCTTTCGCCCGGGGGAAGCCCGGGGACGGCGGCGCAGGGGAGGACCCTCCCCGCAAGCCCCCGCTCCGCACCGCCCGGGGGAGGCGGGGGCGAGGAGGGACACAGAGCTCAGCCGGGACTTTCCTCTCACCGCCGGGTTTTCAGCCGGGTTTCGGGCTCCGGAGGCGGCCGGGACCCGCCGCCGCGCCGGGGGACCGAGGGAGCCCCCCGGTGGGAGCAGAAGGGGCGCTCCCCAGCACCTCCCCCTCCTTCGGGGTCGGCTTCATCGTGTTGCACCGCGACCTGCACAGGCGGAGGAAAAAAAAAGAAAACAAAAAACCCAACCCAAAACCGGCAGAATAGATGGATTTTCAGATAAGCAGCGAAGGTAATTTATTGGCCTTTATGCTCTTCCGATGGAGCGGGGGAGAGACGGCGGAATCGTGTCTGCACACCATTAAGCGTGCTTCTACTCCGCCTCAGCCAAAAGACACCCCCCAACCCCCCGCTGTTGGGGATGCCCCAGCCGTAGCACGGAGCCCAGCCCCGGGCCCCCCTCCCCGGGTCGGGGCCCGAGGCCACGGTGAGGGGCTCGTGGCGGCGGGGTGCAGCTCCCGCAGCCCCGGGGGGAGCCCCAGCCTCTCCCCGCTCATCCAGGTTGTCCGCGGCGCACTCGCTCTTCCAAACTCATCTAAATTACATCAATAACAGAGCGCACTCTTTAATGAGCTCTCAACTTTAAAGACTTGAAGGATATTAACAAGCCGCTTGACAAATGGTGCTTAGAAGCACATTAAAGACGCTGCTAATGGAGCGCATAATGACGGCTAATTTTCGATCAGATATAAATTAGAGCCCCAACAGTTATTTGCCTTAAGGACTTTATGTAAATGATCCCGTTCTGTATAAACGGGGAGGCGAGCCGAGCCCCGCCGCGCTGCCGAGACGTGCCGCAGCCGGACGGGGCGCGCAAACAGCGCGGAGCCGCGCGGGGCCCCGCGCCTGCTCCTGCCCCCCCTCCCCTTCGCCTTCCTCCTCCTCTCCGCGCAGAGTGGCACCACCCCCCGCACCCCCCCAGCTCCCGGCGGCCAGGCGGGTTTGCTGCGGGAGGATGAGGCCGAAGGGTCGCCCCGCTCCGCGGCTGCCTGCGGAGGGGACGGGGCGGTCGGGCCCGAGGGGAGGACGGTGCCCGCGGGAGTCGGGGCCGGCCCAGCCCACCCTGGCGGGGCAGCGCGGTGGCCCGCGGGCTCCGCGGCCGCGGATGGCCGCGGAGGGCCTTAGCTGGGGGGGGGGGGGGGGGGGGCGCAACTGCGAGGCCGCCTCCGGTGCACACACACACGGTGCCGGGGCTGTCCCAGCTGCCTTTTTTCTTCCTCCGTTGATTCGTTTTGAGGGCTGTGGCTGAGTTTTTGGGGCAGGCTGTTGCGGGGTTTTCTTGCTTTTTTTCTTGCTTTTCCGTTTTTTTTGGCAACAAATGCCAGCTGAGGGGGGGGGCAGCCCAGGTAAGGAGTAACCCATCCCAGCACAGCCCTGCCTGGCCTCCAGGATGCCTCTGGCACGGAGGAGCTCTGGGAGCCGGTCAGCAACCCCCCCACCCCGCGGGAAGGGGGTCCCAGGTGTCTGTGGGAACCCGCGGAGTTTTCTTGGGGAATTTTGAGGGGCTGGTGGGGTTGGGTTTCTTTTTCTCTTCTCCCCGCCCCGCTTCCTTGAGGGGTGTCCTCCCCCCTCTCCAAACCGCATTCACCTTGGTGGGGGCGCGCCGAGCCGCAGCCGGGGGGGCAGGTTCCCCCCTCCCTATCCTGCGCCGCCGGGCTCCGGGGGGGCCCAGGGCTCTCACCTGCCAAAATAACAATAACAAGAAAGGCGGGAGGGGAGTCTTGTCCCCCCACACGTCCTCCCCCCACCCGGTTACGGCGCCGGGACCGCAAACCAGCCGGGCTGCCCGGGGAAAAGGGCAGCTGCTGGGGTCTGCCGCCGCCACGCTAAGCCCTACTCCCCCCCCCCCCCCCCCCCCCGCCCCGACAAGCAGCCCCCCCACACCACCGGCCACCCCCCCCCCCCCACCCCCCATCCTTCCCCGCGCCTCCCCGTGCAACTACGCGCGGGCCGGAGCGCGCTGCCACCCGCCGGCGCGGGAAGGGGCGCGCGAGCTGCGCGGGCGCGGAGGGCCCCGCCGGCGGCCGTACTCACCCGGGGGGCCCCGGGGCTGCGCCTCTTGCTCCGCGCTCGCTGCCCCGATCCATCGATTTGTTCCTGGAAAAACGCGGCGCGTTCTTATAGCAGCTACGACCAATTAATATTGCATTAACTCTATTTAAAAAAAAAAAAAAAAAAGGGGGGGTGGGGAAGGGAAAAATCCGCACTTTCTCAAAGCCATCTATTATTAACGCGAGGGTAATTGGAGACCCGAGACGTGGGTGCGTGCGTATCGTGGGGCAAGGCAGGCAAACACAGGCGTGACCGTGTGGCGGGATGGAAGGGGAGCCGGGGGTGGCTAATATTTAATTTCAGGTCTGTGGTTTTCTAATTCGAGATTAAAAGCAGTCACGTCTTTGAAGCCAGACACTTGGTGTAAATGTACAGTTAAAATATTCTATTCCACAGTCCCCAGACAGAGCTCTGCTACTCCCAGGCTTCATTAAATTTTAATTATCATCCCAGACTGGAGCAAGGGAAGAGGGGGAAGACTGTCCACCTAATTGCAATTGATAAAGGCAAAGAAGCCGAGATCTTTTTCCTCGTAGTGCACGCACAGCAGTTGTTGTTGTTGTTGTTTAAATGCGGGCAAAGCCAGGCGTGGGCAGCGTGAGCGTCTCCGCCTATAGATCTGCTGTTTATAAAAGATGCACGTGAAGGAAAGCCGGGAAGTGATGTTATAGAGGGGGAGGGGGGGGGGCAGGGGCACGGGACATCAGCTCTTGGAGAGATCTGGCGAAAGATCAACGGAAGAGACAGGGACCCTCATTAGGGCTCGGCAGCTTTATTGTCTCCCAAAACAAAGCGCGCCGGTGGCTCAGCCCTGCCCGGCCCGCGCACCGGTGCTGAGCGGCAGCAGAGCGGCTGCCCGGGTGCCCGCCCCGGGTCTCGCCATCCCCCCCCCCCAGATCTTTCGTGCATTTTCGTTTGTCCATAATCTGCACGCGTGGGACAGGTGGGCACTGGGAGAACGAGCCTAATTGCCGCAGGTTTTTAATCTGGGAAACTAAAGAGCAGCCTATCTCCAGGCAGTAAAAGGTAAAAAACGAAAACCCACCGCGTTCGCTTTCTAAGCAGCTTCCTATTATCACATCGCCACTTAATTTTATTTCCATTCTCTCCAAGTTAAATAGGAATCCGAGCTCACAGGGGAGCTGCCATGTGCCTACAGACTGGGGATGTCAAGCAGAGAGACTCACTGTGCAAAGTTAATTTCAATTCCCGAGGAGGATTTCACATTCTCGCTCGCTCTGACCCACAGTAATTAGCTGAGATAACTAATGATTACTTACTTATTCCTTGTAATTATCTGGATTTAATAATTCGCTGTGTAATTTATTAATTCGCCCGTAATAGCCTTTAAGTGAATGGCTCATTTAAGAGGGCGAAGCGGCAGTTCAGGGGCTGTTCGGCGCCTGCTGCCTGAGCCTGATGACGGTTTTGGGGGGGCTCTCTGTGTTTCCAGGGGTCCGGCGGGCCCCCGCCGCTTGCCACCCCCTTTCTGCCCCCCCTCTCGCTTATTAAAACGTCCGCCACTCCCGCGGAGGTTGCGCGGCAGCCGAGGCCGCGGCAGGAGGGGGGGAGGGAGACCTTTCCCCTCGGGGGGAGGTCGCGGTGGGGCTGCTCTGGCTGCGAGGCGCGCAGGGGCAGCGCAGGCTCCGCGCAAGGACGGTGCCACCCCTTCCCCCAAAGCCGCCCTGCCCCGGCAGCCCCGGCGGCGGCTGAAGGAGAAGACAAGCCTCGCTGCGCGCCTGCGGGAGCGCTGCGCGCCCGCGGGATCGCCCAGCACGGCCGTTGCGGTAGCAATGACGGCACCGACAGCGACAAGCGTTGGCCACGCCGGGAGCCGGGGGGGGGGGGGGGGGGAAACGGCACGGGGCGCTGCCTCCGCTCCCCTCCGCGCCCGCGGAGCCGCCACCCCGGCCGTACCAGCGGGCCGGCCCCCTCGGCGTGCCCAGGCGGCTTTGAAGATGCAGCTGGAGCTGGTGGCTGGGCGGAAATATGAATATTTAATAGCGGTTTGTGTATGATCTCTGCTCCCCGCCCGCCGCCGCCGTCGGGTTTCCCCGGCTTTTGTGAGCGCCACGCGGGGAATTTACTTTTTTCGCCCCTTTTTTCGTTTTTTGTTTGTTTGTTGGGTTTTTTTACGCTGTGCGTGCTTGGCACCTTTGCCTCCCCCCCCCCCCCCCCCCCCCCCCAGCCCGAGCCGGGCGGCAGAACGGCTCGGGTAGAGGGGGCTCGGCGGAGGCACCCCCACACCCCCCCCCGCGCAATCACAGCCACGCACACGGTCACCCGCGATCACCGCGGGGCGGGGCGGGGCGCGGAGCTGCGCGGAGCTGTCCCTGGTGCTGCCGCCAGCGCCTTGCCCCCCCCTCTCGCCTTCCCCCCCCCGGGGGGGCCGCAGCCGCCCCCCGCCCCCCATCCCCCGCCCTAAGGAGGGGGGTGGGGGGGTGGAGGGCAGGACCCCCGCCTGGCCGCGGCGTTTGAGCGAATCCCGCGCCCCGGAGGCGACGTCGGGCTCGGGCAGAGGTTTGCGGTGGAAAACAAGGAGCAGCAAACGCGCTTTGCCAAGAAAACGTTAAAATCCTTTTTTCTTTTTTTTTTTTTTTTAATGAAAGACGATATAACAACATTTTAAAATAACTTAGTACATTACTAGAATAAATAAACCTCCTATTAACAAAAAAAAAAAAAAAAAAAAAAGAAAGAAAAAGCAACAAAACCCAAGGAAATCGGGTCATGTACAGAACTTAAGACTTCAAACAGTCTCGGATAGAACAGCGATGCAGCGGAATCTGTAAGAATATATCTATATGTGCGTCAACGCCAATGAAATATTTACAATACATACAGGTACCCAACAGAGTACCCTGGTTTTATTGTTGTTGTTCCAAAAGAAATGTACCAAACCGTTTGTGAATTTACAAGCAGTGCAGCCTCGCTCGCTCGCTCCCTTTCCTACAAATTTAAATGTGGCTTTTCTACAAACAGCCCTCCAAAAGGGACTTTCCTCCGTGGAAAAGTATTGCGATTATAGGTAATAAATAACCGACCGACCAAAAATAAATAAATAAATAAGCAATCAGATAGATAGATAGATAGATAGAAAGATAAATAACCGAGCCGGTCTGAATAACCATCGCGATACAGCTTTGAAATCGAGAAAGACGGATATTGTGCTGGCAAGAAACCCGAAGCGACAAACACTCCCCCCATCCCCCCATGCTGTCACCTACGCGGCCACGTCCTTTCTCGCTTCGGGAGCAGCGTGTGATGGGGACAATGTGGGAATCCCCATTAAATATGTAACGCGGTAAACAAACAGCTCGGACAGTGAATCAGGCTACACAAATAATGTAGGACATCTACTATAGGGTGCCGACGCCGTACGAATAGGAATACTCGTCAGAGAAATACCTTGGGTTCAGGTGACAATTTACAGATGGCCAAAAGGGACGTTCAGAAGAAGAAGAGAAAAGCTCACGTTCATAAATCCTACCAACACAAAATATTTGATTCTCACTATTCATTTTTTTTACTTTTATCAAGACTTAGATTAAAGAGGTGTAATTAATTAGAATGAGCACAAAATGAAGTTGCTAGAGAGATAAATTAATAATTTACAAGGGGTTGTTTGGCGGTAATCTAATAATAGCTTTTGAAGACCAGTGAACACAGCAGGATCAGCTCTTTCCCTAAGCGTTATAACTTCAGAGAAGGAAAAGGATAATAACCACAGTAAAAATATATATATATATTTATATATTTATAATACGCAGTGTAAATGCAGAAAACCCTGCCATCTGTTTTTTTTTTAATCATTATTATTATTATTTAAATCAAAATACTTTTGAGACTTCTCTCGCGGCGCAAGCCTCAACTCTAGATTCAAGTTTGGGTCCCGAGAAAACCGTGACCCTGCGGACACGCCGCTGCGAAGGGCGCCTTTCGCTCTTGCACCCAGGCGAGCTCCGTTAAGAATTAAAAACCAGCGGTACTTGCCGGGGCGGGTCCGGGCGGCGGCTCCCGCGGGGAAGTTCCCCCGAAAGTTGGGCGGTGGGGCGGGCGGGGGGCGGTGGGGTGGGGTTGGTTGGTTGGTTTGGTTTTTTTTTTCCTCCTTTTGTTTTGTTGGTGTTTTTTTTTTTCTCCTTTTGTTTTTGTTTTGTTTTTTTTCTTTCTCCTTTCTTTTTTGTTGTCGCTGTTGTTGATCGATTTTTTTTTTTTTGGGGGGGGGTGGGAGGGGGGTGAGGGTGGTGGCGCGGCCGGTTCTCCCCCACGGGCGGGCTCAGATGCCGGCCGAGTACTTCATGCGCTTCTGCTTCTGGCGCTGGTTGCAGAACCAGACGCGGACCACGTTCTTCTTGAGGTCCAGCTTCTCGGCGATGGCGGCGATCTTCTCGGAGGAGGGCCGGGGCTGGAGGGCGAAGTAGGCCTCCAGCGAGCGCTTCTCGGGGGCGGCGATGGAGGTCCGCTTGCGCTTCTTCTCCGCGCCGCTGAAGAGCTCGGGCTTGGCCAGCTTCTCGCGGTGGGACTTCTCGGCCTCCTCCAGCCAGGCCTGCAGGATGGGCTTGAGGGCGATCATGTTGTTGTGCGAGAGGGTGAGCGACTCGAAGCGGCAAATGGTGCTCTGGCTGAGCGAGCCCACCCCCGGGATCTTCAGGTTGGCCAGCGCCGAGCCCACGTCGGCCTGGGTCACCCCCAGCTTGATGCGGCGCTGCTTGAAGCGCTCGGCGAAGGCCTCCAAGTCGCGGGGGTCGGCGTCCACGTCGCTCATGCAGCCCATGTGGGCCGGCAGCCCGTGGGCGTGGGCCATGCCCAGCGCCGCCGGGTGCATGGGGTTCATGCCGGCCATGTGAGGAGCGTGGCCCGGCGTGGAGACCACGGCGCCGTCGGGAGCCGTCATGGCCCCCAGCGCCAACCCCGGCGTCAGGTGCTCCAAGAGTTCCCCCTCCAGCGCCTGGTGGGGCTGGTGGTGATGGTGGTGGTGGTGGTGGTGGTGGTGGTGGGTCCCCGACAGGGCGGACGGGTGGGAGATGGGCACCGAGGAGGAGGAGGCGGCCGAGGTGCAGGGGATGGTGTTCATGGTGTGGTACGTGGCGTCCGGCTTGAAGGGGCTGTGGTGCGGCGGGTGGTGGTGGTGGCTCTTGCTCGGGGAGACGATGTCCACCGCTGCCAGGGCTTCGGCGCGGGCCAGCAGGCTCTCGTCCAGACCGCCGAATATATTGCTCTGCAATTGCAAATAGAAGGCACACATAACGCTCAGCAGGGAATTTCGCCTCCCCGCGCACTCCGCCGTGCCACTAAAACCTTCCCAGCATGTTAAAAGAGAAATCCGGGAGAAGGGGAGGGCGGGGGGTGGGGGGTGGGGGGGGGAGAGGAGAGGAGCGGAGCGGAGAGGAAGAGAGGAGACGAAAAGAGGAGAAGAGGGAGCGAGCGGGGCGAGGGAGCGGGCGCGGCGCGCAGCCGCTCGCACGGAGGCAGCCGGCGGCGGGTGGACGGACGGACGGACGGACGGACACACGCACCGGCCGCACGCCGCATCCCAGGTCATAAAAATTAATACGGGCGGCAAGAGCCGCCGCATGCATAAGTTGGGCTAGCGCCCGGCGGCGCCGGGTGATTTGCTGCGCGGCCATGAAAAAATCATCAGGCGGATCCGGGGGGCCGCCGAGGGGCTCCCCTTAAAGAGGGGCGGCGGGCGGCGGGCACCTACCGGAGGGGCGGGCAGGCAGGCCCGCCGCATCGCCTCCGCGCCGCCGCCGCCGCCACCGCCGCCGCCGGGGCCGGAGCCCGAACCGGAGCCGGAGCCGCCGGTGCCGGAGCCGGAGCCGGGGCCGGAGCCGGAGCCGCGTCCGGCGGAGCCGCCGTTGCCGGTGCTGCTGGGGGAGCTGGCGGCGGGGGCGGCGGCGGAGGGGCAGGGCGAGGCGGTGTGCAGGGCCGAGTACTTGGTTTCGTGGAGGCCGCCGCCGCCGCCGCCGCCGTGGGGGAGGCCGAAGGGCTGCTTGCTGCTCAGGGACATCATCATGGTGCTCGCCGCCGCCGCCGCCCGGCCCGCCGGCAGACGGCCGCCGGAGGAGGGCAGGGGCGCGGGGCCGGGGGCCCGGACCCCCCGGAAAAGCCACAGGAGCCCCGGCCCCCCGCCCCCTCCGCGCCCCCACCCCCCAAAAAAAGAGTAAAAAACCCCCCAAAATTAAAAAAAAAAAAAAAATCCCACTCGCCCCCCAGCCGGCTGCCCGAGCCCCGCCGGGGAGGACGCGGCCGGGAGAGGCGAGCCGGGGATGCGCGGGGATGCGCGGGGGATGCGCGGAGGATGCGCGGACTGCCGCCCGGGCGCTCGCCGCCGTCCGCCGCCGCCTCCGCTCCGGCGCCGGCCCTCGCCTCTCGCGAAGTGCCCTCCCCGCCGCCGCGCCGGTGGGTTTTACTCTCTCCCCTCCCTCCCCTCCCCTCTCGCCTGTCACTACAGCCCAACTCCTCGGGAAGGGCCCTCCGCGCCTGCCTCCTCGGCCCCGGCCCCCTCCTCCGCCGCTCCCTGCCCGCCCCCCGCGCCCACGCCCACGCGTGCTCCCACACTCACCGCCGCGTCGAGCCCCGCCGCCTCCCGGAAAGGGGAGGGAAAAAGCCGAAAAAGAAAAAAAAAAAAAAAAGAGGGGGGGTGGGGGGGAGCGACCCGTCGCCCCAAATCCACCCTCCATTAAAAAAAAAAAAAAAATTAAAAAAGGAAAGAAGAGGAAAGTCCCGTCCGGGCTCACAACGAGCCCACGGGCAAAGGGGGTCCTGGCACGGCTCGCCGCTCCGCAGGGGACGGCGGGAGCTGCGCAGTGGCCGGGGTCTGTCCCTCCCCGCCTCCCCCGGCATCCCCCACAGGCGGGGAGCCAGAGGGATCCTCCTGAAAAAGCGCCCCGCTGTCCCGCCAACTTCCCCCAGCCTCCGTCGTCGAAAAAGAAGAAAAGGGGGGGGGGAAAAAAAAAAAAAAAAAAAAGAGAGGGAAAAAAGAAATCGGGGGAAGTCGGTTTTACTGAAGGTGGCCGGGTTTATTTCCATGAATTTCACTTTGCAGCAGGAAGGTTAAAATAAATGCTTAGGTGTTTAATTTCTCACCTAAACAGCAGACTTGGTAATTTTAGGGGAAATAAAAAAAATTACATTGTATCAGCTCTCACTGTCGCCAGCTCGGAGAAATGAAATAAATCAAAGTTAAAAGCTTGAGTATCATTTAATTATGGTGCGAATAGCGCTTGGAAAGAAGTAGAACAACATCTCTAAACAAATTATGGCCGGGCCAGGAAGGAATTATTAGATTGAAATTTCATTTAGGCTCGGGAGACACAGCGCTTCAATATGTAATCTGTTATGCCTCATCTGATTTGTATGCTTAATTCAGCTTGACGAATTTATTAGTTTTCATAATAGTAAAAAAATTGAGCAGCACTATGGGCTAATGCATTGTGTGTACTATAAATTGTATGTCACCGTTGAAAGGCTGAAGTCTATAGAAATCTTTTATTAATGACAACATAGGAAAGAGGATTTTCTTGCAAGCCTTTAAGGAGTTCATGCCAAACCTCCGCGCTTCGTGTCTCAGTAGGCTATTAACATATCGTCATACTAATTAGGCTACTTCATGAGTGATATAATTTCAAACTTTAAATTATGTTCTAATTAACAAGGGTTGTCCAATTTGCTTAATCTTCAAAAGGCTTTTGGCTTGTCTAATTAGTCTAAAGCATCGAGCACCTCCAACGCCCAAGAAAAAGCCATCAATACCGTTTGTGCGTGTTTTCCGTGAATCCCGGGCAGGATCCACGCGGGGCGCGGTCCGCCCGTGGCGGGGAATCAGCGGCCCCCCCCGCCGGATCCCTGCAGCGCGCCGGCCCGCCCTGCTCGCCCCTCCGCCTGCGCGGTGGCGGCCGCAGTTTTCCGCGCTTCGGCACGGCCGGGCCGGGAGGGCTCGGGCAAAGGAGGAGAATCTCCCGCTTTCTGAAAATTAAAAAGAAAAAAAAGAAAAAAGAAAAAAGAAAATACCTCATTGGCGCTGGGGGTCCGAGGGCAGGCAGCCTGCCGCGGCCGCGGAGCCGAGGAAGGGGCTCTGCCCGCCCGGCTCCGGCGGAACTTTGGCGGAGAGAAGGGCGAGGGGGAAACCTCTCCACGCTGTACGTTTAACCCCTCCCGCACTGAGTTTAATTACTCGCAATAGTTGTTCTAATGTATGCTGTCACACGGGAGAATTGAGAATGCATATCGTTAATATGAATTAATCTTGATTTTAATAGCAACTGACAACCCATCTCCAAAACGCCGAGCGCCTATCGCCGCTCCTGCGCGACCGCCGCGGGGGTGCGGGGCAGCGCGGAGGAAGAGATGGGCAAACTTTCCTCGGAGCCGGGCCCGGGGGCTGACCCCGGCGGGCCCCGCGGGGCCCCGCGGAGCCTGCGCCCGCCGCTGCGGTGACTCCCCGCGCTGCAGGGACCGGCCGCCGGCCCCGGCCCTACCGCGCTGACGCCGCACCCCGCTGCCGGCAGCGCCCTGCCCGCGGCACCGCCGACCAGCAAACGCCGCGTTTCCTTCCCCCCCCCCCTTTTTTTCCTTCCCCCCCCTTTTTTTTTCGTTTTTTCCCCCCATTTTCCATTTTCCCAGTTTTTTCCCTCCCTTTTCCCCCTCTTTTTTTTTTTTTTTTTATATATATATATATATATTTATTTATTTATTTATTTAATTATAGGGACGCCGCGATGCCCAGCTGCACCCCCCGCCCGGTGAGGTGAGGGATGCCGCGGGGAGCCGCAGCAGGCGCGGAGCCCCCGCCTCCGCCCCCCCCTCCCCGGGGCCGCGGGCCGTGCAGCCGGCTCTGCGCCCCAGCGGGCCCCTAAATAAAAGGAGACACCCCCCCACACACTCCCCCCCGCCCCTTACCCACGCCCACACCCACGCCCTGACCCACGCAGACATCTGGGGAGAAATCACTGTCGCCTCTCATGTATCCACGTTCTGATTTACGATTAAAATTTAAAGACGCGCATTCATATTTTACCGAACCTAATGCGCCCTATGAATTTTTAATCCATTAAGATGTGGGCTACACTTTGAGCAAACTCTACGTTTTTTTGGAGCGCGGGGCAGCCCAGCCCCAGCTCTGCTGGAGGGGCTGCCCCAGTGCCCCACACCACCCCCCCGGCCCCCGCTGCCTCCAGGCCGCTCCCCCGGGGCTCCGAGGGGGTGGACCCGGCCCCGCCGCCGCGGGGGTACCGCGGCTGCGGACTGCTGCAACCCGCGGAGCCGCGGCAGACACGGGGCCGGGCCGCCCCGTCGGGGAGCCCCGCACCCCCGCGGTGCCTCCCGTGCCTCCCCCATCCCCCCGCGCTCCCCGCAGCCGGCATCGCTGCCTGCACCGGATCGGGACACCCCCCCCCCCCCCCCCCCCCAATCTAGTTTCGGGGCAGGCACCGGGGAGGGGTGGGAGGCCCTGAGGGGCCCCACAGGCCCCTTGGCCTCGCTGGGGCCGCGCTGCCGCCGCAAGCCAAGTCAAGTCACGAAGTCAAACTTAAAGCCCGGAACGATCAATGAAGACTTTTGCCGTCCGTGGCGCCTCGTGCTTCCTGGCACTAAAATAAATGCAAGAAATCGAAACTTAATTACTTGAAAGAAATCCAGAAATCCCTCTGCATAATTTATCCAGGCATTTTTGCGTGGCGTTTGTGTCGAACGCGCACGTTTAACTCCGCACGCTCCTCTCCCCGACGCCGCTCCCCTCGACAGGTGAGAGGCGGCCTCCCCGGGACCCCCGCACCCCCGGGACGACAGGGGTCTCCGGAGGAGCAGCGGTCCTGTGTGGGGCTCTCCCGGCGCTGAGCACACCCCGCCTCCCCCGCCCCGTCGGGGAGCATCTCCCGGGACAGGGATGCGCATGGGCAGGGCGGCGTGAGGTGCCCCCCCCTCCCCGCCCGCCAGCTGTGAGCCCTGAGCGAGGCACCCGGCAGGTATTTTCCGATCAGGAGTGTCTGGCGTAACAGCCCGAGTCTCCTGAGCCTAATGGAAAGCTCCTATAAAGTAACCCAGCTATTCTGATCAACATCCCTCTTGTCTTTGACGGCACCCCCACGGTCCTCCTCACGCACAGGGTGTGACACCTGCGCGCTGGGGGGAGGGTTTAAAACCCGGCAAAGAGGCCCTGGCCCCCCCATTTGCCATCTAGCCCGGCTGATAAGAGCCTGCGCCGGGAGCCTTGCGTTGAATTCATTAGGACTGGGAGTCTGCCGGCTCGGGAGCAAACTTTATCATAGACACCTCATCGAGAAGTTGAAGTAATGTTATGAAAGAATGAAAAATACGTTTGGGAGCTGCCTGGAAACTGAAGTACATTTTGATTTAACTTACATTAACAGAAACCTAATGTAAAAGTGAAGGGATCTAACAAAACCATTAATAATTTAAAAATAATTACAGATAGTCTATCCTTACTATTCATAACCACTCAACATTTTAGACAAAGAAAGCTGAATATTCTTCGTGGGAGAAAGATGTGAGCGGATTGCTAAGCAGGAGCCATTCGGCTCGCACGGCCTCTCCTCTGCAGGTGTACGTTGCACACTCCCCACGGTCCCCAGGGCACCATCCAAAAAGGACTTTTCCAGGAGGGAGGGCGAAAGCTGGCTGGGTGGGGAGGGCTGGTCCTGCCTTCCTGCAGGGCTTTTTGTCACGGACTTCAACCCCTCCTTCCAGCTGGAGTTGCTGTTTGAGGAGGGCCGAGTCTGGCAGGGACACCAGGGATGCTCTCACGGCTCCCTGGGCTCTCCTGAAGTTCTGCCAGCCTCAGAGACCTCGGAAAAGGCCTTTTCCATCCATGGCCTTGGCTAACACCAGCGGCAATGGTGACTCTCCTGTCCCGTGCTGTGCCGTGCTATTTAACGACCACTGGTATCAGCACCATACATCATCCACTTGGCCTGCCATGGCTCCATACAAAAGTTATTTTTAATGCATCCCTTTAATTCAAGTTTCCATTGTACACCTTATAGCTCAAGGGTCTTGACCATTCTGCCAGGCCACGATTTTGCCTGTGTTTCTGTTCATTTCGTGGGTTTTTTTTGAGATACACCTGCTGTACAAGCACTGTAAAATCAAGGCAGCCAGATACGAGACAAACTTCACTGCTTTTCCTTACAGATGAAGATAAAATTGCAAAGAGGGAAATTCACAGACGTAAAGTGGCTTCTAAAGGAAAAGAAATATCGGACAATGTAAAGCAGATAAGAAATTCAGATTTAACTCTCACAGGAACCTATCTAACAAACAACCTCACAGGTGGGATCCCTTCCTAACCGCTTCCCCAACTGCTCCTTGCACTGAAAACATTAAGATCTCATGGATCATTAAAAAAAATAATCCTATAAATCACACTGTGCATGTCCTTAGGACTCTGCTCTTGCTGATTTAGACAAAACCCTGGTATCTCAGATTACCCTTCATTAATTATTTTCATTAATTTCCCTTGTTATAGATGTATTATCACAAATCATATTCCAAACACATCCCCTAATTAAGCACAAAATTCCTCTCCACCTCTGTGTGTCATTTAAATGGAGCAATGAGAATGCACGTGTTCAGACCAGTACCCGGAGGCTGGTGGCAGGCAGCTGGTGCGACAAAAGATGGTGCTTGCATGTCAGCTGTCTTTCAGGACTTGCTCTAACTCAGAGAAAAAATGTTGCTTTTCCATTTGGTCATTAACATGACATGTTCTCAGCTCAGAGCTCTTAACCCTTACAAATTGTCAGTGTCCTCCATCTTCCTCTGCAATGTTTTCAAGGTAAATCTGAGTTCCTTTTCTCCCTCTTCCACCGTGCAAGATGTTGGCTGATCTCTTTATACGTCCCGAGGATTCATCAGGCACCACAGAGTAGCTTTCCCTTTCCAGCTGGAAAGAAAAACTATGACAGGTGATAAGCATTGAAAAAGGTACTGAAGATCTCATGGTTTTGAGAAGGCTGTCATCAATGGATAAATGCAATTTTAAAAAACGGTTTAACAGTTGTGTTACTAGATCAACGTTTGTAACTCAGAGCCATTAAACATTGTGCTAAAATACTTACTTAGGTAGAGAGGGTGCTGGGACCCCACATGAGAGGTGTATAATGTACAGCTGTGGTGTGTCGTAGCATGTTCTGTGCTTTCCACGATCTCCACATCTTTGGTGAGACCTTCCATAGACTCCTCCTGCTTCCTGAAAGGGTAGTGGAAAATGTCCGTGAATTAGTGGAAGATGTCTGTGAATTATTCTGTTTTCTTCCATGTCCACACAATCACAGCATGACAGGACTCGTCACCCTAGCTGGTGAGGAAGGCCCACTCAGACTTGCATCAGCTGGAAATACTAGATATATGATGATAAGACCAGGCATGCTGAGCTCAGACCTAGTCTACAGGCTCATCCTCCTCGAAAACCAGGCTGTAATTTTCAAAAACATACATCTGTGCATAAAAGCAATGATAATATTTGAGGGGGACATATGTGGACATAGACACTTGTCGACATTTTATTCAAAGCTAGTCACAAATTCTCAACTTTTTTCACCCCCCTCTTCTTTTTTTTTTTTACAATTCAGGAGAAATGCATTCCACCTTTCCTACAACCTCTGGGCATGCATCAAAGGCCTTCCCTTCACACAGAGAGCATGGGCAGGTATCTGCCTGTGTTCCCCTATCCCTTTTTTTAAATGAAATATTGTATATTCTGGAGACTGTTAATATAATGAAATCAAATTGTGAAATGCCTCTGCAGCTCATATCAACATTTCCTATTGGAAACAGCCTGTTAGGACTATGTTATCATGTATCTCTCGCAGTCCTGAGACAGCAATTGAATTCCAGTGAAATCTCTTACCAAAGGCAATCAAGTCAATCAATGGAAGTTTTGCCACTAACATCAAACCTGATGAAACGGTTCTGTGTTAAGAACTGCAAATATACACACAGAAAACGGGACAAATCAGAAAATGGGACTATGAAGATAAAGAAAAAATGCAGACAGAAAAGAAATGATACCCAGAAAAAAAAAATGCAGCAGATTAGTAATGAATGGGCATATATATAGCCAAACCAATACAGTGGTTTAAAATGCAGAAAACTCAGTTTATAGCCTGTAACACAAACTTCTGTAGAGGCATTTGCTTGGAATAACTCACACCCACACATCCCACTTTAAATAATTTACTGAATTGGGATGAACTAAACTTGTGCTTAATTGCTTTACTGTTTGTTTTGAGGGGAGACACCTGGGACAAGCCAAAGAATCTGTCACTTTAAAACTTTCAAATATCATCGTGTATGTCTGCTTATGTGTCTGTTGCTATTTATATATAGTAAATATAGCATCAAATCGTATTTTCACATATTAACCCCTGGTAGGTACCCAGACATAGTGAATATACTTGAGTAAAATGCAGGTTGTTTTTCTTGTGTAGGCCTGCACATTTCTGCGGAGTAAGTGAAATTGCTGCTGCACACCAGTGAGACAGAGGCAACACTAACAGGTCCCAGCATCCCTGGTTTTCCTAGTAACTCCAGCTCCCAGTGTGCTTGCCTGACTCCAAAGATATCCCTGCTGGGTCTACTCTAGCCCAAAGTAGGCCAAAATGGTGTGGGGTGGGTTTTTTTTCGATTTTTTTTTTTGTTGTTGTTTTCTAGTTTTTTTGTTGGGGGGATTTTTGTGGGTTTTGTTTGGCTTTGGAGTTTTTTACAGCTTGATACCATTTTTAATAATGTTTGTGGCTATTTTTGGATGAAGGGGTTGGATCTGACAAAGCTTTCACAACCTTTAAAACTTGCCTGATTTAAGTGCTACAGTTATGGAGGGGGTCTTAATGAGGAGGGATGCACTCGGGAGTCCATCTGTCTGTCTGGTGACCGGGGGACCCAGTGAGTGTCCCCACCACAGGGTGGGTAGGGATGCGGGTGGCTGAACTGCTGCTGTAAGAACACAGCCCAAGCACCCTGGGGGCACACAAGAGGAAATTAAGGGCAGCTTGTGGCTGCAAGGGGCTGCTCCCCTGTTGTTTTGGTTTGGTTTGGTTTGGTTTGGTTTTTTTGTCAGGGCAGCCCCGATGCCAGAGAGATGGGCTCAGGGTCAGGATCTCTGCTCCCTTCACCCCCCTCACTGGTTCTGGGATGCAGCGGTCCCGGGTGATGCTTTAGGACAGCGAGGGCCAGCAGCAGCTGGAGCTCATCCATGTTTCTGTGGCTAAAACCCAGGTCAGGCTCTGGGGAGCTGCTCAAAGTTTGTTCCAGGAAGGATGACCCCAGGAGACAAGTCCTGATGGCTGGGGTGACCCAGGGCTGGGTGGGGCTTCTCCGGGGCCGGTGTCTCCTCACTGCCTGGCCTGGGCCCCGCTGCTGGTTTCCAAGTAATAGGGAAAACTCCTCTCTCTTCTCAACAAGAGTCAAAAGCAAACCCCCCTTGAGTCTTCCAGCAGAGCGCTGTGACCCCCCCACTGTGAGGAGCATGTGAGAGGTATGTCTTGGAATGAAACACCATTTAATTCTTACTTTGTCTCTCTGATATACCCGCTACCCTTCCATGTCCCTAGTATGATGTCTCGTGGCGTGCCATAGTATGTTGCAGCGTGCTATATTGTGATTTCTATATAATAGCAGGTGTGTTATTTTATTTAAAAATGCCCTCAAAGGCAGGAGACATCTCAATCTAGAAAGAAGATTGTTTAATTTCTACTCATCAGTTGCTCAGAATACTTAAAAATGAACAGAAAGACCAGAAAATCTTAGGAACCTGACAAGTAAGGGTTATGTGCTTGGAGGCCAAAGCAACTGACTTTCATCAGTTAGCAAGGTCCAGCTGCTTAAAATACTAAAAGGTGGGGGGGCAGTGGAAAGGATACAAAACCAAAACAGGTGGGAGGAAAGAATATCTTTTTGCAGACAAATGAGGGGAAGAAGGTGATGAGAACAGTTTTTATCTGCTTCAAAATTGTGCTTCAGTAGCGGGCGGGAGCCTGTGCTCTGTGGGCTGGGTGAACCCTGGATGGGACGGGAAAGAGGCAGAGCTGGTTTGCAGTCCTGATATTTTAGGGGCCTGCTGCAGAAGTCAAAAGACTTGTGTAGGGTTTGATGCTCAATATTCATATGGTCGTGTTTTAGCAGGGGTGAGCTCTCTACATGCAGCTGTTGTTTTCACAATCTTGTAGATAAGCTGTGTCAGCACAGCCTTTATAAATCCCATTTTTACCAAAGATTTATGATATAACTGTAAATGTGTGCTCTGGACTGGTATCTTCCATAGAGGGTTTCAGTGAGGGATCTTATTTTTGAGGGTTGGTGCATTTATTTTCTATGCCTAAGATACATGATGAAAAATGTCATTTATAATGGGGCATAATAAAAATGGATGATCTTTGAGGGGAATAGTAGACTTACTCCCCCGTACCTACACAGTATCATTTTTGGTAACATTTTGATAATGATTTTACATGTGTGTTATAGTGGTGTGAGAGGCAATGGTAGGAGCTGCTGTGTCAACTCTTGACCTTGTCAAGACCACTATGCATGTACAAAGCAGTAAGGTTGGACAAAGAGGGAGGGAAGAAATGCTCATGCAAAGCTACATGGCTAGATTTTTGCTTTTATTTATTCCACTTTAAGTCAGAGATAACTGAGTGACTTGGAAGCGTCTTTGCTGATTTAATACATTGAATGCTCCAAATATTTCAATATTCTTAAAAAATTCAACCAGACCTGGGAATAGCTGGGTAGCTTGTGTCTGAGAGCTGAGATACACTGCCTCCTGCATTGCTGTTCAGCAAGACTGCCTGTTTTAAAGAGGCTGTTCAATGTTACCAACGGTTTTGAGACAGGCTGCATTCACTGTTGGATTCTGCATGTCATGTCCTGCTCAGACGAGGGGGACAAGTGACTCAGATTCGCAAATCCCCAATTGGAGCGGACAACAAGTCTCCAAGTCCAATCATTTATTAACTACCTACAATGTACTAATTGAACACATGATAATTGGCTAAGTATATAGCAAGTTGTAGCGAGCAATATAATATGCCTTGCGTTTCTTAACGGAAAAAGGAAAAGAGGGAGATAGAGGGAATGGGGGAATACAGATCACCGGTCTGGGTTCCTACGCTGATCCTGCCGGTGAGGGTTCCAGGAGGCAGCTGTCTTTTTTGTTGCCATCAGTCTTCTTCACTTCACTGCTCTCTCCAGATGGCCAGGGGGGCAGAGGGAGGCAGGGAGAGGGGCAGAGAGAGAGAGAGAGTGCCCTTTCTTCCCCCCTTTGATTTATACCCACTTTCCTTGGGTCCGTCCCCTAGGTCGACCCACAGACCTACGTATCCCATGTACAGGGAGGGGTAAGGTGTTTCATGGGATGATGTAATTAGCATGATCATGACAGCCCTTGTTAGCATATCGAGGGGTGTTAACTTTAATATGCATTTCGTGGATAATGAAGCAAAGTTCATTCACCGGACACATGGCCCTTGAAATTTGCCCAGGTGCCCCAGAGCAGAGCCGCCCTGTCTCCACAGGGCTCTCTCCCCCAGCTACATGGGACAGCGTTATCAGCTTCGGCCTCCACAGAATGCACCCTGTGACTCACATTTTTGTCTTGTGAGTGTTTGAGGCATTTCTTCAATCAGCCTCAACTTTTGCTTTCCCAGGTTGTTTGCCTTAGTTTCTCACAGGCCTGGTTTCTCGTCTCTCACAGGTATTGCCATACCCGTTTATTTCATTGTAATCGTGATAACTTTTTTGTGCAAATCAAGCTGTTACACATAAAATGGTGGAAGACAACAGATCTTTGCATCTCTATGAACAGTGACTGGTTTTCCCCTTACTGAGGGACTTCATGCACTTAAGGTGGTACAGGCATCTGCAAAGAAAAAGCCATGGACATGACAAACAAAAGCTGGTCTGGTGCATTCTTAATTATGGCAGGGCTCCTGCCAAGTCAAAGACCAGCCATCAAATGAGATTTTCACCAAATCTAGAGGAGAGAAAGGCTGTACTAGTACTGCTAGTTTTCAATCTTGTTTTGGTGGGTTTTTTTGTATGGTGGTTTGTTAGTTTTGTGGGGTTCTTTAAGTTAAAGAAATAACTGACAAACCAGAGACCATAAGCAGTTAGTTGCTTAGTGTACACAGTTACCTTTGAAATCATCATCCCTCTTTATATTATGCAACCAGAAATGACTGTGTGTGTTAGCACGTCCCTAGTCTGTTACATAATGTATGTATTAATTGGACCTTAAATACTATACTGGCACGCATCAGAATATTAAGGTTTCAAGTTATAGCAATTGTTCAGTTCAGGGTTATAACATGAGTTCTTGAACCACTCCTAGTGGTAAAGAAAACAACCCTAACTATAAGTCAACAAAGAAATTATTTTAGGTTTTGTGGTGTTCTTGCCAATTCCTCCAGTGTAGAAGCCACGAGTTTGCTTGCTTCCCCTGTTTGACAGGTCATCTAGGTAGCAGCAAGGGAAACGGTGAACAGCACCTTTTGGATAAAACACCCACCATGGTTTTGGAGAGGACAAAAATGAGAAATTTGGTCTTTATCTGCTCATGGATTTTATACCATGTTTCCAAAACACATGCTAGTATGAATTCTGTGATTAGCCGAAAGAGAAGCACTTTGGTCTGAGTTGTCTATGTCTACTTCCGATTGATAAGAATTTGAATACTACTGGTACTTTATGCTTATGTGCAAATAATGTCTTTTTATCTGCCCCTAATGGCTATAATCTGTCATGAAGAGAGTAGTGGGAACAGCATTTTAAGGCAGGCAGAGGATGGTGGGATCACAGGAGATGGCAGTGCAGGATGTGAGCAGGAAGCACACACCTTCTGAGGATAACTTTTGTAATTTAGTGAGGTCTGTATTTCAGAGGAAAAGCAGTAGAGGAGACCAAGAACTTAGTGCTGGAGGGAGAAAAGCAGACCACTACGTCTTCAGGATGAAGACTTGTGCTCCTCTGGTGTGGTGAAAGTTAGTGCTGTAGGGGATGGGGTTTTAAAGTTTGTTTTTCATTAGTCCTTGCCTCTGCAAAAGGAAAATCTTCCTTCAGGACTGGTCCAAGGTGTGGGACACACCCAGGAACCAGGGACTGGTGGTTACTACCTTAGGTGCCAGACACTTAACCTGACTTGCTGATACAAAGATGTCTCTGTGTGTGGGTTTAGCTGAAGCATCTAATCTCATACCCACCACTGAAATGGAAGAAAATAAAGAGAGGGCTATGGAAACATTAAAATCTAGGCAAGAGGATAAAAGTATATCCTGAGTGGTTGGGATGAGGGTAAAGGGAGCACAGTAATTTTCAGAAGTAATTCACACAAGAAAACAAAACACCGACTCAGTGTGGTGAAGCAAATACCATACATCTCAGTACTTATCCAAAGTTATTTTTCATCTCTGCACTTAACTAACTCAGTCTAGGAATTTCCTTTTTCTCCTCATCAGAATTGAATTAAATCAAGATTTCAAGATCACACCCTAGAAAGCTATAAACAAAAATCCCATGGCTAGTGACTGACAAACAATGTGCTCAGATTTAGTTTGAGAGTTTGATTGCAAACAGCTGACATCAGATGCTAAGCCCTTGTGTAGAGTGTGCTGGAGACATGTCCTTTTGGTTCCGGGGTAAGTTTGACATAGTAGGTTTGGCAATAGGTGGCCTCGATCCTTTTTTTTTTCTTAAGAAGCTGACCAACCGATGCTGGTGGAGGATAATCCCTCTTAATTATTTTAAACCATCAAGCAGTTTCTTTAGTAAATGGGATGACACATGAGCGTGAGGCTGCCTGCTCTTTTTCAGTCAGGGATGGGTCCTATCATAGCCAGGCTCTGCCTGTGCCTGGCCCCTGGGCATGGCTGGGGCTCGTCTGTGGGATGGTGCTGGGTGCTGGGTTGTCGGCTATTCAGAGTAACTGCTGTCTCCTGGTATGCGTTTATGTGCTGAAAAGCACAACCGTGATTGCTTCTGGCTGGGGTCTTCAGAGGCTGCTATGACACCAATAAGTAAAAGTTAATTGCAAATTTATTTCCACGTAGCAATAAGGGAAAAACACTTGGGGCCAGTTTCCTTTAAAGAAAAAGGGGGAAAAGCCTGTTCTACACTCATTTGATTAACCTGTGCTGTTAATCACTGCCAGGTTTATGAACCTCTATTATAAACTTGTTACTCTAAGGGGTTTCAGTTCAGTGATTGAAAAACAGCTTTAGGGCCTGGGTAGGTAAGAGTAGCGAGAAGTACGAGTAGAAGCACTGAGCCTTTGAAGAGGTGTATAAATAATTAGCAACATATTTCATGTGGACTCTTTTGTCAAGATACACTGTCAGACCTGGGATTTTATCAGAACATGATGAAAATGTAGAAAGAGCTCTATATGTATTCCAGCATAACAATGCTGAAATCTAAAATAATTCAGAAGCTATTTTAGGTCAGAGGTAATAGCCCTGCACTGCTGAACTGCTCTTCAACCTGCTGCAGTTTCTTCAGAAAGCATCTGTAAAGTTCTTTACACTCTTGTGTCTTTTGAAACCTGGATCCACATTTCATGGTTGCAAAACATACAACACAGGTGAAAACCTCAACTTCAGCTTAATAAAGCAAAGTGATGAATAAACAGTAGCCCATGCAACTTCAGAAGGTGAAAGGGGATACAGCGGGTAAAGTAGAAAACAAAGGTGGGAACCTCTCAAAACACCCTAGTGAAAAAACCCAAACCTCTAGGACATACCCATGTATCTCACTCAAAAGAAAGTGGCGAAAAGCTTTTTCTTACTCATAAACAACAATCACAAATTCTCTGTCAAAATCTAGGTATCTGGAAGCTAATGGCATCGCAAGTGTCTTAGATACCAAGCACAACACTGGTTTGGTTATGGTTTGGTTTAGCATCGTTCCAGTTGGTTTGGGGTAGTTTTTTCCTGTTTAGTGGTAAAACTGTTTGCTTTTTAGGGCAGGACTTCTGCTCTCCCATTTTCAAGCACTAATCCTGATCTCTGGGGAAAAGCCCCAACTCCACCTGTTGTAGATGGCTTTGCTGACTCCCACCTGGAATAGAACCTCAATGGGCATCAGCATGATTTTTTGTCCAACTAAGAATTTAATTTTTATAATATAATGATAAATATAATAACATACACCACCCCAGGGTCACCCGGTAGGTGTGGAACCCCTGTGAGAAACACATGTGCTCAAAGGCAGAGGTTATTTTAGCAGAAATGCATCAGTCTCTGCTACTTTCAGAAATGCTAATTGAACTTAAGCAAGGTCAGGCTTTCACAAGCACTTTATTAGCCTGGACAGAATCAAGATTTCACTCTTCACCTTTTTCTAGAAAGGCTTTCTGCCCAGCTTTGAAGTCTGGAAGAATAAATCAAATTCAAAGAGTGAACATCATTTTGCCTCCAGTTTGAATGTTTGGGCTGAGCGATGGTAATCTTAGTGCAAGACTACGGGCCAGTGAATTTCTGAGTCACGGACACGAGGCATTTTCTCCCTCTTCTACTTGCATTAGGAATTATATAGACATGTTTAAATAATGATTACAGGGTTTTTTTAAATAGCTTTCATACTTGTGTGCATTTGTATTTTAAGAGTCTAGTACCTAGCTAGCTTTAAGTTGTATTTGTTTATCATGCTTGCCAATAATTCTAAAGGAAACTGCTGTTCTCTACTTGCATGTTATGTGATGTGAAATGCAAGGGGATCTCTACAGAATATATACACAGGGAAATGAGAAGTTACAGCTGATATGTGGAAGGAGAGAGCATCACCCATAATCCTCCTGGGTTTAGCTCTGCAGCACGGGAGCTCCTAAAGAAACGCCATAAACCAAAACTGGACCTGATGGGTGCCTGTGGGCACTGCCTATAACTCCAGCCTTGCCAGAGGCACCAGAGCGAGCAGGCCAGTGTTTGCCCACCCAGACAAGACTGTAGAACTCACACAGAGATTGTCAGAAACCCAGTGAACTTGGTGGCAAAGTCCTAGTTGCAATTCGTCATCGGTCCAGGTGTTACTCCTTCGCGAAGCGCTATCCAAGTTAGCCTTTCTTACTATTTAAATTTTCATTTCCACTCTTGCTAAGAGTGTATTACTCTCCCTTTTTTACATTTCTGTCTCTACACTTACCTTTGCTGCTCAGAGAGGAAGCTGTGTGCAAGAGACAAGTGCTTAGGCACCAGGCAAAATACCCAGGTAGATACAAAGCCAGACCCTCCTCCTTAAGAAGTCTGGTTCTTCCCACCCTGGTTTCAAACTGGAAGAAATGCTATAGAAATCCACAGGCTTCAGCAAGGTAAGCAACGGAAAAGGAAGGTCCATATTTTCTTGTTATCTTCAGTCTCTTCTGGTGTCCACTGGAAGCTGACACTAACCTGGCTACTTCATGACCTGCACAGTCAAACTGACTTATCCAGTAGCCATCTCTATGGTGAATTTTATTTTTATTTTCACTGTAGCCCATAGGACAGGTATTACACTTGACAAGTGAGTGGAAACCATGCCACTCAGCTATCTTGTTTTAGTCTGCTAAGCAGGAAAGCGAGCTTTTTAAGTGCCTGGCTTGCAGGAGGTCATCATTAGTCTGTCAAGGTATTTCTTTATTGCTAACTTCCATAAATGTATTTCATATGGCAACTCCTAGTTATGTTGTTTTGAACAGACAAGATGTACTGTTTATGAAAACAGAATTCTTAAAAGCAAGCTGTGGCGGGTAAAGGAGGAGAGGTTGTTTACAATATTTTAAGCCAAACAGTTCCTTTGGCAGAAGGTTTCCTGTAACAAGTGAGAACAACAAGAATTAGCACGCTCAGCACTTCAACAAGCAGAGATTTTTGTCTGTAATGAGAAGAATGAGACTTGTTTGACATAAACTACAAAACAACACAGGAAAGATGAAGAAGGAGGGCAGAAATACATTACTGAAGGTGAGGAGAAACAAGTTCACTGCTCTACTGTGAATTCGAGATTCTTGCTCATTATAATATATAATTACAGCTGGCATCATTCCAGAGGAGGGGTTAAAGGAAGGCAGGTCTTACCAACCATGCTAAATCCTGTTGAGGAACTGACCACAGCAGCATCCTACCTGAGTTCACCTAATCCAAATCGTTCCCGTTTAATTCTTCTGTACCCGGTCCTTCTTTATGCAGAAATGCAAATTCTCTTTGAACTCCTGAGATTTGAAAACTGATTAGAATTTTTATGTTCCTCTGTTAAGGGTAAAAATAGGTTATCCCAAGATGGAGAGCCCCCCAAATTATATACTGATCTGAGAAAATGGGAATAGCTTACTTTTGTCATTAGATGAATAACTGCTTTCAGCAACCAGTGCCAATGACATGGTTGCACCTCTTCTGAATTTTTGTTGCCTTTCTGAATTTTTTAGCAGTTTAGTGGTAAGTTTACTAATGCCAGATTCTATTTAACTGAAGCAGGATATTCATCCATGTATCATTTAAAAGCCAATCTTTGGTTTGTTTTCTGAATCTAGTATGTGGCAGAGAACAGCAGAGAGATGACATAATGTGGCTATCCTAATTTCCTCTGCAGCATTCCCAAGGAGCAGAGCTTGAGCTCTGAGGAGACCGGGCTGAACTTTGGCAGTCTGAAGGTGTCTGGGTAGATACATGATGTGCAGCCTCTAGAGCATAACTTTTGTTTTCAAAAACAATGATGGACCAGGATATTCTAAGACAAAGCAAATATCTATTGAATTCATCTAGGGATCATTGTTGGTGACCAGATATATCCTGTGTTAGGAAATGGCAAGGCTCCTACTGTGCCTTTATTTTTTTTTTTTTTTTCCTCTTTTCCTTCTCCAGTTGAGAGCAATTGCAAGGCTAGGTTATATTGCTGGAGACCTGCTCCTTTCCCACTACTAAACGATGTCATCTAAGCAGCGGTGGCTGCACACAGATGACTCTGGACCCTGGTTTCCTGGCTCTGAAAGAGCTAGCCATTTGGTGGTGTGGGGACAATGATTGCTTTTCTTCTGGTCTGGCTCCCAAAGGCTCTTCACACCTAGCATATCGTAGTTATGTGGCCATTGTTCTTCTCTTTCCAAGGTCTTCTGAAAGTCTCAAAACTGGAGCTAGTCATAAAGTACCCACTTTGTCACTTGCTTTCCCCAACTCTTGTTGGGTGTTTGACGGCAGCTGTCTCATCTTCACTCCCCTCCTTGACCTGAGGTGTGCTGTGTGTATGTGTGCTTTTTTTCATTGCAAGCTCGGGATAGGAAACTGGTGAAGTGGTCTGGCTGGAGGGGGAGAGTAGAGAGGGAGAAGCTAAGGCTCTGTGTAATGGAATAAGTCTTATCTATGCAGCTTCCTTCTGTTTGAACACAATTGTGTGCTGCTGATTAATATTTCATTTGTATTGCACATGCACACTGCTACAAATGGTGCTTATCTAGGCATAAAAAGGCTATTAATAACAGATCCTATATGTACCTATGGGTTTCCAGAATCTTATTACAGAGGTGATTCTTTTTGCCCACTGCCACTCAAGTGCTAGAGGCTCTGCTTGCTTCTGCTTGCTTTATCTCCATGTAATGAGGATAGCTAAGAAAATCAGGATGTCTAAAGATTTTAAAGGAACTAAATAATTCTTACAAAAGAGTTTAAGAATAATTATTTGGAACAATTTATTCCTTTTATTTCCTGTTGGCAATGCTATTTTCTTTCATAGAGCTGTCTGGGGGAAGTAAAAATGTGTTAGAGCCAAAGGGGTGCGTGTTCCACTGTATTTTACCTACAGTTCTTGGTTTAGACCCTGATCTGTTACACAGCCACAAAACAGGGTTAATGTGATTGTAATAACAGACACACAAATCAGGGTTAGGTCTGCTAAGCATAAAATGAGAATTACATTGAAGTAAAGATTTACAGGGCTACTTCTAGTTATATCAGGCAAGGAGAAAACCATGGATGTCTTGTGTAAGCACGTGGATATATGCAAAAAAAAAAAAGTTATGATGTTATATATAATCTTTATTATTTTTCATCCATATGATAAAAGATTTATTAAAATCAGCAAGAAGAAAATGAGACAAGTTTTGTTGCTATGAGGGAGTTTTTACACTTTCAGGTCTATGGTGTCAATTTGGAAAACAGGGAGTATTATTTACTTTCTGGGTTTTTTTTTGTCAACACTAGTACAAACTATAATTAAACCAGGTACCCATATGTTTACATAGAAAGACAAATGGTCTGTTTATTTCGGCAGATGTTTAACAAGCCACCAGCACAATCAGTTAAATTAATCCCAGGAAATAAAACTTGAAATAAAGATGATATCTAAAATCATTTTTATTCATGGTTAGAGACCATGCAGATTCTTTTGACAAGTTGAAAAATCTTATGGGTGATGTTGGAAACTTCAATGTACAAGTGCTAATTCAATTTGAGGGCAAAAAACCTGACTTGATAGAATGGTTTCTGTAGAGATATTACTAGAATACCAAACCCCCAAGCAATACAAAGGCAGCCAGAGTATTGTATGCTCATTACCTGAATTTTCAAACACTTAACAACTGTGAGAAGTATGAATATGCAAAGCTTCCAGACTCTGACCAACATTTTTCTTATTCTTTTCTATTCCTGGAATGAAAAAGACAGTGGTTTATGTCACTGCATACATGTAACTGTTATTAACTCAACTTAAAGTTGCATATGATATAAGGTCATAGGTCAGACCTATGTACTCAGCAGAGTATTTAAGTAAATCAGCCTCTTCACCAGCTGCAGCACCTTAAATATGTGTGTAAGTGTTCTGTTGAACTGGGGCTAAAATTTCAGCACTTGTATCTGCACAGCTGTTATGCAGGAGAAGTGCATAGACAGTGCATAGACAGTGCAATATTAAAAAATTATTAAATCACAGCTACAGAGATTAAAATATGAAAATGGGAACAAACTCTTGCCTTTAATAGTGAGGGTTGTAAACAGTCATCCTCATCTTTAGAAGAAAAAACATCAAAAAGAGAGCCTTATAATGAATGTCCCATGTGAGGGTGTGGTTTGAATAAGAATTCCCCTCCCACATGGAAGAACCCTTGACCTCTATGAGGGTTTCAGGGACTTACTGGCACATTGGGTCTGAAGGCTCCAAAGGCAGTGTTAATTTGCCTAATTTTAAGTTCTGGGCCAGATCCTGCAAGCTCTTGTTTGCATATATAGACTATTATGCCTGAATATTTCATGGTGGCATTTTATGACAGATAACATATTGGCCCTGATGTTTTAACTGTAAATGTGAAATACCACAAAGTACACACCACAGTTACCCTAACCCTGGCATTATTGCCTGACCCTTACCTTTTGTTTTTTTCTCACGAGCAGTGCCACCGATGTCTGATAGACAAAAAAACCCTGAGATATTTGTGCAAGACTTAAGATCTTCTGCTTGGTGCTGAATGCTTAACAAATCAGTTAAAAATACAAGAGTCTGCTTTTTTAAAAAAGCTAAAATCACCTTGCTGCAAATAAAGAAGGACCCCAGTCTCTGCAGGTTGAGGCTAACAGCACAGTAGCAAAACTGTTTATATTAGACTGTCTCTTAAATATAAGAAAAATGTGTTGTAAAAATAAAATACCAAACTGTGTGTAACACTGAAGAATGCCACAAAAAAGCCATTGGTGTACCATGCATGCTTTTATCTTTTACAAGCCAAGTTTTTATTCTGTACAGACACTGAAGGATTTATTCTGGAAGCTTTCCTTCCAAGATATCTTTAGTCTTTCTCCTCCTTCCTAACTCCTGCTAGTGCTGTTTGCAAGAGACTTCTCAGTTGCCTGAGTCCCTTGATGGTGGCAAGCAGGTAAATATTCTAGGTTATGAAAAAAGCATTGAGGCTCTGAGCAAAGAGCTGGCAACATCTTTGTTTCCTCGAGGCTCCCAAAATCCTATTGCTCTGATCACTTCGATGGGACCTGTTGGAGCACATCTGTCTACCTCCATTTCAGCCTGAATGCTCTTGTCTCCTTTCTGTGCAACCCAAGAGGTACAGTGGCCAGTCGAGCACTGCTGGGTCGTATTTCAGTATGGAGAGAGGTGGTGATGTGCCCTGGGGACTGGAAAGAGCTTCAGGGTCCCTAACGTATGCTAAATTACAGTGGAGCTGTGGAGGGGGAACATCACTGCACTCTGGAAATGTGGCTGGGATCTGAAATGAGACTTGCTAAAAGCAGAGCTCCTTGCTTGTTTGTCAGCATCTCCACAGTGAATTTCCTCCATGGACAGATTTTCTAATGAATTTGTTCATGTTTCCGTTACTTAACCTGAAATGTGAAAGCCAGCCCAAGTTTCCGCTAAATATTGTCAAAAAACGTGTCTACATACTTACCCACTGTAAATGTGTAATAGTATATGTCCTAGCTGACACATGTATTATTTGCATTTTACTGAGCTCAAAGGATTATTTTTATGATAAAAGAAGAAGAAACCTGCTGGTCTTTAAAGCACTAAATCATTTGTAAAATAAGCATCTCCTGCAAATGAAGAAGTAAGCAGAGGGAAAGAATGGTGTCACTTTTATGTGCCCAATGTTCAGAGCACAACTCAGTCTTAACTACAGAGGGCACTGCCAACTACTGACTGGAATTTAAAGTTTTAACTGCTGTGTGGTTTCATCTCTAAGAATTTACAAGTCATCTGAGTAGTAATCAATAAGATGCTCCTTCCTGGAGTTGTACATGTTTCCTAATAATCAATCCAAATTTTTGTTTGGCTGTCATTGTTAAAGATGATCAGAAAAGAAGGGGTTTCTGAATATAAATGATGCATCCTCTTGCTCTAGAATGTGCTATGTCTAACTTGTGCAAAATGGTATTACTTGGTCTTAACTCCATAGCTTTCTTTTTTGTATAAGAAGGCTGGCTCTGTATTTTGGAATGCTGAATAGAAAATTAAAAATGCAGGCCAGTCTTTGGGAACATTTTACTTACTGTTTTAATAAACTTTTGTTTATGCCTAGAGGTGCCATTAAATTACCAGCCAGACATTAATATACAGTACACAAGGGATCTTGTATATAAGCAATGATTATTACTGCGTGACTCAGATGAAGCTTACTGTAGACAAAGATAGCTGCTGGACAGGAGATGAAGAGTGAATACCTGTGTGGATAAAGAGTGGTGGTACTTAGGCAGCAGATGTGCCATTTGGTTGGCTGTGTTTAGAAGTGAGCTATTTTTTCAGAGCAGAAGCATGACTCAAGGGGACAGTGGTCTGTCATGGTAAAAACACCTTTGCTTTCTTTCATAAAGTAATGGAAGGCAAGCACACAGTGTGGATGATCCTGAACTAAAGGTGCTAAGCATTTCCAAGTGAGGTATTTTTATGGACCCCCTCAAACAAGGAGTCTTTTCACACTACCAAAGCTTCTGCTGCAGTGGCTGACTCTGAGCGCACAGGCAAGCTGGAAATGTTTAATTCCAAACATAGCTTGCTTTCTGTGCTACTGTGTCCACAGTGAGAACATCACCAAAGGAAGCAAAAACTGCAAGAACAAGCTGGAGTAAATATGGGCCATGGACACCATGCTGGAAAGCATCTGTCTGAGTAACAGGGTGAAGAGGTAAAATCAGAAAGATGTATTTTGCTGCAGGCCTTGTGCTTGCATGCTTCCACAGACAGGTACAACTTCAAATGTGGGATTGTAGGAGTGTTGTAAGTTCATCTAGAAGGAAGAAATTCAAAATCCCTCCAGCTTCTGAAAAAATGTATGCCAATTAATTCTGAACTGGGATTTTCCTTTACATTTGATCTACTTAAGAATGCACCACAAGGAAAGCTTCCTATGAGGAAAGTTTAGAAATGCTCTCAGGGAAAAGGCACCATCACAACTCTCCCACATCCTAAAGGGATCGGGGTAGAACTCTGCTTAATGCACATCCTCTAAAGGAAATATCAGGCCCTACTTAATACAGCCTCCTTTGATTCTGCTGAAAAAATAACCCAACCCCAGTGATCCCTCCCCATCTCTGCTCTTCTTGTCTCTAGCTTCTCTACTGCTCTTTCTAACTGACTTGCACCTACAAAAAGGTGACTTCTTCCTCTCAGTTACTACAGCACAGGGCTCTGGCATTAAAGCCACTTACATGGAATGAAATGGGGGAGGTTGGACAAGACCTGAAATGAACAATACAAAATCAACATAAGATGACTTGTGTTGTATAGACTGGATAGATGGCAGACAGCCAACAGTGCTGCTTGTAAATCTTTGTGAAATCCGATTATGTTGTAGGAATATTTCAGGTTCACAAAAGAATAATTCTTCATTTCCTCGGGAATAGGAAGGAGAGGGCATAGTGTCCCACGGGTAGAGCTCTTCATCAATGTCCCAGTAAAGGCAGGGGGCAGATGCTGAGCATGAGAGAAGGGAGGAGTGAGGGGGTTTAGCAACTGTGTTGGTTGTTCCAAAGAAACAAGTGGTGGGTGTTCGAGCACTGGATGTGGCAGAGGTGCAAAAGTCTTGCCTCCTGGTTAGTGAGGGGGAAATGAAATCCCAGTGGAAGACCGGCATGACAGTAGTCTTGGATCAAACAGGCTTTCCCTCCAGGCTTCATCCTTCATGGTGCTGTTTACCTTGGGACGGTAAATATCCCAAAATTCTTAACTCAGCATCACTTCAGTTCCCGTGCCATCTCACTCTCTTTGTTTAAATAAGCAGTTTGGGCTGGACACTTCTGGAATAACAACTGCATGGAAAACGTTCATCAGGCAGTGCTGACTTCATGATTTGTATCTGATTGCTGCCAAAAAAAATGAGGCAGTCATGTTTTTCCTATATTTGATGGTTGGAGGGGCTGTACTTGTTTCCATGTTTTTGTTTTTCATTTATGTCATTATTTGCCAGCAATACACCATCATGTCCTTTGTTTTAGTTCAGCTTTATTCCCTTGTCCTGATATGATATTGTTTTAGGCACAAAGCGTCCCAGTTTTTTTAATACTTCATCACTTATTAATGCTGCAGATCGTGGGATGAATTGTTGTCAGCATTCTCATTTTTTCTGTATTGATAGATGTAATAGCCAATTTTTTATTAAACAGCTTTTAAAGTATCTCTTCCTCTCTGGTTATCTTTTATTTTCCTAATTATTTAGTGTATTTCTCACTAGCTTATCTTCCTTCCTGACTCCACTTTTTTTGAGGGGGGACCTTTAAAAGTCATCTAGTCTAAGCCCCCTGCAGTGAGCAGGGACTCAATCAGGTTGCTCAAAGCCCCATCCAATGGGACCTTGAATATTTCCAGGGATGAGGCACCAATGGTATTAATCACTGCAGGTGGTACTAACAAGGGCTACGTTAAAGTGAGGTCCATTGTGTGTATATGCACTACAGTTACTTAATTGTAGCATAAACGTGCCTGGGTTTATGCTTGTACAATACCTGGTGCAAAGAAGCCTTGCAGTCTGATCTCTGAATTCTGCCCTGGTATAAACAACAATTTAGTAAAAAAGAAAGAAAAGAAGAATAGCCTGGTTCCAGCACTGCCAAGGGGCCCAGTGCCACATGGATGGGTAAGAACACACCTCACTCTCAGGCTGACATACACCACACACAGAAGCACTTAGGTTCCTGCATGGGCACTTCCTAGTCCATTTTAAATCAAGAGGCTAGTTAAGGCTGGGATCAGATAACTTGATTTGCAGATAATGTGGAATTTACTCCAATGCAGGTAAATGATGGCACTGTCAAGCTGTGACTGTAACTTCCCCTATTTCCTGGCACTTGGTTTGTTATTTCCTGGTCTGGTTTATTTAGGGGAGGTCAGGTGAAATCTTCCTTTGTAAATCTGTACCCTACGTGTGTATGCATAACACGCTGCTTAGTTTCCATCCTGCGGGGGGAAATCGTGGTGGCTGGTGGGGACTGAATGGTCAGGCTGTGAGTTATGAACATGGTTTGATGTTCAAAATAGTCAACAGAAGTCAACGTGCCAAGCTAAGCACAAGGGATGTGTCTACACTTGCATCTCTCAGTTGCACATCACATTGATGGTGAGACTGTAGCCTCCTAAATGACCAAATCAGCCACGGTCAGAGTTCATCATAGCTCTGTCTGGGGAATGCACTTGGCTTTTCTCCAGAGTGATGGAGAGCTGGGTCCTGGCCCACAGTGAAGACAGAACATGGCAATGATGTGCAAAGATCCAAGACGTATGAAGCAACAGGGGCAGGGGCTGTAGCATGACAAAGTCAAGCTGACAAATCTAAGACAGTCTGAAGACAAATTTTCTGGCATTCTCTCTCAGGTAATCTCGTGAATTTGCCCCATATCTCTGAACCTTTAAACTCTTTGATAATGTTAAAATCAAAAGGGACAGACATGGGAGAGATTAGGTCCCACCTTCCATCCAGCTGAGTGAATGCAAGTTTGGAGCACGGGCTGTCCTTTCTTTTGGACAAGCCCTGCTATTTCTTCTTTAGAAGATAAAGTGTAAGCTTCTAAAAGCCAGCTTTCAGCAACCTTAAGACAAACCCTTCTTCTAGCAACTGCCTCTTTCTTACGTCTATATGCACTCATGTATTTCTGACTTCTCTGATGGCTGCTCCTTCCAAACTTGCCCTTTGTGACAGGTATCACAGCTGGGATGGCTGCTCTCCTCTTCCTGCTTTCTGTGATATTCATGCTCTTTCCATTACAAGTGGTTCATACTCTGAAACTGTTGTAAACTGTTTGCATCTGCACGTGTGTGCATACACACCCAGGAACAGATCTGCTGCTTCTCTCCCATAAAATACAGCAGAGGTTTTTGAACTGAAATTGCTCATGTTTTGGGTGTTTTGGTATGATTATTGTAATATTACAAGATTATTTTTTTAAGTGTAAGGAGAAAAAAACATAAAACTATCACCATGTTATCTCTGAAGTGTCTTGAGCAGGTTTAATTCTTGTTTACTGTGAAATTGTCCAGAGAACTATTTCATGTTCTCGCTTTCATTTTTCAGGTTTAAATACGTACAGCTTTTCATGGTTCTAAAAACAAATATTTTTTTTTTATGTTTTAAAATTGCAGTTAAAGAAGCCTATAATTTGTTTCAAGAACCAGCTTTATTATGCCAATTGCTTTTTGGTTTTTCAAATCCAGTCTTCTGGATGCATTATAGCCTTGCTGTCTACAAGGAAAAAGTGCAAACCACAAAAATTTATTTAATCTATACGGCCTAGGTCTAGGAGCAGAAGGCAAGAGAATATCATGAATGGAGCAGCACTAAGCCAGGTTCTGTTTCTGTGTTAGAACAAGCAGGTTCTAGGCAAGGGATCAGCAAAGCCCCTTTTGTTGCCTTTTAAATTTTCTTCCTAATGTCTAATATTAGTGCGTAAAAATTTCACATCGGGTCTTAAGTAAAAGAAAAATTCCTTATTTGTTGGATAGCTAAATATATGAGAGAACCCTCTATTAGAAGTCAAAACAAAACAAAACAAAGGCATGCATTTAAAGTCTCTGGGGGAAAAAAAGATCATACCATTGTAGAAATAAAGATTCATAAAACCTTTTATCATCTTATAGCTTCTATTTAGAAAAGCACGCCTATACATGTGTTTAAGTCCCATGAAGTGCTGTTCTAAATTGAACTTGTATATAATTCCCACTACTGCATTATGCTAATGGTAGTAAGTCTTGCAGCTGGCAATACCTAAGCACTCACAGGCATTTAATAATATCTGGTAGCAACATCCAAAAGATGCCTTGCAGATGCTCGAAACAGTGTGAGCACCTAGGCCAGGACAGAACGAGAGTTGTGAACTCCATTTCCGTAAGGAAAACCAGCTAATGGGATCAGTATGGCAATCTCCTCAAGCGCCTGAGAAAATCTGAGATCATGCCACTAAGTGCTTGTGAGAAATATAAATGTGTTGTAAACTGTCTCCCATATATTTCCACTTTTTCTCCTCAACTTTCCTATTTATAATTAACACCTCTCTTTATCTTGTTCATTTTGAATATCTTTGTTCTTTCCAAGTTAAATTATTTAATACTATCTCTTCCTCTCGTTTAAAGCTCCCTTTATCTCGTGATCCCCTTTCCTTCATATTGAAATCTCTCCTGTCTAAATGCATAATCAGATGACATCTGCTACTACGGAACTTAAAAATCCCAGCACATTCCCTAAAATAACTTAACTGTGTAGTTATTAGACAGCAAGGTATGTCGTGCAGATAAGAGGGCTGGGTACACAAAAGAAAGAGGCTCCATATGGCACAAAGGGGAGCTGACGTCTCGGCATCAGTTACCAACCATGTAAGACTGATTGATTGTTCATAATGTGAAGCCCTGAAATGTCCAGTCTGCTTCTGCATCTTTGCAGACATGAAAACTGGTCGTTCTTCACATAAACAATCCTGTGGATTTCAACAGATGACCGGTGAACAATGAAGATTTAGTGTCACGTAGCTATGCATGCCATGAAGCTTTTGTATTATGCAGAAGGAAACATGAGGGCAAGAAAGCATCTGGAAGCCCCGAGGTATGTTTGCAGCTGAACAAAAATGAAAATTTGGTCATATGAAATGAGAGAAAAGCTAAATTCTCATTCCTGTACTGTGTCTAAGGCACAGCTAAACATATCCCCAAATGGATTTGTACGATGTTAATGGAGAATACATGTACACATGTGCCAGCCCATTCTGGGATCTGGTTGAGTCCCACCGGTTAATTAAGATATGTATATTATCTGTATGGGAACCTGATGAGGAAAGTGAAATGTTGCAGGATATAGTTTTGGATGACAGACACTGAGTTTTCCCTCTCTAATACTGACCAAATACCTCGATATGTATGACAAATTGCCTTATAGCAACACTGCAGCTGTCTTGCAAACAGACTTAAGATGCGTGAGAAACCTGGCAATTATACAAGTGTTTTCTTCCTTCCTGCTCCGTGCTGGTGGGGCAGGGCAGGGCTTACAGACTGCTCTCTTATTTAAAGTCAGGAATGATTTAATCTATTTCATCTAACAGGCCTATATGCTTATCATGATGCTCAAAGAATGGCTTTTAAACAAAACCAGCTAAAATATCTTTGTACGAGGCTTTCGATACACAGTTTAGAATATCTATATATGATCTTAAAGATTACAGAAGAGCCACAGGAATCCATGTATTTTATAACTCAGTTGGCAAAAGACGTTTATTACAAACTTCAAGATCTCTTGAAAACAGATTTCCAGGCAAAGCATCCACTCAAAGCAACAGAGCCTTATTAAAGCTTATCTTTTTCTTTAGTTGAGCATGGACAAAAGTCAAGTTTTTCCTATGATATCTGATGACCACTGGCAAACCATTAGGGTTTTTTTTGATATTTCTTAGCTGTTCTAAATCTGATACACAGGGAGATAGCTCATCCTTCTCTAGATGAGCTAGGCTTGGGACAATGCCCAAGGAGTGACCCACCAGAGGGGAAAATTAGAAGAATCTTCCAGAGCCTGGGACTGAACCTGAGGTTTCTAACTTTTGCCAACTAGAGCTGCTGTGAGCAAACATCTGAAACTTGTTGGCAAAATGAACCTAGAATTTACTTGGGCAGTAGACAAGATTAGAAATTCATAATTAGTATCCACCTGCAAAGAGTGACGGGCAGGATTAGTACCATGTACAAACTATGGTACAAAAGCAGGGAGAGACTGCTGCCTACTGCAGGACTGGATTTTACCACCAGACCAAGCATCCTCCGTATCTGCCACTTTGCCTCTGTCTACAGCTTCTGCAGCAACTAATGTTGCAGCAGCTTCATTCACTATGAAATCTGGCTGCTTCTAATTTCTGAGGGCTTAACTTTTGGCCTCAAGAGATGTTATTTTGCTTTTTCTTGGTAACAATGCTTTCCTGAATTGTGCTGAAATTGTTTGTGCCTTCTAGTCCTGCTGGTGCAGAGCAAGGCCTCTGCATTGTGTGACAAACCAGCTGGGCCAGAACTGCCAGGAAGAGGGTGCAAAGCCTCCTGCCCACTTTTGTTAGGTCCTCTCCCACTGTGTATTCACAACAAAATGACCTGGGAAACACTGGACATCTGTGTGGTCTCTTGCTGTGGTGAGATCAGAGGGTCTGTGTGCTTGCTAGAGTGCTCTCAGAACCATGGAGGAAAAGATCTAAGCACTCTGATCTGTGAACAGTGTAGATAAAAACCGTGTCATAGAATTGGGGCCACCTCACCTGTGAATGAGTATCCACACAAAGATTTAATATAATTTATACGATAAACATTGACTTCACATCTTTAGCTGATTCGTCTTATCCTTCCTGTGGAGTAATCAAATCCTCCAAGTAATCAAATCCTATGCTCATTATAATAACAGCTTGCTCTGGAAGAACAGCTGTTAGGCATTTATTTTCTCCCAAAACAGCCAACCTGTAGCAGTTGCATAGGCAAATGCAGTGAGGTTTTGCAACTTGGCCCTTGTATCTGAGAAGAGAGCAAGGACCTACGTGTACTCCGGTAAACTTTAGAGAAGTGGCAAAACGTATGATCATTTTAAACTGCACATTTTGGATCCCCTTGTGGGTGGGAGAAGGCACGTTCCCTCCATATTAAAAAAAAATCCGCTATGATGTACACATGTTTACACAAGCGAACCTCACACAACAACATACTCCTCCCGAAGTAGCTGAGATCACGGTTTTGAGCTATTTAACACTTATTTACTTGGTGGCAAGGAGTGGAAAGCATGTGGCAGGGCTATTCTTCAAAGCCTGAATATAGCCACAGAGACTGTGAAGTTACCTAAATACTTAGCAAGCACACCGGAGAACCGCTGCGTGTTTGAACGCCGCCGGAACAAGGCAGCCGTGGCAGCAGCGGTGACGGAGCGTTTCATACTTTATCATTTCCTCGTTAATGTGATTTAGGGCGAGGGGGTCGTGGCCGGGCTCATGGATCCAGCGGGGAAGCGGAGACAGGAGGGGAATAGGAAATGGGAAGCGCGGGTCGAGCACCAGAATGAGATTTTTCTAACACTCTGTTTTAAGGGGAAGGTATCTAACAGTGAAATAAACACGCCGGCCTCCGCAGACGGCATCGTCTCCACGTCGGGAGGCGGCTGGGTCAGCAGGCGCTCACTGGCAGCGGCGATGTCGGCCGGTCGCGATAAATCCGCGGGCAGGGCAGGAGTCTGCGGGGCTCTGCCCAGAGCGGGCAGGCCGGCGCCTTCCTACGGCAACGAAGCGATACCGGGGGAACCTCGGGGCGGCGGGGAACAATCGGGGGGTGGGTACAGGCAGTACGGGTGTGAGAGCAGCCACGGCCGGTCCCGAGCCCCTCGCTCCCGCAACGCGGGCGACCGGAGTGTAACTGTGGGGATTTCCGCCGCCGGCAGCCTCCTGCCCGCCCTCACGGAAAGGTCCCGCCTCACCCGGCCGCCGGTTCCCGCCTGAGGCAGTGGAATGGGGGGGGGGAGGGTGCTGTGCGGGGGCCGCCGCCTCCCGCGCGCCCAACGGCCGGCGCTGCCAGTTCGCGCCCGCCCTCCCGCGCGTCAAGCGCCGGGCGTCACGCAGACGTTGTAATATACCAAAACAGCGCGCACGCCCCCGCCGCCCCCCCACCCCGCGTCCGCCCGAGCCCGCTGGGACCCGCTACCGAGGTCTGTGTTGCCCAGCCCGCCCGCCGGCGGCGGCGGCGGCAGCAGCAGCAGCAGAAACGGAGGCGGCGGTGTCGTCCCGCCTCCGCGGTGGCGGCCGCCGCTTCGGCGCGGGGCTGTAGGGCGGCCGAAGCCGGCGGAGGGGTCGTCGCCGCGGGCAGCGGGGCGCACGGATGGGCGGGCGGGCGCGCGGCGGCGCGGCGGCTGCGTGCCTATTAGGAGGTGCGTGGTAGTGATGGCGGCGGCGGTGGGTGAGCCTTTCCCTGTCAGCGGATCCGGCTGGTCCTGCCGGCGGGCGGCGGGGCTGCACCCCGCCCCGGCCGTGCTGCGCCGCGGCGGGCCGGGCCGGGCGGCGGGGAGCGGCGGGCTGCGCCATGGGGCTGCTGGAGCGCCTGCGGAAGGAGTGGTTCATCCTGGGGATCGTGCTGGTCATCGCGGTGGCGCGGCTGGAGCCCACCGTCGGCGTCAAAGGGGGTGAGTCTGCCCGCTCTGACCCCCGCTCTGCCCCGCTGCGGGGAGCGCCGCAGGGGGCCCCGGAGCCGCCGCCCGCGGAGGGGGGGCCCGGCGGTACTTTATCAACTCCCGGCGGCCGGCGTTGCCCCCCCTCCACAACCCCACTCTCCCCCCGGCGCGTTGCTGGGCTCGGCGCTGCCCAGGGTGGGCCCCGGGGCCGCTGGGGAGGGGCCGCGGGCCTTTCTGCGGGCCCCCGGGCGCTTTGCTGCCGGGGAGGCGGAGATCTGCTCGGGCGCCCCTCGACCATCGGGGCGTCGCTCGGAAACTTTGAAACTCGAGGTGGCCAGGGGTGCGGCTGGGCTGGCCGCGGGGTGAAGGGCACGGCCGAAGCCGCCGGGCCCTCCCTCCGGGGGTCCCTGCACCGCCAGCAGTCGCCTTCTCCGCCTCTTCATCGGTCGCTGCTCGCCAGGTCCCCAAGGAGGAATTCAAGGTGTGTTCCTCTGTGTGTCTTTGCTAGGCGCTGCACCGTTTGCTCGAGTAATAGCCTACTCTTTTTTTTTTGGACTAGTCGCGATGAAGACTGGATAGCAACTTACTGTGAATGTCCTGTTAAACTATGGAATAACTTCCAGAACTCTAAGATTGGGCATAAAGTCATTGCAGTTCAGTGCATGAATGGCTGTCATCTGTGAGCTTCTCGAGGGGTGTAGCTTAACGCCTAGAGTGTTAAAATCTCAAGTGCTGTATTTTCAGCCAGGTGATTTTTTACTTTATAATAATGCACTTGTGGTTTAAAGGTTTGGGGGTTTTTTGTCTCTTCTTCCTTCATCATGAAAGATGAGGGAAAGCAGTGAAAATGATTTTTTGCAAATGGTGTCAAAGGCTTGTAGTAAACAAGTTGGAAGAAAGATCTGTCCTTTTCGAAGCAGTGAGGTCTTGTATGCTGCTTGTAACAAGAGCTGGTGAAACATCTCCTGTTATTTTTAAATAAACAGTGGCATAGCTTTAAGTGTAAATGCATAGCTTTAAGTGTAAATGCATAGCTTTAAGTGTAAATGCATGTTCTGGTTGGTTTCCATTGTAACTTCAATTCCAGATGTTCACAGTTTTCAAGAACAAATTAAATTTTGTATATTTTTTTTAGTCTAACTGATCTCTGAAGATTTAAGAAAAGGCATGTAGAACACAATTCTTTTAGCAATTCCATGTTGTGGGAGGGGAGGAAGAATCTAGCTGTGCTTTTATACACATGGATTTGTATTAACAGAGCTGAAGTTTGAGGATAGATGGCTTCTCACTGAGGAGCCAACCTTCCCCCTCCCCCCCCCTTAGGTTCTGGGAAAAAAGAAAGAGATTTTAAAAAATATGACTCTGAACACTTGCTGTGGCAACTAAGGCTCTGGTTCTTCATGGAGTTTAGGGTAGGCAAATTCCTGCTGTGCAAGGATCCCTTCTAACATCTGTGTGCTGTTTTGCATAGGTGAATTGGACCCACATGGAGCTTCTTGCAGGATCCATGCTGTGTCTTCAGCAGACAACTTTAAATTGATAATATCAGGTGGTTTGTCCCTTTCTGGTTTGATTGTCATGCTAATCATTAGCAGCAACGCGGGAGATCCTTTTAACTAGAATATGAGATAATTTTTCTTCAGCTTACTTCCTGCATGGAGGCGCTGTGATGGAGCACTTGATTTAATTATCCTACTGCAAAGAGATATCAAGCTTTGTCCTGGTAGTGTTCCTGGGACAACTTGCTTGAAAAATCTTGGAAGTATTGGTTGAAACTCGTGAGCACATGTTCTCTGAAGTGGTATTCCTCTTCTGAAGCTACGTGATCTCAGTGCTCATTTTAAAGAGGAAAGAAAACAAAAAAAAGTTGGGTGTGGGAAATACCAGCATATGAAAAATTGTCATCTTCCAGCTGGCAGAACCATGCACTGTAATTTGCAGGGCCTTACTGAATGGTATGGATGGTCCAGCATCCATACCAGTGGAACACTGTGCCACAAATAACAAACATTTGTGCTGTTGCCACCTTCAGGGCATAAGCCAAGCCCTTTTTCTGTGTTTTCCTGGTTGATGAATGAGCCTATTTAGTTCCTTCCTGACCAGTCTTTTACACAAGAGATGAAGGGAATCTGTTCTGACCAGAGATCCCTGTGCTCCTTGAACGTGTGGTCGCTCTAGTGGTAGAGACTTCTCCTGTCTAAAGGAGTTCAGATAGCCCAGTGAAAAACCCTAAAATAGAAAAACTGGAAGAGCTCCTCTCTTAGCCAGACTAACCAGCCCACTGCCTCTCTGCCTAGCGTCTATGTGCATGTACATATATGCTCTAATCTGCTAAAAGATTAGAAAAAATATTTAATACTATATCTATAAAATGCAATCTTCTGTGTAACTGTATATATATTTATATAATTTTTCTGTTTGTGTTTTTTTTTTTTCTTCCTGGCTTTTCAGTTAATATGCCATAATTTTGCAACTTGCTGTGTGCGTTGTTGCAATAACTCTTGCATTTCCTGATTTAGTTTTACCTTATGCTTCAAATAGGTCATTTGGTTTATATTTTGTATTTAATACAGTTTTAGTGTCTCATCAACAGAGTCCTCTCTGAGAGTAGGATTTGGGTTTAAATGACTTGAGTTGCAAATTTGATTAGGCTCAGTGTACAATCAAATCCCTCTAGTTTAAGGATTGTTGACCTTGCTCCAGCATGTGACCATCAATGTATCATTCATCCCAGAGAGCAGAAAGGATCCTCTCTTCCAGAGTGTCGAGTAAAGGCTTACTTGTTTGCTGCTGTTTTGCTCGTGACAACTTACTGTCACTTGCAGAGTTAGGATATTACATTGGTCCTAAGTAGACTGCTGATATTTTCTCTCTAATATAATAACTGGTTGAATGCTTTTGAAAAAATGAGTATATACATTTTGCGCTTGGTGCTTTGCTCTGAAGGCAAAGTGTATTAAGAGAATTCATCATTTTTATAGTAGTGTAAAAAGTATTTTATTGTAAACTCCCTGAAAAAAAGTATATAAATATATACAAATGCAAGCCTTTAATATAGTGGAACCCTTGGAGGTGCAGGCATCTGCCCTTGCTGATCTCACTGCAGCAGTGTGTCTGCAATATGTTATTGAAGAGCTGGAATGAGCCATTTTCCCACAGCCCTGTTGTGGGGGAATAATGTAGAGTTGCCCCAAGGAAATAATTGCAAGGTCTGATCTGGTTTCCTCAATGCGGGCAGCCAGACAGGTGTGTGTGTGTGTGTTGTGGGGGAAGAAGTGAGAGGTAGGTATGTGAATGGTATTGATGACCCTGTGGAGGGAGCAGCTAATATTTTTGAGTGTAAGGTTTGAGTTTGCTGATGCTCTAGGGATACTCTGATGATAGAACTGTGAAAAATTACCTGTTTTCACACTTGCAGAATTTCATTGTTCGTTCCTAGTGGCCTGTAATCACGGGAGCCAGATTTGTATGACAACATACCTCACTCTTCACTCACTGGTTTGCTTTTATTTAAAAATGAATGGCATGCTTTCTGTAACTTAATGGAAACCCCATTCTTTTTATTAGAGACTTTAATGATTAGATTTTCTCTAGGTATTTTTCTAAGTGTTCTCATTTACTTTGATGTAATATATGCATATCCTTATCTCTTTGACTGTAGTTCACTTTGTTCTTTATGTCTCTATTTTTTAGGACCCTTGAAACCAGAAATTACCATAACTTACATTGCTGTTTCAGCTATATTCTTTAACAGTGGACTCTCCTTAAAAACTGAGGTACTGTAATTTCTCATTGCTTCACCCCTGTTTTACTTTAAAAAGTTTTGTGTTGTTTTTGATCAGATTTGAATGTAATTGGAATATTTAATTATTGTGCTGTAGTTGATGCTGGGAGAATGCCTAACAAGAGAAGATACATATTAGACATTTATGCAATAATCCCTCCTTGATTTCAGAAAATTCTTCATGAAGTAGTGAACATGATGAGAAGGAGAGTGTGAATAATTTTCACCTGTCCATAGAGGGTGAGTTGCTTGACTTTGCAGGGCTTTGATTAAATGGAAGTGCTCAGCACAATTTTGAGGCTGGATCTGTACCGTGGATGTGTCCCAAACCCAAATCAGAGTGAGGCCTAGGACACTTCGGCACCTGCCTTTTGCCACCCTTTCTGCACTTTGGCTTCCCTGCTGCTTAGTTGAGATACAGGCCAGAAAACTGCAAATCCTAGGGTAGAACTTTGTAGGGAACAAGGCAGAGAGGGGTTATTTGGAGTCTCCGTGCATCTGTAGGACACGAAGAGAAGGTGGGAGCTCTGTGTGCCTCTCTCCTTCATCTCACCTGCTGGTATGCTTTCCCGCTAAAACAGTTTAGGCTAGCAAAGATCTGGTTAAGTTACCACGTTTGGTAGGCATGGCGGAGCAGCTAGTATCAACACAAAAGGGTTCCTCTGCAGATGCAAGGCTAATATACAGGTACAAAGTCTTGGCAACTTTTTCCGATAGGATTTAGTTGTGGACAGGTGGACTTGAAGTGCCTACGCTCTGCTGCATATCACAGTCACTGAGACTCGTTTCAGATTGTGTCACACATTTTTCAGAGGGACAATCTGGGAGCAGAAAGAGACGAGGGGGAGGACCTTGTAGTGATATGTAAGGGAGGCATGGAGAAAGGAAATGATGGCTGCTTGCCAAGAAGAGAAGGAGCAGCCAGAGTTGAAGTGGAAAACTGCATGTCTCTGCTAGTCTGGTTTCCTGATTCATTTTATGCTCTTGACTGTGCAAACAGGTGATTGTCATTCATGTGTTGCATGATACTGATGCCTAAAAGAATCATGATGATGTTGTCCAGTTATCTTACGGGCAAACTGGGATTTGGATGAACAGCATGCATTCAACAAAAAAAAAGTTTCTATACCTGTATCATGGTTACAGTGATAAAATTTCAAATGGAGGTGGTGTTTGAAGTGATGGAAGATCTCCTCCTGTGTGTGCTGCCACTTCTGGCACTTGGGCCTATAGTTCTGCTGGAACACAGTGTAGGTGAAGTGAATAATTTTAGTAAATTCTGTAGCAGCTATCTAGAGCCTTGTGGTTATGGGGAAGCAGGAAGAACCATGGTACCTGTTTGCCCAGGACAGTAATTAATCCTAATGGGAACAGGTTGTGAAGAGGCACTTCCCTTCCACAGAGAAGAGGACCCACAATGCAAAGCATGAGTAGTACTGATGGAGTGGAGTTTTCTGCTTTCAGGCTTAGGAATCTTCATGCAGAGGAAAAAAAAAATGTAAAACTTTCTGTTTCACTAGTTTCTATCCTTGAAGCTTTGTATTTGTAAAGCAGCTGTGAGAGAGAGTGAAATCAGCATTATCAAAGTCTTGATTAGATTCTCAATGCTAGTGTGTATCTAACTTTTTCTAGTTAGGTGACGTGACTGACAGGTTCCTGGGCAATGTATCATGTCCTACTTTGAACTTGCATAACTTTTTTTCAGCTGTGGGTTCTAAAAGCAATATTTTGGTGTAAATGAAGCTTTTACAGGAGTTGATGTTTATGTCCAGGTTTCTTGGATTGTTTTGGAAGCATTGGTTAGGACTGGTGCTGTGCATCCAGCTTTATGTTCCATGAAGAAGTTAAGCTTTTTCTGAATTTCTCCCATAGGGGTAGAAGATAAAAAGGAAGAAAAACATTTCACTTGTACCTTGTGCTGTTATTTTCTAAAATGTATTTCAAAAACAATCCTTAAATGTGCCAGGAGGCCAGGTCATGACTGTATTAAAATACTCTGGGGCATGCTTTAATTGTTTAAGGTACAACTTAAAGTTGTTATTATTAGTCTTTTAATATATCTGCTTATTGGATTGCAAAGTAAATAGTTTCTGGTTTTCTCTATTAGTTCTTGATGTGTGTGTCAGCTGTCCTACCGTGGATGATATAGTGGATTGCAACTAGTGTTTGGTATGCTTTATGCAATGATAAACAGTTGTGTGTTAATAGAGGCCTTCTGATAAATCTGACAAAATTAGAAATAACTGTTGCTCTTTTAGGGTTACACTTCTGGTTTCATCTGCTGTGAAGGTGCATGCCCCTCCCAAATTTGCTAGCATGCATGCAGAAAGCATTTTACAAAGTAACTGGCAGTGTTCCTGGAGAGCTTGTCTGTGCATGGCCTTGTTACATTTTCAAATGTAGAGGTGACTGAGGTCTTTTTGTAGAAATAATCTTTTTCCAGGAATGACAAGAACATTTGATTCCACCTTAATATAATGCTCTTTCAGTTTTCAGTGACTGGATAGTTTGCTCTTTTAAAGCAAATACCTCCTATAGGTCCCCAGAAATTAAATCACATTACCCGAGTTATCCATTTCAGTGAGGAATTTGGCAAGCTACTGAAAACACTGTTTGCTCTGTGTGGGTGTTTGTACCACCTAAGTGTGGCCGGACGGCAACAGGGACCCACACTGACCAGTGAGAGGATAAGCTCTCTAAAGGGTCTGAAATACTGGGAAAGACAAGGTAGCTTGTTCTACCTGATATGCAGAAACAGTCATAATGAGCAGCTTCTAGTAACTTTTCTGAGACTTCAGCTTTTTTGAGGACTAGTGATGAATGTATTTTGAGACAAGCCCTTGTAGATTCTAAGAAGGTGAAATCTGTCTGCCTGAGTGTTTGTTCTGTGATGATACAGTCTAAGGAATAACTGTTCTAAAAGGCAGTCACTAGAGACATTTTAAAGATGTGATTCAGATCTAGAAAGACCTGTTCAAGTGATACAGCATTCCTTCACGAACTAGGTTGACTCTGTTGTAATTGCCTGCCTTGCTCCCTGGAAGCTCTAACCAGTCTTTCCCAAGTTTTTGTCTTGGATTTTGTTTTTGGAAGTATCACACATTTTTCTTCAAACAACCTGTTTTTAAGACAATTTGCCAATTGTAAAAATATTAAATTGAAAGGGCACTTCTGTATGTGTGATGGTGCCTAGATTGGGGGTTACCTTCATAGATCGGTTCACTAGGAAATCCAGGACTGGAGATAACTGGTCAGGAAAGAAGGAATTAGCAGCTTTACTGCAAGAAGTCACTTGCTTTGGTTTTTCTTAACTGTATTACTTAATTTTAAAATGTACACTTTTATGTAAGTATTTCCAGGTATCTTTCCCTCCTGCACAGGATGCGTTTCTACTACTGGACGTTTTATTTTTTGCTTTCTTTTTGAGGCAAGATGAAATAGTACTACAGTGAAGCTGTTCATAACGCCATAGGTACTGTGACAGGTTATGTGTGAAGAAGGCCTGTTTTTTTCATGCAGAGTGATACTAGCCTGCTTAAGAGCTTGCCTTATTTAAAAAAAATTGTTTCAGTCAGTTAACCAAGCACTGAATGTAATGATACTTCTTAGTAAAACAGGATCAGAATGTACATTTCAAGTCCATGTTTTGTATTACTTTAAGAATAAGATAGGAACTGATGTGTATTTTTTTTTTTTTGTGGAAGGTTTTTCCACCTACCCCTAATTTGAGAGGTAGTTTTATTAAGAGAAAAAAAGTAACAAGGACACGGCACTGAATTGCTAGTACTTCCAGATGTATAATCACATCAGTGTTTGATTGGGTGGTCGAAAATGCAATATTTGATTGTTTCATAAAAGTTTAGCTGTTTTGAAGCAGAGAGAGTATGGCATCTGAAGATTGGCTGCTACATTACTGTACATGGAAATGCACTTTCTTATGTTGGGTTGTTGGGGTGGTTTTTTTACTACATCTGGGGTGTTAGATAGCTGGAGACTCCTAGCAAACTAGGTTTTGAATAAAAGTACCATCAGTTCTTTTCTTGTGGCATTGTTTACTTGAAAAGAGTGCAAGCTATCTTGAGAGGGAGGCAAAGGAATTTTTCTTCTCAATCTATGAGAGTTGTAATGAGCTGAAATGTACACAGCTTTTTCTTTGTACTCGAAAACTGTGTAGAAGATCCTTGGAGTGCCTGAGAAGACAGAAACAGAGAGACACAGAGCTAACTGAAGGGTTTATTGTGTAAGGATACTTGATCACCTCTCTGGAGTGCTCTTACACTATCTAAAATGATTTTTTTTTTTTTTTTTTTCCCTTGGTCTCCAGCAGTGTTTTGCAATTTATTTCTCTGAATTTTATGTCTTAGCTGTTGTTAACTTTTTATGGTCAGGGTATTCTTCATCAGCCTAATTTTTTTTCTGTGAATTTCCTATCTGTTGATACCGTAAATAATCAAAATCTGATACAGATTGCTTTTTATATTTGCTAGTATTTCCTTAAAACTGCCCACCACAAGTGATGACTGTTTGTAATGTAAACATCCCTTTTTCACAGTATAAATGAGGATCACGGTTTGTGACTCTCTTCAGAGAAACCTGAAATCATGTGGACGCTACAAATTTCCCTTCCTCTTGATATTAGCAGTCAATAAAGTAAACAGGCTGTCAGCATAGTTAACACAGGGTTTGAAGCAGTGACGAAGTGCTAGGGCTGCCTGCTGAAAGGCTACTGTTATGAGAGCTACACTATTATTGAAGTGGTGGACAATTCTTCTGGAAAAATGCCCAGGAGCAGGCAGAGCTTTTATGTTGTCTGGATGTACTTCATTATTAAAGAGGAGATCAGATGATCCCTAAAGGTGCCTTTTTGACATGTGCTCTCTTTGATAAAGATGATCCTAGTTTTAAAAGCACAAATGTGATCTTACTTCAGCTGTTATGACTGCAACTTCCTCTCTTCTTTTTGTTTTGCAGGAGCTGACAAGTGCTTTGATGCATGTGAAACTACACCTTTTTGTCCAGATTTTTACACTTGTGTTCTTCCCAACAGCAATATGGCTCTTTCTTCAGCTATTATCAATCACACCTATAAATGAATGGCTTTTAAAAGGGTATGTTTAAGCATAATAGAGTGAAATATATTTGTAGCGGTCTTAAAGGGATGCTTATCCTGCAGTGGGTGTTTTAAGACTTGTATTGTGAACAGATTTTACTGGTTGCTATTGTGCTTCCGCACTTTACTGTTGAAAACACAGTACATGCACAAGACTATCCTTTCAGGAACCTCCTCATTTTTAGGAAGTCTGGTCAGTTAGTTTCCTATGTAGGGAGCTTGCAACAGGTTAGCTTTCTTTCACAAGGGTCTCAAGGAGGATGGGGAGGAAAGAAAAGCAATGCTGTGCTGAAGGAAACACATAAGCCAATGAACAAATACTGTGTATGCCATGTACTGGTGTTCCTTTCTGTTTTTAAACAGTCTGTATTGAGCACCTGTTGCGTGTGTCCAGACTGGGGTTCAGTATCTGGTCCTAGCTAAATTATGGAGGGGAAAAAAAAAAAAAACCAGTAAAGTTTTATAGAAGGAGAACTTTGATATGAGCAGAAACTAAGTGACCATGAAAACAATGTATTTTAAATCTTTGGTGTATTCTGCCAACGTGTGCTTCCAAAGCTGCATTGATGGTGGAGTAGCGCTAGATGTTATGAAAAATCAAAAAACTAAAAAGCTTTTTTTTCAAAATCAAGGGTCAATACCTAGTCTCATGCAGCTATACTGGAATGTTTGAATGCAAAAATCAATTATTTTAGAAGACTGCTTAAAGAATCCCTGTTGTTTCTTACTGCTTGGTGAAACACTGCTTGGGGAGAGTTCCCTGTCTTAAAAGTTTAATGATGAAGCTGCTCATGTTTCCTTTTACAAGGCCTAAGCCTGAAAGAGCATTTTGTTTTGCTTTTAAGATGCTTCTCCATGTGTTCCAAGTGTGAAGTGGTCCAAATGATACCGAGAAGGTGAAATTGAGATGACATAATTTAAAAGTTAGCACTGATTTGTTTAATAGTATTAGTTCATCAAGGAAATAACGAAGTTGCTATTCAACGTCCGGCTGCATTTGACTATTCATAGCAAAGGTTATTCTTTAAAGTAAAATCATTGAAGCTTTTCTTCAGCTGGAACAGAGGCATAATTTTACACAGTGAGCCAAAATTCCCTTCTAATCCATGCAAGTCTCAGTTTCTGAAGTGCAAGATACAAGTGATTTTTATTGGTTTTGTTCCTTGCAGCACTTCTCATCCCTTCTTTCCTATGACTCTTATGCCACTTTAGGCCTTAGTATTTAAGGGACATGATCTGTTACATGCACAAGTATATGTGTATGTATATACATAACACCTGTGAAACTGTGTAAAACTACACACATATATTATTTTTTAAAAGTTACACTTCTACATGTATCTCCTTAAACATGGAGCCTAAACCACTCTCATTTTTCATGTAGGTGTGTGTGTTTTACTAGCGAGCAAGTATACTTCTGTATGTTTCAAGGTGCCTTGCAAGCACTTGTTCCTTGAGTATTATTTCTTTTTTGGCTGTGTTTTATCTTTTAGTGCAGTGAATCACAGAATTGTCTAGATTGGAAAAGACCTTGAAGATCATCCAGTCCAACCATTAACCTAACATTGACAGTTCTCAACTCCACCAGATCCCTCAGCGCTGGGTCAACCCAACTCTTCAACACCTCCAGGGATGGGGACTCCACCACCTCTCTGGGCAGCCCATTCCAACGCCCAACAACCCCTTCTGCAAAGAAATGCTTCCTAATATCTAGTCTAAACCTTCCCTGGTGCAACTTGAGGCCATTCCCTCTTGTCCTATCACTTGTTACTTGGTCCAGAAGACTCATCCCCAGATCTCTGCAGCCTTCTTTCAGGGAGCTGTAGAGGGCGATGAGGTCTCCCCTCAGCCTCCTCTTCTCCAGACTAAACCCCCCCAGTTCCCTCAGCCACTCCGCTCCTCGTATGACCTGTGCTCCAGACCCTGCACCAGCTCCATTGCCCTTCTCTGGACACGCTCGAGTCATTCAATGTCCTTTTTGTAGTGAGGGGCCCAGAACTGAACACAGGAATCGAGGTGGGGCCTCACCAGTGCCAAGTACAGGGGTGAGATCCCTTCCCTGTCCCTGCTGGCCACGCTATTGCTGACACAAGCCAGGATGCCATTGGCCTTCTTGGCCACCTGTGCACACTGCTGGCTCCTGTTCAGCCAGCTGTCAATCAACACCCCCAGGTCCCTCTCTGACTGGCAGCTCTCCAGCCACTCCTCCCCAAGCCTGTAGCGCTGCGGGGGGTTGTTGTGGCCCAAGGGCAGCCCCTGGCATTTGGCCTTATTGAAACTCCTCCAGTTGGTCTCAGCCCATCGCTCCAGCCTGTCCAGGTCTCTCTGCAGAGCCTCCCTACCCTCGAGCAGATCAACACTCCCACCCAACTGGGTGTCATCTGCAAATTGACTGAGGGTGCACTTGATCCCCTCGTCTAGATCATCAATAAAGATGTTAAACAGGAGTGGTCCTGAAACCGAGCCCTGGGGGACACCACTCGTGACCGGCCGCTAACTGGGTTTAACTCTGTTCACCACAACTCTCTGGGCCCAGCCATGCAGCCAGTTTTTTACCCAGCAAAGCGTGTGCCCATCCAAGCCATGAGCAGCCAGTTTCACCAGGAGAATGCTGTGGGAAACAGTGTCAAAGGCCTTACTAAAGTCAAGGTAAACAACATCCACAGCTTTTCCCTTATCCAATAAGCAGGTCACCCTTTATAGAAGGAGATCAGGTTTGTCAAGCAGGACCTGCCTTTCATAAACTCATGCTGACTGGGCCTGATCATCTGGTTGTCCCACATGTGTTGTATGATGGTACTCAGGATGAGCTGCTCCATCAGCTTCCCAGGCACTGAAGTCAAGCTGTCAGGCCTGTAATTTCCCGGATCATCCTTCTGAACCTTCTTATAGATGGGTGTCACACTGGCCCATTTCCAATCTGATGGGACCCCCCTGGTCAGCCAGGACTGCTGGTAAATGATGGAAAGCAGCTTGGCGAGCACCCCAGCCAGCTCCTTCAGCACCTCGGGTGTATCCTGTCTGGTTCCATAGACTATGTGATGCAGTAGGTCACTGACTATCATCCTTCTGTACCTTCTTATAGATGGGTGTCACGCTGGCCCATTTCCAATCTGTTGGGACCCCCCTGGTCAGCCAGGACTGCTGGTAAATGATGGAAAGCAGCTTGGTGAGCACCCCAGCCAGCTCCTTCAGCACCCTCGGGTGTATCCTGTCTGGTTCCATAGACTATGTGATGCAGTAGGTCACTGACTATCTTTTCCTGGAATGCAGGAGAGTCGTTCTGCCAGTCTCTGTCTTCTGGCTGAGGAGGCTGGATTCCCTCAGTACACCTAGTCTTGCTATTAAAGACTGAGGCAAAGAAAGAATTAAGCACCTCAGCCTTTTTTTCATCACTTGTTACCATGTTTCCTCCTGTGTCTAGCGGAAGGAGACTCGCTCTGGTCTTTCTTTTGCTGGTCACATACTTACAGAAGCATTTCTTGTCCTTGATGGCTGAAGCCAGATTAATTTCCAGCTGGGCTTTAGGCCTCCTGATTTCCACCCTGCACAGCCTCACAGCATCTTTGTAATCACTGTGGGTGGCTAGCCCCTTCTCTCAAAAGCTCCTTTTCTGCCCAAGTTGCAGCCAAAGCTCCCTGTTTAGCCAGGGTGGTCTTCTCTGTCGCTGGCTTCTCTTACAGCACCCGGGGAGCACCTGCTCCTGAGCCATTAACACTTCTTTCTTAAAGAGCGCCCAGCCTTCCTGGACCCCTCTACCCTTCAGGACCGTCTCCCAAGGGATCCTGTCAAGCAGGTGCCCAAACAAGACAAAGCCAGCCCTTTGGAAGTCCAGGATGTCAGTTCTGCCCCCCTCTCCTGGCCTCCCTAAGAATATTCTATTATTTCATGATCGCTGTGCCCTAGTCGGCCTTCAGCCGCCACATTATCCACCAGTCCTTCTCTGTTCATAAAGAGGAGATCTAGCAGGGCACTTTCTTTGGTTGGTTCACTCACCAGCTGTGTCAGGAAGTTACCTCCCACACATTCCAAGAATCTTCGGGACTGGATCCGCTCTGCTGTGTTGTATTTCCAGCAGATGTCTGGGAAGTTAGTCTCTCACAAGAACAAGGGCAAGCGATTGTGAGATTTCACCTAAATGCCTATAGAATATTTCATCCACCTTTCTGTCCTGAGTGGGTGGCCTATAGTAGACTACCACTACAACATCTGCCCTGTTGGTCTTTCCCCTGATTCTAACGTGAAGACACTCCACCCTGTCTTCACTACACTTGTGCTCAAAGCAATCATAACAGTCCCTGACATACAGAGCCACCCCACCACCTCTCCTGCCTCGTCTGTCCCTCCTAAAGAGCTTGTAGCCATCAGCTGGCACACTCCAATCATGGGAGACATCCCACCATGTTTCTGTTATAGCCACTACATCATAATTTTCCTGTTTCATCATGGCTTCAAGCTTCTCCTGTTTGTTACCCATGCTGTGTGCATTGGTATACATGCACTTCAGATGGGCTGGTGTTTTGACCCCTTTCCCCTTCAAATCTAGTTTAAAGCTCTGTCAGTGAGCCCAGCTAACTCCTTCCCCAAGATCCTCTTCCCCCTCTGGGACAGGTGCATCCTGTCTAATGCCAAAAGGTCTGGCATCTTGTATATCAACCCATGATTGAAAAATCCAAAGCCCTGATGGTAACACCAGTCTTGGAGCCACAAGTTCATCTGTTGAGTTCTCCTGTATTCTTCTTCATCCATCTCCCCAACTGAAGGGATGGAGGAGAACACAATTTCTGCCCCCAACCCCTTAATCAGTTTCCGCAAGGACTTGAAATCTCTCTTCATTGCTTTAGGACTTCTGGTAATGTCATTGCTACCTACCTGAAAAACCAAGAGAGGGTAGTAGTCCTTGGGTCTCACTAGAGTGGGGAGTTTTACTGTGGGTCTGGTCTGCATGTGGGGCCTTCGACACACCTCAGAACTCCGTTGTATTGAGACTTCGTTCAATGAATGGTCAGACTGAGGAGTTTAATGAAGGTGGGGTTTTTCTTATTGTTTGTTTGGGTTTTGTTTTGATTCGGTTTTTCAAAGAGTACTTTCTTGGTAAGTACTGCTGTTGAGGACATGCTCGGAGCAGCAGCCATGGTGTGGCTCTGAAGGCATCCCCTGCAAGGGAGCATGATGGGAGCTGTATCTTCAGTGCTGTGCAGGTGCAGAAGATAATGAGCTCTGTCCTAATTCTTGGATAACACATTTTAAAGTAGGTGCTTGCATGTCCCTATAGGGGTGCCTGAAAGGAGAGTGAGGAGCCGATGTAAAGAACTGCCTGTGCCTTGGCTGCTCTGTGTAACCAGTTCATCTGAATGCCCCACAGCTGTAGTTTTTATTCCCTAGAAATAAAGCTGAAGTACCCTAAGGAAAACAGCGGGGCAACAAGACAGGCTATGGCAAAGTTACTCTTCTCATCATGCCTGTTTAGCATGGCTTGTCCTGTGAGCTAGTTGATAGTCCTCACACAGGCCTGGAAAAATAGGCAGGTGCTCCCCAGGGCACACAGCACCCTTTGGCAGGGTAGCTCCCCTGTGGACTGTAGTTCTCCCGTACTCTCTACACAAGGTTATACCTAAAGGTATATATACCTGCAGTTAATTTCCTGTCTTGCTTCAGAATAAATGGTAGTTTTTCCCATCCTCTATAAAGGTCTGTTTTGCTGTAAATGTTACTTGAGAGGCAGATTCAGATGCTATCAGCTTTTCATCTTTGTTTCCAGTGCTGTGGGGTTTTTTTTCCTCTCTGTCGGGGGTGATATTAGGAGATTTGTTGCTCTGCAGTTATTTAGAAATATATAAAAAAGAGGAGAAACTGACATCATCCCAAGCATCTTTTAAGTTATTTTTTTGTTAGCTGACTAGGTTTTGCAATCCTCTTAAAAGGAGCATGTATCAGGTTATTAATGGTTGCACAGATTTCACCTCTTTTGCCACTCTTGGCATATAGCATTTACAGCACAGGTGATAAGGCACGAGATGCAAAGTCCTGGTACCAGATATGACTTTGGGAGTTCCATATCTAAAATATGGGGCTTCAGACCCTGCTACTCAGTTGTCTGTAATGTATCAACAGAACAGGTATTATTTATCCCTCTTCAGCAAGTGTTCAGACCCCCGATGTTAGTGCTTATAGCATGGCCTGAACCAGTAGAACGTTTGAGCTTGTTGGTTGGTATCTGGAGTAATCTGTTGGCCATTAGAACAGTTTGTTTGTGTATTGGTAGTGTTGTGTGTCACTGATACAAAGCAAGAAAAAAGTTCACGGATGTAGTTATTAAAAGTATTTCCATTTGGTATGTACCAGTTTTTTGGTAGATTAGTATTTTCATATGAAGAATATTTAAAACCATAGATTGATAGTGATTCTTATTTTTTTTTTAAATTCCAAGTGTATTATTTTAAATTTGAGAGGGTTAACAGATATTGTATTATTAAACCTTTCCCTTATAGTGTGGAAAATCCCTACCAGCTGAGATGAATGTCCTGACACACTTTTCATACCTTTCTGGATAATGTTGAACTTAATCCACGCCTTATTAGTGCAGGTGAGAAGTTCAAGGAGCTGGCTGCCAAGAGACCACATAGAAGAGAGATAACAGTATCCCAACCGATGTAGGGGATGGACATCAGACTCGCCATGTGTTTTGTCTGCTGTGTATTTTCATACCTATTTTTAAACTTTCCACACCATTTCTTTTTCCTGTATTTCTTTTCTTTTCAATATCAGCTTATCCTGCTAGGTGCTGACAACTCTCTGCTTCCATAGCTTATTTCACTGTAAGATAAAGGTACTATATACTTCCAAAGTGGTGCTTGGCACTTTGTGATTGGATTTATATAATGCTTACATTGCTCGCCTCTTTTCTTTTTCACAGTGTCTGTAGCTGACAAACGGAATACTGTCGTTGTCATTTACCTGTTTCTTCTGTTTAAGCTTTTTTGTATATCTGCAGCGTATCAGTTGCACTGTAATATGCTCCCTATTGCTTGGATTTAATACTTCTGTTTGCTACAGCGCTTTGACACTGCGTTTCTTGGGCATGGACTAATACAATTACAAGTGCAAAATAGTTCACCACTAGTATTTAATTGTGAACTGGAACACTGTCTCAAACTCCAGTACTTGAAAACATGTAGATTCCGTGCTTTTGGGGGTTTTGCAGACTGTTTTATTCCACACCTTACTGTTCTTTCTAAATCAGTATAGTTTTTCTTCAGAAACCCTATTTTACTTAGCCCCAGATTTAATTGTAATCTATTGCGGTATGTTCTTGTTTCTAAATACACATTTGATACAACTAATTTTTGTAGTAACCAGTTTTTGTGGACTGTCGTTGAAAACAAAGGAAAGTTCACCACTTTTTTTCCTACTTTGCAACAGCATTTACTATATACATTGATAATTTTACTGCACAAACAATGGAAAAAATGACAGATACAGAGTATTTTAGACTTCTAAAATGCAGGAGAAAGCTTTTGATGCTTTGATTAATGGAAGATAGGTGATTTTACCAAGAAGCAAAAACCTGAATAAAAATGAAATATTTGATGGCCTTTTAATGTTCACAAAACAAAAAGCTTAATTGTTGTGGTTCTTTGTTTTGTTGGGTTTTTTTTTAGGAAGGGGTTAATGGAAGACAAAGTGTAGTGGAAACCTGAAATAGTGAGCATGATTCTTCTTACTCTTCTACTTAGCGGTAAATGTTTCTATCACTGAGCAGCTTTTTCAAGAAAATAGGAGTTTACATCCTTATTTTCTTTTTTTCCAAATGGATACAGGTATCTCAAAACACACTACAAACTTTACTACATCAAGACACATGATGCAGTTATCTTTGTGACAGACATGTAGATATCTTTGTGGATGGTAGATACAGTGCTACAGATGGGGAAATGGAGTCCCAGAGAGGTTAAGTGTTTGGGTTTTTAAATGGTGGCGTGACTCTTCCCTATGGTTGGTAAAAGATGACATGGAAATCCGGCCAGCTGCTGCAGGGCCGTAACTGTAACACAAACTGATTGGGTTGTGCAGGTGGTAAGATCATTGTTTCTACTCAGCTATTTGGTATTTTAAGGTTTTAGCTTGCATAGTGTTTGCATCATGTGAGGATTGTAACATTTCTTTTTGTTGTTTTCAGCTTGCAGACAGTAGGCTGCATGCCACCTCCTGTGTCTTCTGCAGTAATTTTAACCAAAGCTGTTGGTGGAAATGAGGTGAGTTTTCATTTTGTTTTTGAATGCTTAAAGTTCAAACAAATATCTATTTATAGTAAACTAATATGACTAAACCCTGACTGCAATGTGATGCTGTTGTGGTTTGTAAAAAATTCTAGAATTAAAGCTTGGGTATTGTTTGTTTCAAACAAGGGAAGTAGTGATACATTACCTGCTGGCACTGGTCAAACTGAAAGAAGCTGAGTGTTCTGAGGTGGTAGAAAGGTTTCTGATAGAAATTGTGTGAGGAGATTTCTGCTTGTTGCTGCACTGTAATTCCTAACTGTATAATGTTGGTATGCTCTGTACTGGTTATCTCAGACCATTAGCTTTGTGGTGAAGGTGCACCCTTGCAGTGATTGCTTGGATGGTGTTTAGTGTTAAGAGGGCTTATAGTAGGTGTTCCTCAGGCTTGAAGCCGCAAATGTGGTAAGTGAGATGGTGGGGACACAAACATTAATTTAAATCTTATATCGTTATTTGAGACTGCATGAAATGAAAATTTTGGGAACATGGAGTTTTCTGACAGTGATGCAATGCGAAGTTCTCAACACACAGGATATGCCAGAGTTAAGTTGTTTGTGCAAACTCAGTTTGATCACATTATATTTCTGCCTTAAAATGACATATGCTGACTCATTTCAGACTCTTTCTTTATGCACAAAACACTTGGGTTTTTTTAGGAAGACCAGGTAGACAGCATTTAGGAAATTAATCCAGGTGTGCTAATGAATGAGGTTGTTTCGTTTAGATCGACTTCCTCATAACTGCTGAAGGTGGATGAGACCTAGTAGGTGAGGAGGGGCGAGAATAGCACTATAAGAGATTGGTTTTAAAGCTAGGGTTCTTGAAGTGCTGTTCTGGAGGGTTAAGGCCAAATTTTAATTCAGCCATAGAGTTTCTGTGTGAGGTTGCGTGAGTCACTTCAACCACATTTTTAAAATAAGGCCATTAGTTGTGTACTTCTCATTTTCTGACTTCAGACTCCTGGGACCGATTAATGTCAGCTTTAAAAACACATGATAGCACTGAAATAGATTGAGGTTGTACTTTGTACTAACAAAGTGCTGTTTAATTGCTCTATCCTCTGAAGAGAGACCCGAAGCATCTCAAGTCAAGCATCTCTAATTATGGGCAATCCTGATGTCCAGTCACTGTCTCCTAGTTTGCTGCCTGAAAACAAGAATCATAAAACTGTCTGATGGAGGTGCTGTGGAGTGATTGGTATAAGGAAATAACTCATGTACATAATAGAGATCAACAGAGAAATGACAAGTTTTCTAGTTATGATTCTAGATGTAGGTGCTATAAATTACACTAAAATGCCACGTAGTGAGCAATGAAGATGAAATGAAGTATTGAATGAGTGCTTATTCAGTGTTAGCATTGTCTGGCCTATCCTTAGAACAAGGAAAAGATCCTCTGGAAAAAAATAAGGTGTGATTGGTTAGTTGAAAGTGATATACAGCATTTGTGTGTAGGAGAGAGAGAGAGAGGTGCTTTAGTTTCTTGGCCATTAAGTTTGCTTTTTTATGGTAGTTTTCTTCTGGGGTACTGGGGGCGTGTGTATTTTATATTAGCTGAAAAACAGAAACTTTCTATAATGTGAGGCTTGTGTAAATAATTGTATAAATCACTGACACAGTAAGCTTAAACCTCTAATTCTGTACCAAACCCGGTATTGGAGGAATGTACAAATTGTTAGTGGTTTTTACAGGTAGTTGCTGACAGCAGAGACAGGGTGAATCAAGAATTTGGTCTTGGGAATTGCAAGTTCTCAGTCAGGCTCTAGGAAGGTATGCAAAAGAGAAACATGCTCAGTGTAGACAAAGTGTGTGGCAAATTTGTTGCCAGACTTGAACAAGTTTCCAGTGGAAACCTATTTTTGGAATCTGATGCTTCCCTGTCACTCAGACTATTGTTAAATTTCTTCTGAAGAACAGCAACTCACATTCCTCATGCTAGAGTAGAAGACCCTCTTGCATCTCTCCTTGCCAAATTTCACCTAAGCTGTTACTGATACAGTTCTCTTTCTGACATGAGCAGAACAATCGTTTTTTTTTTTCCCCACTCTAATTTAAATCCATTCTGATATATGAAGATTTTAAACCTGGAAGTCAACTGGAAATATAAGTGATTGTGCTGTGAGAGCATTTGTTCATAATAATGTCTCATAGACTGCTTTTGCCTTGTCAACCATGTATCTCTTACCTGGAGAAACTGATTTGTTTGAGGGTGTATCTACACTGCATAATGTAATATGAAGATAAATGAGCTTGCTCAAAAGCAATACAGTGAGGTAGCTCCACATGAACTAATTAGTCTGAGAAGTGTCCTGCTGCTGTAGAGTACAGGCACACCCTCAATAAGTGCTCTGAAGACCTCTTTGGATTTCTTGAAACGCAGCACATGAGAGCTGTGGTAGTTGACAGTGTAGAGGGTTTTCAGTTTTCTTTAAAGTAGAAATGACTGTTGAATGTTGGGTTGGACTTGGGTTATCCTCAAAGAAATATCAAGTGCTATGACATGGTAGAAGGAGTACTTACCTGGGGCTGAGGAAACAGGGATTCTGTTTTTAGCTCTGTCATTAACCTGTTGGGTATATTGTCTCTGGGGTTAGCAGTAATGGATAATGGCAACTTTGAAGTGTTTGAAGATCAGTGCTGAAAAGCCTTATGTAAGAGCTGTATTTTATTGTTCTGGGACAGGGTGATTAAGTTTTTGGTCAAGTGCTTAGAAAGCACTTCATTAGAAGCTACTTGGATGCAGGATTTTGCTTCATATCAATTGGAAAATTTGGTTGTGAGGTAAGATGTTTTTGTTCATCGTACAAGGATCTGGTATTTTTAAGTGATACATGCCTGAGCGCACAAAATAAAATGTTTTGCTTTTTTTGTCTGAGGAAGGTGTGGTCACCAAGGCTGATAGTAAGAATTCTGATTAAAATGTGTTCATCGTTGAAAAAGTTAATATTCTGGGATTGTATTTACAAACCCAGGTAAGCTAAAAATCTTTATTATTTAGTTGTCAGTGTTTAATAGCAACTATACAATCTACCAGTGTTTGTTTTCCTGATGATTCAAACACATGTTATATCAACAAAGTGTATTTAGGCTTTAAGTCCTCTTGATCTGTGTATAAGAGTACAACAGCTGAACAGTTACTCGAGTCTAAATGTAAAATATACAAAAGCAAAAATAAATCTTCTTTCTTCCTATACAGTGTATAAAATAAAATCTTCCTTCTTCCTATACACCAACCCTGTGATCTATACTGCTTTCAAATTTCTAGTCTTAGCAGTGGCTAGATGTGCCTTCCAAACCCTGCCACGTTAGCCATTATGTTACTTTGTAGTATGCTGGTTTTGATGGTTCGTGCATTCCAGAAGAAATAAATCTTTATCAAAAGCCCTTTCTCAGCAGTAGCCTTCCATTAATAAGGGAAGACAATCAAGCCAGTTAGCACCTTTGCTTGTTGTAGCTGTGGCATTATGGTGGAGAGAAGCATTATATTTGGAAGCTAAAATGCTTCTAAGTCTTTTGGTGTTTGAGGGTGAAAATGAACTTCTTCACTTAGCTCTGATGCAGGAGTGGTTTGTTGGCTTGTTTTAGGGGACTTGAAAGAGCTTTCTTCACAAGTCATAGGGGTTGTAGGAGTGAAAAGATCTCTGTAGCTTTATAAAAAAAAAAAGGAAGGACAGCAAAGAGGTAATCAGACTAAAAAACAGTAACAGATTTTATAAGAGTATTGGATTTTTATATTTTTTTTGCTGTAATCAATGGAGGAGAAATCCAGTGTTGGCATTAGCAGAGTGGAAGAACAGAAGATTCTAGCTGCGAAGAAAATAATGGCGTGACTGTTTCACTTTCAGTACTACTTATTACAAGAGACTTAAGGCAGATTTTTCAAATCTCATTTCTTTACCCATCACCATTGATGGCAGTGGCAGCAGCAAGGGTGTTCAGCTGTTCAAGACAGTGTTTCTGTACTGCTACAGAATAACTTATGTACCTGTAGTGATACAGGCACTATGTTTTGAAACTGTCCAATATGTGACATTGTAAGATATTTACCCATGGCTGTTGTAAGAAGATACAGTGGAGATAAAAACTTATGTCCAGAGACCTGCCTGTATAATTCAGACTAGCTGGGAGCTAGTATCATTCTATCCAGAGAGATGTTGGCAAATGAGAGATGTAAGTGGTGCAGAGGAAAACTCTGTGCTCTCTGAAGAGCTTGGCTGATGGAGGAGGTGAAGATGATTTATGGCTATTCTATCTTTTGTTTTGGTGAAAGTAGCTGTCCTTGATGTGATGAGCAGAAATACAACTTGTCTAGTAGGGCTAAAAATTCGCACCTATTCACTCTGTGACCCATTCTTAGGTTTCTTCCCCTTCTCTTTCTGGTCTCTGTCTGTGTGGCTTGTTCTTTCAGCTCTCTTGCAACTTGTGTTTCTTCTGTTTCTCCCCTTGTCATGGTCCACTCAGTGGACTTGTGATGGTTTGTTTACTACTTGTTTGCACTACTTGAAAGTGCAGAATTAAGGCGACCAACACCAAAGGGGATTACATCAATCAAACAGTGAAACTTTATTGTGTTGCTTGTGAAGCAGCATGCGATAGTTAGAGATGGGTGAAAGAAAGGGGAAAAGATGTTATAGCTCCCACTGGTGATCTCAAGACATCCTAATGGTCCTGGGTCCATCTAATGCTCTATTGTTGATTGTCATGAACCTTGGTGGGGAAGCTTTGAATTTTCATTTTCCAGAAGTCATCTTTTATGCTTAGTGACACACTTCCTCCTCCTCTGCCTCAGGGATCTCTGCCCTTCTTGAATGAGGCTACCAGGCATGCACAAGGGGGAGTGTCTGAGGCGTGGTTGGTCTTACAGGCAGGTAGCCTTCAACCAGGAGGTGTGTTTTGGTATTATAATGAAGCCAAGTTTGTCTAAAGTTCATGATTTCTCCATCGATGTTATGGCAACGGTTGTGATCCATCTTTTTTGACAGTAGCTATGTGGTCATCTCAGCTCTGGTTAGGCTCAGGTACCGAACAGTAGCACAGCACTCTGTACCACATGGCTCAGGCACCAAAGAACAGCACTGCACTCCCTGCACCACACAGTTCAGTACTCAGAACAGCACAGCACTCGCTGTGCCACACAGTTCTGCATTCAGGAGCCTTTGCACCATGTTCCACTCTTGGGATCAGCAACTGTTGCAAACAGGCTGTTGTCAGGTACCTTTCTGTCCATGTCCCTGATGATAATGTTGGGACAATGCTGATCTTCTGACTGACTCTGACACCTCTTCACCCTGATTTTTCCATCATTCCTTTTGTGATCTCTTCCTATATGATGTTACTTCCATTAATCCTGCAAATAACTTTCTAAAACAGCCTGTTCCTAGCTTTTGTCACAAATACATGTAATTCGTTAGCAAAGCCGGTTTCAAGTACTGAATTTAATTTGATGCATATGAAGCCCTACATGAACAAAAGCATGTTCATATGTACACTGGCAAAAAATAAGGAGATATCACCATGAGAAATCAAAATTTTAATTTAATGGTATTTTCTCAGCTACTTAATTGTTTCTGTCGTCAGTAGCACTTACAAAGTGTCTTGATTTGTGAAGAGGACATTCTGTGTAGTTAAAAAAAATTGGAATGAAAAACAGAAGGCTTCACGTTTACTCTTTGCTCTTGTCGAGCCCGTGAAGGGTCAGGATTTTAATGACATTTTAAGGATAGAACACTTTTTTGTGTGATTTTTTTTTTTTTTGTTTTTTTTTCCTCCAAGAAGTCTTGTAGTTTTTCACTGAAATTATAAACCCCATTTCTTCATAAGTCTGCTTCTAACTATCCATTTTTGCAAGAGAGATACAAATGAATGTCAGCATTTCAAGGTGCTGTAAAGACGAACCTATTAAAAGCTCAGAGATCCTTAGACAGAAGTGCTGTAGAGATGTCAGATACCACTACAAAGTATTCAGACAGCAAATGTCATACTCTCCTTAAGAACCAAAGTAATGAAGAAAAGAGATTGAAAATTAGATCTATAAGTCTATTATCAGTTTGGGAGAAAAAACAATTTGCGATGACTTTTATGGCAGCTTAATGACATATTTTTGAAAATTGTAACATAACAGGCAAGAGCTGTGATGGAATTGTACAGATAAATCGTGGCAGACAGTTCATTTTATTGAAGAATACTTTGGCTATTTTTCTGTCTTATACACAACAAAATCATTGAGGTTTTTTTGTTCAGTTAAGCTGTAGCTTGTATAAAACCTCTTAATCAAGGTGCTGTTTTATTTTTTTTGCATCTTTAATGTGGATCTGTTATGCCTTTTGTAAAACAAGCTGTTGCATATGCAAGATAGGAGTTTGAAGTATAAATTAGGCTATAATGAAGAAAGCTAGAAAGGTATTTACAAAATAAGATATAAAGAAAGAGTTCTAGTATTGGATTTTAGATTTGTTTTTGTAGCAGATGTAGAACATAAAACCGAATATAAATTTGCAAGGTCTACAGTTAGCCTTTCAGGAAAAGAATCAAGGGAGAGTAGTAATGTTTTCGCAACAAATTATATGCAATAGTTTCAACTGATACTTTAAAATAAAAAGCATATGGGTACTTACTAGGAAATGAACACTGGAAAATTCCTCTGTTTGAGTGGTGTTTTTTTTAAGTAAAAACAAAAAAGTGAACCCTAACACTACTGTGAAGTCACAGGAAAGATATTGATTTCTCTAAAAATATCTGAAGTTCTTTGAACTGTGTATACATGTACATTAACCTTTTAAAAAACAAAATAAAATGAATAAGAAGTACAAGCTCTAATGGTTTGTGATTCATACGCTGATGCACCAGTGTACTAAGAGTGTTTACCCTTGGAAGGTAACACATGAATATTATGAAACAAAATAATTTAAGATCTTCAAATAAACTGTATGTGTCATGATGTTTAGTTGTCTTCTATAATATTTTTTCTCTAAATATAAGTGAAAATTTACAGTAGTGTTGTCTAAAAATTGATTTCCAAATTGCGCTTAAAATATTCATATTTTTAGATTTAGTTTATGAGAGGGTAAGTAATTTCATTCTATTGTTTTTAAATTTGATACTGTAAAAGGAAAAAAACCTATAATGAAATTTTTTTTTATTTCTTAAGTAATAAATTTTGTCTGCCCACACAGATTAAAAAGTTATAAATGAAAGTGTAACTAATTCTATCATTAGATACTATACTGAAGTCTCTGGGAAATGTATGTGGGTGTCAGAGGACAAGTTTAGGGAAGATGTCTGTACTTCACATGTACAAATATAAAGAGTTAACTGGGTCAGCATAAGCCTTGTATGTACATAGGAGCTGTTGTGCTGTTAAATTTCCCCACTCTGTTCTAGTATTGCAGTCTAATTTTTTATGTATCCTAAGAGTTTACTTTTCTTTTACCATTACTGTGCTTTGAGCAAATGGTTTTTATTGAACTGTTTATTGACACTTAGGGTTTTTTCCTTCCCTGAGTGGTGAGTGCATTTTATATCCATCAATGCATAGGAGTAGCCCAAATTATTACTTACAATATGAATTTCATCACTATAATGTGTCCCAGTCACGCAGCTGCATTAGATATCTCTAGAGTTCCTCATTGTCTTCTCAAGTCTTCCATAACCCAAAGCAATTGTGGAATCTTCTGTTGTTTTTTTTTCCCTCTCTCACGATTCTTTCATTTATTGTTAGTAGTTCTAATACAAATCCACTGCTAAACCGGTTCAGAATGGAAGGGATTTTCAAAGGCATTCAGCTCTGCTCATAATTCAGTGGAAGCAAAATTCAGGCTAATAGTGAGGCTTCTGAAATCCCCATATTCGCGCACTTCACCTCCAAAGTCCTTACTTAGTTTGTACGAAGTTTCAGATTCTCCAAACACCTTTGAAAAGCAGCTGATTTACTTACCTAAGGTGTCAGTGGTTGAGTTAGACTTGTGATAAATTTTTAATTTGCCCCTGGTTGTCAGTACCTCTAACTCAGGGTCTCTCATATGGTTCATAAGTTGTCTGGTGGAAAAAGCCCCTCTTGTACACTCTTGGGAGTGTAAGAAATTAGGGAAGTGCAAGAAAATATATTATTAAATCTCTTAACTGCACAACTTTGTCTACTCTAATACGTATGACACGGTACTTGCACCCTTCCGCATGTTCAGCCTTCCCAAATCTGAGGTGCTTGTAGCTGTTCTGCCATAATCTAGAAAGCTGTAAAATTGCCTTATTTATTTTAAACTATTCTTAACTGCTTAGGCTATGGCTGGAAAGTACCTGAAATCGTCATAGCTTTGTGTTTTTACAGCTGTGTTTGCCCAACTCTCCTAGATCTGACTTGTAACAGGGGGAGTGTTTTCAGAGGCTTTGCTGTTGCTATTTTGCACTGCTTGGCTGGGGAGATCAGGTTTTTTGTCTGCTACAGGACATACAGTGACCCTGAAAGCTGTTTGTGGCATAAAGAAGCCAGGGCAGAAGAAGAGTCTTGCTCTCACGCTTGACAAAAATGGCCTTTTAAAGCAAGGTGGTTTTGCATTTGTCTTGGTCTGCAGTGTAATTCAGTGTAAAATTATAGTGTTCAAGAGCTTCCTTTATTTAGCAGGGAGTGCTGTATGAAATGCATTGCCTAAGCAAAGCAAGCATTTTTAACTGTTAGAACAAATCAGTAATACTTCTGTAAAAATCTAGGGGTCTACTGCCCCCCTAAAATTCAGCTTCTGTACTCTCTGCTGTTTAACCTTTATGGTTCTTTGAAAGAGAGATTGCCGTATTTTACTAGCAAAGGAGGTGTGTTACCCACCTTCCCTACCTCAGTCTTTGAAAAGAAAGGCTACCTTTTGGAGAGCTGTGAAGACTGGAAATATTCTGAAGGTGACAGCTTCAAAAAGTTACAAGTGATTTGTTTACATTGGAGTGTTTTATGCAGTCTTAATTCCATGGAATGCCTGCATGATGCCAGCATTCGCTGAATAAGGGTTGTTTTCTAATGCCTTTCTTTTGTCAGAGCAGTGGGGTGGTTTGCTGGCACTGAAACCCAGAGACATGCTGGGTTCTGGTTCTGCTGTCCCTCACCTGTTGGCTTGCAAAGCAAACACTAATTTAATGTTAATTTTAATAGTAAGTCAAGTGTTGAAGCATTGCATATATTCGGATTGGTGTTAAATCACTCGTACAGCGGGACAGAAACTATTCAGCTTTGTCTGTTGCTTGTAGGTGGATTATTTTCTACTGTGAACAATAAAGATGGTTCTTTTGACATCTGTTCCTGTGTTCACCTGTCTTCTGTGGTCTTGGACCCTCTTGCATGAGGGGATACTACTGCAGATAGTTTAGCATGGCTGTTGGTGGCCCCAGCATTGTGAATGGGAATGAAAACATGTATTTATAAAACTACCAAAAGCTAATATGCAACAGTATTGATTGTCAAAAATGGAATTAATTCAGTATTTCTTTCTAAAAAGAACATTTTGAATGATAATTTGTAAAGCATTCCTAACATTTTGAAATCTGAGAAATACCTTTTATATATAACTGTTTGCAGCTTGCTTCAGATAAAATTAACTGTGTCTATTGAGAAGACAAAATGCCCTTTAGGAATATCTTTAGTGGAGTTAGTCAAGGAAAGCATTACTGTCTTGAAATATGCAAGTTCTGAACACTGGCTTGTAAGGGGATAATCTTTACATTGTTTCTCCTTTCTTAAATTTGTCCTTTGTGTGTTAAAATCAAAGCTTCAGAGTATTTCACTTGGGAAAGTGTTTCTATCCAAGCACATTTTTGTCTGCTATGAATATATTTGCCTAGTGGCTAGTAATAGTATATAGGAAAGAAAGCGATCAGGCTTGCAAATGCAATATTTCTATAATTTGTTTTCTTTAGCTCTCTTTTTGGGTGTGCAATATGAAGTCCTGATTTGTGGAATTCATAGCTGTAAGACATGAAGCAGGATTTTCAGTTAAAATTACTATTATCTTTAAATTTAATTATTTTTTCAAGGAAATTAAATCGATTTTATTATCCTTTTTTTCATCATTATGATTACAAAAGAACATTGTGTAGGTTTTTGTCTCCAAAATGGTTTGTCGAATGATTACATTCAATACATACTAAGAAAAAGTGTCTTACATTCTATGAGGAAAACCTCATCTGTGTGAAGACATGGAACAAATTTCTAGATTCCTTTATATAAAAATAAGCAAGCCCAAATTTATTTAAAATGTTTTTTATAGAACTCTTATGAGAAGATAGGATATTTTAGAAGGGCTTTCAGTTTAAATTCACTTCTTGTTCATTTGTTTAGAGCATTTGGCAAAAAAAGTGGAGAGCATCAGAGCAGCAAATTTTCTCTGATTTCAAAGCATTATTTAGGCTTGTTTTTGGAAAATATTGCCCCTATTATGAAGTCTGAAAACAGCAAGCTGCTGGTAAACTGTTTCTGGACATGTTGAAGAAAAGCCACATGCCTCCTGGGAACCCTTCTTCAGCCATGCACTCCCCACAACCAGGTGCTTTCCTGCTTGGCTAGGATTTTTTGCAGGTGTTTCCTTGTGCATATGGCCTTTTTGGTGTGAAATCCACTACTTCTGCTGCCACTTCTAAATTAACAAGAGTGGAGGGGAAACACCACCACTTGGAGTAGCTGTAGCAAAGCCTTAAACTTGTGTACTCCCATGGGAAGCCCCCATGAGAAGATGGAAATTTGGGGGGGACAGAAGACTGACAAAGGAGCATTAGTGTGTTCACTCCACTATAGGTGCCCTGAAAGCACAACACCCCCTGATTATTCATCAGTGTGATGGGGGGGAAGTAGTTTTACCATTAAATACAATCTTTGTCAACCCACTCAGTAACTCATCTCATATATATCCCCACCACAAGCCATGTTTCCAGACCGTCGGTTTCTCTGGTATTTCAGGTCCCTTCACCAACCTCAGCCTGACCTCTCAAGGGCTGTGCTGGCTGCCTCCGAATCCTGCCCTGCCTCAGGCTCTGGTGACTCTCTGTGCGTCCCCCGGGAGGTAGCACCAGCTGCCTGGCCACTCTGCGAGATGGTGCGAGGCAGAGGCAAAGTGGGAGCTGGTAGGAGCCACTGTGGCGCTTGGCGGCGTGTTATCATTCATCAATGTGCACTTAACACTGTGAGGCAGTAGCTATGTACTTTTTGGCTAGGGCTTCAAGTCAGCATTTGAATTTAAGGTAAATAACAGTTCTGAAGGAATTTTCCCCAAGATTCAGGGGAACAAAAGACTTACCTTATATTGAAGTGAATATGGTAGTTCTGACTTCATCTATTTATTTTTAATAATAAAGGGTTGTTTAGTAAGAAATACATGAGCACACAAAGAAGCTAGTGCACTGCTTATCAGCGAAGAAGTCAGCAGCCATAAACTAACTTGGTAGTCTAATACAAAAGTTTTGGTAATTATGTGGCACATAAACTAAAGAGAATATTACTGTACTTGGATTGGATTGTGCTTCAGCTGGTAAGTCCAGAGTAACAGTATATTTTCTGAATTAGCTTGTCAATTTACATATATTACTTCTATGAAATTCTGAAACTCCCTGTTCTAGCAGGTACTGTAGGTTATTGCAGCAAGGTTTCCAAAATGTGAATTTCTAGTGTGTGGATGCTTTGCTTAGGCTCTTTGGTTGTTATATTTTGTAATGATCTAAATTAATTTTGTTTGTTGATATTGTTGCAAAATATCTGTAATGTATACAGGGATGTATACTTTGATACATACTGTGTGTTTCAGCTCCAACTGCATATCCAAAACCTTTTAAAAGGAAATCTCAATGAGCCCCATGGGGCAAAGTAAATTATTACATGTGGTGAACTCTCAAGTCATAGACCAAGGTCATGGCAGTGAGAGTGTATTTCAAAAAGGTTTTATCTGTGCTTGGAAAGCAAATGAAATCTCTCATCATTAACTTTAGAATAAGAGGATTTTCACTAGAGGTGAAAGATCAAGTTCATGGCGGACATAATGGAGTCTGAAAAGTTATTTCTCAGACATAATACCAGGGCATGAAACATTCACTGAGGTTTTCACATTATCGATGGGGAGTTTACAGCCTCTAATCTGGATACTGAAGATTAGAATCGCTGTAATTATTTTTATCTATTGTGGCTTTATTTCAACCTTTTTACATGAAAAAATCCCTCTTTTTTTGGTAATGTTGTAAAGACTTTTAGAAAAATTTCCTAGCTCTTCAGCTGGGTCCATCTCTGTCATAGCATACAGGCAATACCTTCCTTTGTTAATCACAGTAACCCTTCTATAGAAATATAATTTACTAAACCTGAATGATCTTCGGTCCCTAATAAATTAATGAAAGCACATGTGCATGCAGTGATACTCTGTCTCCGTCCTTATTTGTTGATAGTACACATGTAAACCAGAAAGAACAAATGTTGAAGGGGAGGCATAGTAGAAATATAGAACTAAGGGTTTTAGTGACCCAGACTATTATCCTGTCAGTGGAAATGGATATTCATTTGTCTGTTTATTCAACAGACTTTTACATTTTGCTAGACTGCATGTGTGCATGCATGCCATTTCAGTGATACCAGTGAGTGATAGAAATCTGCTCAGTAGCAGAGTCTGAACTCTGTGCCTGCATGTTGGGAATGGTTTTGCAAATATCCCTCCCAGTAACAGCTCTCACTTGTTCACAGAGTTTACAGTGCTCAGTCTGTCTGCTTGTAGGAGTGTTGAAATTTGCCAGTGCTATAATATAGAGCATTAAACAATCATCAGCAAAAGTGAATCCCTTCATATTTGTGCTTTCACTGTTGTGAAGGTTATTACTTTTACAGGAAAGTTTCAGCTCTTGTGATTTTATTTGGAAGAGTATGTTTAGTCCTGTTTTCATGCCATTTCACTTCCAGATAAAATTTAAGCTTTTGCTGTTTTGTTTTCTTAAATCCTTCCATCTACTTTAAGAAGAGGTATTTGTTAAAAGGTGCATTTGTTCCCTGAGTTACAACTACAGATAACAAGTACATATCTATTTTTGGCAAGTGGTATTTTAATTTCTTTGAAAATATAAAAAATATAAACTGATTCTACAGTAAGAAGATTTTATAACTGTAACTAGAGAAAGTCAGCTCTAAGAGTGGCTGTAAGATTTTATTCTGCTTAGGCAAAGTATTTTGTTTAAAAATGAATGTCTTTTTAGGGAAACACTTCATATATTCAATATGTGTGATTTTGTAAAGGTCCTACGAGAAGAGGAAGCATAAGCTGGATTGATACGTTACCTGTAATTCAAGAAATGGCAACATTAAAGTTGGACATAAAATCTCAGTTCTGATCTATGGATGTGTTTTATGCTTTTCTTTTAAAATGGCATGTGATCATGCAATTTAGAAAATATATCCTGTAACATTTTTTTCTGTAATGTTGATGTCATATGTGTTATCTCAAAAATACTTGCTGTACTTTCATTATCCAAATGGTCCAGAATATCTGTATTGAGTGAGACTTTATATATAGGTAATATTCTCTAAGGTGTATATTTTAATAATTTAGTCAATGGCCTCTCTTACACGTTTTCTCTTCAACCAGCCGTTCAACCTCTTTTGTACAGTTGTGAGGCATTTCTGTTTCTAAGCATAGTCACAAACGTCTGTCACCTACTGATATAGGACGTTTTTGCTGTTCATATCACCCATGTCAATGTCTTCTGCATGGCTTGATTGTCTGCATTTTATGATCCGAGAAGCTTAGAATGATAGATGTTATTTGTAAGTATGGGATACCCAGAAAAATATGCAGTATTGTAAAGTACTGTCCTCATATCCCTTCTGAAAATAAGTCACTCTGAGGCATCTCTGCTTCATCAGGGTCTGCTGTCATGACCCCTTGAATAACAAATGCCTATGTTGCTACATTTGGTTTTTTGAACCTTCCTGGTGCTCCCAGCAGATAAAACTCAAGAGTAGTCATCTTCTGCAGATAACAACAAAATACCTACCTTGTAACCTTGATTTCTTTGTTTTAGTTGATTCCTTAGCATTTTCTTTTTCAATTTTATTTATATTTGGAGTATTACATTGAAATTAGTTCAGTTTTATAGGTAACAATTTTATTTCTTTTTAGATATGTAAAAATTCAAAAGAGTAGCCTCTACAATAGTTCCAGCTGGCTTTCTTTTATATAAACACAAAACTGTAGAATGTAATGACACTTTATAACCCAGGTACTTTGAGTCTGACAGCTGAGCTCTCTGAGTTGTGACCAGGATTCAGATGTGCATTTTTGTCTTTAGGTTGTATAAAATTTCTTTCTCGTTGTCTTAGCAGTATAGTTATGCTTGCCACCCTCCCAATTCTTCCCTCCTGTGGTATTTTTGCGTGATATGAGTCACTGTGCCCATTGTCTAAACATCCTGTCATGTCTCTTAAGCAATCACACTGGTTTTAATTTCCTCCTCTTTCAAATCGCCAGTTCCAGCATGTTGTTTGTTGTCTTACTAATACAAAACCACACCGAAATCTGCATTAGTCTTCCATTTTACAGACTGCCTGGTCTTAGTAGCAGTCAGCGCTTCTAACTTTGAAGAGATTATTTTACTTGGGTGAATCATTTGTTATGATAACTTAGCATACAGTATCTTGTGAGGTGAATGGCTCATTTAGCATCACTTCCAGCAGGCTATGTTCTGGTTTCTTTGTCAGCTCTTTTGGAGATTTTTGTTTGTTTGTTTTGTGAGTGGTGGGATGCAAGAGCATCTTTTCATAATATCTAATAATTTTTCGCAACCTAATGCAGATCTGCCATACAAGCAGATTTTAATGTGATTTACTGTCTTTCAGGCTTCAAGTTCCTTCTAAATTGTGTGATGCAAGGCAATGGAAAATTTCATTTTGTCAGGTTATTTCCTCATGTAGAGGGAGCATATTGTAATATGCTGAGACTTTATTCTGAGCCATCTATCTCCTTACATGTTTTTATAGAACTGGAAATAGTTGAATTTGGTTTTCCTGTTAATTAGCACATGCCAGCTGCTACCAGCAAAAGAACACCTGTGCTGATAGTAAGGGTACCTGGAAACTTGGGCATGACTTTCTTCCTTTATCCTAGGGTAAATCAGATATTCTTCTATTGAAAACAAAGCAATGGATTGGGTAAGAGTCACAAATGAAAATTGTGTCTATATGATTTGTAGAAGGTGGATTCCAGAAGCAGTAATTGGTCTTAGCTGGTCTCCTTACGCAAAGGTGTACAATTGACATAAAATGCTAAGCAGATATGTAAATAAGTATGGTAGTACATTTTTGTCCACTGCATTCTCGTACCTTAATTACCATATTTTTGAAAATACGGTCTTTGTTTCAAATAAATGAAAGTGTGCCTGTAAATCTAAAAAAGAGAAATGAAGACAAGTATGAGTATTGTTAGTGCTATAAATGCTTATAAAGGTGGAGCTTTATTTGTGGTTAAGTGTATGTCATTATCCTGGAGTTAGAGTAATTTTACTTGTCTTTCTTTAGGAAGTGTGTTCATCAGCAAACATCACTAAGCTTTCCCTCTGCTGTCTCCTTATGCAGGTATTAGAGAAGTATAAGTTACTTTATTAGCTGACGAGTTGTTTAATTACAAGATAAGAAACAGATCTTTGCTGAATGGAAGAAATGCAGAGTTCTTCCACCTGCATTCAGAAGCACGTTCAGAATTCTATTTCCTCCAGCCTTCATTGGAGGTAAAGGCAATCTCCAAAACCTGCAAGAATTTAATCATAGTAGTTTATGGATTTTTTTTTCTCCTAGGTTTGTTCATACATATAGAAATAACATCTCTAAATCATGAAGAACTGCATATTATACATATAGTCATCAGCAAACTGCAGAGCTGTACTGTTAAATGTCCTCAATTAGGAAAGAAAGATGTAATAGTTTTATATACAGCCTTTCATGTGTGTGTGTGTGTGTGTGTGTATATATATATATATATATATATGTTGAAACCAGAAGTCCTAGTTGGAATTTAGTACTTGGACAGGATTAAGGGTTCTGCAGTGAGATCAATGCTTGAACTATATGTCATTTACAATACTGTTTATTAACTCTTTTTGTTATGGACTGACTAGGTTCTTGGAGGAGTTCCCAGATGTTGTTCAAGGTGTTGTTACTAATGTCCAAAATGGCTTTTTCTCTCTCTCTGTTCCACTGTAATGACAGATAATGGGAGCTACTTAATTCCATTTCCAAATTAGGAGAGGTGTTAACATGGACTTTGTTTGAAGACCTTTTTTCTCTGGAGTTTGTTTTCATATTTGATTTGCCTTTGTATGGATATGTTGGCATTCCTGTCATGCTACAGGGCTTGCTTCTTCCAGCTGTTGAGTTTTTGGAGAATGGCTGGGGGAGTTTTATTTACTGTAACAAAACCTCACTGAATAGCTGTAATTTCATAATAGATAGTGCAAGGCAGCATTAGCTAATAATGTTTGGATACCCGTAGAACATTAATCAATACTTAGAGTAAACAGGGGAGTATTTATATTCTGAAGCGTTTGCTTATTTGCTGTTGGAGTCCTAGTGATGCATATGACTCTGGAAATAAGTCTGCAATATGTTTGTCCAAGCTGTAACTGTAGTATTTAAGACAGTTCTACAAAAATGTGCTTTTAGACATTGTGAGAAATGTGTGTTAGAATATATATCTATATCCTCTGCATTTTTCTATTAGTGTGGAGTTTGTTTGCTTTATTGGCTGTTTTGTCAAGTAGATCTTACACATTCATGTGTAACGTGGAGTATTGTTTGTTGTTGATTTAAAAGAAGTAGGGGGAAAGGTAAGTGTGTGGGTTGCACCCTTAGTTCTATGGCAAGTGAAGACAGAGGGTGTGTAATCAGCATCTACAGTGCATAAAATACCAAAATTAAAATTCCATCTAGTCTTTACTTTTTTTGTGTTATTTGTATTAATGCCATCTCCACCGATGCAATCACGTTATTTTTTTTAAAACACATTAGTTAGACCTGTTCTACCTTGCAATGCTTTTCTTACTACACTGTGATCTGGATTGTACTGCAGTAGGTGATGTATTAATAAATGCAATATAATTCTAGTGTGGTAGTATGGAATATTTTAATGACTTTTGTTTCTGTTGTGTAAAGCTGCATAGCTACTTGCAAGCTGCAGCAGTCACAGAAGTCATCAATTAAAATGTAACAGGTGGATATCAAGGCAAAGCTTTTAGGAGAAACATTTGTTGAGCATGCATTGTATATAGAGAGCATACAAAACAGTTTATGTTTTCCTGGTGCTGCTGGTATTTTAAAATTTAATTATTTGGACTAATCCATGTTTCACTCTATCAACATACCTGCTTGGTGAGAGGGAAAGGAGAATTTGCTTGATTCGTAGTCAGAAAAAACCTGCATAACATCCTGAATATCTCAGAACTGTGCCAAATCCTTCATTGTTTTACTGTTTATATAACTAAAGCTACTGAAGCAGAGGTTCTTTTTGTCTTAATCCAACTATTTCAGCACATTAGGAAACTGCTAAAATACATTGGGGTAACTTTAGTATCATTTGTCCCACTGAGAGGAGAATGTTGTGGCTGGAAGAAAGCAGAATAACTGTGGTGCGAGAAATATGAAGAAAAGGAAAGTAGGATGCTCTGTAACAGCGTGATCCCTAGTAAAGTTTAGCGCACAGTTTTCAAACTGCTTCTGTCTGTAGCACTTTTTAAAGTTTTTGGCAGGGATTTGTTTGCTTTGGGAGCTGATGTGATACAGCAGATTATTCAGAGGTTTCTCCAAAGCTCAGTTCTGAACAACTTGAAAATACCTGGAAATGAGGCAAAGTTAAATCATATGGGCCTGCCCTTAGAAAACGATTATAAAATTAATTTATTTAACATCCATTCTTTTTAATTTGCTCTTGCAATGGAAGAGAAGAAAAGGTGTGGTGGTTGATTTGAAACAAAAAGGACACGCACACAGAAGTGATTTCTTATTGCTATTGTTTTGTGCCACCCCTGGGTTTTAATAACGATGCTGCTTGAAAATACGTGGCTGGGATAATGTTCATAGTATGGGTGTGCTTACTGCCCTCAGAAAGATACATGTGAGATTTTTATTTCTTCCAGATCTAAGTGCCTTGTTGTTTTCTGTTGGCAAGTGCAGTCAGTAAGTGTGCACTGGGAAGACGTAGGACATATGAGCACAGCTGTAGGAAGGACATAGAAACATCGGTATAGGAAAAGGGCTTTTAGCAGGGCTGCCTGCAGCAGTTCTTGTCCAGCTGCCAGTGGCACATCTGATGTACCCTATAGTAGTTTGGGGAGGAGGGGAATCTGAGAGACCAGAGTTTGTGGCAAAACTCAGGGTAGCCTCTGAGGTAGGAGAGCCTGGCTTTAGGATTAAACCTTGCCTTTCTCAGTGTTTGCAGACATCTCACTCCTGTGGGCTCAGTGCATTGTGAACTGCCCTGTTTCAAAGCCCGGAGCAGCCAGTCGGGCACTTGGCTGAATCTGTTGCAGTTGTCATAGGGTCATACTTCAGGGATAACGGTGCTGGCAGCTAAACCCCATGAATTAGTCAAAATAGAGTGTTTGGGTGTTGGAGTAATCTTTTGTAGGCTTTTAAAAACATTGTTTGATCATGCAGTGTGTTGATCTTTCAATAAAATCTTCATTAAATCCACCCATTCCTTGCAGTTTTTTTACTTCTGTTTGCCTTTGTCACACTTTCTTTCCTGGATTATCATTCATTAGCTTCTCCAAAGAGATTAACAGTTCCTTAAAACAGGATCATGTGCATTCTGGTGTTCTGCGTGAAAGCGGAACTGGAGAGCAGAGAAGCCACAGGATCCCTATAGAAATTTGAAGACAATTTTGATACTCTAGTCCACTCAAAAATCTGCTGATACTGTAATGTTTTTTCCCTTGCCAGGACCCTCCTTGCCTGGTGTCATTTCTTGAGGTCTCCTGGGATGAGATTAGTCTAAAACAACAAAGTAGCCAGATGTCTGGTTCTGAGAGCATCCCAGAGGCCAGGGTATGGTAGGCAACAGTAATCGCTTGGGGCTGAAGATCAAAGATACCTGAGAATTACTTATGGGCACATACTATGTGTCATTCCCATTATTAACAGTCTGAGAAAATTTGTATCCCTAATTAACCCTTTTGTTGGTTAAATTTTCTTGCCAGTACAGTCTTGTCTGTAATAACTATTTGTTCTTTTGGGTACTGTTACGAAAGTACGTTTGGTTTTTTTTAAAATGTAAATATAATATACTCATAGTAGCAAATTTATGTAACCCATGCAGATCCCTTTTATCATTTGTAAATGTCGGAAATTAGCATGGGTTTTTTTGTTTACTGTGCTGTCCTTAGCACTTGTGTTATTCCTATCCAGAACTGTGTCAGTAAGAATAGTTAACTTGTCAGGGTAGTGGTTTTAGTTCATTGCTTCATAATCTAAACTGAATTAGAATCTAATCCCAGAGACAGGATGTCGGCACATCACTGCTTTTTCCCCATATTGATACTTCTAATGAAATGCTAATTAATATTTTTTAGTGATCAACGCTTGTTTGCATTATATACTCTGAAATAACAAACTAAGATTGTAAGTGCTGTCTCTGAATTCTTGTAGTGCTTTTAGAATGTGGGGCTTCTGGTGAAAGAAAAACCTGATTGCAGCCTTCTGTGCTTTTTTAAAATTTTGTTTTCCAGATGAAAATATCAAGATTTTGAGTGGAATGTGTGTTTTACTAAATGATAACATTGTTTGCTGAAGACTTGGAACAATTTTTCCTAGCCCCTGAATAATAAACTGTAGTTCTTAGACATACCTGTTGTTTATGACTGCTACAATTTCACTTTCTTTAACATGATGTAACATTAATGTGTGGTAAATACTGAATGTGTGTGTTTGAGTGGGAGGGTGTGAGTTTCTGGTCACACTGAATGTATTTGCAGTTTATTGCCTTTATTACGTGTGTTTAACAATTCTAAGATACATTTTTGAGTGAGTAGTGAGTGAGGAAAAGATCCCTGGACTGAATTGATTTATCTCTTTCAGTCTTGACAGTCTCTCTTCAAAACATCTTATTCGATCAAGGAACCCCAAAAGCTGACCTGCCTGAAACTGTATTGTATTTTCACTTTTGACATAGGTGTGCCTGCTGTCTGCATCTGGCCATGACTGATGCTCTATTGTCCCCACCCCAGTTCAGTTGCATACCTCATCAGTCTTGCTGTACACCCAAAGCGGTCTTTAAAAACAAATCAGCATCTAAAGAAATGCGAGGGTAAAGTTTTCTGGTGATGCAGGGTTATTTTTAACCTTTCAGGCCCTATGGCTGTTACTGGGTGTAGCTGTTCATCTTATTAATATTATGAACCTCATTAAAATTTTCATAGGATAGAAACATGTACTGTGCTTCTCAGAGACACAAGAGAAGGGGGAGCTGTGTAGGAGCAGTTCACAGGCAGGAAATAGCTGTTTCCTTATGGGTCTTTGCACTCTGGATTTTGGATCATTTGTTGCCATTCTAGTGCTATAATCTGGGCACAGGGGCCACATGCTGCTCAAAAGATTCTGGCTGGCTGTGAAGAAATCAGCTCTTCATAACATTTAGATTCTGTTTTGCGCAACACTTGTGGGTTGGTTTTTTTCTTACTTTTCCTTCTCAGTTATTCCTCTGGGAGGTGTTGCAGCAGTTTGGGTTGTCTGCACTGCTCTGTTGAAGGTCACAGTCAGAACTGGAATAGGTAAAATCCAGGTGCCCATGAAGTTGTGTCTGCAGAGGCCAGTATAACCTTGTTTTGAGTTACCTCATGCAGGCAGCAAGGTGCTTCCCGTTCAGGTCTTGAATCCATAGCTGAGGTTTTGGGAGAGCACTACTAGATGGAATTGCAACATACCTGGTACAGAAATGCCTTTCACTTTATTCTGCTTTGTTACCTGCCTAGAACTCTTGGAAACAATGCCATAGCGATAAGCAAGAATGTGACACAGTCAGCAAATACTTGAATAGGTGTAGAAGTAGAAGCACTACCATCTCCTTTGTTTCAGGCTGGTAAAACTCATATATGAATTTTGATCACTAGTACACTTCTTCAGTGTAAGTAAAAAGTGTTTAGATCTGAGGTGATGTGGGAGATTCAAATGCAATGCAGGAGCCAAGAAAAGCACTGCAGAACTACTCCCTGGCAGATGTCAGCTCCTTTTTATGTTGAGGGATGAAGTTATGAGATGCTAGTGGTTATTAAACCAGTAATTGGCATTTGGAACTGGTGACATTATTGATATCTTCTGCAATTAGATTGTCCCCCAGTTTCTTGTTCATGTAGCATGTTTTCTTTCTGTACTACAAAATGTCTTAGGGACTTATAAAATGATTCTTTATTTGTATTTAGGGAAAAACAGGCTTTAGAGCAATTCAGGTGCTTGAGTAGACTCCGAAATAGGTGTAAATACCTTATATGAGTGTATTAGGTTAGCATGGCAAGGTTTTGGTAGCAGAATGGCTGCAGGGGTGGCTTCCATGAGAAGCTGCTAGAAGCTTCTCCAACGTCCAATGGACCCAATGCCAACCAGCTCCAAGAAGGACCTGCTGCCAGCCAAGGCTGAGCCCATCAGCGACAGTGGTAGCACCTCTGGGGTGATGTATTTAAGAAAGGGAGAAAAAACAGCTGTGCCGTTGCAGGTGGAGAAAGGATGAGAATATGTGAGAGCAACACCCCTGCAGACCCCAAGGCCAGTGCAGAAGGAGGGGAGGAGGAGCTCCAGGCCCGGAGCAGAGATTCCCCTCCAGCCCGTGGTGCAGCCCGTGGTGAGGCAGCTGTGCCCTGCACCCACAGAGGTTGTGATGGAGCAGAGACCCACCTGCAGCCCGGGGAGGGCCCCACGCCAGAGCAGGGGGATGTGCCCGAAGGAGGCTGTGACCCCTGGGAAGCCCACGCTGGAGCAGGCTCCTGGCAGGGCCTGTGGGCCCGTGGGGAGAGGAGCCCACGCTGGAGCAGGTTTGCTGGGGGGACTTGTGACCCCGGGGGGGACCCACGCTGGAGCAGTCTCTTCCTGAAGGATGGCACCCCGTGGGAGGGACCCACGCTGGAGTAACATGAAGAACTGCATCCCATGGGAAGGACTCACGTTGGAGGAGTTCGTGGAAGACTGTCTCTGGTGGGAAGGACCCCACGCTGGAGCAGGGGAGGAGTGTGAGGAGGAAGGAGTGGTAGAAGCAACATGTGATGAATTGACTGCAGCACCATTCCCCATCCCTCTGCACCACTGTGAGGGAGGAGGTAGAGAAAACCTGGACTAAAGTTAAGCCTAGGAAGAAGGGAGGGATGAGGAGAAGGTGCTGTTTTGTTTTATTTCTCATTACCTTTCTCTGATTTGATTGATAATAAAGTAAATCAATTTTTTTCCTGAAGTTGAGTCTGTTTTGCCTGTGACGGTAATTGGTGAGTGATCTCCCTGTCCTTATCTTGACCCACAAGCCTTTCATTATATTTTTTTCTCCCCTGTCCAGCTGAGGAACAGGAGTGATTGAGCAGCTTTGGTGGGACCCTGGCGTCCAGCCAAGGTCAACCCACCACAACAAGCTGAATAAATTTGAGTACATTAAGGTGTTATGTTGCATATTAATGAATACTGTTTCATTCTGGGTACTTCCATTACAAGAGAGTCTCTATGAATTTGAAATAACTTCTGTAAAGGAAAAAAATATAGAAACTAAAGGGACTGCCTCCTACAGATCTGTGGGAGCAGTGTTCTCTAGTTAGGGCTGATGGGCACCTAGAGGCTGCAGGGTCATATTTGTTCTACTGGTAGAGCTATGAATGGAAGAAGACAGTTGTTTGTTGTACTAAGGTACTCCTCTCTGGTATTTAGTGATAAAATCATAGGAACTGTGCTGTCAAAGAGCAAGAGCTCTTGTAAGAGCAAGTCAGGAAGTGCAAGTCTTGCAAAAGAAAATAAAGTTGTGGTTGAATTGAAGGATAAATTAAGGAAATTAAAATACATCATCAGCATGGACCTAATAGTTTGTTACTTCAAGGAAATATGTGGGGTTTTTTTTATAATGATGTTGTCATATGAAATATATTTTAAACAACATGTCTATATTTTCTTCCATACTGCAACTTTTATATTTAGTAATTTCAGGTGTGTTCGCTATTTTAGACAGCCCCTCACAACCAGAGTGCAGCCTGTATCAGAAGCTTAAGCCACAGCTTCCCTTTTACTTATCTGAGACATTGCAATGTTCTGACCTTGGGCTGTGTAAAATCAAATTAAAAAATCTCCAATTGAGTTAATTCAGATATGGACCTGATCTAAGATCATGCCATGAAATAAAAGAAAAATCTGTATTTCCATTCACAAGTTTATTTTCATTCACATGTTCTAGTCACAACACTTGAATTAATAGAATGATGAATGTAAGTAACATTGCAGCTTTCTGTTGTCATCTGCTGGCAACGTGTCTGTAAGCACAAAACCTTCACCTCCAACAGCAAAAGCTACTTCATGACTTGATTATACTCAAACTCTTGGTATAGAATTCTTGCTGTTGAATTTCTGGTTTCCCAGCAGGTCTGGTACAACTTGCCATTACTTTTTGACCTGTAGTTTGGAGAAGCAAAGTAATGAATTAGATCAAACCTCTAGAAAACTCAGAGTATTCAGAGGATTTTTCTTCTAATCTTTTGTAATTAAAAATGTCAGCTCCTTTTCCTGGTTTATGGATAATTGAAGTAATTTATATTTAGAGGTGTTGAAGGAGAAAAACTGTAGTTAATGTTCCAAGTGCTACTCAATTTTATGTCACCAATGTGATGGTAATTGGCTTGTGGTGCTAAAGGAGATGCTTGGAAGGATCAGGAGATAGTTGACAAGGCTTTTTCCTCTCAAAATTGCAGGTCCTAAAAGTCTAAATCTAAGCCATAATAGATATATGAGCTTGTGTCTGTGTAAGAAGACTCTTGACTATATTAAAATATTTAGCAAACCCCTAGGTTATCCTAGTGTTTTATTGGTGACCCTGTGACCTAGAATAAATTCAATGCAAAGGGCTATTTTAACTGCACCCTCCCTTCCCAGTTCAGAGGGGCATGCTGCTAACAAGTTATCATGACTGGTGGCAGAAGAGAATGTCTATGTTGTGAAAATTAATTGCTTGTAAGCAATTTTTAAAAAATGTGTAATGATATTTATAATGTATAGTTTTTGTTACCATTATGTAGTCAAGGAAAAGTAATAGGCAGAACTTCTGTAATGGTTGCTTTCTAAGGTATTTAAATTATATAGCTTGCGTTATTTTACATGGTCTTTCTCTGACAGACTATTGTGACATGGATTGCTATGCATTACACTTCTTTGTACTGGTAACATAACAACCAAGCATTTAAAATAAAACAAGAAATTGCTTCTGAATATTTCCTTCTTTGAGAGGGCTAGATAAATGAAAATTAATGAGGTTAGGGAAATTTTGCTTCACAAGTGATCAAGTAAATCTGGCTTTGCACAGTCTGCAAAACATTATTTTAATAAGACTGTATTAAATTTCTTTTTTGCCTTCCGTTGTTAAGGGGAATTAGAGAATATGTATTTTTTAATGAAATTAAAACTTGTATTAGCAGTAAAGGCTTTTTTTCCTAGTAGTCTTTGGAGATTGTCTTGTATAACATGAAGAAAATGTATCTTTTTAAGTACCTGAGCTTGTACTCTGTACAAACAGCATATATACTGTAAATAAAAGGGTTTGTAAGAGAACCGTGTTAAAATACACTGCATAATAAATGTGAACCTTTTTTTTTTAAGGACTTAATAGAAGGGACATGCAAATTAGTATTCTGAGTTGTAGTTTGCTGCCCAAAGCATTTGACATGTGGGACTATTTCTCAGATATTAAGAAATGTTAGTTGGGAAGAGTAGTAGTACGATTATAAGCCTTCTCTAAACTGGATGGTTTCATGGGTCTTGTATCTGAAACCAGTAGTATATGGTGTTTCTTGGAAATTTCTTCTATTTGTGTTTGTACAGCTGAAACCTTGTCATGGACTCTACATCTTGATCAGTAGCCAGTGGTGACAGGCCATATACCAAAGATTGTAAAAGAGCTTTTCTGCTGAAAATCCTCCAGTGTTGCCAATCCCGGAAAGGATAAGCAAGCCAACCCCAGACTGGTTTCTGTGGATGGCATGACACAGAAATAACAAAGGCATGTGTCCACCTTTTTGTGTTTTCCTGCTCTTTCTTTGAGGGGAAAAACCCAGAGGAGATAGGTAGGGCTGAAAGTTGCACCTGGAGAGCGGTGCAATTTTGTTTCAAGGTCTGGTTCCTGCTGGCAGCAGCAGTACATGCTGTTAAAACCCCCATACTCCCCAGAAGTGAAGAAGGTAAGGAGCGAGTCCGTTGGAAATGGCGCATCAAGGTACATTCAAATCGTAAATAAGGACAGGCAGCAGGTACGTTAAGCAGACATGGAAAAATGGATGTGTGTCTTTTGTGGGAAGGTAATTGGGCACCGGGGCTTGGCAGGAGCCCGTACGATGGTGGCGGGGGCCACTGCCACAGGTTGATGGGCAGGTGATCCGGCGGCTTCCACCCGGGCGGCGCAGGAGGCCTACCTAATATGCTGTCTGCCCTGAGGGCCTGGGGGAGCACAGTTGGATTATTATGTTAATGCCTGAGCCTGCTGCCCTCTTCCTATCCCAGCTGGGCTCCCTGTTGTTAGGAACTGCTTTGCTCTGACAGTGGAGTAATATACTTCATGATTGAAAGGGCAAAGGGGCTCGCAAGAAAAAAGAGCAGGCCTGCACAGATATGTAAATGAAGGGGGGAAGGCCGTAGGAGGGTTTGCGGGTAAGTGCGGATAGAAAGTTTATTAGGAAATGAGTAATATAAATCTGCTAATTGAATTGTTATTTACAAGTCCCATTTCCTGATTTGTTTCTTTCTGCATTACCCCCTCTAATGCTGATGTACAGTGAATTTGAAGTGCTTACCAAAGCAGGCACTTAGGTTGATTTATTTTAAACCGAGGTGCTATAATACACTGGTACCAGTGTACAATGCTGACAATGGTGTATTTTTCAGGACTTTGATTACTGTTTCATGCTCTGCTGCTATATTGCTACACTCCAGCTTACAGTGGTGATATGATTCTTTTATATATTGTAGATAAGTATATCACTCTGAATTTTGTTGATACTTCCACAAGAGTAGGAGATAGATACAGATTACAGACATGTATTTGTTACGGTGTTAGAGCAAATTGAACTTTGATTCAACGAGATGGTGACTGTGTTGTGATATTTTTCTGAGGTCCTTTCTGCAGTAGAATTGAGTAAATAGTGACTTGGTTCTAGAATGAATGTGAGAGATGAAAATCTGTTCCATAAACAGATTTCTTTTTTTTTCCCTATGATAATATGACCTAGTATACAGAATCTTTTTCTACGTTTTATCAAGCTTCTCTCAGTGGCAAAACTTGAAATGCCAGCCAGACGTGATTTTTGACATCCTTATTTGTCTGTTTTACCCCCAAAGTGCTGATCACAGACTCCTCAAAGAAATAGCTGTTAAATTAAACTTTTTAAAGTGAGAGCTGTTTATATGAAATGCAGCTAGTGTGTCAGATATAAAGTTGCTTGATATGTTTGATAGGTGACATGCTTTTCTTGTACATTTAGCTGGTACTTGGTGTTTTAAGATGAGATTTCTGATTGTTTCTAGTGTATACAGTGGCTTTTTCTACTCTTCGCACCTTTGTTTGCATTTCCCAATTCCGTTCCTTAGCTTTGTGTTTACAGATTGCTACTCTGAATTGCTATTAAGAAGGTGTGTCCTCTTGGCATTGGGACCTTCTGCTCTGCAGGAAAGTTGGCAGCTCTCCCACTTTTGACCTGGTAGTCATGAATATACTTCTTATGCAGTCTTGTCCACTTATGTATCATAGAGAATCTTATGTTACCCAAAGTACTTTAAGGTGGAAAAGAATTCTGGATCTAGATTGCTTCTGCAAATTTAGTTTCATCTGACTCCGTAGATACAGGATATTCTGGGATTAAATGGCGTGACAGTACAATTTTGCTTCCACGTCTCTTGTCTCATTGGGTGCCCATGATGAATAACTGTCACAGAATAGGTAATAGCAGTATCTAGTAGCAGTTAGCAGTAGCAGTTTGGCTGGAGCCTTTGTACTTAACACAAAATTACTGATTTCTTTATTGACTTCTCCTTGGAGTTCTTTGTGGGCAAACTGGAATGCATTGGCCTTGTCTCTACAGTTTATCAGTAAGATCAGAAATGGTTTTAACTACAAAACGCTGGACAATAGACACATTGTTATAAAATAAGTGTTTTTTGGGTGAAGGAGTTTTTTCCAATAATTACGTTTTTCTTTTTCTTTCATATTGTAACCTATTTTTTATGTAACTGCTTTAGAAATATGGAACTTGGGCTATTAACCATGTTGAGTTAAGAGCTTTTCCATTCTTCCCTGCTACCCCGTGTATGCAATTTAGACTTTGTAGAAATGTTTGCACTTTCTTTCAGGAAAGTCTGTGTGTAAATATTTTGTTGTGGATCAGGTTTGTTCAGTTTTGCAAATAAATCATTTTTACATCATCCACATTTTTCAGTGTAACATAGGTGTTCTGTGCTTTAATTTCTCTTGATAAACTGATCTCCCTGGCTGTGTCTTCTCAGTGCATCATAAGAATTTAATAACTGCTGCATTGTGGACCAGCTGAAAAGCTTTGTGCAGCAACAAACATGGACAGAGGCCATCTTCCACTAGGCATGAGAGCAATTCAGCTGAAAGCAGCAAAATACCAAAATGAAATGGTTAAAAAAGAAAATTTCCATCATTGTATGAGAAATAGTGAATCTGGAGGTGGGTGGAACTTGGGTTTAAAGCAAATGTTTAAATACTGGAATATCCCTTATGTTGGATATTCCAGTTTTCAGCCAACTCTGAATGCAAATGGAAACCATAGAAGCTCAGTGAACGCTGCCACAAAGAGCATGTTCAATGCAGATGGCAAGTTTGTGACCTTTTGCAGTAAAACAAGCTGGTGCATTTCTTAGGCTTGCACCCAGCGCAGCTCTTGGTGAGACTCTGCGCTCTGCAGAACGTGATCAGAATTCTGTACATGAAACATGTAGGTGTTTTAACGTTTTCTCTCCACCTTTTCTTGAGAGAAGTAGTGGTTATATAGTATTTTATTCTGTTAGAGAGTAAAGTAAATTACTTCAAGGAAGTAATAAAAATATCTTTAATTTAGTTGAGTCACTATGTATTTTATATGTATGTTTATGTAATAAATATATATATCTGTGAATGACAATTCCAAAGAACAGTTTCAGCATTTTTGTAGTTCGTGATGTACTCCTACTGCTAGCCAAGTAGTTGCGAAATCAAGTCCCTGACCTAGACTTGATTGGCATTTGCATATTAATCCTTGCACTTTAATGAAGATTAGCCCCCCTACCCTACCCCCTTTGGATTAGAGGGTATGGCAGTCCTCTTGGAAAATGGGGGCAACAAGCTGATTGGAATTTAAAGATGTTTTGGGCACGCTTCAAAAGAAGGGTGGTGGTAAATACCAATATTGTAGTTAATTTGTTTTCAGAGAAAAAAAGCTTGGAGCATTAGTGGTTACTGATCCACTGCTGATCTCCTTGGGCAAATTTGGGGGACATGTAATGTGTAAAGATGTGCATGTATGCACTTTCTTACTCTGTGTATGTGTAACCTATATAATTCATATAACATATGAATTGCTAATTTACATAACAGAAGTATCAGAGCAGCATTTGAAAGAATGCAGTTGCATGTGTCAAGATTGTTCCTTTTTTACCTTCAGGCAGTGGCTATAGTGCTGGTCTCTTCTTTATAGTATGCTACCTTCTCTTTCTACCACAGCCACAATATTGCAGCATGAAGAGCTTTGACTGGATTTATAAAAAGGGAATTTCCAGTACTGTAGAATACTGGCTCATATTAAAGCCTAACCTTTGGGCTAGGTTAAAAAAAAAAAAAAAAAGTAATTGTACTTCTTTGAGATATGGACAGACATTTGTTGATGAGATGAAAATCTCATTTTTTTAACTGACCTGTGACACATTCTGACATGAGGTAGGGGTTCATGGATCTGGGCAGTGGGCCACTTTTCATTTGACAAAGCTGGTACTTCAGCCAGCCTTCCCATGCTGTGACCTTGCTTGCACTAGTGTTTTATTTCCCATCTCCTGGCACTATACAACTAATAGTGAAGTTGTTTCCTGTGGTAGTGGTGACAGGGGCTTTAATAACAATGCCATTCTGAGCTGGTTTGGATGACATAGGAGTTAAAATGTCTGATTCTGCTACTAACTGCCCAGAAAGCAATATGACGGTGGGATGTTTATAGAAAAATAGTGGTGCAGGCACAGCCTTACAGTTAATGCAAAGGGCACCTTTTAGAAAGTGGCCTTGTGCTTTCATTTCACTTCAGCAGGGAAGTAATACTCTTTGGAGTTAGGGGATGCATTGTTTAACTAGACCTCTAATCATGTTATGGATGATGTGTCTCCAGGAGAATCAGGGGACAAGACCTTTAAGTGTTTTTATCACAGCTTAAGATCTCAGAAAATGTGAACTTAAATAAAAGTATGTTTGGGAGGTTGTTATTGCTCTGTATCCTTCTGAGGATACCTTGTACAGTAATTTTTTTTTTTTTTTTTTTGAGAGAAAGTCACTTACAGTTATGAAGTGTTTGACCATAACAGAGGATCAAGTTGACAGAGTTACGTGTGTGCTGCTGTTCAGCTGAGCCTGCTTTATTAAATCATGGTTCAGCAGTCCATTGGTTTTGGTGCGAGAGCTAGTGTCTTCACTGCTAAGGTAATAAGCCTTGAGTTGCTAACAAATGCATGATATGCATAAGGTTTGTGGGTAGTTTTCATACCAAAATGTCAGTGACTGGTTAGATTCTTTCCTTTTTGCCCTTTAATTGTGTAGTATAGCATGTTTTTTTTCCACAGGTCAAATGTATGGCTGCTAAGGCTTATACTTAACAGGATGCAAGTAGAAGGGGGAAATTGCCTTCTGTTTCTCCATGTCTAGGAGAATTATGGAAATGGGCTTTCCATTTGAGGAAAAATACATATGAAGAGTTTGGCTATGTGCCTTCTCAGGAACCCAGAGCTTTTTGGCGTGACAGAGACGTATGAACATTGTGGAAGAGTAGGTTGGATGCTAGAGCATGAAGTTTACTGATAGTTATGCACATATGTACTTATCATGAGAAAGCATGTTTTGCTACGAGTCTGTCGGCTTTAAATCACTTCTTGCTTGAATGTTTACACTGGCACTGGGCAGGAATCTCAATATTTGCATTTACAGTTTTTAAGTAGAGGAGAGAAAAAGTGAAACTGCCTCTGTTTATTCATGTTGGTGTTCAAAACTCCACTGTAGATGTGGAGGTTACTGCCCCATTGGGGGTGGGTGACATAGGAGCCAACACTGCAAGGCCCTGTGTCTCATGAGTGTGATTTTTGTGTGTTGTGCTTAAGCTACAGGTTCAGTGTACCACTGGGCTCGGGCTATGGCTGGTCAAGGACTGCCCTCCAGAACTCCTTTGAGTCGTGGTGGTTGCTCACTGTAGAGAGAAGTTGACACTTCTGATGAGAGGAAAGAAAGTTGGATAGTTTTCTTTCTCTGTCTCAGTACTGCTGAAACTATTGGTGAAACAGAAATCCTGCAGTGGAGAGCACCGCATACACTAAGTAAGTGTGTCTTAAAAGCCTGCCTTTTGACATCCTTTTGATGGATGGTTTTGTATTTGTAAATATTATTACCAACAGGCGGTGATGGTTATGAGGAACTACAAAAATGGAGGAGTGAAAGAACTGATTTTCAGCAGAAAGAACTTGGCTAGTACGAAGCAGGAGGCAATAACTCTCTGCCAGCAGAGCCCCCAGCTTGTTTCCTTGCACTGCTTGTGGCAGAATGCTGAGCCTGGCTGAAGCAGCACAAACTTGTACTCAGGTGATGGCAACCTCTGCCAGCCCAAAACAAATCTGTAGCATGTGCTGCTTTGTATCCATGGCCAACAAGGTGTTTTAGAGGACATCATTCTCTGGATGACATTCCCCCGCAGAAAAGCAAACAAATAGCCTATTAGTTATCCTGTTTTCATTTTCTGGTGCCTCTTCAGTGTCATTTCCATAAAACTGATGGTTATTGTACATGGTTGAAATAAAGAAATGTTTTCATATTGTCAGCACAGCTCTAGAGGCAGGTTGGAGATTAGGTGATATCTTTTTCACAGTCAACAAACTGCTGGAACACAGAGAACATGGCAGTGGATAAAACCATAATCCCCTCCATGTTTTAGTGGGTTTTCCTCTGGTGTTCTGGCTGGGGTTTCCTTTGTTGGTGGGTGTAGGTTTGTTGGGTTTTTTTTGAGGGGGGTGGTGGTGGTGGTGGGCTTGGTTTTTTTTAAGAGGATAAGGTTATGTGTACAGTTCTACCCCACTAAAAAGATTAAGAGTAATTCCATATTTTTAAGAGAGTTTTTGAACATGAGTTCACAGTTTTATAAGATTTCTTTACACTAAAAACTTAGTTTTTATCAAAGTCCTTTGTGTGTTTGGTTTTTTGAATTTGTGGGGGGTTTGTGTTAGTTTTGGGGGGGTGGCTTTTTGTCTGTTTGGTTGGGGTTTTTTAAAAATCTAATACCATTGTTGAGGTGCCCTATCACATATACAACACAAGGGGCCAAATTCATGTGTCAGATGCATACTACAACTTCTGTTGAATTCAATATGGAGTGTACATACATCTGCAAGAGTCAAATCTAGTCCCTGTTTGTTTCTCAAAGATGATGCTGAAGTGTTAAAAAGGCCTGTGCTTTGCCTTTGAGGGGGCGACTACACAGCTAGAGATTTTGTTGAGCAGTTAAGTCTACCTCTTTTATTTTTGCCATGCTGTAGCAGGATTTTTATATGCATTTTAACAGTTATTTAAGAGTCCCCATATGCTTAGAAAAGAATCTGAATATATGTGCCTTTTTTAAAGCTGCATCATAACTAGGTTATTCCATCAATACAGTAGAATGACTGGGAGCTGCAGTTGGAACAATATGTAAAAATACAGCTTGTAAAAGATTTCCTTTATTAACTGTCATCATCCACAGAATATATGTTCAAATAAACGTTGTGTAATAACTAAATTTGAGATTAATAGGTCCCTTAAGAAACAGCGAAGTCATTCAGGATAGTCAGTGAAAAATAGCCTGTAAGACTGTAACATGCACATATTGTCCTGCTTACATGCTCTCTCTGGTGTCATTCCCATTTATCAATGTCGGCAGGCTCTGTTCTCATTAAAACACTCTTGCACAAAAGCAACTTAATTTTCTTAAGAGAAGAGGACACCTGATTCAATTTAGTCCTCAAAACCAGGAACTTGAATATATATATTTTTTTTCCTGTCTGAACTCAGATGAATAGTTATGAACAGCAACACAGATTAAACCTTATTAGGTATATTTATATTCTGTTTGCAGTAACAGTGCTATGGCAAATAGCTTTCTACAGAGCTGTAACATCTTATTAATGGAAACAGCAGTTAAGACATGAGCTGCGGTAACACTCACATGAGATTTTATTTTTAAATAGGAGATTGAAGGAGTTGTTTAAAGGGACTCTGCCTACTCATTCAAGCTACTTCTGACGTCCTGCCTTCTTCTTCCACCTTCTCGAACTACACTGATGTCTTTGGGTAGATAAAATTTCTTTTTCTGTCCTGTTTGGTCAAACCATTTCCATCACTTCAGTCTTTTTTTTTATTTATTTATTTTTAATTTTTTTATTTTTTTTGCTTTCTTCTCCTCATTAAATAGGAGACCTAGATCTATTAAATGGACACTCTAATATGTTATATTACCACATTGTGTTCTCTGCCCTCTATGGCTTAATCCTGCAGTAGTACTGCTAGAGTCCTTGTCTTTCTCCAACTTTCTATTCTCCTGGGTTGTCCTCTCTTCTCATTGTGCCATGTGTGTTAAACAGGATATTTAGTCTTATGCCTGGTACTTGAGCTGTATATCCCACTAGTGCATGTCTGAAAATGATAAGGTTTTAACTGCAGTTAACTGCAGGCATACACAGAGCAAGCAGCTTTGTATGATGTCCAAGCCGCTTCCTTCTGAGATGTTTTGAGGCTGTTCAGCTTCATTACTCTGCATCTGTAGCCTTGGCCCTGGAACGTCCTTTCCACAGAGTGGGGATGACTTGGGGCCAGACAGGTCCTAGTGTGCATTGCACGTACTCGCTCATCTGTGGGGTGCCTGGAGGTAAGCGTAGGGTTAAGTACAGTTAGGAAGGTTATCTCCCTAAAGGCTGCCAAATGACACTCAAGAATCAAACATTTTGGTGTTAAAAAAAGATATACATATTTGCAAAAAAGCCTTTTTTTTTTTTTTTTGTATGGTCCTTGTATAAAGCTGTGAGGCACTGTTGCTTCCCTGTGACTCTGCAGTAAAGGAAATTGTAGTTCCAGTTGAGCTGGAACTTGAATCCTGCTGCTAATGACATAATTGGTTGGTTTTTGACTCAGGTGTTCCAAATGTTGCCAGTGTATCTTTTCCTCTTCTTTAATGTAGTCCTGCTACATTATTATCAAAATATATCTAGTCAAATAAATACCAAGATAATTTAGCTTGATTCCAAAATAAAAGGAAATGGAATGAGTTCAGATTGTATTCTGTATTTGGTATCCTCAAGACATGCTTGTTTGATTTGCTGCCCAGTCACATGTGCTTGAATACTATGTGTACTTGCCACTGAATTTGGGTACCCAGCCATGGGGAAGTGCTCAGCCCCTTGCTTGTGGCTTTGTGTTTTTCTTCTTTCTTTTACTAGCCTTTGTTGCTATGAGGACTGTCTTGGATCTTGTTGCTGTCACTGTTACAAATCTGAGCGATGTTTTCCATACATATATTCCAGGATAAGGGGGGCAATGAAGGTCTGAAGCTTTTTGCTGGACTGGGGTATGGGAGGAGGAAAGTTTCTGTCAAGTACTGCCAGCTAGGTTTCCTTCAGAGGCGAACTGCTTACTTCTCACTTGAAAGTGCTCCAGGCCAGCTGATCCTCCCCAGCAATGCAGACCATTGAGATTGTTCCCTTGAGCCCAGTGGCATACAGAGTTGACTGAAATTGTACCTACTTACTACTAAGTAAATCTGTTGTTTAGTGGAGCTAGTGTGTACTATTTTAAACTCGAGTGGAGATGTACATGCGCTTCTGTAAAGACTACTGGCAATGACTTTTCGTCTTTACATCTGACTTGAATAATTGGTCTGGTTATTACTACTGCTGCTTTTGAATGTGGTCTGACCTTGCATTTCAATACGTGGCTATGCATTTACCTTTTGAAAGGATCTTACCACTGATTTTATAGAGAACTCTCCCCTCACATTGATGGTAAGTGTAATGAACATTTTGCAAGCATGCAAATCTGAACTTGGAGTATTATAAGGACATCTAAATGTTTTCATGTTTTACTGTTTCATTTAAGCTGACTGCAGATAGTCTGATATCTGTTGAAGCACAAAAGGAGCAAACACTAAAAAAAGTTATGTAATAATAGTGACTAATAAATGTTTCAAATAGAAAATGAAGAGCCTAGCTGTATCATGTGTCAGCACTAATGTTTATTTGTATCATCCCTCTAAGGATCTCAGAGTGCTTTTTAAGCAATGAATTAATTTTGACAATGCCCTGTGAGGTATGTAGGCAATATTATCCCTCTTGATAGAAGGGAGTTGGAAGCACAAAGTGTTTAAATTCTACAGGGTCGTGCTACTAGATACGTCTAATTACAGATTGGAGCAGTTGATTCAGTTTATTACCAGTTTGTTTAAGATGAACCAGAATCACAAATTTAAGCCCCAGGTTTGTGGGTATGAGAAAAATTTACTTCTGAGTTTATTTTGCAGGAGAAATGTTTATAAAGAAAACAGCAAATAGAGTAATTGACATGTATAAGTCTTCCCTTACTGAGGCAAATTATCTGAATGATTATATCTTAATTTGTGGTCTTCCTGTTTTGTTTTGGTTTTTTTTTTTTTTTTTTGCTTTTGCTTCTAATGAGTGTTTAATCATGTGCCATGGACTGTTTCAGACACTTTGGAGAAAGAATATTAAAAATTGCAAACTAGTGTACCGTTAGACCAGTTGTGAATTATGACTTTTGCACATGACTGGCTTAATACCTGAAGCATAAAATTTGTCTAAGAATGTTATCCTAGTACCTGTTATATGCTTGAGAATATTAAAGCAAACAAATAAACATAAATCTTCTGGGTGGATCAGGAAGCAAGAAAGAAAACAAATTTGTTGATGGGCAAAATATCACCATCTGGTATCAACACCATAGAACCATCTAGTGGCTCTCCTTACCACCCTTCCAGGTACAGAATTTCTCCTGGAAGGGGAATTGCAGCTTATTTTAAGTAAAAAATGTCATGTCTCTAAATGATCCTTCAATCAGGATTGGGAGCCACCGATGTGGGTAAAACTAGATGCACAGTGTCCTTTTGAGTGTATCGGTTCTGGGCAGCTGCTGCTTTGTTCTTTATATTTTGTTGAAATGGCCAGGAGAACAGTTGAGGGCTCTCTAGCACTAAAGTTATTTCTCTTGCAACAGTAGATGTGGTCTGGCAGGTTCACCTGCACTGTAAGCAGAGCCTGGCCTGAAACCAACTTCTGGTAGGACCAGATATTTTTGAGACAGGAAGAGGTAAGTTTAGCATGTTGGGGAGGGAAGGGCTGCTTTTTATGCTCTATCCATTTCATGTGGACTTCACCAGCTTTCCTGAAGAAGGTGAGTGATACAGTTCTTTGTAGTAGCAGAAATGTAACTATCATTCTGCACACACAATCTGCATGGGGAGGAGGGGACCGTTAAGTTTCCTCCCAGCCTTCTGGTGTGGAAGTGGAGCCCAGATGCTTCTGTCTTTCAGATCTTAACAGTTGATTTCCACTGTTTTATATAGCAAAAACTGTTTTGCAAGAAAAAGATCTGAGTGTGCGTAAAAATGGAAGTCTAGATCCTCCTTCCTGGATCCAGAGGCAGGATGTAATAAAAGGGATCTTTCTGCATCTTTATCAGATTGAAGTGGTCAAATACAATCAGCTTGTGTAAAAGAATGGCACGTGTCCAACAAATACCAAAGAGGCTTGATAAACTTGTGGAGTTTTTAAATATAATGATAATAGAAACTTTAAAAGGGATATATTAACTGATCCTTTGCAGTAAGTTTCTGTGCATGAGTATAATGTGTGTGTCTCTTGCCACATGAAAGTACCAGCTACACAGCTTCAAATACAAGTAGAAAATCCCGATTTAATTCACACTTGTTGAAGATTGTTTTAAGTAGTACTCACTCTTGCTGTGATCTCTGGCAAGAGGAGCTGTTTGGACTCGTGCCTCTTTTTTTTATGTTCAAAAAAGGAATGCTGATGAGGAAGAGGTGTTAAAATATGTTACTGTAGTTTACAACTGTCAACTATAATGTTTTATTTACCTGTATCTATTCAGATGCTCCCTCCGCAGCATGGAGTGCCATATGCCATTGTCCCTGTTAGTAAGCAAGTCAGCAAAGGTTTCCCAGTCTGCATTTGTTTTTGTATTTGGGCCACTGAGGAGCTGCGGTCCAGTGCCATCTTTTATTGATAGGGCCAGCAGAGGAGGAATCTAATGAAATTATCAAAGCTTTGAATTAATTATGAACTTGAATAAGAAAGCTAAGCTCTCTAGAGCCAAGGATCTCATTACCCATTCATTTTCATTGCATCCTCTTATGGAGCAGAAGGCAGGTTCAGCTATAGCTCCTACCCTGATTTTGGACTTTATTCAAACTTCCTAAACTTGCTAGCATCCACTTGTTATTAATCTGCGGCTGGAAGTGTCCAGGGTGATTAACTTGATGATTCTGCTCTAAATCTTCATGTAAATGGTAGATATCCCTCCTCCCTTTCCTCTTACCTTTGCTGTGTGGCTTTTCATCATCAGACTGGCTGCCATACAAGAGTTGCTGTTCTTTCTTGGTAATTGGGGAAAGCTATGCAAGGCTCAAGTTTTAAGTTCCTGGAATTTAATGAGTTAATGTTAAGAAATAATACTACTACCTTATATATCCTGGATATTAGGTAAGCACAAACACATCTAAAGTCATTATCAAAATTACTTATTTTCTTATTTTAAAAGACTGTAGAGTAAAAAGTAATGATCAGACATTTTGGCCTCAGAAGTGTGGGGTGGTTGTTGGTTGTTTTTGTTAGGGGTCTTTTTGTTACTATTTTAAATTAGTTGATGAGACTACATAAACTCCTGAATTTGTCAAAACTTTACTATGATGAACAATTAAATTTGTTTGCTTGCCTGATTAATACTCCATTAAGAATTGTTTAAAATCTATGAAAATGCAGTGTTTCAGTTAAGTCAGATTATATTTATTTTAATTAATAGGTCAATATGTAAAAATGTTCCTGGCAAAGTAGAGCAAAAGCAGTGAGACGAAGCTTCTGTGTGATATTCTTAGTTCTTGTGGATATTCCTCTTAAGTCTACCAGCAAGGATTTTCTCCTCCTGCTTTTGTCTGTTTCAACACATTATTTATGAATGCATAAACTAGAACCTATCAGTCTTCATAAGTTACAGGCCACTGGCAATTTTTTAAGCAGTGGCTAACTGCATAATGGTCTCTGTGTATATGTGTATTTGGAGAATCTAATAGCTTGTTGGGCAGGGGAATAACATTTTGTTCTTGTACTATAGCTATTTTACCATTGGTGATATTTATCTTTTTCTCTCTTCAGGCAGCTGCTATATTTAATTCTGCTTTTGGAAGTTTTTTGGTAAGTAATGCAGTATTTATAGCAAGTGCTTTAATAGTCTTATTTTTAAGAGTATCATTGGTGTGTTTGTATTTTTCACATTAGTGTTGGTGGAATTGTCCTATTTAGCTGGCAAAAACTTGAATCATCTTTCAATTTATGTTACCATGCCATTAAATACAGATATTACGGTTTCTTTTCTTTTTGTTAAACTCTTTAGGAAAGTAGTGAATAAACTGTCTCTGCTCATGGTAAATTAATAATGTGTAAACACATCTTAATTTTCTCCTTAATGGGTTAACAGATTCTATTATTATGCAGATGTTTCAGACATGGGCATCAATATATTGATTTTTCTAATAAGACCATCAAATACTCATTATTTTCTATCAAGAGGCCGTGGATTTTGAAAAGAAAACATGACCCAGCTGATCAGAGAGTAGATGCTAATTTACTCAGTGACTTGTCATTTGTTTAGCATGTTTCACTGTCAGTGAAGCCACTCAGTGTCTCTGAGGAACACACTAAAATAGCTAGATAGGGGGAAGCAATCAATCCAGCTGGAAATATAACTGTTTCTGTAAAAAGCAAAACCAGTATTTGTGGCCTGATAGTCTACAAAGATTCAGAAGAAAACGGTAAAGAGCACTAAGTACATGTATTTATGAAGAAAGGAAGAATAGATTTCTTCTATTGATATGTTGTTTAGAGGGACATTAATGAAAATTAAATACAAATTATTTTATATGTAGGCAAGCTACTGTGACTGTTTTATTTATTTACCAGCTAATAATTGAATTTGTTCTTCTTTACTAAGATTTGTGCATGTTTAGAAGTGTGCATTTGTGATTCCAATCCTGTGTCCCCAAAAAGAGGACTATGATGTATAAAATGAATGAATGACAAAAGAATTCAAATTAGGAAATTAAAACTGCAAGTACAAAATAACTCGCTTTATGCATATTTGTTTTATGAAAAGCTGGAGTTCGGGAGTTGAGGTATATATTTATATATATAAAGCTGTACTGCCAGGAGAGAATGTTGTATGGCATTTTGAATTTATACATTGTGCTGCTGCTTTTTTGAGGGACTAAGTTCAAGTTAGGAGGGTGAATGTGAGTTTTGTGGGTATAGACAACTACTCCCGTTTTTAAAATATCGATTCCCAAGTACTTGTTCCTGTTTGTCACCTATTATGTCTTCCTCTGATGGGAAGAAGGTACATTCTGCCTCAAACTGTGGAACCCCAGTGTTAGAGCAACCTTTAAGCCTGTGTATGTGCGTGTCATTTTCTGTTGTTGCTTGGCACAAGCTCCAGTTTCTCTCCTGTCCCTGGCTTTCAGTTCAGGAGGTTTCCTTGAATACCCAAAGGCCTCAGTTCATCTGTCATTAGGAGAATGTCTTTTGACTTCAAATAAGAATTTAGGCCCCTGAGCATCTGACTACAATGCCAGCTCCTTGTAAAGCAACACAAACATATTTTAATTTCTAGAACCTGTTTGTAGCTCTTTGAAGAAATCTCCGTTAAAGAAGCTAAGCTAGTTTGTGTGTTCATGTAATACTCCTGATTTTGGTTTTGATCTTAGTTCCATGAGCTGATCATTGGAAGGTTTCATTTACATATAATTACCTCATTTCACTCTTTACTCACTTCAGATTGTTTTTGAAATCTTGGAACAGCATTGCAGTAAACATTCTTGTTAAAAAAATTCCCAGGAAAGACTTTTCAAAAATATTAAAGATCACCTAGAATCAAACCACATACCATCTGCTTTTTTCTAATTACTGATTTTTAAAAAATAAAATTATAAAGTAAGTGGCCACTTTTAAGTCACAAATATATACACACACTTAGATGCTTATTGTGGTATCATAGTTTGAAATCATGATTGTGCAGGGAATATATATGTATGACAGAAAATAAATCACAAATAATGTTTACTGAAAGCTTTGCTCTTACAAACTTTTCCAGTTATGAAGATGATGGAATGAAGCTTATGGCTGAAAATGCAATGGGGTGATAGTGAGCCAGGGACTGTAATAAATAGCCAGTTTACCAGTTTCACAGTGCTGTAGGTCTGCATGGCCTTTAATTGAGTGGCTCTTCAATCTCACTGCTTGTGGTCACTTACTGTGTAAATTTTCCGTGAACAACTGGCGAAGCATTAAATATATACATATATATATATATTCTTTTTTGAAGTCAAAACTGTTCTATAAAATACAAAAATAAGTGGCCTCTTTCTGAGAAGGTTATGGACAGTCCTGGTGGTGTTTCTGGAAATCCATCAGTTTACAGGCTTAGCTATAGGTGGAGATCGTATTTCCTTTATCTTTAATTCATGATGAATCTAAATCACATTTGCATTTTTCTTATTAGTGTCTGATGATGTGCTGTCTGTGGATAGGCTTAGATGTAGCTATATGCCTTTGTGACCATAACCATATATGGGTCCTGGAGATAATTTGGAAGGATCTGACCATTGGCAAGGCTGCAGTTTTTCTTATGTTCCTTGTCTTACAGTGTGTAGCACATGGGCGGGTCTCTGCACTTACGTGTAGCCCTTACAAAGGCAGGAGGACAGTATGTTGTCTGTTCTCAGACTATGCCCTGTGGGCCAGTGCCTCTGTGTGATAGTGTGAAACAAGATGATTTAAAAGGGCTGAAAGATGTGCTATGCTTTTAGCTCTTGTTCTGGTTTTTTTGTTGGTGGGGTTTTTTTGTTTTTTTGTTTTTAAGGCTAAGAAATGGTCCTTGAGAAGTTAGATTAAAATAAACCGTGGAACAAAATGTCTGCAGGAAAAGACTAAGCATAATGTTAGAGTGATACTGAGATGAGCTTATTCAGATGAAATTGTGCCTGTTGTGATAGGCAAAATGTAGAAATGTTGACTACGTCTTGCTGAACAGAAATACACTTAGATTAAGCATCTGGAGGTGTTTTCACTGGTAAGGAGATTTATAAAAACTACCAACCAACTGCAAAGCAATTCCTTTTAACCTCCACCAAAGCCCATATTCCTATAAATACGCAGGCAAAACAATGCATGGAATGATACTGTACGTATTTACACTTAGTTTAATGATGTCCCAGGTCTAATTAAAACACAATGTTTTAAAGAACTAATTGTTACAGAAAACTGTTTTTATGTAGCAAGATTAGTAATAACTAATGTTAGATGAATTCAATTTACATAAATTTCAGCCAAGAGAATATTTAGAATCATACCACAGAGGATTGCTTTGAGTTGGGTAGTTAATATCATTATCTCCTCCCCTCATTTAAACAGTTTGGTTACAATAATTATGGAACATAAGTGATTTCAGTTTTTCCTCTTAATGGGGTTTTAATAAAATCTGATAGTGCTTTACTAATACTGGGTGGTTGGTTATCAGCAAGGTTGCTGCTGTAAAGCATTCAAATGCATGTTAAGATCTGCTGAGATAGAAAGCCCTGAGGTAGCTGCTTCTGCTTATAGGAGAGGGGGTTTTTTTTTTCACCTAAAGGCTAAAGAAATTGTCTGGGATGTTAAGTGTGGGTCTGTTGAGATTCTTAACATTGTATGCATTACCATGCTTCCTAAGCAACTTTATTCTGCTTCCAAAACTTATGCTGTAAAAGCAAAATAATGCTTGTTAATGTCCAAAGCACAGAGCAATAGGCCGGATACTGAAAAACATGCAGTGCTAGTGGTTGTTGTGTGGTGTTTGCCTGGGTGGCTCAGCTCCTTCGACTTCTAAATTCAGCAAGGCGTAGCCTGTCATTGAGACTGTTCTCGCACTGAAGTGGAGACACGTGCTTGGTTGAGAGCTAAACTCAATTTGCAGTGACAGTATAATGCCATGTGCATGGAAGAAGGAGAGGGCCTACAATCTGGAAGAGGATGTCCTCACAAAATGCTCTGCATTGATAGACTAGAAACAGTCTTGTCTAATCTCTTTCTACCTCTCATTGATCTCCTTTCCGCTTGAGACAGTGGAAACCCTTGAGAGTATCCAGATTGTGACGTGAGTCAATGTTGTTTGATTCTTTGGTGCCTTGGGGTTGTGAACAGTGAGTGTGAAAGGAACAGCCATCAGTTTCACCTTTAACAAAGAACTGTAACCAAGATCTGAAGGTCTGTGGTGACAGGAAATCAAGAGGAAAATGAGAGGATTCAGAGCACTCTGGCCTGGTGACCACTGCACTCCTGAGAAAGAGCAAAGGGCAGCCAAAAAAATGAAACTGTTCATTGAGACTTCTGATGCTGTCTTGGATTAGCTTTGCTTCCTCTGTTGAAACCTATACGATGAAACAGGCATGTGTCTAGGCTACATAAGTCAGTCTGAAGAAGGACCCTTTTCCACGTGCCCATCACTTTATTAATCTCCTTTGTCCAAATTAAGTATCTATGGTTTTGTTATCTTATCTGACCATCTTTAAGAGGGGACAGAGCTGGTTCATGTTGTTCAAAAACTCGATTTTTGGAGCAGCCACTTGGCTAATCAAATCAAGGGTAGTGTTTTTATTTACATTGTCTTCCAACTTAAAGCTAAAGCTAGCAGGGGATACAAAAGTTAGCTTCTCACATATACACAAAGCCTAGTTGGTTAATGAAAATGTATGGAATTCTTATCTGCTCTGCTTTAGCAGGCATAATGATTTACACAGTCTGACAGCACTAGTGCAGCAAGTAAATGCATTAGTCATAGTGTCCATTTTTCTTGCAAATTTGTGACACAGATTTAATTATGGGAATGACCAGCAACTTACAAATCTAATTTTGGTAGGCTGAGCCAACTTTTTTATTTTAATAACAATGGATTTTTTAGCAATGATTTCATTACTATTTAAAGAAATCCACCCATATGGAAATAGCCAATCGGCAGAATTTATTTACTTTATTTTACCTTAATGGATGTTGAATGGTTTAAGTTAATTTGGGGTTTTTTTAATTATCACTTTTTTATCTTAGTTATTTCTAGGATAAATATCCTTATCAGGCTTAATTATTTGTATCACAAACATTGTAAATATTTTTCTAAAATCAGACAAATGATTGTATACCCCTTTGTTCCCTCTTAATTGTGTCTTTGCGGTATGAAAAGGGGCAGAACAGTCATCTGGGATTCCCTTTTTACTGTGCTAGCTGTTTACAAGAAAATCTTGCCAGGAAGTCTGTTCACAACAGGTGCTGAATTCTAGATTCAGTCTTGTTTAATTTCAAAGTGGAGCTCCTTTATGGTGTGCCACCTCACTCTTAGAAGTGTTCTCCTCTTCCTCTGTGAAGCAGTACAGTGGTGCTACTAGTCTGTGCTCTGAATTTGATTCGGGTAGTTCTCAAAATCCTGAGCAAGTTCTCCCTGTTAATCAGCCACTTGGGAAGCCACCTCCTCCTTGAAGGATGGGGTTTTGCGTGAGTGGAAGGGGATGACAGATCTCGGCAGCACTGAGTCTTTGGACCAGGTATTATACGTACCTGGCAGGAAGAGTTTGGATTCTGTGGAATTTAAATAATCTTGGGAGCCAGTTATGTTGCCTTACTGTAACTTTCTCTTATTTTGTGACTGGTGCTTGGTTCTCTTGTTGTTATTTACCATCCTCATTTTGATTTCTGCTAGCTTTATCTGAAATCTCAGTGTAAGTTTGGGCATTATCAGCTGTTTCTAGATCTGCCAAGTAACATTTTAAAATGTGTAGGCTTGCACTCTTACTGCGTATTTTGTGCTTCCAGTGTGTAGCATGCTGAGTGTAATTACAAAGTTTGAGTTAACTTGTACTATTTTAGTAGAAGCAAGGCAGAGTAACAAAACTGAGTTTGAGAGACCTGTTAGTGCAGGCTTAGGAAACAAGCCCTTGATACAGATGATTACTTTGAGGAGTGGCAAACAACAGTCAACAAATAACAGCCCTACTGTTGGTTATCTTTGAAATGTTAAAGAGGAGGGTTGGTAACAATAACCAAGAGGAAAGAAAATGTGCTATTAAGTTCTCAGAAAAGAGTATCCTCTAGAAGGCCAATGATTAGTCCATGTATTTAGTTTTTTCCAGTGGTTAAGAGGAAAATGCATTGAAATCTACATAATAACAAAAAAATGAAACTCATACCTGTTAAACATTTATAAATTATGTGTGCTGTAGCTGGTCTCAGTGCTTTCTTAGTTTTCCCATTAGATTTTGCTACTGAGCATTTAATTTGTCTCCCTTGGTCTTATGGGACTCAAACATCCAGTTCTTCCAAAAAAAATTATTTAAAAGTAGCAATAAGTAGGCTGTTAAATGAATCTCTTTGTATTCTCTTTGCAGCCCCAAAATAATCCACTACTATCTTTTTAAAGATAAATGTTTTTGGGTATTCTGCTTTTTCTACTTCCTCATATGACAGCTAAGGTAGGATTCAACAACCCCATCTAGTGCTCTTGCTTGGTGTGTGGTACTTGGTGACTGCTTTTGAGACAGTACATTGAATCCCCTCCTTTCTCATCATTACTGTTTTTATCAATTAACAGGTTCTCAGGGAAAGAAATAGCTGAGGATGTACGTGCAATAGCACTTCTTGAGTTAGTAAAACAAGCAGCAAAGGTGGAAGTTGCTGGAGAAAATTCAGAGGCAGAATTCAGGGTGTTTGTTGCAAATTGGAAAGATAGCGTGAGAGTTCAGTCAGCTTTGTTCTTCCAGTCCAATTGTCATTTATGAATTGCAAAGTAGAATGATGTGAAGTTTCAGGAGCTAAAACTGGGCATTCAAAGTACCTTAAATTTTATGATCTGGCATATTTCTTCTGATCACATAGTGTGGAGAAACTGGAAATTAAAGTGCCTGTGTGACAGTGGTACAGTCATGTCTCTTGTTAATGGAAACTGAATACTGGAAATTTATAAAAAGCTTGATTCCATATTAAATGAATGCTAATGAATAACAGTCCAAAGAGTACGTATCTTTGATAACTATCGTTTGGAGAACATCTAGAAGAGTAAATGTATGTGTTTATATTATATAATCAGACAGTTTGTTGGCTTAGTGTGTGAATCACATCTGTGGTCATACACAGATTTATTATAAAATCAGTTTTTTGTCTAAGATTACTTTTGTCATTTGTAAAATTCATCATTGCCTTCATTCACTATATGTGAAAATACAGTCTTTTTTTCAAAAGAATATACTTGTTTTGGCTATTTTTTTCAGATTCTGCTTACTTTTTGTTAACAGTCAGGACTCGAAAAAAGCAATTGCACTAGGGTGGAACTTGTGTGCAGAACATAATGTTGAAAAGTTCATGGTGCTAGTTTGCAGTATTTTCTTGTCTTATGTTTTGCAATGATTTCTTGTCTTTTTAGTCCAAGACAAGGAAGGTAAAATCAACAGGAAGAAATATCACTGGTTCTGTTAGAAAGTAAGATCAAGACGTCCAACTTCTAGTTAAGTCACTGAAGTTTGTATCATGGGATGATGTCATATCACTTATTTGAAATTAGTTATAAAAATTGGTTGCATTGAAAAGTGGTTCTGTTTGTGACAAATACTGGAGAAATATCTGCATGCTTTGTTTAAAAGTGAAAATTTATACTACAAAACTTTCAATGATTGATTTGTAAAACAAGGAACCAAATTTTTGAATTTTTATTGGTTCTTTAAGTTAGGTAAGTTGGTGCATGAAAGAGAAATTGATGAGAGGCACTATAAAAGACAATTTGGTTTTTATTTTGCCCTCTCTGTAGTATCTTTTAATACTAGAAGAAGGAAAACTGCATTCCTCTAGGACTGTGGTTGTACACAAACATGCAGTCATTTGGCCTGATTTAAGGGTAAATGTTCCCTGCAGAAAGACTTGGAAAAGCACAAAATATATAATTTTCTTCCTCTCTTTTAAAAAATTCATCAAAAGGAAATGAAAATGGTTTTGGAATCTGTTAATGTTCTCCCCCAAAATTTTAGCTTCTGATTGAAATGGAGCAATGATCTTTCCTCTGTGCTGCAGCTTTTAGTCACCTGCATGAGAAAAGTGTGTGTTGGGGTGATGGGGGCTGGTGAGAAATCATCCTCCCATTTGAAACAGGACTATTTAAACACCCGTCTTCTGCTTCATCAGCACTTTGAACTGGGGCTGCTGCAAGGAGTATTTTCACCTGGCATCTGTGTTTGTTATAAAATACAATCTGGTATGTGGAGTAGTCATCTACATGTAGGCACTAATCCATAATGGAGCATTGAGCTCTTTCTGTGTTGGCCAAATGTGGATTCAGCAGCTATCAAGAGCTGAATTTTAGAAAGCAGTATGCATGTTCTGTGACATCCCTTTACAAACAGCAGTGCTGTGTCATTCTGTGCAAACCTTCTTTTACCTCAAGTTGATCTGCAGGGGAAGAATATCCCAAACCCATTAATTTAGTAAGTGTCCTGATTTTTGGTCCAGAACAGGTTACAGCTCTTCCTAGATTTGGATTTTTTTTTCTTGTGATCCTTCTGTATCTGACCTAGCTGATTCAAAAGCCAGAAGTCTGCAAATCTGCAGTCCTCAAGTCTCTTGGGATAAAAACAAGAGAGATATCATTATTGCTATAAGCTGAGTGGCTGGAAACCATCCTCCTTGCTGTCAGGGTGACAAATACTGTCTTAATGGAAGTGCCAGAGGTTAGGTCAAAAGCTTTTGCAAAGTCTTCATTCAACTAGCAAGGAAGGCACGGTTATCATAAAACTGGAGCTTCCTTTGGAAACTTGTGTTTATTAATTACTGTTGGCATTTTAAAAGGCAGTTTTGGGAAACCATCATGACCCTTCTGTATGAGATAGCAATAGTTAATGAATTTTTTTTTTTGAATGGCTGTGCTTGTGTTGTTGCTGAGAGGCTCCCTTCATTACTTTTTTTCCTTAGCTTCTTTCAAAGTATCAAAACAATCCTCAGCTTTCATCCTTAATGGCACATATTTGGAAATACCGGTTATTGTGAAGGAGGCTAGGAAGTATTTTAATTAATGGTCCGTCATTACCTGGAGGCTTCTAACTATAAAAACAACCAAAAAAAGCCCTAAAAAACGACTTCCAACAAAACCCCAAAGCATCTTGGTGATAATTCCTTTGCCTGCCTTGAGGCTCAGGCTTACTCATACAGTTTATCACCTTTCTGGCATGACACTTGAGCAAAGGCATCTCCCACCATTTTCCTTCCTCCTCTTTCATTCAGATTCTCTATCCACCTATCCCTGGTTACTTTCCTGTAATGACAAGTAAATTTTCTATTTGTTGCTTCTACTTTTAAAAAAAGATTGCATCACAAAATTCCTTTTCTAAAATAGTTTCTGAAGGTACTTTCTTAGTCAACTCTGTTCTAAGGACTTGTTGCAAGAATGGTTTTGTGATGTCCTTTCCCTGACAGTTGGTGGAAGATCAGATTAGATGATCATCTGACTTTATCTATGGAATACTCAGTATGTTGTACAAAGTGGGGTCACAACCTGTAAAGACTTGTGTGTGAGCTCTGACAGAGTGACACATTTGAAAATTTGTTATTTTTTACTTCCCAATAAAAAGAATTCTTTTTACTTGTATGTGGTGATCACTCTATGGCAAATAGAAAATTTTGCATGTTAATATGTGAAGGTGGGATGTTGTTTCTACATTTATAAACCATGCTTTATATTATCTTCTGGTTTTCAACCACTGTCTTGAAAGCTCAACACTGGACACTTTCATCGGGTACCTTTATTTTTCTAGTGTTTAACTTGACTGAGACTGTGCTTGACTAGGAACAGCTTTTTTTGCCTGACATAAATCCACTGGATGAAAGCTGCATGTGTTTTCACCACCTTTGCATACTCTTTATATATCGCTTTGTACTGTGGTATGATACAGGTGCTAGTGTATGATGCCCACCGAGTGGAACAGTCATTCTAGTTTCTTCCTCCTCATGCATTTAAGGCATGTGCTAATAGCCTGAAAATGCACACCTTGTCGTGCCTTATTGCTTAATTGTGGTCTAGCTTCTTTCCCACATTTTTACTACTGTATGGAAAATGAATGTTAACTATTTGAAGGAGAAATATGTTACATAGGATTAGATAACATGAATAATGTGAAAGCCAGGGTTTTTAAAAAACTCAAACCTTTTAATAAAATGGAATGTCAAATATATGAGCATGTCTTTCAAGAAATGATCAAAAAACATGTGAAAAGTTTCATATCCTTTTTAAAGTCAAATAATTATCCACCATCATATAATTTTTTGTTAGATGGACAGTACAAAGATGAAAGAAAATTTTATAGATAACATTGCACTTCACATCCGACTGAAGCAGGTGTTAGAAATGCAGATTAAGTATACTGACTAAAGACTATATAAATTTGAAGTGAAAATGCCACTGGTCTACTTGCAGTGCCATGCACATGTGAAGTTTCAGATAGTTAAATTATTGATTTTATTGTGTGAGATAGTGCAGCAGTTAGGGAGAAGGTCCTTGTGCATATATGGTGTTTTTTTTCCCCTGTAATCTTTTTAATGGTACATGATGAGCAGCTGACAATTTGCTTCATTGTGTAAGTTGTGGAACGAGAGTGCATAATATGTTGAGAGATACATTTACCTCCATAATATTAGTCTATTTGCCAATGAGGTGGTTTACAGGAACATGCAGTGCAAACACACAAATGTGGGTAAATACAATTTCTATAAATGAAAAAGACTGAATATTAGTACTGTTACTGTACAAATCACAGACACAGGGGAATTTGTAGTTGATCCTTTTACACGCTTCTGTAAAAGTGGTATAAAGTGTTAATTTACAGGTCATTCTTTTCTGGACTTCATAGGGGTGGTGTGGACATTCTGCTTCATGATACACAGGTGCCTAACTGGTGTGGGTGATGCGTGAAGCTCGTTAAGGTGTTGGTAGGAGGCATTGGGAGAGTGGTGAGGGTGTTTTCTTTTCTTCCAGCAACTCAGTAACCTGCTAATAAACTGTACTAGCCTGTGAATTTAATTTTGTCATGACTTATCAGGTGCCTGGAGCTAGTAATCAATCTGTAGGAGGTCTAATTCTTGAATAAATTAAAATTGGAAATGGATTGGGAGATAGAATCTCTTAAAGAAAGTGAGGAGCAGTACTGAGGCTCTTGCTCAGCATGAGAGACAGTCAATTTTCTTCTCACTCTGGACTGTTGTGAGAGGAGGGTGGTAGGATCCCTGCAATAGCCTAACATCTGGCTAGCAGGGGAGACAATAACAGGGACACGGTCCTCCATCACCTAGAATGATTGCAAGGTAAAGACAGCTTTTGCAGGATTTTTTTCTTAGTAAGTACCCCCTGAATCTGCTAGTTCTAGAAGTATGTTGTCATGAAAGAACTGCTTTTTCTAAGAATAGACAATATTGTTTTGTCCATCAGCTCATGGGGTATGGTATTTGCCTTGACAGCAGTTATGCTCTGAAAGGGGGAGCTAGTTCATAGTCTGTAAATATCCTGTATTTGGTTGAGAAAGCTTGACTGTATTGAGTGGAACAGATATTCAAGTGTCTGTCCGGTGCTTCCTGGAAGATAGACAGCATGCAACTGGCAAACCAGTCATTTAAAATTTGGAAAGGCTATAAATGGTTGTGGTTTGCATGTATTTTTTTCCTTAAGAAGAACTAATAAATCCCAGATGTTTCACTGTTTTCTATGCACATATACCCGTAGGCACCTATAGGCACCTAGACTTAGCTCTGTTTCTCTCTCATTTCTGATAACTGTTGCTTAGAGATACGTGGTTTTGTTCCTTAAGTGACAATCATTGTATTTTTCCCTGTGCAACAGAACTGAGTTCGCTGCAGTGAGTGCAAAATCCTGTGAATTCATATGAAGTCCTCAGAAGACCACTTGCTGCATTCATAATATAGATAATACACTATAATGAAGTAGCTAGCAAAATAACAATGTGGATTTTACTTTAGCCCTAACTCATGTATAGTATTTCAGTAAGATTTCTCTGGCTACTGACTTTGAGAAACAGCTTCTATCCTTCTTCCTTATTTTGCAAGTCAATTAAAGCAGAGCAAAAGACTACAGATAGTTTATTTTATGGACTGTGTGGTGTCCCCAACAAAGAACTGTAACATGAATTCAAGTGTAAAATGTATTTATTACTATTGCTTTTCATATTTTTAGTAGGTAGTTAAAATACAAGCTAAGAGCATCACTGTAACATAAACAGCTTGCAAAATAATAAAATCTAGATGAAGTCTAATATTTATAGAGTACTGCCTTATTGCTTAGTTTAGTCAGTTAATAAAAGTACAAGTATGGTTTTGCTGTGCTTTTTTTCCTGCCTTTTATTTTTGGCCCCTCCTGATTACGGTGTGGGCTTCCCAGCAAAACTGGCTGGTCTGCCGTTTTGTCTTCCAGTTCCAAAATCCCACCAAAGTGTATGCGTATTCAAGTCAGAGAACTAAAATAGAATTTTATCATTACTATCTCAGTTTGCTTACCCTGAAGCAGAGTTAGTGGGGGGCTGATCCTCCCCTCATTCATAAAAGGATGTCAAAATGGGACACATTACTCCAAAAACATTTGGAAAAACATATTATTGGAGTCCTACTACATCAAATGGTGGCATAATTATTGTACCATAAACGCTTGGAAAGCATTATTCTGCCCCCTTTTTTATTTTTCAATCTGATTTTCTCTTAACTCTTGGGATTAAAATTGTTATGCTAATTCAGACAGCAGCACAGACCAGTGCCAGCTGAACTTGTATTGAGAACATCTCGAGCCAGTGTTATCGAATAATGCAAAGAAAATTATATATGGAAGGAGGTATAATTTGTTTTATTTGCTGTTGGAATTATTTTTAAAGCTATTAAAACCAGCTTCTCCCAGATAATTATTGTGCTTTCTTTTAGGGGCAGAAAAGGCTGTCACTGACAGAAAAAATGCTATGGTCTTATCAATCTGTTTCATAAAGCTGTTCAAGCACCCTAGATTAGTGTGATATTGATTAAAACTTCTAGGCGTATGTTTTGCTACAGTGGTAGTCACTGTCTCTAGGCTGTCCAGATAAATTTTTGGTTGTGTACTTGGTGAATGGATTTCTTAAAGTTTTGTGAGAGTAAGGACGAATTTCTCCCTCTTTGGAGAACTAGCAAAAGGAAGATCCAGCAGTCATCAGACTTCAGTCAAGCACTGACATGTCCAAGCAGATTAAAAAGAGGTTTGTGACAGAGAAGGGTTTTGGGACAGGAGAGCCCTGGAGAGTGGGACATCTAAATTAAGATGATATGTTGAAGAAGGATAAGCAAGAGAGGATTGGCAGATCTCTGGGGAGTGCTTGGATTGTGCTGGCTTCAATGCAGGAGGAAGATCAGCAAGTTCTGGGCCAGGCTGGACTGGGGTTACCCTGAGGCAGCTGGTGCCTGGGAGCTTCTGTTTTGGGAGGAGGTTGCACACACTGCAACTGTCTTGCACATTCCTTCTGCACGATCGCCACGCATCCTCTGCCTATACGGTGTTCTTGCTCCTGTGATTTCTTCTTGTCATCAGAAATATGGGAAGCCTCGTCCAAGCAATTGTTTGAGAGCCAACACTAACATAATGCGTTTAAGCTGAGATGGGAACATAGCTCTTCAGGGTGTTAACATCAAGTAAAAGCAGCTATAGTGGTAAACTTTTGAATTAGATTTTCCAGACTGATTCTGTTACAAATATCCCAATAGAAAAATAATTGTTTTATGACATTATACAATAAAGTTCTTGAACTGAACTCATGGGGAGTTCAGTTTTCATGGATAATCAGGCAGTAATCTTGCAGAGCCTATCCTCCAGGTTTTACAGGGAGTATCTTAAATCATGGTGAAAAGCTAATCAGCAGGGCTAAGATGCTGAGGCATGCCTTGTGCCGTTTAAGATTCTTTCTGATCATTCAGTGACTGAAACATTATTTCAATGGAGATTTAGCAAATTAAAGATTTTAAGGTACTTCCTGGGTTTAAAAGTACTGCATTAGCTTTGTAATGGAGCATCGGTCCTTCTGCTACTCAGGAACTGTGATGTGCGCTGATTGTGCATGCCTGGCATAGTGAAGGTGCAATGTAGGCATATTAAAAGCATACAGACAGAAATGTTTTTGAAGTTTTTTCTGCAAATTACATTCTAAGAATTAGGACTTGGTTATGAAAGGAAGATTTTTCTTGCTTGATTGTTTTGAACTCCATTTGAGCTTACTTCCATTTTAGAACAAAACTGTGAAAAATTGTTAGGCTAAATTAGAACACAAGTACACTTGTTACAGCGTGATTCCGTCCATACCTAGAGTTGCCTTGGATTAGCTATTGCACAAATGCCTGAATTTAGTTTGTATTACAAAAATACCATGAGAGTCTCGAAAGGATGTGTTCTTTCTGTACTTACCACTAGCAGCTGCAAAAAGGGATTTTTGCACTGTGATATAGTAGTTGTGTGCATAACTGACTGTTTTACATACAGAGCTATTAGATTTGCACTTAAGAGTATAAATATTTGAGTCAAGCATACGGTTTTATCTGTTTAGGCTGTAATCTCATACAGTATCTGTGCTTACAGTAGCATCTTGCATAGACAACACTACTATCAGGAGCTTTATTGCTGACTTCCCATCCCATTGTATAATGTGCTGAACGCCACTGTACATGCCTGAGTAATAGGGATGGGGGGAGAAGAAACCTCTTCAGTATAAGTCTTATGACAGTATCTCTTTAGAACCTGGGTTTTTTTATTAGAAATACTCAGGTTTTATTGTGTAAATTACAGAAGAAACATTCCTGAAGTCCTTAAGAAAGAACCATTCTTTTCCTCTGCATCATGATAAATGTAGCAATTGTGTGTGTATACTAGAATAGATCATATTGAACATCCCCTGAGCTCCGTTTGCAGACAAGTCCTATCTCCACCATGACAAAATTCCCATAAGAGTTTAAATTATTAATGCCCTGGAATCTGCAGGGTTCAGCAGATATGTTCAACGTTATTGATGGCAAACTTTATCCCTTTATTCCTAAGACACATAATAAAATAGGGAGTCCCTCAAATAACTGCGTTTCATGTTTAGGCTAATTTTGTAGAGGCCAGTGGGCTTTGCCTTAATGTGTGTAAATACAATTTTTCTCTTTTACAGCAGATTGTGTGGTAGATGGGAATGAGACTGATTTGGCACTAATTTATGAATCCTTCTAGCATTCTCTGTGTGCTGTACCCTGTGCGGGCAAGATGCTCTAATTACACTTACTCTATATAATGAGAGCTTTTAATGACAATTACTGATTGTAGTTACGGATGTTTAGGGACCATTGTTTCTAGCTTAAGATGATGTATTGACTTTTACAAGAGAAGACTCTTATTTTCACTTTATGCAATATCTCCCCTTCCTCCCCACAGCCTTTACAACTGATAGGCTGACTGGTGAAGCTGCTAAAGTGTAGCCACAGAGAATTATTGTTCAGTTAATTTAACTTAAGGAAATACAATTTTTCACTGTTTTTTATTTCTGAATTCAAATCTGCACATTCACATGTTCTTTTTCATAGCAATTTAGTATTTGGAGTGATGTTATACAAGTTGCATTTGGTTTATATAACAAGATAAAACTCTACTTCACACTGAATATGTCACTGCCATGTTAAGGAAAAACACAAAAGCTTCATTTTCTCTTAATGTACTGGTATAAATGACATTTTAGTATGAGGCTGTTGATGTTAAATAGAAGTAGGTTTAATCTTTGTTCCAATTTTCAGTTAGATTAAGTATACTGGAAAACAGTGAGTCCACTCACAGACCCAGATTGCAAAATTGCTTTGCACAGGGTGTGCTCACTTCTTTTAAGGAAGGTTGTGAGTATACTTCTCATTGACTATTGTTTTTGAATATAGATAAAAATTTGGGCAGCTTCTAGTTTAATGTTCACTTGAGAAAGTGAACAATCAACAACTGAAAGATCAGTTTAACACTTGTGAGGAAGAGGCAGTTTAAAAGATCTATTTTTATCCACCTTTCACTTTAATTTACTAGTTTTTGAGGGGCTTAGGGGTATCCTTATTTGCTTTGGCTTCTGCTGCCGGCAGTCTGATAAGAGAAGTGAAGCCTTCTTGTAATGCCAGGGAAACAAAAGAAGAGAACACCACTTACAGCTGTTCATTCCTACACATCCCCTGCAGCTTGCTGTGCCTTCCATTGTCCTAATGCAACTACCAGTGGGTCTGGGCTGGAAGACAAACCTCGTCTGAGTATTAAAATAACCCTTTCTGTTTGTTGTGGCTTTCTTGTGCTTTGTTCTATTTTAAATCCTGACCGTGACAGCAGTCTGGTTTATCATATGGCTGTCTTAAGTGGGAAGATGGTGTTCCAGGATGTGCAAACAGAAGTAAAAGGTTGAATGGAACATAAAAGGGAATGGCATTTTCAGCCAAATGGCAGCTTCTGGAACTCCTTTATAGCTGAAGACAACACTTGGGGAATCAGACCATAAGAAAGTTTGTCTATATACTTATTTATTTTTGTGGTTTACAAACCCTGAGGCCTTAAGTCTCATGGTATTTTACTAATATTTATACATACTTCACATTTATTTGCTAATTCTGCTAATGTGGTAACGAAAAGCTTTCATGAAGTCAGTTCAGGTCTTCAGTAGAAGCCAACTTGTCTACTGTGTGGCACAATTTTCAGAAGGATTTTGTGAAATTAGAGGCTTAATTTGTCATTCTGTTAGCATGATGTGTCATTGCCTTCTCAAAGTGTTGAGTGTATGCAGATGCTTTATGACAGAAGCAATTGCAGAGGCTCATTTCTGTCATTTGAGCTCATACCTTTGGACCTACTTGAACAACCAAAAGTGCACAGATAATAGCTGATACAAACAGCCTGGTTAAACATAAACCAACAAGCATTTCCTAGGACTAGTAATAGAAAACAAAAATCCTACTTTCCTGTGTTCTGTCATTGGTTCATAAATACTTGCGTGTCTGGCACACAATGTGTGTTGTGTTTTGCTGTTTAGGCTGATTGACCTGTGCCTATGACAGAAATGGAATAGCTCTGGGTTGCAATTACCAGGGGCAGACACCGGCTTGCTGTGGTTGCATCCAGTCTCTGAATCCCACAGGCTTACATACTGATGGGTGAAGACTGTGATTAGTTTTACTTCCTAGCAGAGGACCTCTGAGTTACACATTAGGTTATGCTTGATCTTCTTGAGTAGATGAAACCTGGCCCCCAGGCCATGGAACCAGGATCTTAGTCCAGAATCAACAATACACAACGTGGGTGCTAAAGAAGAATGTGTGGCACACACAAGGTCATGTGCTGGGAGGCACAGCATCTTAAGAGCTGTCTGTGAAAAGTGACAGCTCATGGTTTCTGTTTCTCGGTTGAACTCACAATTAGTAGAAATTGCAAGAACCTCACACAAAAATAGGATTATCAGCGTGTTGCTCTTGAAAATGAGCAGATCTGGGCTGCTAAGTTTCTGAATAGACTTGCATCTCTGTGAGCAGTCTTAGCCTCTGATTTCAAAAGTGAAAAGGCAGCCTGAGAGAACATCCTTACAAGGATTTTGGCCCAGGCTAAGCCAACCTGTTCTCTGTGTTGATTATTTTCAGTTTATCTCACACACCCCTTCCCCTTGTCTAGTGATGAGTTGAAACTTTAATTTTCTGATTTCTCTTAGCAGGTACCACTTGTCAGGAAAGCAAAGAATCATGGACTTCAGAAAATGAATTTCTTATTCACATGTCTTATGCAACAAGAGTTACCCCTGGAAAACCACAGGCTTACATTCCTTTGTTCTTCTGTTACTGCTTCTGGGAGTCTTGCATTTGTGTCAACCAGTTTTTCCTGCCTTCTTAGCTCAGCAGGCATATTTTTTGGCATGATTCAGCTTCTCTTGCTTACAGAAGAACCAGCCCTTTCAAAAGTGACTGGTTCCCCAGTCAGTGTGTTGCAAATTAGGTGTTGATTTCAGCTCCCAGCCCACATCTTGATTTCCACTATTTTCTTCCTAAACCTTCCACCTCTATGTAATTCAAAGTCCACGCCACAATTAGTGGAAAATATATGGTCATACTGGAGAGGAGTCCTTCTGCACTGACATGTCTTGTTTGCCCTGTGTCCATACCATCTGCTTGCTGTCAGGCCTCTGTAGCACGGGGAGGTTTCTGGTTGTGTTGGCAAAAGGTGGGTGGTGGTCAGCGTAATGGTGGTAGCACCGTGGATCGTGAATTGAAGCTCTCTTCGTGATCATCCCTAATGCAGAGGCAAAAAAGTGTATTGTAACAACTACAGAACCACTGGGAGAGTTATTGTGTATGACAACTTAATATTTTGAAGAAAATTTATTTTCGAAGCTTATACACTTGAATTATTTTTTTTCTTGGTTAATGAAAGTTTTTCTTCCTAAGGAGGACTGAAAAATATGTCTGAAAGGGTAAAACGGAGTGTGAAAAGCATGCAGGGCTTTACTATGTGACCAGAGAGAAACGCTTCCAAATAAGTGACAACTGGAGGTAGTAAATTTAACAAACATCTGGGATGTTTCATGTCTTCTCTAGAGAGCTGTCAAACCTCTCGCTGTAACTGTGGAGTGATTAAAAGTTGTTTGTGTCTAACGAAGATATGGTAGCCTTTTCAGGAAGCAAGTTGATGAGGTTTGAGGTTATATCCTTTGCTTGTCAGTAGAACTATAGGCTATTAGGTCAGAGACTGTTGGTTTTTATGGTACCTGCCACAGTAAGATCTTTCTGTGGGGTCCTGCTGGAGACTTCAGTCGTTCAAGTTTTATTTTGTACAGCCCTGAACAATGATGAAATGGCTCAGAGAGGGGTATTTCGTGGGATGCTTTGGATAGAGTTTCTGTAGTAAGTCAAGCCAGAGTAATTTTACCATGAATTTGAGATCATTAGAAATGCATTGATTTCCATAGGTTGTTTAGGTGAATGGAACTACAAAAGTGAAAAAACATGACACAGATCAAAAAATGAACTTTAACTTTTAGAAGAGGAGGTGTGATTTTGGGAGCTAATCTCCTTCGGAGGGAAAATAGGTTCCAAGTTAGGCAGTTTTGTGTGTTTTGGTGAAGACATCCCAGCTGTTGACGGTTGATTGCTGTTGCCTGGCAACACTGAAGAACGCTAAACTTCTTGCTTGCTTGCTCTGCTGCTTTGATAAAGCAAGCAATGTGCTTCAAATGCTGCAGTTGTGTGGGATTATGCTACATTTCAAATAAAGGATAACTTTTCCTAAATACGTTTACTGGTTCACTCCAGGTTACCCTGTTTTTGAGGGTTCTCTTGGTAGATAGAGTCAGGGTGCTCAGAATGACAAATGTTTTGTCCAGCGACTGTCAGGTTTTTTTACAGTTGCTTTTCTTTCTTACAGCACTTTTGAAAGGGAAGTGTGATCCAGCAAAATAGATTTCCCCCCACCCCTTTTTTTTTTTTTTTCCTAATCTGAGGTGCAATTTCTCACTGGCTTCTCTGGTGACAAAGCCAGTTTAAGAGGTGATAACCTTGCTTTCCGCTCCTCTCATGCTGCAAAAAAAAGGTGCCAGCATGTTAGTTTCTCTGGCCGTGTTTTAGACCAGTACAGTGAAATGAGCTGAGCTGTAAAAGCAAAAACCCGAGTTTTATTTCCCCCACTTGGATAATGTCTGTGATCCATTTTAGAAGTGGTCTCATGTGTGCCTGAATAAGAGGAGATGTTTAGCTGTGGCCAAGGAGAAGAGGCTAAGGATAACAATTTATTAGCCAGCCTTGCTAGAGGAGACTGAAGCTCTGCCTTCTGTAAACTTAAAAACTAGAATTCTGTCCTGATGAAAATCAATAGAAAGGGCTGTTCTGGTGCCAAAGTGCAAAGGTTCTTTAATGTTTTGCAAAACAAAAGGGTTAGGAGGAGAAGTTGCTTTTTTGGTGGGGTTTTTTAGTCTGTGTTTTTTGGTAGCGTATTTTGAAGTTTATCTTGTTAGTTATTGAAGTAGCCAGGAAGAAACAACTAAGCATGCTTCTGCTTCATATCGCTCTCTTATCGCTTGTAGTGACCTTACTGCACTCTACAACTCCCTGAAAGTAGGTTGTAGTGAGGTGGGTGTTGGTCTCTTCTCCCAAGTAACAAGTGATAGGACAAGAGGAAATAGCCTCATGTTGTGCTGGGGAGGTTAGGAATGGATATTAGGAAAAATTTCTTCACTGGAAGGGTTCTCAAAATTAAAACAGGTTGCCCAGAGAAGTGGTTAAGTCACCATCCCTTGGAGGTATTTAAAAGACTTGTAGGTGCAGTGCTTGGGGACATGGTTTAGTGTTAGGTTTATGGTTGGACTCCACGATCTTAAAGGTCTTTTCCAACCTAAATAATTCTGTAATATTTAATTCCAGTCAAGAGATCTGAGTGTGGTTAGAAAAATGGAAATGATATAAGCTCATACGCTTACTCTTATACAGTCTTTCTGATGATGTCCTTCTTATGGCTCTACTGGATTCCCTTCCTGGACCGCATGAAAAACCATGTACACAATATTCCATCTTTCTATAACTAGGATGAATATCTGTCCAGCTGGAGGAATGTTTCTACTTTCAAACCCCTTTTACTTGAATGGGACATCTGCAAATATTTTTAAGATAAGGTTACATGAAATCAGTTACTTTTCAAATGCTAAAGTTAAGAGTTGAGATGTGAAATAGTACCAAATGCTGAAATAAATATTAATAGCATTGTTAATATATTGTCAACACTGTCTTTCCCCCCCTCCAGTTATTTAAGATCTTCCAGTTGTGTTTTTGATTATCTGTGAGATATGTCACGTAGTTTGATAGTGAAGTTAAGTCTTGGTAATGCTTCTGAGGGACATGGATATTACAGGAAGGGGTCTGGAAAAAGCCTGCTAGAATACTTGAATCATATGGAGCCTGAACTCTTCTGGCTTTTCTGCAAGAAATCAGAGGAGAAATGCCTTGTGTGAGTAGCAGTGTTGTATCAGTGAAATGTGGGCTACACTGCTCCAGAGGGAACCTCTATCTTACCTGCTGCTTGATGAAGCAAAGTGGGGAAATCTTCAGTCCTCATTTATTTAGGGACAGGTTGTCTTATCCCACAAAAGGTAAATAAAGAAACAGTCTTTTCTGCATTATTCATTGTTAATATGGACTGTGACATGCATGTGACACTGATGGAGTGTTCTTTGTTTCTCCTTCTCGTAACAAGCCCTTTATCAAGTGCCAGCTCTTAACTTCCTACTGTTCAAGCAATGGCAGTCAACACAAAAATAACACATATTCAACTCCTTAATCCATTGTCTTTGCTAGTCTGTTACACACAATTTTATGTTAAATGCTTTGAATGCTTTCGGCGTGCACTTTGCAAAGTCTCATCTTGTGCTAGATCTTAATACTTTGTACTTGGACTCACTATATAAATATCTAGTGAATCCATTCTGTTCTGGAGCACATGAACTGTTAGGTGTGCTTGTTCACTTCATGCCATTACTGTTAAATTCTGTGACTCTTTAGGGATTTCTGCTAAAAATCCAGTTTAAAAAAAAAAAAAAAAGGCAACCAAACCAGACAAACCCCCTCATATATCTCTCTGTCTCTTGGCTTTCTTTTCTGTCCTCTGGGATTTTTTAATGTATGTCTCATAAGCCAGCTTATAGACTTTTGAAGGAAGAGACTGCCTGATAAATACGTACAGTTCACTGCACGTTGGGTTGTCTAACCATTTAGCACTACTGTAAAACAAATAATGCAAATAACTCTGTTCTAGTGCTGAGAGTCCCCTGTTAATTTGTAGGTAAGCACTTGTATCTTCCTTTTTATGCTTTTGTTTCTCCAGTATGTGTGTATGAAGGTTGCATACAGATGAAATAGGAGACTGATTAACTGGCACTGTAGAAAAATCAGTGAAACCAGCTATTCTGGCTGTTTGACAACCATTTGCATACTAAACTGAACAAAAAGGAGAGGTGCTCTTTAGTCTGTTTCAGTCACAGCAGCCTAATGAATTGTCCATAGCTATGTATGTTATTAAACATAATTTGTGCTTGAAGGTTTTTTTAAGAGTTACTGTATTCCCTTTAAAGATAATCTGTTTGTGCTTTGGTACATAAAGGAGGATTTATGTTTTCACTGTACCATTAAATAATTAGGTTGTGCCATTTTTTGTTTAACCAACTTGGATATATTCCTTTCTGGCATTTCATTATACAGATAATGTTTGAGGTGAGAGAGTGTTAAAATTGTGTACAAGAAGAGCATTTAAGAAACCACGTTCATTCCTTTAATTAACATTTAGCTGCTTGTGTTCTCTCCATATCCAATCAAGGCAACATTTAAGAAAATACTGTGTTCAAATATGCCATTTCATAGAGGAAAGACAAAGAGAGTTTGCCAGGGCAAAGGGCAAGGTCATCAATTTGTATTCACTGAATGTGACATATATTGCATAAAGAGGTTTTGATCAAACCTGTTTAATGTACTTTGTTCAGGAGGTTGAAAGGAATACCACTATAATTGTCTACACTGTAGTGGCGTAAGAAGGACAGATGGCTACTAAAGAACTCTTCACAGCATTTCCCTTTAAATGATTGCAAGTATGTGATAAGTGAAATCCTGTTTTCAGATGGGATCATGTTGATGTCAGTAAAACAAACGCACCTACATTCTCCTACAGAATTTCCCCTAATCCAGATACGCTAACATAGAACTAATTGATACTGTAATTCATGAGCTTTTTTTTGTTTGTTTTTCATTTGTTGGTTTTTTTTTTTTTTGAACAAGGTATTACTGTCCTTAATTTTGAGACTGAGCATGTCACAAGATGGGTGTAAGCAAATAAAATATACAGCTGACAGCATTCTATATATCTTGTTGACCACAGATGGTCATACAGTTTCAATAAAGTAATGTTCTTTTTATCCTATCTGATTCATAATGCCATTTTTTAGAATTATGATAGTTCGTATATTTTGCCTTGTTACCCATTAACTAGATAGTTAGCTTTTCAGGCAGATTCAGCAATGGAGCAAGATTCTGTATTTATATTAACGAATTCTGTTTTTCTAAGTTTTCCACACTTTATGTCATTGAATGCATTTGCATTTACTGTGCGTGTGTCCCGGTCATCTGAGATTCTGTAGTATTTTGCTGTGCATGAAAACCTTTCCCCGTTGAATACCTTATTATTCCATTGGGTATCAGATTTTGTTAAACAATTTATTTTTATCTGTCCTATTTGTCCAAAAGAATAAATATCATGTTGCAGGAAAATCTGATACATTTTGCTAGCAGATCTGTAATACTGAAGTGCATAATTTGGCAAGAGCTTGGGGCTATTCTTCTAGCTGTTGGACATTTTACATCCCTCAGCCACCAGCGGTACATCTTGATTCATTAGAAAACAGTGAATGTGTAGGCTTTGTTTTCTCTGTAGCCTGGAAATGTTCACTCAGAAAGAGAGCAGTGTCCGTTATGGTGTCTTAGCTGTCTGTGTAAGAAGCTGATGCATTGTGCTGAGGCAGCGGATTGGCAGAAATCATCTAATTGCTAACAGGGATGACATATCTCAAATAATATTTAGACTGACCGAGCGGTCTTGGAGGTTGTAGCTGCAGATATGTTCACTGAGGCTTGTACTGTGGGGGTATTTATTTCTAGATTCTGTGCCTGAGTGGCTGATAAGTTCAATGGAAAGGGAGTTTTTGTGCTACTTTGGCCTTTTAGTCTATTTTCTGAACTCCCTGTTCCTTCATACCTCTATCTGCAGATTATTAGGGAGCTTTCTGTTGGATCCATTATTCTTGAAAGACTTATTCAAATTGTACAGTGTAACTAATCTGTCTTCATAATTTCTAAAATTCTTCTAGTGTGTAGGTAATAAAACAACAGAGGCTGTTCGGTCGTATTATGAGTCTGGGTGGAAACCAAGAATATATTCTTTTCATGAAAATAAGTTTATACATGGATGGATGAGACTGTATTGCAGCAAGCATAAAATCTGCCATACTGGGACTGACGGAATATTCTTTCTCTATCAGTGGCTGAGAGCAGATATTTAAAGAACACTGTATTTAAAGTTCAGGGAAGTCATATATGACACTTCTACTGAAGTTCTTACACTCTCCAGCTCTCTATTTCCTGAGCTAGTTAACTAGTTAACTTCTGCGTATGTAATAAATTTCAACAGATTTCTCTTCAGTGAACTTGCCCTATTTTCTCTTCAACCCATGTACATGCATCCAGTTGTAAAAGATAAATGGTTTTAAGGAAATAAATGTATGGGTTCAGTGTTTTTCTGTTAGGTTTAAGCAGAAGGTTCTGCCGTTTCTCCATATGTTGACTGTGATTACCAGCTACTACTTTGGGTATTTTATTGAAATAGTAGGGCATTGGTATCTCAGTGGCTCACACACCAAATGGAAAACGGATAGCTCTTTGAATGCTATATACAGCATATATAGATAAATAAAAACTACTGCCTGCAGGAACAAGGCACAGCTTTAATACCTGGTTTGAGATAGCCATCAGAAAAACTTGCATTTGTTTGCTGCTTGCTTAGGACTGTCATTTACTGAGGAGATCATTCTCTTCAGGAGTTCGGCCCGAAGTTTTGCTTTTGGGATAAGGAACAAACTGGAACTGTTTGGGCAGAGGCTTATATATCTAACCTGTCCTTCCTCTGCTTTTTCCTTTTGTTGCTTTGAATATATCCCTTCTGATAATTTCAACTGCATACCTTGATTTTGCAAACAAAACTTCTGTGCAAAATAGTATCTTTTAGTAGTCAAAAGCATGTAATTTCAATTATACCTTAAAAAAAAAAAGTCACAAGATGCCTGTGTGCACTTACAGAAATACCTGTGTGCACTGTTCGACAGGTTTATCTCATAAGGTTAGAAATATGTGTGGGGTTTCGTTTGTTTTTTACTGTAGCTATTGATAGAAGAGGGTAATACAAATGTAACAAAGAGTAGCAAAATAGGCTCTTTGAATCTCACTTCACAACAAACACCAAAGAAAAATGCACTGCCACCTGTTAACATGGTATGAAAGGTTAGCAAGTGTGCACTGCTCTCTACTAAATGATTTTGCTCTTTTAAATCAAAGTTAACTGGTTCAGAGAAGGTTTTATTTCAATGCGTGGATCCTCTTTTAATTGCATTACTTGTGACATTCTTCGTACTGTTGTTGGGAGGGGATATGCCTTTCAGTTGCATGCTCATTTAGTCTTTCCAGAGCACTATAAGCAAGCTGAGATAATAGGGAGGTTTTGGTTTTTTGTTTTGTTTTGTTTTTATCTAGCAGTCACTAAAAAAAAAAAAAAAAAAAGATTAAGCACAGTGCTTATTAAAAATCATTGCTGATCTTTTCAGTGTGTATGCTCACTATCTTGAGCATGTGTGTGCTAACAAGAGACTTGCAAAAATGTCTTGTGTGAACTGTGGAAGGGATAAAGAGTATGACTTATATGAAATAATACCTCATGCCGACATAAAGTTGCTTTAATCTGCACATTCTTTGGTTCAGATACAACTGTTTTTATTGATAGATTTCCTTTGTTGTATCATTGTATTGTCAGCTCAGTTTTCATAACATTATGTCAGAGCTTGAAAACCTGAATATGTGTAAGCAGATGTATGGCACAGTACTACACTGAGGAAGGAAGCTTTTCAGAGGAAGGAAGCTTTTCAGTTGTTTGCTGGTGTTGGTTGTCTACAAATATTTCTATGTAATTCTGAGATATTTGCAGGTTAAGGTAAGAGTGTCACTGGACACAGGAAATATGGGCAAACCCCACAGTATGATTAGCACAGTGTTTTGATCCCAAAGAGTAGGTAACTACCGTGTATACAGTCAGGTTAAGAACTGGGATGAAGGGATGCCCAAGCATTGCAGTATAGCTGTGGCTCAAGGGCCTGAGGTTCAACGTAGGGGGAGTCTTATTTTCTGAAGTCTGGGCAGAACTAAAACTCCCACTTTTCCCTGATTCACTTGGGTGTCCAAACACATTGGTTGGAGGTACTCTGTGTTCCACTTTCTGGTATCTGCAGGTGGGCCCATGACAGCTGATAATGTTGTTCAGCTTGTCCAGGCCAAACATAAATGAAAGCGAACTCTGTGTGTGACACGCTTGCGTTTCTTTCCCTTTTCATTCCTCTGAACAAGGTAAGGTTGCATCAGTTTGCCTGTCTATACTTTCACCACCCATGTGAAATGGAATGTGTTTGCAAAGCACACTGTGATAAAGATAAGCTGATTTTTCTCTTCTTTCCTGTACCTGAAGTCCAGGTGGGTAAATCTCTAATACAAACATGAGCTGCAGTAGCTGAGGAACAGCAGCTTCTCCTAAGCAGAATGTCAAGAGAAGCTGGTAGGTTAAATAAACTTGAACTTCTTTCTGTGCCCACACTTGACAGCACGGAAGAAAAAGCAAAGTTTGTCTTGAAGCATACAAAGAAAATACAGCTTCTGCTTGCAAATTCAAATTCAAATTAATACATGAAATGGTATGGAAAGTGAAAATCTTAATTTATGTTGTTATTTAGGATACATTAATAGGGTAATGAAAAGAAAAAGTTTAATTACTGGTATTTATACTGTGTCTGCAAAGCCTACCCTTGTTTTCTCCCTTAGCCCTGTATAATTTTAAGGTAGCAGCACAGCAAGTTGCATCTTGATTTGACCTTACGTGCCTTGCTGTTCAGTTCAGTGGTTTCCCTGTAGAAACAGAAAGTGACACTGCCTCACTTGAATTTTTTCAATCAATAGGTGTGGCAAAGTACAGAATATACAGTAGAACACTATTAAAGAAAAGCTTATCTATTGAAACAGATGGCTAGAGAAACAACAGGTTTTTATGTAAGAGCTCTCAAAATGTTCTTTGAGTGAAATGGGACCCCATGGAATGAATTGTGTATTTTGTTACTTTTTTAGATGCAGACATTCTTTTCAGCTGGTTTTAGCAGTGTAGAATTTCTCCGTTAAAAAGTTTGTAGAGTAAATGACTGTTACTGTACATCTAAAATGTCACTGTATAAAAATATTTGTGCATATGTTTCTGTAACTTTTAGAACAAACCCTCAGAGGTTATCCATTGTGCGAGTGCAAGTCTACAGCAGCAAAACTGTTAATTTGTCTGACTAGAAATATTAACCATACTATATCAAATAACTGCCAGGAACAATTCCCCACCATTCCCTGTGACTTCATTTTAATTGATTTTTTTTAAACTTCCAGCTTCTGAGATTTCGTTTACTCTGACAGAATGTTTATTAAATGTGTAAAAAGAAAATTGTTTTTTAAATTGTTTCTGAGAGTGTTTTTTATCTTCCATAAATTGGTGGCTCGTTTAACATTTTCCATCTACCTTTGTTTTCCACCCCTCTGCTCTGCTTCATTTGTTTCCTTATTGGATTTGGTGATTAAATACTGATCAGCTGCGGGTCTGATCAGCTGTGCATATTGCTTTCTTTTAAACATTGTTCATATACACCCTGAGGACAGGGTTCCATACACAGTTATAAACAGAGTCGGGGGGTGTTTAGTGGTACCATTTGATATGTTTTGCAGATGATGGTGAGCTCGACAATGAACGTTTGTAAAGGTGGTCATTGAAATAGTTCTCTGTGTTACAGCAGAAATAAATGACACGCAACAGTCCAAAAGGGCTGTTGGTTGGTTGTGCTTTACATTGCAGAGCTGTAGTTTGTCTTTAGGCCTTTGATTCTAAACAGAATACTGGTAATGCTTTTATGACGATTTTTTTTTCTGTCTTGTAATCTTTATTTCCTTTAAGATACTATATATTCAATCATAATACTGTACAGTCTGCCACATATTGCTGTGAAGATTCATGAAGAAACATGGAATATACATATAAATCCAAATTTTTATTTTCTCTTTGAAAAGCAGAAATAACTTGCACAAGTGTCATACTACTGTTAAGTGCTACCTCTGAATTTTTTTAACAAATTAAAATGGTAAAGGAAATCCTCTCAAGATTTAGACTGCACTTCAATTGGAATACCAGTCCGTTTGCTGGAAGATATCATATTTTATTTCTGATTCAAACAATTATTTTTGAGTAGCCAAAGCCTATGAAATCACTGAAAGTTTAACAGAAACAAGAGACATTTTAAGAACTGATGTTGTGTACAGTCCCAGTGATGGAAACCATGGCTAGTTCATAACTTCTGGTAGACTGGTGCAGTTGGTGACAGGGCTAACTTCAGCACTCCATGATTCAAATACAGTCCTATTATAAACATTTACAGTGTTGTAAAGCTGGAGCCTCACAACAGTGAAAACATACATTTTCATTTCTTTGCCCATAGCTATATATGAATGGTGCCTACTGACTCCAGTGAGAGCCGGAATAGTAATTCCAGGGCTGGACTTGTCTTTTAATTGTTTACCTCTGTTTCTGAAGTACATTCAAAATGAACTGAACAGTTAAATAATTCTGTGAAGTGTTGGTTCTTCCAAGGACAATTTACATCTCCTTGTTGTTGGATCGGGGACAGTAATGCTGGTCTGATAACAGTAGGTTAGTAACAGTAGGTTCTTTTGCTGTCAAGATTTCAAGCATACTTCTCAATACACTAAGACTTTCTGCAGATATTTACAGCATGTGAGATAATGAATATTATTTCAGGAATACAGTTGTCATTTTAAGCATGCATTAGTAGCTTTCTGTATGCTCTGCAAAGTCAAGGTAGGTAAAAACTTTTCAAAGTACTTAATTTGATTTCAGTGAGATTTTTCACTCCTAAGCCTTTTTTTTTTTTTTTTTTTTAAGATGCTTCTAGGCATCTCTGTCTGTCCTTAGTGAACTAAGTAGCTTCAAAACATCCAGTTGGTGGGAGTTATGCATATAAGCCACTTGATCCTTGATAATCTAAGGAGTTAGGTGTGGTCATGATGAGTATCATTTCACTTCATTTTAAGTGCTTGGATTGGTGGCAGGTGTTCAGAGGCATTTCCTGGCTCTTGCTTCCAACTGCTGTTTAATCTTTTTAATTGGTTCTGTAATGTAAAAACAGGTACCAGAACACAATGTCTGCTTATCACTATGTGTAGAAAGTCAACCCAGAGGTGCTCTGCTTGGTCAAGCTGTGGATGTGCAGAATAGAGGAATATTAGGCACCTCTGTCATACTACTGACATGTTATTTGGCAGCTACAGACTTGTTCACACTCAGAGAGATCATGAGAGTTTATCAAATAAAACTTTCAGAATCAGGAAACTCAGTTCTACTCTAGTAGCACTGTAGGCACTTGGAACAGTTACAGCTCTACACTGTGATTGTCTCTGGTAATTTTATTCTTTCTCTTTTATTTTTTTTCTTTAGACTCTGCTCATGATGTAGCGTTTAGAAAATGTGTAAATGCTAAGCAATTAGGCCATAATTGTCTGAAGATCTATGCTTGCATGTACATGGCATGATGCAGCCAAACACAGCCCCGCCAGCCAACTCTTGTACATAGGTCTTGCAGAGTCAGTGCTTCTGTATCCCCTGTGTGTTAAGCTAGTGAGGCTCTTCTTGCCTAGTGTCCTAGTTGGCTGTTCGTTCTGACCCAGGTAAAAACAGGTGGATGCAAACAAGGACTGAAAACTTCATAACTTCAACTTTACAGTTGGTCTCGATGATCTTAAAGGTCTTTTCCAACCAAAATGATTCTATGATAATAGGGGTCTTCTCTATACTCTGTGGAGAAGTTTTTACACCATCTAACTTCAGTGCCCAAGTTATGTTTCTGATGGCGTTTTAACTACAAAGCCCTCCTGACCTCTATGTTTATGTTGTTTTTGTCTCAAGGGGTCAAATGTCCTTCCCCACCGACACACTGCTTAGTAGAGTAGGTTCTGCCATAATATAAATTGTTAATAATTTATCTTGCCCATGTATTATTAGATTTGTAGAAATAGGCTCAAGTTAATTTGTATAGTTTGAGCAGCTTTTCAGATTTTTCTGCATTCTTAATTTCTCAGCACAGTTGTGTTTCATAGTTACTTCCTGAAAATTATTTCCCTCTTTTTGTTTGACTGGAAAAAGTACTAGCTATGGTAACCGCAATAAACATGTTTGTATAGCGAATGGTAAAACTTCTGTTGAATGGGGCTTGCGTCATTAGCTGTCAGGGCTGCAGAAGATGAGTAGTTAACTGAGCAAGTAATGTGTAACATTATCATTGACGGAACATTTCTTACCATTAAGCCTTCAAACTCTTATTCAGCTGTCAACACATGGGCACTTTCTGGAGCCAAATTCTCTCATGCTGTGCACTGCCTGCAGCTCGCCTGAAGCTCAACTTTGACTAAAAGTGTTGATTTCGCTTCTTTTAGCCTTGTTCTCATTTAGCGTTAAAGCCTGCTTAGAGTCTGCCTTTTATTCTGCAAAGTACACATGGATGTGTCATCCCTCGCACACTTCTGATGTGAAGTTAAGGCGCTCAAAAGATATGCTAGTAATCTTAATGAATAATTGATTAGAAAGGAGCCTGGCAGTGTTAATTGTGAGGTGCAGCTGAGTGAATGCCAAAACAAAAGCTCTTCTAAATGTTTCCGAAAACCTTGTGAAGTCTTTAGCATTGAGCAACAGGGTCAGTGCACTGAAGTGGAATTTAAAGGAGGTTCTTGAATGTAATGGATTTTGACTTCCCTTTGTCATGTGCCTCAGTGCATCATTGATTGAGCACTCATTTGTTAAATCAGCTGTATTTTTTGTCATTTGTCAGAGCACAGACACTTAACTGCAGCCGCCTTCTCTTTAAGCACAAGTTCCTTGTCTTAATAAATCACAGACATCAATTAGGTTTTATCTGAGGTGATCAATTTTTCAAGCAAAGAGGCATGTGAAGATGGTCACAAGGAAACACGTTGTGAGCTTTTATTTTCTTAACTACTAAAAGAAAAGGGAAAGATCAGGGATACGTTTTAGCTGGAACATCGATAATTCATGTCTTTAAATTCAGCTTCTAGCAAAATGCTCAGAAATGATTTTATTTGGAAAGATCTAAATGGTGTGCATCGAAAGAGTTCAAGGTAACCTGTGTTCAGTCAATTGCTTAACAAACAAGCAGAGGAAACCTGAGGGTTAAGGAACAAGCCAGCATACTGTACATTTGCAGTGATGAGAGATGCTCTCTGATTAGTGGAAAGGCTAATTACCTGGAGTATGCAGGAGCACTGTAGGTGCTGTGCATACCTGATTAGAGTTCTGACAGCAGGACAGAAGAAAGAAGACCTTGAGAATGTGCCAAAAATAACCCTTTATGTAAGCAGATGCTATTACCCTTGGAACAGAATAGTCACTTATCCAGAATGGTTATTGCTGGTAGTAATAAGTATTCTATGGATGAGCCATCAGCTTCTGAGAAATGTACATGTATGGTATTTAATACAGCAATTACTTGTAAAATCTAGAAATGTTCATGTTGATGCTCTGTGCTTGCTGGATAAATGACCAGATCAGATTTATTTGCCAATCATCATTGCAGCTCAGGGTCTGATCAAGTAGTCGGTAGTTGTGATGGACTGATGACAAGCTAATATTTGGAGTTTTTTCAACATTGATACTAGTAATGGAGTTAAAAGGTGTTTCTTGGTCTCATCGTTAAGAGTTCTTAAAAAAATGTATCTGTGACAAAAAAATGCAGGACACCTCAGTGTCCTCCTGGATACAAGCTGAAATGTTAGGTACACTTGGAAGTTAGCTCTTTGGAGGATTATACTTTTGGTCTTTTGGGAAAAAAATTTTGAGGATGGGAAAAAAAGAAAAGAGGAACAGAGGAAAGAGCCTTGAGAAGACTAAGGCAGAGAAAAGCCAGTCATGTTGATAGAAGTTAAAGCTTCTCAGTAGCATAGAGTTCAGCACTGTAACTGCCTAGATATAATTATGAGTGAAGAAGGATGGAGAAACAATCTTCAGCTCTGACACCACCTCTTGTTTAAAACATACCTTTCTGTGAAGTGCAGAATGCTGCCTTTTTCTGGGAGGAGCTGTAAATGCTCAGCACCTTCAGGCTTGGGTTCATAAGGAGCAGCAATGCAAATTTACCAAAAAACTGCTGGCGAGTAGAACAGTGCATTTCCTTAAATTGAATCTTCCATGCATTGAATCATGATAAGAAATTGAATTGTGACCGTGACCTGATAAATACATTTTATTTTGCTGGCAAGTACATTGCAGTGACACCTGCTAACATTAAAAAGGCTTTTCCCCCCTCCAGCAGAGCCCTTGCTCCTAGACCCACTCTACAGGTAGCTTGCAACTTAAGCTGCTGTTTTCACTTCTGATACTGTCAGGCGCTTGGGGACACTTTCCTTTCTTCTCTCTCTGGCTCCCTAGGCTCTATCAAAAGTGTGAATCGGAAACCAAACAAAATAAAGCTTCAGTCCACATCTTTGCTCAGCCTTTACATGTACATTTTCCTGTTTTGAGTTCTTTTAAACTGCAACTATCAGAAAGAATAAAATAGTGCATCACCTAGCAGAGTACTGAAGTGATCATCCAAGCAATTTTCTTCTCCCTGAAGCCAGACAGCCAAAGCTTTTTATTAGTGACTGAACTTCCTGTGTCTGTCTGTCTAGGTTGCTAGGCCACCTCGTTGTCATCATTTGTGATGTTAGAGGCTTTTGATTGTAGGCAAACCAGAAATGCTAATTTAAATATAATATTTACATTTTAAAAAGTCTTACGTAAGATACATCAAAAATAACCCAGCAGTTTTATTTCATTCTCTCTCCTTTTTTTTTTTTTTTTTTTTTTGGTGTGTGTGTGCATAAACCCCCAGTAGGCATCTGGCAAACTGATCCTGAAACTCTTTAGTTCATGTACCTTCTCAATAAAAAAGTGTGGTTAAAAAAACTTTTCAAGTCTTTACATAGCTTGCAGCTCATTTACAGCACCAATATTGGGGATGACCATCCCAAGTTATCGTGACTTTCAGCCTACAGGATGGTTATTTCTGCTCTGTGTATGAGCTAGGCTGATGTCCTTTGTGTCTGATCCAGAAATGAGAGGGATGATGGCATTGTTGCCTTTTAATAACAGGCATTATGATTTACCCACTGCAGTGTTATGCAAACCTGCATTACATGCATTTGCATTGCCTGTTATTGCTTTATATGGAAGAAAGACAGTTATGTGTAATTATTAAAAAACCAAAGCAGTTATTTTGACTCTATTACCTGCATAAGAGTATGCAGCAAAACTTCCGGAGAAAAAAAAAAAGGAAATTACGTCTTTTTCACACAGTAGTTACCCTTAGAATGAAAAGATCTGATAATAAACTGGTAGTGAGTAAACTTGTGGGTAACGATCCCCTGTCTGATGAAACATACTTTTCATACCTAAGCAGCCAGGAGCTGTTGTATTTCTCATTTGTAAGGTATCGTCTGCAGAATGCGAGCTGAATCTGTATTGAACACCAAGGTGAGGCTATTTAACTCTGCCTTGTAGTGGGTAACTATTAGTAACAGCTAATAATGAGTTGGATGATGGGTTGGTTTTTGTAGTTTTCAAAGTGGTTACAGCTGGTGGATCGCAATGTTGTGTAACAGTAAATATTAGTTGCATATCTTGATTTCTGTTAGATCAATGAGGCAAATGGTGGATCTGAGAACTACTTTGAACATCAGGCCAGTTGTTAGTCTTAGGATGGGTTAAATCCTGCTGCACTCTCCACAATTCCCATGCTCAGGGTAGAAATAGCAGGTGATTTACTTACTCTACAACTTCTGTGGAGAAGCCCTGTCTGCCACCCACCAGGTGAAACAGTTTATGAAGAGTGTTATCCACGCAAAACAGACTCAAGCAAATCCCTTTTTGGTTAGAAAATCCTAGAATTCGTCAGTAAAAATTAAGGGCCTTATGGATATGTTTTGTCCTTTCAACTAACGAGATTCTGTGAATATGTGGCATGTCATTTAACTAATTACAAGGGTTTTCACTTTTAAAAGGAATGTATTTTACTTGTGGAATGAGAATTATTCTGGATATAGAGGACTGGGATGTTTAGAAATTTAAGTACACAAATGGTCTAATGCTATACTAAACTTCCAGCCTTGCAGTTCTTTGGGAAGAGCTGGATCAAAACCTGAGGAGGAGTCAGAAGGGAGCTACCTAGGGAGCTGGGATTCCCTGAGCACAGAGTAGACTGAAGACTCTTGCCCTGAAAAGGGGAAGATAGAAATCTTGGATAACATCTTTTAGTTATTCTCTTGTTTTGCTTCCTGTAAAGCAGGAAACACCTTCCAAGTTAATACACTCTTGCCATTTGAGCTCTTGGGAGCTTAAATTAAAAAAAGCCTTTCTTGTGGGGGCTGTGAGGAAAATATTTTCTCTTCATTTGGTTCCAGTCTCACATGCCAGCTCCCTTCCCTGCCTAGACAGTCTCTGCTAGACTAGGGCTGTTTTGTTTTCAGAAACAATTTTCCCCCTCTGGAAATATTCTGTTATGTTACTGAATCAAAGATCCACATTTCAGGGCAGATGATTTAAATGCAAAACCAGTATTCATATCAGACAGGGGAAAAGCAGGCTCCTTCTGATGACAAGTTGCAGCAGCAGAAGCCATACAGGAAATTGAAGTACAAAGCCAAGTTTTATTTGCCACCCCCCCTTTTCTCCCCTCCCCCCCCCCCCCCTTTTATTTTTAACAGTTAGTTCTTTACGTTGCCTCTGCCCGGGTTTTTACCTTTCTAAAACTTACCTGCTCAGTACATCCTGAGTGCATTGATGTTACCCTTCCCAGGTAAACCGTGACGTGCCATCTTTGTCAGAGGACACTATAAAAAGCTCGATGCAGTGGACTTGGACTTCGGTGCTTGTTGTTGTGCTCAACCTCGCGGCAGTACCCTGCCTCTTGCAGTGCTCGGGTGATGTGGGCAGCCTGAGAGCCTCCCTAGGCAGCACTCCTGTCTCCTGGCAAGGGCAGATGGTAGATGTGAGCCAGGCAGTATGGACTTGTGGAGGTGAGTTTCAGGGAGGTGAATTTTCCTTGGACCTGCCAGCTTAAAATCAGTGTAGACGGAGCTCTTTTGATGTGACAGCACTGTAGATTCAACCAGTTTCCTGCATGCTTCAAAGCAGTTGTCAGCTTCTTCAGCAGGTGGAATGTGTGATTTAGGATGCTGTGCTGAGGGACAGGCTGCTATAAGCAATACCTTGGCCCAGTAGGTCATCTGTGACTTGAGCAATAGCTTGCAGTTGAACAAATGCACCATTCTTTTGCTTGGATACAAGATCTGCATCTGTATCTAGTGGATAACATATAAAAAATGAACATCTTTGAAGCAGATGGTTAAAAAAAAATTAAAAATTTCAACATATTCTGAGTCTTATATGGCATTGATAACAAGAACAGGGGTTTTGGCCCATTCCACCTACGTATGAATAAACCTCTGCATTTTCTTGTTGTAGATGTGCATATTGAGTACATTAAAATGTGTATTAAGCAGATTGTCTACTCTGCAGGGATATCCAAAACAACGCAGAAGTCTCATGCTCTCAACCCTGTGTTTGGACAGCAGGCTAGAAGAGAAGTGGTTGAGCACTTGCAAAATAACTAAAAACATGTCAGTAGGAGAAAAGAAGCAGTTCTTACTGATTGTATAGAATTGATGAGATGAATAATAATCAGTCTGGTCATGCTGAAGTATATTTGGAGTTAGAATTGAGAAACTACTTTTCTGCTATAAAATAATTTAGTAACTCTTTAAACAGAATAAAGTTACTTTTGTAAGTAAATTACCTTAACTTAATCAAGTCAATTTAAAGAGAATCACATTTTTGTGGTTTGAGTTTTTTTAACTTTAGTGTGCTATAGTGTGTGCTTGTAATTTTTGAGGCAGTTACTTTATTATCTGCCACAGAAAGGTGCTTTATGGACCTGTTTCATTATTTGCAGGCATTCATAACATATTCAACCCATGAACGTTCTGCGATTTATGCACAGTTCAATTCAGCTGAATACTATTAATATCCCATTCTAACCATTAAAAACAGTTATCACAAGATAACATTAGGTCAGAACAGAGTAGGCTGTTTAAATAGTATTATTGACTGCTGCTTTGTGAAGATTTCCCTCAGTTGTGTTTAAACCATGTGCTTTTATTTGCTACTGGCTTCTAGAAAAGATGGTCTGGCAATATAATTTGAATGGAGGTGTCTTGCTCTTGATGCTCAGTTGAAAGTATGTGTTTATATAGTTTAATTTCTTATACAGACTATCTAGTTCCAGGCTTTTTGAATACAAGGCTGCATCTTCAGTTACCTCTTTCAAAGTGGAGAATATTTTACTCATCTACTACAGAAGTTACTATGGAAGTTCATGTTTTTGTTAATTAATTTTATTAATGCAGGACTTACTCTGGAATTTATGCAGATGTGGAAAGCAGGAAAGATTTGAGTTTACAGCTGGGTTTTCAATCAGTTCAGTTTGTGTGTGTCCTGTAGACATTTTGTAGTCTGCCACCCACCCTCCCCAGGGGGTGGATTGGAGTATACCAGCTGGTGTGTTCTGTTTGTAAAACGTGAGATAATCACTCCTGTAAGACTACAGTCCTAATGTCTGTAGAAATGTATTTGTGAACATTGAAAAGAAAGAATAGCAACAAGAACCACTTTTTTAAAGCACTAATTTATTAGAATCTGCATATTTTTTAATAATACTGTTGCTTTCATTAGCTATGTGTTTATGCATTTGCATGCGTTAAGTTCCTTCTTCAAGAACAATTTTATGTGAGACTGAACTTACTGGGTTCCTAGGAAAACAAAACTATTTTTTTCCTCCCTCCATTTAAACCATGGTATTTGACTCCTCTTGAGTGCATGTATTCATTATCTTAAAATAGAAACAACCTCCCCTCCCTGTGCTCAGAATCAACATTATTGCTGAATTCCCAGGCCTAGGAGAATACTGATTTCACTGCAAACAAATAATTTTCCATCCTGTGTGGTGGAAGAAACAGTCAATTAGTACAAAAAGGGTTAATTATATTACCCCTTTTTAAATACCCCTTTGTTTTGTCTGTCCTGTGTTTGCAAAAGAAGGCACAATCAAATGGCAAACCTGTGTTTTTGTTCCTTTTCAAAAATCCCTGACAAGCCCATGACACAGGCTACTGCTGTAGCTGTACATTTCTATTCATTATTGATGACTTGGGGCCAGGCAGGCAGCACAGAACACAAGCAATATAGATTACCATATTGGGGGCTGGGTTTGGGGGGGTTCTGTATACGCCTGCGCACACACACATGCGTGTGTGCATTTTGGTTGGATTTGGCCTTTGAAATACTCAATTCTGAGAGGAAATCATATCTGGGAATAATAGTGGAAACAGATTGAATGAGCTTTGTGATTCATTTTAGTAAAACAATTCAGGGCACTTAGACTAAAGGAAAAGAATAATGTATGACTGAGCTTACTCTCAAACTAATTATTAATAGCTTAACTTTCCAGCAGACTTGGAAATGATCCTGAAGGCTCCTGAGTGTCATTTACCCCGGGGGATTTGGAGGGCATTTCTTGCCTTAAGGAGTATAGTTAGCACCTTGGCTGATGAGACATTTTCCTGACAAAACCAATGTAAACTGTCTAATTTATCTATAACAATAATTATAGACAAACTCTTCTGTTGGTTTGAATTGGGGGGGGGGGGGGGGTACCTCATTTCAGATCAAACCCACGGTTTGGGTAAGTGTGAGAATTATGCCAGCACTTCAGTGATAATGTTTTAAGTGGTATTTCTGCATAGTAGGTCCCAAGAAACCTTTGCAATGCTAAGGTGTTTTACTATTACTGTTTCATAATTAAATCCTTATAGGTTTTTATTGGCACAACACTCCTGCCCATTATAAAGTTTTTATATTCTTCCATATGTCAAAGAGGTGTTGCACAGTGTTTTATACTTGCACTGTATGAGGTTCTTGGCTTGGAGAAAAAAAAAGAGGGAGATAGGAGTTTATTTAAATGTAGTGTTTATGTTAACAAAATGAAACGCGCCTTGATTCATATATTGATGGTGTGTTTATGAAGAAACTGATCTACTTAAATAGCTTTCCTTGTAACTGAAAACTATAGAAAAAAATAAGTAGAATCAATTTTGATAACTGCTTATAACTGCTCATTGCTGTAGTATTTGTCATAGATTTTCTCACAGGTTTCTGTAATTTTTCCTTTATGCTTCCATTTCTTTCATGCAACTGATTGTCATGGCAGGAAAAGTTAATTCATAGTTAAAATATTTTTTAAACGTTTAGCAGAATGAAATACAGTGCTATAGAGGGTGTTTAAGTCCAGCTCACAAGGAAGGATGGAAAAGGCTTCACACAGAGGCCTTGCTCGGTCAGATCTCTGACTTCGGACATCACTGGTGCAATTCTGTTTTACATGTAGAACCCTGTAAAGTAAGACTGGTGTAGAGTGTAAAAACTGCTTTCTTTTGCTTTGGGAAGGAGAGGTGAGAAACCCTTGCTGCGGAAGAGGTGCCACTTAGCTGTTCTATAAAGCAGTGTCACTCAAAGCAGAATGTTTGCTTAGTGTATTCCTTCCATTTCTGGGGTTCTGGTTTCTCTTGTGACTCAGGACTTTTAAATATGTTTCAAAATACGGAATCAACTATATGGCTAATTTAACAGTACAACAACTTGTTTTAGGAGGTTCTTTTCTCTGGAAGGTCCCACAGCACCATCTAGTGTGCCAATCCCTTCATATCGCCAAATGTTTTTGTGATAGCACAGGTGCTGAGGCTGGCACGGTTTGCTAGTTAATGTTTTCTTAGTAATTAAAATTAGCATTTGCTGGTTACTCGACATCGATCCAAATACAGGAGAAACTTGGATCCTTTGTAAATGTCTTCTGCAAGAAAACAGACTTAAAGATTAAGTGGAAAAATAACTTTTCTTCTAAAATGTGTATGTTACTTCATGTCTGCTTTCCACATACGAAACAAAGGAGAAATTGTGGTGCATCCTTCACACTGCACTAACATACCTTGCACTTAACATACACCCCAAAGCATATAACTGTAAGTTTATCATATCCTTATTATACATTAAACTCTTAATCGAGAACGGGCCATGCTTATACCTACAGACATACTAATCCTTCAAGTTGTGCATCTTTCCTTTGCAGTCCCACTGAGGTCATGATATATGGTGTGGGAATGTGCCTGCATTGTAGAAATTACAGGATTGTGTCAAAGTGATTTTTGCAAAAACAAGGGGATCATTCTGAAAAATGCATGGGTGTTGATGACTCTGAAGTTCCCTTTTATGCCTTCTCTAGGGAAGGACCACCTAATGACAGCGTATAAATTCAGTTCCTATGTTGACATACAGAATTATAGTGATCTTGCTCTCTGTTGACACCACATGAGAAATAAATTTGAATAGGAACAGAAAATGGTTTAGTGAGCTGGAATTAGGCGAAGTATTGTGGGTATGAGGAAGTTTTAAAAGATTCTCATTGAAGTGGGAGGTAAAGGAGAGGAAGAAAGTCTTGAGTCCAGGAACAATGTCCAGAAAAGCAACTGAAGAGGAAATGGGAAACAGTTGGAGCTACAGGCTCAGTGATATCATCACTGAAGATGTTAACAAGACAGCTGACTTTGAATGTATTGCACCAGAGAGAGACAACTGAAAGTTACAGGAAGGTGTTACAAGTTTGAGTGGGGAATATGGCTTGATCCCATTCCAGATATGTGATCAAAGGCCCACCAAAATCTCCTTTGTCACGCACAGCGCTGTGGAGCTGCTGTAGTAGCAGGAGGTTGCAGCACTTGGGAAGTATGGCCAGAAGCAGTTACCCAAGCAGCAGCCTTACACCTATTGTAAGAGCTATTCCACACTCTGCCAGACAGCTCCCAT